>NC_090923.1:511183201-511808201 GCF_040938575.1 Ambystoma mexicanum
TTCCCAGGATCCTCTGAGGATCCCTCTCCCTCAAATTGGAAGACCTGTACCTCCTCCACAAAATGGGTCTGTTTGGGTCCTTTGTTTCTCCTACCTCCTCTTTGCTCCTTGGATGGCAGACTTTCAGGGGTAGGAGATTTTGTTTCCGGTTCCTGGTTTTCCAGGGGCTGTTTACAAGCTGGGAAGGAAGCTTCCTCCAAGGCTTTACACCCCCCTTCCCCTTGTGCCTCCTCCCTGGGAACGGGTGGGTTATCGGGGTGCTGCCCCCGTCATTGTTCTGGAGCACCAGGTCCAGAGTTTGGGGCATTCTGTGGTGGCATGTTTATCTGAGGGTTCTGTTGAGCCCTCAGTATGTGACCCAGATCCCGGGCTATATTTTGGACCTGGCGCTCAAGTTGGGAAACCCGCTCAGGCTGATACGGGGTTCTGTTTTCTCCCCTGGGCTGATCCTGGGAAGGGTAGCTATCCCTTCTCTGGTAGTACCCTGGGTTGAGAAGATTTGGGTACCCCTCCACCCTTGGCCTCCCCTCTCCCGGATTAGGTTGTCTGGGCTCAGGAAAGTGGGGAAAGAAGGATGGATGATGTTGGGGCTGGAAGTTGGGTGGATACCTGGGGAACAAGTTCTGCCCAGGATTTGGTGAATTTCTGCCCTCCTGGGGGGAAGTGCAGAGGGAAGTTCCCTGGGTTGGGCGCTTGGTTGGATCCACCCCCTTGGGCCGGAGGAGTCCACACATAACCCAGGATTGGTCTGTTTCCCTTATTGCGGGGACTTACATAGTCAGGAGAGCGGGGGACCCCATTTGTGGGACTACCTCCTTGACTCCCTGTCTGTGACTGGCCCGCGGGCCTTCTGGGCTGTGAATTATTTGGTGCATGCAGGTTTTTAGGTCCCCCATCTCCAAATCTAAAACGGGGGCAACCTTTACCTCTGCCACCTTGGCAGCAGCAGGGGTGCTGTTGGTTTTGGGGTTTTTGGGCTGATTCTTATTTTCCACCGGTTTCTGCACCTCGTAGATGCGGGTGGCTTGCTCAATGACCCAGTCTAAAGATCTTTTCTCGTGAAAATATCTCATGAGCTGGGTCATTATGTATTTGGGGAGTGCATGGAAAAATGTGTTGATGAGTTCTCTGCTGTCCGTGCGCACCCTTCTGGTGGTCTGCGCAAAGGCACGCTTCAATTCTTCCACGAATTCTTGTGGGGCCTGATCCTCCCCACATTGCAAATTGTAGGCTGCCTTGCGAGCCTCTTGGGGATTCCGGTGAACAGAAAAAGGTTTCAAGATGGCCGCCCTATACGTGGACCATCTTGAATGGTTTTGGTCCTCCAGCCCCGCAAAGAAACTGGAGTATTCTGGGGAGAATGTCCATTTGACATACTGGATGCAGCTTCTGCTGCCCTTCAAATGGAAGGTCTCCATCATCTGCTCAAAGAGCTCCAAGTGTTCCCACACAGAATACTTGGAGTTCTTGTGATAAGGCGTGATGACACTCCTGATTGCCTTAATCTGTTTTAAGGGGTCCTTCAGCAAGGCCTTTTTTGCCTTATTGGCCTTTTTGGTTTGGGTAACCCTGGTCCATTCATCCTCCGACTCAGAAGCACTGCTCCCAGAGGTGCCCGTCTGATCTTCCAGGTTTTCCCGGATTCTGCGAGCCTGGGAATGGCTGGCAGAATGTGGGGACCTGGTCTCCTGTGTCCTGTGACGCTCAGAGGAGTCTTCAGATCCCTCCTTGCTACCAGGATTTGCTGGGTACCCCCCCCCCCCACTGACCTAACTGGGCAGAGGTTTTCAGGATGCCCTTAGTGGGCCTACTCTCCTGGGGTTCCCCACTAAATTGCACTGTGCTTAGGTGCCCATGCCCGGATGACCGCCCATGCATTCCTGGGAGGTACTAGCCTATACTTACATGGCCATACTTTTGGCCGGATAGTAATCTGCTCTCCCTGTGGCCCTGTGCTCATATGCACCAGGGGACATGGGGGTGGCAGAGTCCAAGGACTGGGAGAGATGAAGGCCTCTGGTAATAGGGCTCCTGAGGTTATGCTCAGGTGTTTCCCTTTCCCAGCGAACTTCATCTCTATCAGCCCCTGCTCCCTGTTGCAATGCAAGAGCCTGCGCTTTCAGTTCCTCAGTTAAGGCCTTACTAGACTCTATCAGTCTCTCCTGCATGGCTACCTGTTGCTGGAGCCTATCATTGTGCTGACAGAGAGCCTCATTCTCTCTCTGTGCCTCCTGATTGGTCCTGGAATACTGGGCCAGTGTTTGCTGCAGGAGGGTTACCTCCTGAGTCCCATGCCTACTGGCCTGCTCCTTTCTTGCCAGAGCATCTTCCACCCTCCTGGTGTGCTCTAACGTTCTGATGCTCTTTTTGGAGGTCACCCAGCCCCTGGAGGGCCAGGTGATTTTCTTCCATTTGCCTTTTTAAGTGGCAGACTTCCTGGCCTAAGGTATCCCTTTCCTGAGTAAGAGCCTGCATCTGTGCTGCCAGGTCGTCCCTCTGCCGTTGAAGGCCACCAGCTTTCTGGCGCTCTTCATCAAACTCTGCCTGGGTATCCAGGTCTTTCAAAATCATTTTATTGCTTTCCTCTTTCTCTCTGTCTAGTTGGATTTGCAGGGTGGCTACCTGCTCTGTGCATGCCCTGTTGAAATTGATCTGTTGCTCCAGCGTTTTCTGGCACTGCAGTACAAACAGTCTTGGTGCTTCTTCTGCAAAGCCAGAATTCTGGTACCCTGGTCAGCCTTTTCCTGTTGCAGGATATCCATATTCTCCTTCATTTTAATGATGTATTGTCTACTCTCGTTTTCTCACTCCTGGCTTCTGTGCAGCCTCTGCTCAGAAGAGACCAGGTCAGATTGGGCCTTTTCTAACGTCATCTGTTGCCTATTTGCCAGATCTTGGCCTTCAGCACATTTGTTCTGCATGGCTCCCATATATAGATACAAATATGCCGCTATCCTGGCAATCTTATTGTGTTCATCTTTGGCTTTAGGAGCCATATATAGTTCACTCAGGGCCACATGTAAGGGACCCTGATCTCTCCACATATCTGACCCAGTTGTAGTGACCTGTTGTGTGATCGCCTGCAACCATACATTTTGGTCCTGTTCAGACCATTCACCTCTCACAAACAGTTTATGTAAGAGGTGCTCCCTATCTATCTTCATATCTACCAAGGTCGTCATTCTGGAACTTGATTTCCTTCCTGACTTAAAGAAGTTTGTATTTTATTTTGCAAAACAGACCTTTTCCTTAGAGCGTTCCTTTGAGGGGTGTTTTTACAGTGTAACACAGCGTGGTGATCCGACAGAATTTGTATATTCTGTCAGTTAGCACACTGTATTAATCTGCACAAGTGATAGATCTAATCCAGAATCCCCGGCTACGAGCCCCCACTTTGTTAAATGACTCCAATCAAGCAATCCCACTAAGTCAGTGCCTGGTCTGGGATGCCCAAGGGAAGCCCTTATTTATATATTTTTATGTCCAGTTCGTGTACTCTGGATGACCATCCTTATATAACACCCCTCTCTTAGAATCCCCCTGACCCCACTGAGCCAAGAAGTAAGATTGTTTTGCAAATTTAAAAGGTTTATGAGAATTAAACAATATATATATATATCGCACTTTTATAATAAATTAATAATTGATATCACACTTGTGAATATGAGCAGTAATCAGCAATAGGTAATCCTAAAATAGCACAGTTCTGGTGACTTATGTCTAGGAACAGGGATATAAGGTATGAGAGAATGCTTTATGGTTTCAAGGAGATGCAAAGATGAATAAAAGGCAGTACAGAAATAAACTTGATATGATTTCAGCAAAAGATATGATCACTTTTTCTCTGACACTCCCCCCCTATGCAATGTAAGGAGATGGAAGTAACACACACAATTCTCAGGAATACACACAAATGCAATACAAAGTTCCAGTTCCCCCCAGCGAGCTTAGAGGAAAACAGGTATGATTTTAAACACAGGCAAAATCCTTTTAAATGTGGTGGCAATGAAGTGAAAAATATACTCAAATTGCGTTTAATTCCCTATAGGAGGTTCAGGGTGAGAGAGATACTTTAAATCAGTTCAGCCCAGCCCTATAAATGATTCAGGGATGGTTATCAAGTTGAAAACAGAATTCCGTGATGGAAGCAAAAGATACATGTTTTCACACGTGGCTGGAATGAAGCAAAATGTCAAATCGCGCCAATTTAGTCGCGTGCGTCGAGCGCAATTACGGAGGCACTATAAGGAGTAGCAAGTCGGTTTAGGGCTCGTTGGAAAGCTTAGAATCTCAGCTTTAAAATTTCGTTCCTAGGACAAACGGTTCCGGAGATACGTACGATTTTGTGAAGGTAGATTCTCGAAATGAAATTTTAAAGTTCAGAATGACAGATGACAGTTTTGCACCTTTGAATCAAAAGAAGGGGCACGATTTCTATGATGCAGTTCTCAATAGGTTAAAATAGTTTGAATTAGATTATATTAAACAAATAGATTGGGTTTTGCGCAGTTCTGGCTGAGTACTCACACTATATTTTGGACAGGAATGCGACTTCGTCACGGATCGGGTCAGGATTGGCTGCGGTTCTCTCGCCACTGGGTCTGGTCTCTCTGGATCTCTGGTCTCGCTGGATAATTCTGCCTTCTGGGTCTGCTACCGGTTCAGGGAAAAGTTCTTGGAAAAGAATTCAAACAGCTTGCCCGGCTGTGAATAGTTTGGTTAGGTTTTAAGGCCTGCTGAAGAGAACTCAGCTTGTGGGTTAGGCCTTTGCTTTGAGTTCTGGAGTCAGTCCGGATCTCTGGATGTGAAGTCGTCTGTCAGCGTGCTCTGCAAGGAAATGGAAATTGAATGTCCCTACCTGTCCTGCACAGTCTCTTTTTATGTGTTTAGAAAGTGGGTCGGTCGGCTCATTCTGCATGCCCAACCCTCTCAACTTATCATTGGCCAGTTCCTCCTCTCTCCCTTGATTGGGGGAACTGAGTTGTGAGTCAGAGTGATGAGGTAGGTTTATGGTCAGAGGATCCTCCCCTTGTCAAATTGCACACAAATCTATTTCTGATCCAAATACATATTTATCTATGTACCATTTTTCGAATATTATATGTCCAGTTAACATATTTTCTGTAGCACCAAACCATCCGATCCCTGTCTTTGTAAGATGTCGTGTCCACTTATGACAGAATTCTGCCCTTTTCATCCAGATAACGACCTCTAAACCTTTCCAGATTTTACACAAATGTGCACAGGGATATGGGTTTCAGATGATAAAGTGTCAGATTTTTAACATGCATACATTTGGAGTAACAACCTTTTTTCCGCTACTATCCCCAAGAACATACCACAGAGTCCTAACACCTCTCAAAAGGCCTTTGATATTTTTCTACAACGCTGTTGGCCTGCTGGTGATATACCAAGCATAATTTGTGCGCAATGCCCAGCAGTGTTGTTACTGCTTTGAAAAGATCATTGTCGGAGCGTATGATGTCACATATCCCCCAGCGTGGGAAAACCTCTCTCACTAGAAATTTTGCCACGCCTTTTGCATCTCGGTGTGCTACAGGGACCTGCTTCCACCCAGCGTGAAAACAGGCAGACCACTACTATCAAGTATCGTGCTCCATTACACCTTTCTCCCATGTCTGCGTAGTCAATGTGCAGTTCACGGAATGGGCCAATGGGACGGGGCAGTGTTCCTCTCAGTGTCTTTAACATCATCCCTGAATTATACGTTTGACATGTTGTACGCTCTATTACCATTTTAGACACATGCTCGTGTAATCCTGGCACGAACCAATTTTCTTGTATCTCTGCAGCTATGTGCTGTTTTGCATTGTGGGCTGGGAAGTGGAGCTGATGTACAGCCATTTCTAACAACTTTACTGGCATTACAACTTTACCCGTGTTATTCTGTCTCCATAGGAGGTCTGTGGACGACTCGCTACATCCCCTTTTTCCCCACAACTCCTTTTCTTTAGGCGGTGCTTCTTGCTGCAGTTCAATTATTTGAGAGATTGGCATTGAGTTATATCCCTCACCTTGCCCCTTCTCCACATGTTTTTGTAAAACAGATTCTCCTGATATCTCTTTTTTGAGATGGGCTGCTTCTTTCGCAGCAGCATCCGCTGCCACGTTTCCTAGCGAGATGACATCACTATTGTTCGTGTAGGCTTTGTACTTAGCTGGCACTACCACTGTTGGTTCCTTCAGCGCCAAAATCAATTGGATCAATAATTCAGCATGCTGTACAGGGGACCCATCTGCCCTCCTAAAGCCTCTTCTTCCCCATCGTGCTAGTCCCCCAAGTACTGTGGTTGTCATGTAGGCAGGGTCTGTGTATATTGATACTGCAGACCCTTGGGCTGTATGTAATGCTTCAATCACGGCAACCAACTCTGCTGCGCTGCTTGTGCTGAAAAATGTGCGGGGAGTCTTTTTTGTACAATCACCTCGTATTCCCCTGCCTCTAGTGTCACCACTGCTGCCCCTACATGCCTCTTGCATGTCTCACAAGTTATTGATGCTGACCCGTCTATGAAATATGCCTCGCCCGCTGAGAGTGCATATTCACATGCTGTGGATGTGTCTTCATCTTCTCCCCTGTATGTTGCGCAATCATGATTTTGTATGTCTTCCACTGTACATGCTTCTGTGATGAACGTGGCTGGGTTTACTGTCTTGCAAAGTACTATATGTATGTTTGCCCTGGACAAAATTATTTCATATGCAGTAGCTCGCTGAGTTGTTAGTGTACATTTTGATCTCTTAAGTATTGCAAACAATGAGTGCTCCACGAGCAGGGTTACTGAGCATCACATCACAATAATGGCACTTTTTTCAATGGCGAACGCTGCGGCTGCGAGAGCTTGTTCGCAGGCGAAGTGTCCTTGCATAACTGCATCGAGGAAGCTGCTGTAGTATGCCAGGGGCTTGTGGCCTAGCAATGTTTTCTGTGTTAGTACTGCAGTCATTAACGTTCCATTGCAGTGTGAGAACAAGTAGAATTTGCAATCATAATCGGGAGTCGCTAGGATGGGTGCTGTGGAAATCAGTTCTTTTAGCATTTCAAAAGCAGTGTGCATTTCTTGTGTCCATGCTAATGCAGTATGTTCTCTCTTTGACTCTTTGAGTGCATGGAGTATTGGTTTTGTGTATGAGGCATAGTCTAATATCCAGGCACAGCAGTAATTGCACATGACAAGGAATGTCTGCATCTCTTTCACTGTTTTGGGCTCACTGACTGCTCGCACTGTTGCTGCCCTGTCTGAGATTATTCGTTTGCCATCTTTTGATATCAGTTGACCCAGATATAGTACTTTAGTTAGGCAATATTGCAATTTCTGTTTGTCCACTTGATATCCCTTGTGTGCTAACAAAATGAGTAGTGCTACTGAATCCTTTCTGCAGGTGTCATCATTCACACCACAACCCATCCACATACTCAATAATGGTGCTCTCAGTATCAACATTCCGAAGAATCATGTAATATCCTGTTAAAAATGCTCAGGATTTCTCAATATCCCTCGGGCAGCCTACAATGTTCGTACCTTTCCCCCCTAGTGTAAATGCTGTCAAATATTGTGATTCGGGAGTCAAGTGGTACTGAGAAAAAAGCATTTTTCAAATCCACTACTGTAAAGTGCGTTGCTGATTTTGGGATGCTGCACAAAATTGACGCAGGATTTGGGCCAAGTGGGAATTCTTTCTGTATGACGTCATTGTGGGGGCGTCGGTCCTGTATCATCCTCCACGCCACTCCCTTTGCCTTTTTAATTGGGTAAATACGAGTATTACAAATGGAATTTGATGGACAATGATCCCCCGCTGTAACAGTGCATATGGTGTTTCTTTTACCCCCTCCTCTGCTTCCCTTGACAGGGGGTATTGTTTTACCCGGGGTAGTAAAACTCCGGGTTTCAGTTTTATTTTCACAGGTGTCACTTCTTGCAACAACCCTACGTCATGGGGCCGGCAGTCCACAATATTGGTGGTACTAGATGCATATCTTCGTTGAAATACTCTGGCGGTGTGCTGATTATGGCCATAAGGGGGATAGGTACCTGTCTGTGTTGGATCATTATCTCACAAGGGATTGCTATTTCCATAATTATTTCCCCTTCAGAGTCTGCATCTGTAAACAACTCTTCTTCAGAAAAATCCTGCAATGCTATATTGGCATTAATACATAAAACAGTGCACCACTCACATCCATGCTCGTCCATGCAAATCACTGCAATTCTTTTGTTTGACACCTGCACCCCATGTAAGTCTATAGACATTACTGATCCTGCTATTATCTCTGGGGGGTGCCACGGGACGGAATGCAAATTCTGATGGCACTCACCAGAATGAGCTCAGGCGCAACACGCACCAACACTTTTAGTCCCTATATGAACATATCTGGATTAACTGGTACCCCACACACTTGTTGTGCTATGGCCTGGGTGTGTATTGTTAACATAGCATGCATAGCACATATTCCTGGTGTGGAGCACACTATCCCTCTCTCTGTAAATTATATTGTCATGTTCAGCTTACTAAGGAGGTCCCTCCCTAATAACTTTATGGGCGAATCTTCATAGTACAATAGGGGTGCTCGCACTGTCTTCCCTCCTACTGTCACATCCAATTCTTCTATGAAATCTCGACCACCGCCCCAGAAAACCTCTGCGTCTCCATTTTATGATTTGACAACGGAAATCGGCCTTCTCTTAGGCATGATATTTCCGCTCCCGAATCAACCATGAAAATTGTTTATTTCCTATCCCTGCCCCCACTAGTGGTTCCTCTGCTGCATTGAGGGTCGTCGATAGTACTGGACATGCAAGTGTTCTATGTGGGCTGTCCTATGCTGAGTATCTGGTGTTTTCACTGTTGTCAAAAACATTGCCTCCTACCACTGCAGCTCCTCTGAAAGATCCTAGTGCACCATTTGCTGGAGTAACAAAAGGATTTCTGCAGGCCGGGGTCATGTGTTCCCTTGATTGTGCGTGTTATTGTGCATCTGTGTACCGTTGATCGGGTTGCTCATCTCTTTTGGAACCCCCTATAGGTAATCCATTCGGGCCATCTGGGTAGGGGCGGCCATACTGTTGTTCATTTTGATGAGGGCCCATGGGACGACTCCGACATTCTCTCGAAAAATACCCCCACCTCCCGCAATTCCAACATGACCCTTGTCCTCCGCCCCTGGGGCCCGGTCCTCCGTACCCGTACCCACCCCCTCTGTACCCTCTATACCCACCTCTTGCTCGTCGGGCACTCCTTCCCTGCCATTGTGGCTCTCCATATTGCTCATCGCCAGCCCATTGCTCCGGTCCATTTCCCGCCCAGTTAGCTGCCATTCTTGCCTGTATAGCTATTGGCCCTTCCTCCTCCTCCCTTTCTCTCGCTGTGGGGAGGGTGGCTACTGCTGCTGTGACCTTCACTAGTTATGTCTGTATTAATTTAGCCTCATCTGCCACACTCCTTTGGGCTACTTCCTTTTCTCTTTCTTTGATCCTTTTACGATGGTGCAATATAATGGACAGCCCTTGGCTTCTATCCCAGCTATTTTATCAAGAGCCTTCTGCACTTCCTTCGGGAGCCCCCTTTTAATTATAAAATAAAACATGGAGGTGGATTGATTCTATGCCGTGCCTGTCTCCGCTCTCCACATCTCCTGCACCCGAACAATGTAAGCCATCGCATCTTCCTCCTCCCCCATTGTGCATTGCATCACTGATTGTAAATCTGGTGTATCCAGAAAAGTTCCTCTCAATGCATCCCATACTCTTGCTCTTACTGTGTTAAATGATGCCCAATCATGTCGGTCACAATCTAGTGTTATTCTGGGGAATCCCGCCTTTGCCCACATCCTGTTAACTTGGTCACTTACCGCAGACACCAACAGACTTTTGACATCGCCGATTGCTAGGGGGACCCCTGGAGTGTTTTTCTCAAATGCATTTATCCACTTACTTGCTCCTCCTGAGAGCGGGGGTAATGTCTTTAGCCAATTTGCTTTGTCCATTTGGACCCAAGGGCCGTAATTAGGCCTTCCCGCCCCGCTGTGTATCAGGGGTAGTTGTAATTTGCCACTTATCCTCCCCGAATTTACCGTTGCTCCCTTTCTCCCTAACAGCAGCATTGTTCCTGTTCTATTTCTTAACCTTCCACGCCACTCTTCTTCCATCACCCTCCCCAAGGGGGACTGTTCTATTCCTGCTGGTCTTCCACCCTTTGCACTCCCCAGTCTCCTTTCCTCTTCTTCTTGCTCTTCTTTGTCGCACCAGTATTCTTAGTCCCTGTCAGATACCGTGTCCCTACCTTTTGCAGTCATCTCACTGGCCACTTGGTCTATTTCTATTATTCTTGTGGGCGTGTCATTAATTCGTAACAGTATTTCTCCCTTTTTCTAACACTCCTCCGTTGACCTATTATGTGTTTGGGGCATTTGCATCTGTTCTGTTCTGTGTGTAGGCGAGCAAATTTGTTCACATATTCCTCTTAATTGTGACAATTCTGTTCGGGTCATTGTTAATCTTGAGTCTAGATCTTGGGTGAACTGCTCTATGTCTATAGCCTGAGAACTCACTTGCGCACCTGCTCCGCGGAGATCATATGGGGGCAGTGCTGGGGCTGTTGGTAAAGGTGCAGGGGGTTACGTGGGCTTTGACACATGCACCGGGTCACTATATCCCTCAGCTGGTGCTGGCTTGGGCAGGAGTAGGTACAGCTGTGTTACCTCTATCCCTCTCTCTTTATTTTCCCCTTCTCTCTCACTGCTACTTGCTGCCAGGGGAGATGTACCCTGTCCTTTCATTTTATTTGGGGGTACTTCTTCAAATAGCCTCTACAAATACAATATTTATCTCCTGTTTTGGACCTGTTTTCCCTTGTATTTTACAAACAGGCATGTCACTACCATGTCTAGAACACTTTTGTGAAATGACCCCCCACGGGGCCATACCTGGGGCAAGCCTTCCCCCTTCAATTCTGTGATCCACTGGTTATGGTACTTGTTAATTCTGTCTGCATACCCTGACAGATGTTGACAGATGTGTGAAAGTGGTGTTTCTGCACCCATTTTTATTCTATCAATGGCTGTCTCTTCTTCATGTCTCAGATATAGACAATCTATCAATAAGATGCAATGCTAGACACCTCTTATGTCACCCTCTGTGACAATACTATCAATGGCTGTCTCTTCTTCATGTCTCACATCTAGAAAATCTATCAATAAGATGCAATGCTACACACCTCTTATGTCACCCTCTGTGACAATACCCTCTGTGATTAAATGCTATCTGTCACACTATCTCTAATAAAGCATGTTTCAAATCACCTTTTGTAATTTCACTTTTTTTCAGTACTTAGTCATAAAACAAGCGCGCAGCAATCATAAACAACATATATTATACTTCACGGGACTTGGACACACCACATTTAACATTTAAACACAAATCCTCCATGCTTTTCCCTCTCCTCCTTTATAATATTCTCCGTTGGTACCCAGCTCATCCCCCTATCTTAGTCATTTCTGGACCTTCCATCCTGTTTATGAGTGTCCCCTAACCAAAGAAAAAAGAAAAAGATGAAGCTGTTCTAAATACTATTCTGAGTCTTCCCCTTAAATAAGACTCCTACTGTTTTCCACTTATTTTCCTCGTTATATCCTGTACTAGTACTATGCAGCGCCTTCCACCCCCTTGCCGAGTTTTTGGTGGGAACACCCTGGGTCTCCACTGTGGCCGGGGACATCTTGTGTCAGAAGGAATGGAAGGACGCTATCATGTCTAGGGGTCACCAAATGAAAGTGAGCAGTCACCCAAAGTACAATCCAAACTCCCCAATGAGAGTCAGTAACGGACACACCCCAGTAGGGAATGACACCAAGACCAAGTGCGGGTGAGTTTAAGAGGTAAAGTTTATCTAGATAAAATAGGGCATGCAGAGAACTCTGCTTACTCCGAGAGCGCTTTGCCAAACAATACACTGTCATCGCATTAAGAAGGGTTACAGCGTCATCAGTGACGAAATCATATATAGTACAAAGTTGACATTTTAATTGGTGGAGCCGCAGATCCAGTATATCTTCATAGGGGTCGCTTCCACGTGATTGGATGGGTGCTTAGCGGGAAGACGGACATCACGTGTATCAGCTGGGCTAGTCAGTGCGAGGTGAAGTTCAGGCGGTTCTGGATAAGGGTATTGATACTAGCTCTCTAATCTAAACACTACTTCAACGTGCACAATAAAAAAGACCATCATTTACATTAAGACAGGTGGGGAGAAAACCATATTTTTCACATGTGGCTTTTATATACGTATGTCCTGAATCACTGGTCAGGTGAAAGGTATGGGGGTCATCTCTGCCAGGGGATATGGGCGTGAACGCTCCATGCAGGCCCAGTGGAAGGATGAGAGGATACATTTGTTGCACTGAGACATCCGTGAGAAATGGGCCTCTAGCAGCATAGTCATAAGGGGAGAGAAAAGGTGGGGGCCTTGCGTGGTCCTGCAGCGGGGAGGGCAAGGCAATACGTTTGAAGATACACATAATTAATTTGAATGTGTTTTACAAATGCCATCTCTACATATGCCCTAAGAAGAGGCTGGTCCAAATCCAAGTTGTACTTTTACATGAATTAAGTTACCCTGCCCTGGTCATGTTCATTTCATGATGAGATACCATTTTTTGTTGTTACTGCCCTTTGGCCCATGAGATTTACTTTCTGTCACATAATCCTTCTAAAAACATATCTCTGTGCACATTATGTTAACAGCAATTGGCCTAGACTGTGGGTCAAGGGTGCTGGGGTCCAAATCTCTTATCTACTACAATCAATCAGCTAACATATTTATCACACAGTCCTTTCGACCTCATGAAGACTATTTTGCCATGGATTTAGTACAATAAAGGATATATGGTCACATGCAGGATTAGTGGCAGGGGTGAATCTGAGTGGCACGCAGTTGTGGGGCAGGCATCTGTTACATCAAATAAGGGGTGAGCGTAGAGGTTGTGTGAGTAGTATATCCTTTGAGTGGTGTCTGTGGGTGCGGAGCAGGTTTGTGGAGATGGATGGGTTTTTTCTAAGACCAGGCCTTGGCCTGGTCATTTACAGGGCAGTGATGCTGGCAGGAAGGCGAGAGATAAAATGTTTTGCTTGTAACTGCTCGCGCCCCGTTATTCGTGGGAATAGGACAGTCACAGAGACACCGTAGGGGAGGCAGTGGGGGGAGTAAAAGGCTGACTGTGCGCAGCCCTAGGGGAGAAATGCAGGCCTGCTGGCTGCCGTTTCTGAGAGGCCTGCTCGGGTAGTTACAAAATGGTGCTGGTGCTCATACAAAATGGAGCCAGTAATCAGACCTCTTACAGGTGGTGCACATGTATGTGTCATCCCGATGCTTTCCGGCTCCTTTGGCCAGAGGCGCATGGCCAGCCGGGGGACGAATATAGTGTGCGTGTGGGGACGGGAATGGAGGGGAGGGGGCCCAAACGGCATTTCCTCCCACACAAATGTACCAGCACTAGAAAGCACACATACCAATATTATAGTTGAACATCATTCAGAAGGAAATAATATCTGGTATAACACCATGAAAGAAATAGGCGGAGCCCAGTATAACGACTCACGTTATATTATGTTATGTGTGCTGGCTTATCAATAGTAGAGGCATAGTGCTTGGCACATTTGATACTCTGCAAGGGCAATTCCAGGGACACACAGTTCAAATACGCCTCGAAGAGACCGATAAAAGCAAATGCGAAGGGAACAAATGACCAGAATTTAACTAGTGTGCAGTAAGACCCCAGATGCACATAAAAGGTTCAACATATTGGAACAAACAATGGGTGAAGGGGCGAGCAGTAGTTAAAGAAGAGGGACTGGTGGGTTATGCCTAAGATGTCATTAATTATGTAGATGGTAAATGCTGAGAGGTATGGGCATCATATGTTAACAAGTCTGCAACAACATGAACAACCAGTAAAAGCACTGCGACTCACTAGATCTTCATTTTGTTTCAGAGGCAAAGAAAGATTACCTATTGGTCAGCATACGGGATGCAATAAGACTCTTACCATGACAGAATTATGGGAAGGCACAGTGACAGTAATGGATGTCTTCTGGCTGTGTGGGAACGAAGCTTACTTCCATTTACCATCGTCGTAGAACGAGGTATGCTCCCTGGTGAACCTTCATGCCCACGTATTATTAATCCTGGAAGAACAGTGCCCTCAGCAGTACAAAAACAGAACAGTTCACAGACACTATCACGCAGAAAGAGATCTAATTATTTCAACACAGAAGCAAATGAAACCCTGGAGAAGATACCGGCACAATACCAAATCTTTTCAAAGACAGAAATATTCTTTGCGTCTTATTTAGCTCCTGCAACACAGTCATCCACAAATGCCAAATTGCTCCACATCATCTGTTGGGATTTGGTCCACCTTGCTAATGCCACAGAGCACGGCCTTGTTTTCATGAGAGAAGAGATGCAAGCACTCATGATCATGACATGGCAGAATCGTATGGTACTTGACCTCATCACAGCCATCGAGGGTGGGGTCTGCAGAAAGATTAGAAGTACATGTTGCACATACGTGCCTCCAAATGATCAAACAATGGGCCTCATTACAAGATTTGCAGTAAAAATCAGTCATTACGGGCATGGCGGTAACAAAGTGTCCGGGTTGGCTTGACGCCGCAAATAGCGGCCGATTACGAGAGTGCATGCACGCGCGTTCCGCCATGCCGGGAACGGCTGTACCACCATGCTGTTAACGACCCTCGAAAGCCCTGATAGCAGTGTCATGTAAGGCGCTTATACCGCCTCGGCCTCCGGCCACCCCTAAGTAATGTGGTAAAAATGCAAGTTAAGCACAGTGAAAAGATACAGACTTATCAGCTGTGGGATTAGCCCACTAAAAGGGAGGGGTCTTCGTTTATAGCCACACAGTTCTATGCATTGGGTTGGATAATGCCCTAAATAATTATGTTTCAAGCAAATAATGTATAGGCAATAAAGTTTGTATTACAGGAGTGTACAGGCTTAATATTAGACAGAGGCACTGTAAACAGGCCTCAGAGCATGTTTTTCACTAGAAACACATTTACATTTTATTAACTTGCTTAGTAGCCGGAGAGGCTGGCAGCACATTGCAAATTATTAGTTCCCAGGATCATACGGTAAGAACTGAACAGCCTTTGGTACTTTCGAGGTCAGAAAGCGAACCTCATGGGTGCCAGTGAAAGGCAGTGAATGCACAATCATTTTATAATTTGGCATATTAGTTTATGAGACTGGTCTACTGATGTTTTCAAAATGTCCCATGGTGGTTTCAAATTGCCCCTCAGCACATCTCAGCTTGCGAATCGGTTCAAAGAGTTGCTAAAATGCACCACTAAAACGGTAACTTGTCAGTGGTTCTAGGCTCTTGGAGTGTCATGATCGGTTGTATTCCGATGAGAAATGGATGGAGATGACCGGCGGCAGATGAATAAAGATCCGCTGGTCATCTCAAATGTCTAAATGTTTTGGCACTATGATGTAGGAATTGTGGGTTGGACTGTGACGTCACAGAAGTGGTCGAGGGTGGTATGGCAATATTTTCAGGACCCAATCATGTATGTTCCACTATAGGGGAATGATGTAGCTCTACCTAGCAGCAACAAACGCCCACAGATCAAAGGTGCCCTGATCAATGCAAGATCTATGGTAGCCCATGCCATTGACATTGCCAACCTGATCACTGCTAAACAACTCGACTTCCTAGCTATAACAGAGACGTGGCTCCATGCGGCTGCTGGTCCCTCTTTATCGTTAGCTGTCCCTGTTGAATACACTATCTTGAGGCTTGACAGGGAATCCTCCAAAGGAGGCGGCATCGCCTTCATCGCCAGATGAAGCTTAGGACTCAGACTCTCCTCTCATCACCATATCACGTCATGTGAAGTACTATCTGTGAAAATTCCACTCACCAACTCTCGCACCCTAACCACCCACCTACTCTATAGGCCTTTGAGGAAGACATCATAACTCTATTATCAGAAAACACCAAACCCATATCTCAACTATTAGTTTTAGGAGACACAAAAGCAAACCTAGTGCCAGCCTTAGCTCTTAGTTTACACCCAAACTCAAATCCCTTCGCGCAGAAAAAAGGAAATCTGTAGCTCAGTGGAAAACTGATCCCTCAGCAACTAACAAAACTATACTTCTAAAAATTACAGCCAAATACAAACCAGAAATACTTAAATCCAAACATGAGACATGTAACGATCGAATCAACAAATCTAGCTCTAGCACCAGGGAACTCTTTGTCACCATAAGAGAACTGGAGTCTCCCACCGCTTCCACCGACACCTGCAATAAAAATAAAGTATGGTGCACTAACTTCCAAAACGCACTATCCAACAAAATATCTCTACTCCAAGACAAAATAGCAGCCAAAAAGCTCAACCTCCCATATCCCACCACCCTGCAAAGTATGGATGCTAACGATGCTAAACCCCCTCATTGGTTTAAATTTGCCCCAGTCTCCATTAAAGAAGTGGAAAACATTATAGCTACACTAAAACCCACCAGATGCCAGGGAGATACCTGCCCGGCATCAGTAATTAAAGAAGCTGCCAGTGACCTAGCCTCCTTCATTACTGCCCTAATCAACTCCTCATTCACATGCTGCACTGTCCCCGCCAACCTCAAGGACGCCTGGGCTTTACCTCTCCTAAAAAAAAATCCTTAGACCCAAACATACCGACAAACTATAGCCCGATCACAACAGATTCCTTTTTATTAAAGATTATTGACGGAGAAGCCTATCTCCAGATACAATTGTATCTTGAGCTTAACAACATACTAGGGCTCTGCCAATCTGGCTTCAGACCTCAACATGGCACAGAAACAGCCTTGATTGATCCAAAGAACAAAATTGATTAACTCAAGGACAATGGGAAACTAGCCCTCCTCCTCCTCTTAGACCTGTCGGCTGCCTTTCACTTGGTGGAACATAAAGTCTTTTGCAAGCATCTTACCACATCAGCCCACTTCTCACTTGAAGCCACAAACTGGATTCACTCCTTCCTGAACAACAGGTCCATGAGTGTTCTCACGTCGGTCTCAGCAGACCCCACACCCATAAAATGTGGAGTACTGCAAGGCTCCTGTGTTTCACCCACCATGTACAACATCTTCACTAATGTTACGCTCACCTGATATCTCCGGTGGCGTCTGCAAGGCTCTGAGATCTGGAACCCTGGATGCGTAGTTGCCCAGCGCTGAATAATGAATCTGCATTTACAGAAGGGAGGATTTATGATAACTGTCTCTAATGGGTGAATCTCCCACCTCCCTCTGACCGGTCCCCTTCCCACTGTTTTTTTCTCACCTTTAGTTATTTGTAGGGTGAGCTATCCGTCCTGCGTTTCTTTTGCAGTGGCGCTTGACATTTGTTGGTGAGCTGCCCGAGTTGCTTCACTGGTGCAGTGCGCCTTCCTTGGGCCCAGGCCTGCTGTGACCCCAAATCTGCTGATAGGCAGGTAGATTTGTTAATTGTAAGTCTTTGTTCTGTTTGTGGTGGGACTTTGTGAATGTCTTTATCACCTTCTTCTCAGGTGCAAAGGTCTTGCTGCTGGCGTGCCAGATGGAGAGGCACGTTTTTCGGTAAGAGAAAGCGCGAAGCGCGGTGCCTTTATTGTCTTTTAAAGCTAACCTGTGTTTTCTTCTTCTTCTCTTTACAGGCCGCTGTGGTGCTGCGAGTGGAGGAGAGCGTGATGAAATAACTGGACCCCGGAATCTGTTAAGGTAAGTTAAGCGCTGTGCGGTTGCGGTTGTTAATATTGAAAGCGAACCTGAATTTGTCTCCTTTTGCTTTGCAGGGTGTTGCTGTGGTGCTCCGGATGGGAGCGCAGCGTAGCGCGACGGAATTCAGGTGAGACGACGGAATTCGATGTTTTGGAAGCGCGCTCGTTCTAATATTGTTTTCTTCTTTTCTCGTTGTTTCAGGTCGCGATGTTTGAGCAACAGCTGTCGTAGCGGTTCGCCGGAAGTCCTTAAACTAGTAGTCACAGGTGAGTGATGTTTCTTCTCTCGGTTTCCACAGATTGCAGCCCGGTTGAGATGCTGAGTGCTGGATGGTGTATTCTTAGGTAAAACAGAATAATCTTGTTCTTGTTCTTGTAGAGCGTCACTCTGCTAGTTGCAGAATAACGCAAAGCGTGTTCTGCAGTCAGGGTGTGGTTTATATAGCCCAGGTAAAGTAGTACCAGGGAAAGTAGTTCCAGACCTGCCGCACCCAGAACACTAGACCACATGGCTTGGATCTTAAGAACTAGGCTGTGTGGTTGCTTCCATGTTGGATTTAAAGACCCACGCAGTCAATTGAAAGTAAGCCTAGTAAGTATCTCCTTACAGTACATGAGCCTGGTGCCAGATGCGCCAGGGCTGGCTCCAGGAGCCTTTTTACAGATGTCTTAAGGCTCTCGAAGTAAATGTGGGGGCTTGATTGTGGCCCCTAACAGTGGTCATGACAACTAAGCCCTTGTTTGATGATCTGGACCATCTGGGTGTCATACAAAATGGAGTCAGTAATCAGACCTCTTACAGATGGTGCACCTGTATGTGTCGTCCCGAGGCTGTCCAGCCCCTTTGGCCAGAGGTGCATGTCCAGCCGGGGGACGAGCATAGTATGCGTGCGGGGACGGGAATGGAGGGGAGGGTGCCCAAATGCCCTTTTCTCCCACACATTCCCACCTTTCGTTACTTAAGTAATGAATATTGTAATTCTGCTAATCTTTGGCGCTCATTTTCTTCCGCTATTGCTTTATCCCATGCAGGTGTTCCCTTTTGTGGCATCCAGGCCCTGCATACTGACCTCAGGCTTCCCCCTCCCCTGGCACACTTATCAGGGGAGCAGGTCATGTAGATGCAACCCCCATCCCCCTCCAGGTCCACCCAAACTTCTTCGTACCATTGTAATTCACGGGGCGCCTGATTGTTGTGTGATACATCCTGTCTACAATATACCCTGTGTTGTATATAGCTGTCATTCCGTATTTTGGCTCAGAATCATCCCCTGTTTGTGCTTGTGCCTTGTGTGTTATTTGTACCACTCCTTTTGCACGGCCCATGGTCACTATCATGATTGCACTGTTAGGTACCGTGTTTGCGCAGCACCTAAGTCCTAATTGAAACACACAAAAAATTAAAAGAAGAAAAACAATGGTGTGTATCAATAGCTTGACAGTCATTTCGAGCCAGGACGGAACTCACAAAAACATGTTGTCGAACCAAGTGCTGGGCTGCACCCCTCCTTCTTTCATTCGCTCACCAAGGTTATGCATGGCTGCTATAACATGAGATAATGTTTCATTGTCTGCGTCTGCAGAAAGTACGAACGTGCAACATGCACTCCCGATTTTTTGGCATACACCTGCATCCGTTGCAGGGCTCTTAGCTCCACTTTTATCACGTTGAACCCCTCTTTTGTGTCGTTGGCCAGTTGGATCAACTCCCAGTGAGTGATCTCAAGCCATTTTGCGTTGGCCCATGCATGGATGCTTGGGACGAGGGGCGCAAAGAACGTCTCTGCGTATTTGAACAGCCGAAAACAATCAGGAATCTGTGCCAAATGTTCAGAGGATGCCTCGGGGATGTAGTTGGATGATCTTTGTTTTCGCGAACCTGCCTTGCAGTTTTTCCTCAGAGAGTGCATATACAGGGGTTCTTCAATTGTTGGTAGGGGCTCTGGATACTTGATTGTAGCCGGCTCTTTCCTCCTTGGATATGACTTTCGGGTATCACCATCAGGGCGGTGTGTAGCGCTGCCACAGCACACGTGCCCCTCCGTCACTGTGGAAGGTGCAAGTACGCCTATTTGCCACAAACCCAGTAAGTGTCCATTAATGCAGCCATTCCTTTCTTCATGTCTGGGATGATGAGAGTTTTACTACAGTTCTTATTTGTGCCCAGATGGGTTCTCCCTTCTCCATGGAAACACAACTCATACAGGATTTCTCTCTGTAGTTTGAATGGTTTTTCGAGGGCTGTTACTCACGTGAGTTTTGCGATATGTTGTGTCCATATGGAGGCGCACGTTCTCTTGATCCACTGCAATTTTTCTTCTGACAGTCCTTGCAGTGCTTCAGCTTTGCATGTTTGTTCTTCTTGCCATTTATTGTCCAAAAATAATGTTCCTTTGATTACCAAGAAAGGCTCCTTTATACATATCACCTTTTGCGGTTTGTGGTAGCACGTCTTCTCGTTCTGTAGCATTTCGAATTAAACAGTGTGTGCTTAAAAAGTGTTTTCATTCTGCACAATGCGAGATGAAGGAGATATTGGCCATCGGCAATAGGCGACTCTTGTGGCAACAGCACTTTAGGAGTACCCGAGGCATGGGGTATTAAAGAGCATACATAACAGCTCTCATTTGTGGCTTGTTTTGTCGTTGTGCTCATGTCTGCATACCATTTGTTAGACTGGTATGGGTGCTGTGGATCTTCTATTGTGTCCAACCCTAGCCCATGGTATTCGTTATATTTTGCCTGCCCCGCTCCCCCATTTCATTCTTCTTCCCCCCCCAGGTCGTGTGATGTTGTTCTTTTAGCCCCATATCGTATTGGGAATATTCCGCCTCCCCCCCACCCTTTCCCACTCATTATACATTGCAACATATTTCTCTATAGTTTCGGCATTTGCATCTTTTGTACATTTGTTGACTAAGGTAGCTTGGGTAGTTCTATGGAGTTCATTGTTCCACCTTAAAAATTCAGGGGCATCTATGTCATCTTTCTCACGGTTGTTAAACACAGAATCATTATAATGGGTCATGGGGTCAAATAATCCAGGAGCGCTGATTGTGTAATTTTCACTGTGCGTGTCATTTTTATGGATCTGTGTGCCCAAATCAATTTAAATCCATCCCATATGAGATGGGGGCCTTGTTTTAATAATTTCACCCCTCCTCCTCCCTCCTTTATATGATAGATATAAAGGTTATTGCGCAATACAGTACAAGGCCAAACATCATGGAAAAGAAAATAATCGCACAACAAAACAGGCCACACTCATAGGAATATTTTCTTAAATGTTCTCTATTCCTATCTCTATCTATATCATAAGCGTTGACATTGGGGGCCCCTGCCGTTGCCATGGATGATCCTACAGAGTGAAGTATACAAAGGGGGTTAAGTACATATCCATATAAATATTCTCTCAACATTTCAATTACATTTATAACTTGTCAATTTCCATTATAACTTTTGCCCATGTAACTTAACAGCGTGTTAATTGCACTTAAACTATACAGCTCCATTCTCTTTTTTCCAAATGTACGTAGTGACAGAAGGAGAGAGAGAGAGCTCTACTTAAAAGAAGAAACTTTTAACTATTTAACTTTGCATTTTCTTTTTCCTTACTCATTGTTTGCATTATCTACATTGTTGCATCTTTTACTTGTATATACATATTGGGCCTCATTACGACCCGGGCGGTAAGTAGCGGTCATTACCGGCATAGCACAAGTACCGTGTCCATGCTGGCAATAGACCGCTAAAAGCGGCCTATTATGAGTACGCGGGCATGAGCTTTGCGCCATGCCGGTAATGACCCCACCAGCATGCCGTAAAAGGGCTAAAAATCCCCCTTTCCGGCATCGTACGTAGTGCAAATAGCTCCTCTGGCATCCAAGCCATCGGCATCAGCGGTGACAGCTAATAGCGGTAACCGCTATTAGCGATCACTGCTAATAAGCGGAACCGGAAGAATCGTCATCGCACAGGAACGGGAAAGAGCATGGCGGCCATCTTTAAAAACACAATCCATTGCCATCCACCACAACCAGGAGCCATCTGACCCCCAAAACTCTGCCACACCTCCAACACTACCTGCTGCATCTCACCATGCCGAAAGCTGTCAAAAAAAACACTGATCGCCTGCACAAGGAGTGCTTCTCCCGAGAGGAGTTGACCATGCTGGCGGAGACACTGCAGGAACATGCAGATGCCGTGTTCTCCTCCGACATGTCCCGCCCTGCAGTGCAGTGAAAAAAACAGATATGGGCGGAGGTCGCCCAGAAAGTAAGTTCCGTTGGCATCACACCCCGCACTCCCAAAGATTGCCGTAAGCGCTGGGACGATCTGCGTTTACGCGTGCGGAGCATCCTCTCCGCCAAACGCAACCTGGGAATGGCGACAGTCGGAGGTGCAGAGTCCCCCATCAAGTTGCAACCATGGGAGGAGATATGCGCGAGCACCATAGGGACGAAGGCAATTGAGGGAGTGGGGGACATGAAGCGAGGAGCGCCATCATCAGCCGATGCAGGTAGGTGTCCCAAAAGAAACAATGCAAATACCACCACGATGATGTCCACCTGAACTGACAGTGCAATGATGTAGAGCAGGGTCCACCAGACACATATGTACAAGACTGCCAACAGGCAGTGCACAGCATCATCTCGTCCACATTCGTAATGCACCCCATATGTGATTCAACCCAGAAGCCTCCATTCATCACCTACCAAAAAGTCAAGCAACCCGTATGCCACTGCCCCAATGTTAATCATCTGCCATTCCATATTAATGCAGCCACCCCAATGCATGCCGATGCCTGAAGACCCATCACTAACCCTCTCCCTCTATTGGTCCCCCACAGGCACGCATTCCGACAGCGGTGACGAGGACACCAGGGAGGAAGATGCCACATCACAAAAGAAGGCCAGGGGCGAGGAGGGAGAACAGCGCCCCTACACTTCAAGGGGTAGAGGCCACCCTGCACCACTGCGGAAGGGCAAGAAAACCCCAGAGGCCTCAGCACCAATGTGCACTATGGCCCTGTTAGGGAGAATTCTCTGTAAGGCTAATTTCCCAAACCTAGTGAGTCCCCCAGCAGCTTTGCTGGATTTTTGGGTTTTATTTTTTTCTCTCCTGCTAATAGTGAGATTCTTTTGCTCCCACTCTTAGACATGATTTGAGGTGTTCCTTTAACTTTCCATGTGTTTTATGGGCTATGGGGTCTTTTACTCCATAGGGTCTCATGTGTTTTTTTATGTGGGTTACACAGCACCCTCCGTGCCGTAACCCAGGGGTGTCGTAGCGACCCCATAACATAAACTCCATACCCTGGGACTGACTACTGTCTCCCAGGGCATGTAAAGTCACCATTGGCTTTGCTAGTCCCAAATTATGAACAGACACCAGTACAAACCATCATATTGTGGACGTACTGGTCGGGGCAATTAGATTGCCCCGGGGTCTGTTGTTCGAGGGGGCACGTCTCCGTCCCCCCTGATCGAGTTTTGGCTGGTGGCAGTGGATACTACTTTTTATATTCGACCGCGAATATATCTCTGGGATTTTCCCATTGTTCGAGGCTACCAACTTTAGTTATTGAATTCTTATAGCCTCGAACATACCGCCAGTTTATTTATTTAATATTAATTCACTGGTTGGTATTTTTTGCCAGAACTCGATTCTAAAATGGCGTTTGTGTTCTCTTCTGTGACTCCAACCCAAGTCGAGCCCTTTGTTCCACTTTTTGGCAGGCTTCTCCACAGAAGCCTCCAAAAGTGGTGCCACTCTGTCTGGGTACCACAGGGGGTGTGTGAGGGAGTTTAGGCACCCTGGACTGAGTTACCTTGGTAACTCAAATCGCACTCTTGTGTGATTGGCCCAAGTGGTGAGCCAGCCGGCTAACCACTTAGCATGTTTGATTGACAGCTAGGCAGAGTGAATGGGGGTGTGCTGCATAAAAGCAGGGCTTTGGGGACTGGAACTTCAGACGTCGCCACTGGACCTAAAGAATCCGAGGAGGAAGAAGCTGAGCCAACCTGCAACGACGACACCACCGGTGGAGCCCTGCTGAAGCGTCTCACCACTTTTCCCAATGACAGAGGAGATCTCCAGCCCGGAGAGTCTTCTTCCTTCGACTGGTGGGGATAACCAGTTTACCTTCTTTTCGCCTTCCTGGAGCATCTTGTGGCCGCCTTGCCTGTGCCAAGCACCCCGGCAACCGGGATACCACCTTTTCACCACTACCGCGAACCAAAAGGGTAGTACCTTTGTACCGGAGAACTCTGCAGCTGGTTTCTTCCCTGGAAGTGCAACGACCTTCATCTTTCCTCCACGACGAGATCTTCTCTTCCTGTGGACGACGCTGTGACTTGCACCCGCTGCCAGGAACATCTGCCCCCGCTGGAGAATCCTCTCCATTTAAGGTACCGTGTTCCGCCTGGCTTGTCTCTCGAACCTGGGTTAGCCTGGGACACCTTAGCTAACTTTTCTGAACTGAACTAAACCTTTTTCGAACTACCTCCAAAAACTTCGAAGACTCTGTGTAACTGTCTGATCTTGGGCATCTTCCGCCTGGCTCCCTTGAAAGTGGGCCTGGCACCTAAACTTCCTTGCTCACCAGTAGACTGTGCCTTCCTAACTTGCTGTGGTTCTTTAAAAAGTGTTTCGTGTGTGTGCTTCCATAATTCTGCTTTTCCCTCCCTTTTTATTTAACTTGTTGGAGTGCCATCGAAAGTTACGCGCTCACCTCTGTCTGGAAATAAGTGGTGTTAACTAAGACTTGTCCAACAAGTAATCAGGGATGCACATATGATAATAGTGATTGTGTTTTGAACTAATCTTACCAATTTAGTGTGAGTGTGTTTTATAAGTCTGTGTTAAATAAATAATTATATACTTTTACACCCAAGCTCTGGTCAGTGTTTGCTTGTACTACTGTAGTTATGTACCTATTTTGTATGCTCTGTATACTGCCTAACTCTTCTTGAGGGAAGTCTGACTGCTCAGCCACAGCTACCAAGTGAACCTGTGTGGTACAGACTGCTATCAAGTGGGTTTACTGCCAAACACCTGTAGTCTTAAATCTTTTGCAGTGGTCCCTAAGGGAACTGCACAGTTTTCTGCCTAACACTGGTGTACAGCGGTGGTATTTGTATTGAGTATACATTTTAGTGTGCTTAAAGATACCTTAGTGCAACTAACCACAAAGCTTAGCACTAAAAGAAGTATTTTCTAAAAACCTGTCAACTATGGAAAGTTATAGTCAAGAGTCCCTTGCTACAAAAATTGCTGATTGTTTAAGAGTTCTCTGTAAGCATAAGAATCTCCTGACTAAAGGCAAGAAAATTGAGCTAAGAGAAAGGTTGTTAGCAAACCAAAGTCTGGATGGTGGTTCAGACGAACCTACCACTCCAGCAACTGTAGATAACAGCAATGATATTGATATGATTGTTAGTATTGATAACTTTGAGCCAGAAGAGGAAGTGGAAGATGTTAGAGTTGTCTCCCCTGGGCCTCTACCTGCCCTGCCAGCTGTGCCTACTGGACCCTTACCAGGTACCACACTTAATCCTCAATATATGGAACTAGAAAAAATGAAGCTTGAATTAGAATTCAAAAGAATTAATGCTCAAACAGAACAACGACACCAAGAACTAAGGCTCAGAGAAATGGAGCTCAACCATGAGCTAGAAATGAAAAAATTGTCTGTGGAAAGTGCTTCTCTGTTCGAATCCTCTAGGAGTTCAAGTCCCAAAAGACCCCGGATGCCTAAGGAGTTGGTGGGTATGTATGAGCCAAAGTTGGATGTGTTGGACTGGTTGAGTTTGTTTGAATATAATCATGGGCTCCAGAACATTAGAGGAAATTAGTTACTTTCCTGGTTGTTCTCTAGGCTCCCCCCCTGTTGCAACTGATGTGTTAATGGAGTTGGGGGAGGAGGATAAGAAGGATTATGAATGTGTGAAACTAGCTTTGATAGCTAGATTTGGGAAGACCCCTTCCCAGTATCTTAAGAGGTTTAGGACCCTCAAAAAGCATGATGGTACCCCTTGGGCTACCTGGGTGAGTGAGTGGTTGAAAAACATAGAGGGATGGATTAAGGGTTACAAGGTGAACACCTATGAGGGAATGAGAAATCTTGTGACGTTGGAGTCAATTTATGATGCCTGCTCTCCTGAGCTCAGACAGCACTTGGCTGATTCAAAGGAATTCGATGCTAGAAGACTAGCTAAGGCTGCTGACTTGTGGGTTGCCAACAGGGCTACTCACAAGGATTCAGGGGTCACTCAGAAAAAGGATGAAGGAAAGCAGGGGAACCAAGAGATTTCTAATACCTCCCAACCCAAAGAGGGCCCCAAACAACAAAATAACCAGGGTAAGCCCCAGGGTAAACCACAACAGGCTAGTGTACCTTCTGGTCACAAACCAGAAGGAGGTCAAGCCAAGCCACCCTTTCAGAGAGCATTTGGAACATGCTATCTCTGTGGGGCAACTGACCACATCAAAGGAGATCCCCGATGTAAGGGTAAACCTACAGGGATCCGCACAGTCTCCTTAGCCTTCACTCCTGAGGAAGAAGTCCAAATGGCTAGTGCTCACTTTGAAGTCTTTGCTGAAGAACCTTGGGGTCTTTAAGCAAGTGTAACCGTAGAGTCCATGGGTCTGGTTAGTGATCAGAATAGGAGTGTGTTCAACTCCATACCAGAAAACTCTAAAGTTTATTATATGGAGAGTGTTCTTATCAATGGCCAGGATACACCTGCCAGGCGAGACTCTGGGGCCAGCAGAACAGTAGTGGATGAAAGCTTTTTCAGTCCTGAGGATGTTGCTAAGGCACCCAAAGGTCCCACTAAGATGTCTGGAGGCCCTGTCCAAATGGCTCCAATTCTACCAGCCCTCATTCAGTGTAATGATATCACGGATGGCACTCTATTAAGAGTGGCACAGGACACCCAGGAAGGGTTTGGGTGGTTGTGCCAAAGTAAAGTGGACAGAATAGTACACACACAGCTGAAAGAAAAGAGAACGAAGAGTAGGCAAGTGTAGCAAGCAAAAAGGTACAGAATGGATTCCCTCTTGGGGTGTATGCAGATATAGGAAACAAGTATTCCACGGACCTTAGGAAAACTCTAGCCTTCTGCACAGTTTGCTATAACAGAGGCCCACGATGTTTGCTCGTGACTTGGAACAACAGCTATGGGTGTCTGTAACGCAGAAACGAGACAAGGGAAGGGGCAGAGGTTGCCTGACGGAAACCAACATACAAGCTCTGTACAAGGGGTCTACAAACAGTACAAGAGAAGACACTAACAGACAAATCTGGGGAAAAGGAAGTCGAATAGCAAACTAGCAGAAGGAAATTAAAGGAAAGCCGTATAACAGGATTGGATAGGGATAAAGAAACAGAGGGTTGAAAACAAGGAAGAAAGCAAGGGAGCAGCAGTCAGGAAACAAGGGAACTGCAATAACTGAAAGTAAATAATGTAGGTAAACTGTTGTGGATAGCAGAGGACAGTAGGGTACAAGGTTGAAAGCTCAAAGAAGCAAGGAAGCAATGAGCAAGCCCAAAAGGAGCTGGGCTGTAAGGAAGGAAGCCCAGAGGGAAAGGGCTTAGGGCAGCAGAGTGAAGCAGGCTGCACGGCAAGGAGCCCAGGAGGGCCGGGCAGCAAGGAGTGAGCCCAGAGGAGCAGGGCCGCTGACTGTAGAAGGCTGCAGAGGACTGTAGAAGGCTGCTAGACTGGAAGCCCAGCGGACGAAAACTGTAGGTTGAAGGCTTCGGAGCGTGATCGGCTGGAAGGCAAGGGCAGAAGGTAGCAGCAGAGCGTGATCGGCTGCAAGGCAGGAGCCTGGAAGGCAATGGCGGAAGGTAGCAGCGGAGCGTGATCGGCTGCAAGGCAGGAGCCTGGAAGGCAAGGTCGGAAGGTAGCAGCAGAGCGTGAGCGGCTGCAAGGCAGGAGCCTGGAAGGCAAGGGCGGAAGGTAGCAGCGGAGCGTTATCGGCTGCAAGGCTGGATCCAAAGCAGGGGTAAGGAGAAACCGCATACAAAGAACCGTAGCACGAAGCAAAAAGGTGCTGGAAGGACTCTCAATGCAAGAGTCTGAGTCCCTGCAGGCAGCAGCTTATATACCGCCCTGCCCAGCACAGAGGCAGGCTAATTGGTCGCACCTGGATCAGCACACCTGCAAACAATCTGCCTCCTCCCTCTCTGTTCCTGAGCAGGTGGGATCAGAGCTGATCCCTAGGGCTTCTAGGGATTGTAGTTCCGATGATGACCAATAGGAATAGCCAGGAATAGATGGTTACAGCCAAGTGCATTGTGGTAAGTGAAGTTTGTTGGAAAAAATAGAAAAGTACCAAAGTCTCGCAAATGGGAAATAAGGTCCATATTGATCGCCAATGTATGACAAATGACATGACAGTGTTGATTCCTGTCAGTGTTCAGACTGAGGTGCCTGGGAGAGTCGTGTTGGGGAATGATCTAAGAACTCTAGGAGCAGTATCCAATACCCCCAGGCCTCCCAGTATGGAGACCTAGAACCAAACCAAATTGGCTAGAGAGGCCACCTTAAGGAACCACTCTAAGCCTGTGGGAACCTCTACTGAGAACCCCACTACAAGCCCTGTTGTTGGTAAGTTGACCTCTGACCCAGGCACATTTCAGGTTAAAATGTTAGGGAAATGGGTGCCCCAACCAAGCTCCTTCATTGTTCCCCCAGTTATAGAGTCTGTGACTCCCCCTGCTTCGGAGGAAGAGGTGGATAGACCTACTGGAACCCTAACTAGGCCTAAGAGAACTGGTAATTCTCAGTGCTGGTGGAAAACCAGAAAAGAAAAGTCTAAGGCCAAAGACTTTCAGACTGTTGGACCTTCCACAGAAGACTCCAACACAATTCCTAGTCTTAAGGGGGAAACTCCTAAAGTAGGTAAAGGTAGATGTATGAGGAAGGAGAAGCACGTACCTTGCTTATCTCCATCCCCTCCAACCAAGAGGCCTAAAACCCAACCTTCTCCCAACAGAGAAGTGGTGAGGACCTCTGGAGGCCCCTCTAGATCTAAGGGAATCCTTTATAAGGACCCCTTGAAAAAGCCTATCACAGGTTCAGAAGTTGTACCAACATCTGAGGGGCTAGTCAACCAGATCCCCTATAGTTTAAAAAAGACTGATGTTCCTCAAAGGGTTTGTAGGTCATATAGCTTACAAAGGAAATCCTTTGACTTGACCATAGAACATAGGTCAGGGTATCACCATCAAAATGCTGATGGACTCTCTAGGATGTATGTCACCGACTAGAGGTATGAGGTTCATCCAGGAGTGGATTAAATCCTCCTGTCCCTTAGTCTGGGGGGGGGGGGGCGAGTGTTAGGGAGAATTCTCTGTAAGGCTAATTTCCCAAACCTAGTGAGTCCCCCAGCAGCTTTGCTGGATTTTTGGGTTTTATTTTTTTCTCTCCTGCTAAGAGTGAGATTCTTTTGCTCCCACTCTTAGACATGATTTGAGGTGTTCCTTTAACTTTCCATGTGTTTTATGGGCTATGGGGTCTTTTACTCCATAGGGTCTCGTGTTTTTTTATGAGGGTTACACAGCACCCTCCGTGCCGTAACCCAGGGGTGTCGTAGCGACCCCCCAACATAAACTCCATACCCTGGGTCTGACTACTGTCTCCCAGAGCATGTAAAGTCACCATTGGCTTTGCTAGTCCCAAATTATGAACAGAAACCAGTACAAACCATCATATTGTGGACGTACTGGTCGGGGCAATTCGATTGCCCCGGTGTCTGTTGTTCGAGGGGGCACGTCTCCGTCCCCCCTGATTGAGTTTTGGCTGGTGGCAGTGGATACTACTTTTTATATTCGACCGTGAATATATCTCTATGGGATTTTCCCATTGTTCGAGGCTACCAACTTTAATTATTTAATTCTTATAGCCTCGAACATACCGCTGGTTTATTTATTTAATATTAATTCACCGGTTGGTATTTTTTGCCAGAACTCGATTCTAAATGGCGTTTGTGTTCCCTTCTGTGACTCCAACCAAAGTCTAGCCCTTTGTTCCACTTTTTGGCGGGCTTCGCCACAGAGGCCACCAAAACTGGTGCCTCTCTGTCTGGGTACCACAGTGGGTGTGGGAGGGGGTTTAGGCACCCTGGACTGAGTTATCTTGGTAACTCAAGTCGCACTCTTGTGTGATTGGCCCAAGTGGTGAGCCGGCCGGCTCACCACTTAGCATGTTTGATTGACAGCTAGGCTGAGTGAATGGGGGTGTGCTGCATAAAAGCAGGGCTTTGGGGACTGGAACTTCAGACGTCACCACTGAACCTAAAGAATCCGAGGAGGGAGAAGCTGAGCTGACCTGCAACGATGACACCACCAGTGGAGCCCTGCTGAACCGTCTCACCACTTTTCCCAACGACAGAGGAGATCTCCAGCCCGGAGAGTCTTCTTCCTTCGACTGGTGGGGATAACCAGTCTACCTTCTTTTCGCCTTCCTGGAGCATCTCATGGCCGCCTTGCCTGTGCCAAGCACCCCGGCAACCGGGATACCACCTTTTCACCACTACTGCGAACCGAAAGGGTAGTACTGCCAAACACCCATAGGCCCTCATTACGACCCTGGCGGAAATCGTGGCGCAATATGCACCATGGAGCACGGCGGAAAGCTGCCGATAGCGCCATGGGGGTTGGCGGATTTACCGCCCCATTCCGACCTTGGCGGGGCGGTAAATCCCCATTCCCCATTTTACCCTTCCCCATTCCCATTTTTGCCCCATAGGGTATAATTGGAGTGGGGAAGGCGTTAATTACGCCACCGTAAAATACGGTGGCGTAATTAACAACAAGGTCCCGTAGCGCCATGGATTTCTCCGCCCGGAAAAACCAGGCGGAAAACGCTCCATGGCGCTACGGGAACTCGTAGTAGGGCGGACGGGTCCGCCGCGAATACCGCTGGCGTAAACCCACTCCGCAAGGGTCGTAATGAGGGCCATAGTCTTAAATATTTTGCAGTGGTCCCTAAGGGAACTGCACAGGTTTCTGCCTAACAGGCTCCCACAACAGCACCCACAGCAGCCACCATCACCCAGGAGGCATTGGCAGAGGGCACAGCATCGGCTGCCAGCAGCACAGTGGGTGAGACAGCTGCCACAGCAGCCGTATCGGACGATGAGGCAGACGTTCAGCTGCATGGCGCAACACTCACCATAGGCCCCCTGCACTCACCACAACAATCCACATGCAGCTTGTAGAACAGCAGCAAGCACGGGCTGTCACCTGGTGATTCATGGCCGGCAAGTTTCAGCCCCATGCCAACTGTGCCTGATGAACAAAGCATGGTGAAAACCCCTCACACATCCACCCCGGTTCCAACGAGCCAAGAGGGGATCAGGGCTATTCAGAGGCACCAGGAGGAGCTCACAGGGCTGTTGATGCAGCATATAACGGAATGTGCCCGGCAAGGGATGACATTAGGGATTGTGCTGCATCCCTGAAAACAGACATCGAGTCCACCTTGAAGGATGTTTGCGCAGAATTGGCAGCAGTCCGGCATGTCCTCTCGGAAATGGTGGCAGCAATGCAGGCCATGCGTTGTTAAGTGACTTCAATTCAGCACTCCAACTATGTCAATGCCTAGTCTGGGATGCCCAAGGGAAGCCCTTATTTACATATTTTTATGACAAGTTCATAGATCTGGATGATAAACCCTTGTATAAAGCCCCTCTCTTTGGATCCCCCTGACCTCACTGAGCCAAGAAGTAGGTTTGTTTTGCAAATCAAAAGATTTATTTGAAAAATTAAACAATATATATATATCACACTTTTATGAATAAATTAATATTTGACAGCACACTTATGAATATAATGTTGATCAACAATGGGTAATGTTACAATTGCACACTCTTTTCAATCAGTGAGGAGTTAGTATAGAAAGGATAAGGTAGCAGAAAATACTCTTATGGTTTCAAGCAAAAGCAATGATGGAAAGAATGCTGCACAGAAATAAACTGATATGGTTTCACCAAGGGATAATATGATTACTTTTCCTTGTGACAATTCACTCCCCCCTATGCAATATAATGAGATGGAAGGGGAGCACACAGTTTTCAGGAATAAAATCAAATGCAATACAAATTCCAGTTCCCCCCGAGCAAGCTTAGAGCAACCGGTATGCTTTAAAACAGGCAGAAATACTTTTAAATGTGATTTGCAATGAAGTGAAAAATATGCTAAAAATTGTTTTAATTTCCTATAGGAGATTCAGGGTAGGTGACAGCTACTTTGAATTAGTTTAAGTCAACACTGTCATGATCTCTGCTTCCAAAAGGTCAGGGTTTTCCCAACTCCCTTGGAAGCAGATCCATAACCCAGGTTCCGAGTGCCAACCAGTCCCAATTGGGACCTTTTGGACCCAGTCCTGGCGCCAGTGGCACCAGGCTCATAAATATGCCCAGTCCCAGCGCTGGAAGCGCCGGGCTCATAATGCTTGGGTGGACTTACCTTCAGCAGACCATGCTGCTTACTTGCCTGCCAGTTGAGCCTCTGATCCTCTTCTGTTTGGAACTACTTTTCTTGTTGGGTGGGGCTGGAGCCACTCCCTAGATTCAGAACACTGGAACTCTTCTGGAAGGCAGGAACTCTTTTCTTACCAGGAACTCTTTTCTTACTTAGGCGTGGCTGTGGAAGGAGACACCTAAGCACTACAGGAGGCTATTTAAACCACACCCGGTGGATGAATCTTGCTTTGCGTTATTCTGCAACCTCTGCAGCAGAACGCTCATCGTGTCTTCTGCATCCGGTCCTGGGCCTAAGGAAAAAGGCTTACCATCCTGAATCCAGTCTTCAGCAACACCTATAAAGACAAGAAAGAACAGGTTAGCATTCCGGCATCTCAAAGGCAAAGGCTTACCATCCTGAATCCAGTCTTCAGCAACACCTATAAAGACAAGAAAGAACAGGTTAGCATTCCGGCATCTGAAAGGCAAAGGCTTACCTACTCTTCGTACGCTCCGGAGGCCTTCGGCGCTGCATCCCGCATCTGAAAGACAAAACAAGGTGCGTTTAAAGACATTGGGGAACTTCAATACTCACGTGCCATTACTCCTTTCCACATCTAATCCAGTGGGTATTCCGGCACCCTGCAGCCGCTCCGAACTCGTACCTGCAAAATAAAAAGACAGTTAGAGCGCATAGTGAAGCAGGCAACAAGCGCTTACTTACGTGCTTCCAGGCGCTTCTATTCATCACACGGGCTCCATCTTCAACTCACTTCAGCCCGTCATCCGCCATCGCCGGAACCCTGCAAAACAAGAGACATCATTACTAAAGACTTTAAAGACATTTGAATGACTCGAAACTTACCGTTCGTGCAGTAAACGACGGACAGCAGTCCTCTGAAGTCAAGAGGCCTGCGCTACCTATCCAGTGAAGAAACTGGTTACAGCACCCTGCCCCGAGGCAGATGGAGAGCTCGGCATTCACTTACCTAAGGTGAGAGCGTTAACCTTTGGGGGTCTACAGGAGAGGAGAAGAGGAAAGAGATAGGGACACCCCAATAACCCCAGTTCATTAACCCCATATTTTCTATCTGCAGACATCTTACTCTACACGTCAGGCATACAGTGCACAGAGGTCCAGCCCAAAGAGCCAACCGGGTGCTACACATCACCTTTGAAGATACGGTAGTCGCCCAGTCAAGACCGGCGCCTCTGCGAGAATCAGGTGAGCGTTACAGAACGCAAAGCCTACCGCAAAACTCTCGCCCAGGCGCTATGGAAACCTCGGATACTGACCCCCTAGCCCGGTTACTTGGGGAACTAAGGGCAGAAGTGCATGCAGCTCGTCAGGAAACAAATGCTCTAAGAAGGGAACTAATTATTTCCAAGGAGAGAACAGACAATCTTGCTAGACAAGTGCTACAGTCACAAGCCGGACAGACCCCGTTACCCGCATCAGGGGCAAATCTTCCTTCAACATCCTCTATGAATCCAGTGCAGATCAACCTACCTGGGAATGTACCTCTGGCTCCGCCCGAACGATTTTCTGGTGACCCAAAGAGGTTTGCAGTATTTATCAATCAGTGCCGGTTGCACTTCTTATGCCGGCCAGCAGCCTTTCCAACTGATCAAGCAAAAGTAGCTTTTGTACTTTCGTACCTTAGTGGCAATGCGGCAGACTGGTCGATCCCTCTAGTTAATCAAGATGATCCGGTTCTCCATGATTTTCAAGACTTTCAGCTTAGTATGGAAAAACTGTTCGCAAGACATTCACAGGGGCAGGCCTTGGACAATGAGCTTCTTTCGTTGCGACAGGGTAATCAAGACCTTTTGGCTTATATTGCATCTTTCAATAGACTAATTGTGGAAACTCAATGGCCTGAGGACAAAAGGATTACGCTGTTTTATAGAGGTCTACGTGGAGAGCTCAAAGACGTTTTAGCCCAAGTAGTGAATCCCCCACAAGACTGTTCGGATTATATAGACTTGGTCGTTCAAATAGATCACAGGCTGCAGAACAGGAAGGCCGATCGTTCCAAGTTTGATGCTCGACTATTTTCCAAACCGCCAACTCCTTCCAAAGGAGTAGACTCCGGGGAACCCATGCAAATAGGGGGTCTGAAAGGTCCTCTAACACAAAGGGAGCAGGAAAGGAGGAAACAGTTGCAATTATGCCTATATTGCGGAAACTCAGGGCACTTTCTTCGAGACTGTCCGGTGAAACCTGCCAAGAAGGCAGTAGGAGCTGCAGTTACCAAAGTTACAAACTCTGAGCAGGGAAACGACCTCGCCCGACAAGAATAGAGGTCCTCTTGCCGAGCGTGAAAACCAGTTCCGTGACCTCGCATTTCGTGATACCTATGGTCCTCATTAGCCCTGATAATCCGGATCGATTACATGCAATTGAAGCTTACGTCGACAGCGGTGCCATCGGCAATTATGTGGATCATGAAATGGTTTTGAGGATGAATCTAACTCTTTGTCCCAAGGCTGTAAAGGACGTCATTACTACGGTGGATGGTACGGAGATAGCCTCCGGGCCAGTAACGCATACCACTCAAGAGGTGACGCTAGTAAGTCAAGATGGACACCATGAGAAGATCGTGTTCGATGTGATCAAGGCCCCTCAGTTTCAGATTATTCTAGGAATACCTTGGTTAGAGAAACACAATCCTCTGATCGATTGGCGAGCAAGAACGGTCCAGTTTCCAGAATGTGTCTCTACTTGTCACCCTCCACCTGGTGTTGCACTGGCCGCAATTTCTTCAGAGACTCCCCAGTTACCTCCCGAATACCTAGAATACCAAGATGTTTTCCGGAAGGATCAGGCTAACTCTCTACCTCCTCATAGGTCTTATGACTGCCAGATAGACCTGATACCTGGATCTAATCCTCCTTGTAGTAGAATTTATGCCCTCACCGAGCCTGAGAACCTTCACCTTCGACAATACCTGGATCAATACCTGGCAAATGGGTTTATTCGTCCTTCCAAGTCCCCTGCTTCTTCAGCTTTGTTCTTCGTTCCAAAAAATGAAGGAGACCTTAGAACTTGTATCGATTATCGCTCCCTGAACCAGATCACCGTTAAGAATAGATATCCGTTACCTTTGATCCCTGAACTCCTGGACCAAGTCAGAAAAGCATGCATATATACAAAGCTGGATCTTAGAGGAGCTTACCACTTGGTACGAGTAAAAGAGGGCGATGAATGGAAGACGGCCTTCCGCACCAAGTATGGGCTATTTGAATATCAGGTCATGCCCTTCGGACTTTGCAATGCCCCGGCCGCCTTTCAATATTTTATGAACGATGTCCTCAGAGAGCTCATAGATGTATGTGTTGTTGTTTACATTGACGACATCCTCGTTTATTCTTCATCGGAATCTGAACATCGGAAACACATGAAAATGGTCCTCGAAAGATTGCGTCAACACAAACTTTTCGCTAAGTTGGAAAAATGTGTTTTCAACGTGACTGAAGTTGAATTCTTGGGATTCATATTATCACCTGGCGGAGTGCGTATGGATTCAAAGAAGGTCGATGCAGTTCTCAAATGGCCATCACCATCCTCCGTAAAAGGTGTGCAAAGCATGTTAGGCTTCGCTAACTTTTACCGCAGGTTTATCCCCGAATTCTCTCGAATAGTCCAGCCCATCACTGCCTTGTTAAAGAAAAACAAACGTTTTGAATGGTCTACCGAGGCGGAACAAGCTTTCCAGGATTTGAAGACTAAATTTATCTCTGCACCAATCTTAAAACACCCTCGCCCCGAACTCCCCTACATCGTGGAAACTGATGCTTCAAGCCTTGCCATGGGGGCAGTTCTATCACAAAAGGACCCGGTAACCAATCAGTTGCATCCCGTGGCATTTTGGTCCCGCAAATTCTCGCCTCCTGAAATCAATTACACGATTACTGACAAGGAACTTCTGGCTATCAAGTCTGCCTTTAAGGCTTGGCGGCATTATCTGCTGGGGGCCCGACACACCGTTACTGTGATTACGGATCACCGAAACCTGCAATATTTGAAGACCGCAAAAGCCCAATCCTCTAGACAACTCCGTTGGGCATTATTCTTTGCCGAGTTTGACTTCATAATTACCTATCGACCTGGTACAAAGAACGGTAAAGCCGATGCCCTTTCTCGGATGGGAGTGGAAGAACACTTGGTCAACCCTAAACCTGTACCAATCATTCCCGAACAAAGAATTCTGGGTGTAATCGCCACAGAATCCATAGAGGAAGTTAAGGATAAAGCCAGGCAACTTGTAACTCCAGCAGACATACAGAATTGGCATCTGCAGGGAAAGGACTTTGCAGTAAAGGACAACTTATTGTATTTCCAAGAACGATTATACCTACCCAGCACAGATTTACAGAAAAAAGTAATCTCTTGTTATCAGGACTCTTTAATGGAAGGTCATCCCGGTATAGCCAAGACCTCAGAAAAGATCAAGCGCTACTTCTGGTGGCCGTCTTGGAAAAAAGATATCAGAGACTTTATAATGTCCTGTGGAGTATGCGCCCAAAACAAGAGTCAAAAGGAAAAACCAGCAGGCCTCTTACGCCCTATTGACATCCCACCTCGCCCTTGGCATACGCTTTCTATGGACTTCATCACCGATCTACCTCCATGCTCCGGATACAATACGATTCTAGTAATCGTGGACTTATTCTCCAAGATGGCGCATTTCATTCCGCTCAAAGGCTTGCCAACAGCAGCAACTCTCTGGCCCGAGAATTTCTCGAAAACATCGTCCGACTGCACGGTTTTCCTTCGGTTCTAATTTCGGATCGAGGTAGTCAATTTATTTCTCATTTTTGGCGAAGTTGCTGTCGGTCGGCTCAAATTGATGTGAGACTATCGACCAGTCACCACCCTCAGACCGACGGACAAACCGAGAGGACCAATCAAACTCTGGAACAGTATTTACGCTGCATGCTGCAACAAACTGAAAAAACTTGGAAAGATATCCTTTGGATAGCCGAGTATGCCTACAATAACTCTGTCCATTCGGGAACTGGGAAAACCCCGTTTTTTCTTTTGTACGGCAGTCACCCTCGAACCTCGGAGTTGGATCCCCTCCAAGATCTTGAAACACCAGCAGTAGACTACCTGCATTCTACAATCACCCAAGCCTTTAAGGAAGCTGTTTCTCACCTTCAAAGGGCTAAAGAACAATACAAGAAAGGAGCAGATCAACATCGGAAGGAAGCCCCTCACTATCAAGTAGGGGATCAAGTCTGGTTATCCACCAAATATCTATCTCTAAAAGGGCCACGCACATTCAACCCAAGATACCTTGGTCCCTATTCCATCACTACCATAGTAAACCCAGTAGCGGTCAAGTTGGACTTGCCCCCGCACATGAAGATACATCCGGTCTTCCACGTCTCTCTATTAAAACCCGTGCAACCTCAAACCCGACTAACCAAATCTCCAAAACCTATCCTAGTGGATGGAGAACTCGAGTTTGAAGTCAAAAGCATTCTGGACTCCAAGATCTCCAAATCTAAACTATTCTACCTAATTGACTGGAAAGGCTACGGCCCCCAAGAGAGATCCTGGGAACCTGCTGAATATGTCCACGCTCCTCGCCTAATCAAAAGATTTCACCGAACATTTCCTGACAAGCCAAAACCCCCGGAGAAGCCCGGTTTGGGAGGGGCCTTGAGGGGGGGTACTGTCATGATCTCTGCTTCCAAAAGGTCAGGGTTTTCCCAACTCCCTTGGAAGCAGATCCATAACCCAGGTTCCGAGTGCCAACCAGTCCCAATTGGGACCTTTTGGACCCAGTTTTTGCGCCAGTGGCACCAGGCTCATAAATATGCCCAGTCCCAGCGCTGGAAGCGCCGGGCTCATAATGCTTGGGTGGACTTACCTTCAGCAGACCATGCTGCTTACTTGCCTGCCAGTTGAGCCTCTGATCCTCTTCTGTTTGGAACTACTTTTCCTGTTGGGTGGGGCTGGAGCCACTCCCTAGATTCAGAACACTGGAACTCTTCTGGAAGGCAGGAACTCTTTTCTTACCAGGAACTCTTTTCTTACTTAGGCGTGGCTGTGGAAGGAGACACCTAAGCACTACAGGAGGCTATTTAAACCACACCCGGTGGATGAATCTTGCTTTGCGTTATTCTGCAACCTCTGCAGCAGAACGCTCATCGTGTCTTCTGCATCCGGTCCTGGGCCTAAGGAAAAAGGCTTACCATCCTGAATCCAGTCTTCAGCAACACCTATAAAGACAAGAAAGAACAGGTTAGCATTCCGGCATCTCAAAGGCAAAGGCTTACCATCCTGAATCCAGTCTTCAGCAACACCTATAAAGACAAGAAAGAACAGGTTAGCATTCCGGCATCTGAAAGGCAAAGGCTTACCTACTCTTCGTACGCTCCGGAGGCCTTCGGCGCTGCATCCCGCATCTGAAAGACACAACAAGGTGCGTTTAAAGACATTGGGGAACTTCAATACTCACGTGCCATTACTCCTTTCCACATCTAATCCAGTGGGTATTCCGGCACCCTGCAGCCGCTCCGAACTCGTACCTGCAAAATAAAAAGACAGTTAGAGCGCATAGTGAAGCAGGCAACAAGCGCTTACTTACGTGCTTCCAGGCGCTTCTATTCATCACACGGGCTCCATCTTCAACTCACTTCAGCCCGTCATCCGCCATCGCCGGAACCCTGCAAAACAAGAGACATCATTACTAAAGACTTTAAAGACATTTGAATGACTCGAAACTTACCGTTCGTGCAGTAAACGACGGACAGCAGTCCTCTGAAGTCAAGAGGCCTGCGCTACCTATCCAGTGAAGAAACTGGTTACAGCACCCTGCCCCGAGGCAGATGGAGAGCTCGGCATTCACTTACCTAAGGTGAGAGCGTTAACCTTTGGGGGTCTACAGGAGAGGAGAAGAGGAAAGAGATAGGGACACCCCAATAACCCCAGTTCATTAACCCCATATTTTCTATCTGCAGACATCTTACTCTACACGTCAGGCATACAGTGCACAGAGGTCCAGCCCAAAGAGCCAACCGGGTGCTACACATCACCTTTGAAGATACGGTAGTCGCCCAGTCAAGACCGGCGCCTCTGCGAGAATCAGGTGAGCGTTACAACACTAGCAATTAATCAGGAATGATTATCAGATTGAAAACGAATTTCAGCAGTTGCAAGCAAAAGACAGCGATTTTTGACAGGTGGAGAAATTGAGTCAAATTTCAATTCGCGGCACTTTTTCTGAGTGCGTCGATCGCGATTACGGAAAAACTATAAGTAGTAGAAAGTCGGGTTTGGGCTTGTTGGAAAGCCTAGGTTCTTAGCATTAAAATGAAAGTTAGATCTCGCTCCTAGGTTCAAAAGATACAGACGATTTAATGGATGTAGATTCTCAGAAAGAAAGTAAGATTCAAATGACAAATGACACTTTCACAGGTTTGAAATCACAGAATGGACACACACATTTCAATGCAGTTCTAAATAGGTGGAAATGGTTTGAATTAGATTATTTTAAACTAAGAGATTGGTTCTGCACAGCTCTGGCTGGATACTCACTCCTAATTTTGGAAGGAATGGGCCTCGTCACAGATCTGGTCAACAGGTTTAGCTGCGGTTCTCTCTGGTCTGCTAGTCTGGATCTCTGGTTCTGGCAAAGGTTCTTGGCACCGCACAGCGGTCTGGTCTGCGGTACTGGATACAGCACTGCTCTTTGGGTCTGGTTCTGGCAAAAGTTCTTGGCTAGAATCAAACAGCACAGCCCCGCTGTTTTATTCTGATGTGCCCCTTGGAAGTCTGGGGTAAATCAGTTTGCAAAATTGTAAGGCCAGCTGAGAATACTTTTAGCTTGCAGTAGGCCTTCTGCTTCAAAGTTCCGGGATCTGGAGTCTGGTTTTCTAAGTTCTGGTCTCTGGATATTGCCTGAATTTGAAGTCGCCCATCAAAGTACTTTGCAAGAAAGTGGAAAATGAATGTGTCTACCTGGGTCTCAGTGGCTCTTTTTATGTCTTTTGAACGTGGGAAGGCTAACTTTCTGTGCCCAACCCTCTGAGGATCCTGATAGGCTAGAGAATTCTCTGTCGCCTGACTGGGGAACTGAGTTGTGAGTCAGAGTGATGCTACCATTTTACAATCTATTGAAGAAACGCCCCTTTGCTTTTACTGAGAACCCAATTTTTCATAATCAAACATGTTTCCAAGGTACACAAGTTGTTAAGAATACATGTACACATCCGAGATTAATTTAATACAGTTCTCTGTTCAAGCCCCATGTTCCTGCGAGCTTGGGTTCAGAAACGACAACATTTTGCACTTTTTAGTGGGTTTTGCCACATTGGTTTTTCATCAAATCTTCCACAGAGGTACACCCCCTCCCTGAGCATATTACTATAAGTGATCATGTTTCTAGCATAAACACTGCACCCACAATATTCATATATCCCGGGGTTCGGTCTCAGAACATCGTACGGAGTTGAGTTTAGTCTCAAATTGTAGGTACATTTTTCATATTAAGAATCTCCAAATTGTACATTTTTGTCAGCTTTATACAATATTTTATAAGCAATTTAATAAAACATACATTTGCCTCTCCTTCAGTACACCCATTTGCTTGTCCCCGCCCCCGGGATCTTGGCTTGACTCAGAGATCAAATGTCTTTCCTTCCCCCAGAGCAACTGTTGACAATTATACCTCAAATCAGCACATCCTAGTCCGTAGAAAGAGTCTATTGTGTTGACTGAGGTCAGCAGACCAGGGTGCCACTCTGCATCTGATTAACACAACCATGTGATCTCCTGTGCTGTTGCTGGTAAGACCAGGTATCTAGGCTTCCCATGGACAGAGCCCTCTTGAACTTTTAATTGAATCAGACTGTCTTCTTGTGAGGAGTTCTAAGGTGTGAAGGCTTCCCATTGACCAGCAATGCTTTGAAGTTTCCAGCTAACTTAGGTTCCTTTTCAGCTCCTGAAATACAGTTCTCCTGTCAGAGTTTAGACCGCTAGCGCCGGTTAGTGTCAAGCACCGGTACTGCACCCATTTTTGGGAGCTGTCTTGAATTTATCCATTTCAAAAGGGGATTTTACTTGATAACATATGATCCTTGCTAACATTGTATTGATGTGGATTCTGCAGTGGAGTAATGTAGAACACCCAACCAGAAGTTGGATTTTTGTTTGGTGGTTTAGTGCCCATGATTTTAGCAATTTTTGACATTAATTAAAACAGATTTTGAACAGCACCATATTCCTTTGCACTGATTTCGCTCATGGTGCTTCTGGCCCATCACGCTTGCACAGGTGGGTGGCAGGTCAGGCGACTATTTTGGTGTGCGCAAAAACTGTGCGGTTTTCCTGGATTCTGGCGCAATTGTGGGCTTTTCGGCCCTCTTGGATTTTCTAAGCCCACAGCACCAAATGTTACAGCATAATAACTTGTACATGGGTCGATACACCTGACAGTGTCCACCACAGTTGCCAGGACAATCTGGAACATTATCTAATGCCAGCTCAACTAGGACCAGCCCCGTGCGTAGGTCTGGCAGGAACCTGCGCAGATCGGACAGGGGCACACCTGGTGCTGGTAGAGGGGGAGGGCTGTAGGTACAGCCAGGCATACTGGTCCCATGTGGACTAATGGTGCATGCTAGTGCACACCATGTGTGGGGAAGTCAAGGGGGGACAGGGGGAGAGGGTGTGTGGGGGAGTTGAGAGGGGAGGAGGGAGAGGGTGTGTGGGGGACTTAAGGGAGGAGAGGGTGTGTGGGGGAGTTGAGGGGGGAGGGGCAGAGGGTGTGTGGGGTGGAGGGCTTGAGCACTTTGTTATATTTCTTTAATACACAGTTTGGTAAATCATGATTCACATGTGTGGACATTGCTTATTGTGTAAGTGGGCTTTATTGGTGAACAGTTTACAGTGTCCATGTCCCTGAGACACCCAGTGCCCTGAGTGCCACCTCCATGTCACACTCCCCGTCCATGTGTGCTAGAAACATTGGTTGATCAGAGTCTGACGCATGGCAAGTCCCTCCTGTGCATCGCTGCCTCCCTGAAGTGCAGCCCCATCCCCACCCTCCTCATCGTCAGGTGGTTGCATTTCTGCGTCAGGGGGCACGGGCACATTCCATCTGATGCACATATTGTGTAGCATGACACATGCCATGACGATCTTGGCCACCTTCTCATGGCGGTACAGGAGAGCTCCACCAGACCTGCTAAGCAGCGAAACCATGCCTTCAAGAGGCCAAATGTCTGCTCAATCACCACACGGGTATGTGTATGTGCACGATTGTAGTCCTCCTCGTGCCTGTTCTGTGGGTTCCGGACTGGGGTAAGGAGCCACCTCTTCAAGGGATAGCCTGCATCACCTGCATGTGGGCAACAATGTATATGTGTAAGTCATCACATCATATGAGACCTGTTTCAATGACACCATAGCATGCATTGATTTCCTGATTGTAACCACATTTCCACGCATGAATGGAGACACCATGTTACTGCTATGTGTGTATTCCTCTTATGGACAGGTGCGCGTGCTATCGACTAGTGGGCGCAGGGGAGTCCTGTTCCTTGTGAGTGCTCATGCACTGTGTTAGTCTACGCTGGTTTTTCCATGATCTGGCTGATGTGCAGTCATTTGTATGCTTTCATCCTATCACCATTGATGTCAGCCTCATGATAATCTCACTATGCACAACAAATGGTGTCATGCAGTTTTGTTGGACCTCTGTGTCAGTGTAGTGGTGTATTAATGTATTTGGCCCTCATGTGACTCCTTTGTACGTAGTAATGGGGGACTGTCCTTTCTGTTGATGGTATTTGTTGCTGTGTTTTCCCATACTAATTGCTTGTAGCTGCATTGTGTTGAGGGGGATACGGTCTGATTGAGTACAGTGCACATGTAGATGGCTATGGAATGGTTGTGACACTGCATCATTTACATGGTAGGGCAGCTTGCATCTTGCATTATGTGGTCAGGTGTTAGGTCCGGTCTGGCCTGCTTGGGGTATGAGCATGGTCCATTCTCTCAGGCACTCGCAGCCAGGTGAAGTATGCATCTCTCCCCCACCCCCACCTCAGCCAGGTGAAGTATGCCTCTCTCCCCCAATCACCTACCCACATCGCATTTCCATGAGCCTAACATGCAAAGCACCAAGAAGCCAGGATCTCTGCCCTGCATGTCAATCCATGTAGCATGGTATCGTGGAGTTCCGCAGGACCATTGAATCATGGGTTGATCCAGGGTATCGGGCACAACAATGTGTGATGATCTTGTTTGAGTCACATACCATTTGCACGTTGATTGAGTGGTATTACTTACGGTTGCGGTACGCTACCTCCATAGCATGCGGGACCACCAATTCCACATGGGTGCAGTCGATGGCACCAATGCAACCAGGGATGCCGGCCAGTGAATGGAAGCCAACTTTGGTGTTTGAGATCTCCTGGCCAGTCCGTGGTAGGAAAATGTGGTTGCCTGTGTGCTTGAGGAGGGCATCAAGCACTTGGTTCAGTGTACATGTAAATAATGGTTGTGATATGCCATGCATGTGCCCCACTGTGTGCTGGTAGGTGCCTGTGGCCAAGAAGTAGGAAACAGACACTACCTTCAGTAAGGGTGGGATGGCGGTGCGTGTTTCAATCAGGCTGACAAAGTCGTCATGTATCATGTCCACAATGGTGGTGATGGTCTCCCGGCACAGACGGTACAGGGTGTGGATCTGCTCAGGGGTTAGGTTGATTGCACTCGCTCTGATGTGATGGATTGGGGTCTGCCTGGGTGGTGCCACTGGCTGCACTGGTGGGGCATGCTGGGCCTGCCTCACCCTCCTTCTCCTCCTGCGTCTCCTCTGTGATGCCTGTTGTTGTTGTTGCAGCAGTTCCAGTGCAATCATGTACTCCAGCCCCAGCATTGCTAGTAGTATTGGAATCATTTTGGAGTGTGACTGGGTGTGGGAAGGGGTGGGGTGTGCTCCTTTTGTGCTGGCCCAGTCTGTATTGCCTCCACCTGTGCTGATTGTGTGCACCTGTGGTAGTTGGGAACACTGCACATGGCCGTTTACGGGTGGTCCGCGATGCCGGTATTTGCTCCATGCCGGTAAGGTGGTTTTCGGGCTTTAGTAGGGCGTTATTTGCATGTCTGCCTGACTTGTGATTTTCCCCTGTTTACGCCATGCCGGTATTGGCGGCAGGAAGCATTGCGTGCCCGCGCTCCTGCCGCTATTAGCGGCACCGTTAATTACGGTGCCGCTAATAGCGGGATTGTTGAGGAGGAGAGGAAATCACTGATGGGCCCATTGGTCAGTACTCACCCTCGAAAACTAGTAATACAAGATAGCTGCACCATGCGAGGACAGAGTGCAGGATTCAAATACTCCAGCAAGGTTCAATAATCAGGACTCAGTACATTGGCAAAGGGAAGTCCGTTTTAATGATACATACATCAGTTTATGGAAACCAGCAGCATCACGAACACCTGCCTCACCCTGATTTCCCCGAACTTCAGTACAACAGCCTCTTTTATGGGCAAACTTCATCATCACTGACGTCTACTTCTACAAAAAATCATCATGCAGCATAATTGGTTAGGAAATGTAACTTAAGTATAGGTGTTATATCTGTATATGGAAATAAAGCAATTTGATTGGATAACTCTTATCGGGTGGGCGTCTACGCCCATCCCTCTACAGCACATTGGTTGCAGTGTCTATAGGACCCTAAATTGCATGGTCCATCATGATTGGGCAAGTTACACCCCTAAACATAAATCTCCACTTTAATTAGCAGCATGCAGAATAGACACCCAGGTGCCTAGTGTCCCAAGATTCACCCTTCCTCCTTTCCATCAATCAGTGTTTTTATGGCTATGTGTCAGTTAGTTGGCTGGGTCTGGCCTCGGATCTGTAGTCTCTTATCTGGAAAAGTTATGGCATCCTCGGGTTCTGAATGGCATCAGGCAGTGGTACATATTCACGCTTAGCTGGTCACATGTTAGTTCACCGTGAATTTGCTCTAGTTTTCCATCTTTTTGTGTATTTAATTCTGTGTTTGCTTGGCCACCTGCATGGGCCTCTCTTATCTTGATCTTCACGGGCAGGCTGGCATGCTCCGAAGTTGGAGTCTCGTGAGCTCATGCTCACCTCCCCTTCTCTGGTTGACCTCGATTTCCCCGGCATGAGCCTCTCTTTGCTAGGTTTCGATCCTGCTCCTTCTCTGGTCTCTGCTAGGTTTCAAAACTCGGCCTGTTAGGACTCTGGCCGCCTGGGTACAATTCTGCTTTCACAAAATGGAGTCGCACGTGTACATTGTGCTTTATTGAGGTAGATATATGGTTGGCGCTTGCCGCTCTATTCTTCTACTATGCATTGCAGGCAGTATCGATTTCTTAGCATCTTGCGTTTCAAGCTTATTTACACTCATTCAACAGGGCGGTTGCTTCCATCTTGTCTCATGGCAACGTTTCCTCACGTTTTAACATTGTCTCTTCTCTTTGTCCATTTCATTTATTCTTGCAGTTACTGGTACTGGCATGCTAGCTTTCAGTAGCCAATTCTGTTTGTTCTCAGGGCTGCCTAGGCCCTTGGTTTATTTCCATTGGCCTAACATTAAGGCCTTCGGTTTTTCCTCGTGGACAGTCTGTAAATACTCATCGTTACGTACCAATGGCTGGTACGGTTGTCTGATTGGGTACCGTGTAGCCCAGGGCTGTCTGGTTATGGGCACTTCAACAGGTACTGATCTCCTAAAGTACACAGGGCAGAGGCCCATTGCAGCTCTCTGTTGGTTCAGTTGCTCCTCATACGTCACATATCTTGGCGAGTACTTTACTGGCATTTCGAAGTGGGGAGCAGGGGTGCAGGTCATATCTGGGACCTGCTCTACAGGATGACGTGTCCTAATCATGCGGAGCAGTAAGCGATGCCGGTAATCCTTTACCGGCATCGTTATTCACTTGCCGCCTGGGTCGTATTGAGGCCCGTTGTCTCTTCATTTACTTAATAGTGTTTCTTTTAGTACTCCAGTTTGCCTTTCTTCCTTTATGTTTGTGTTGTTCTTTTTGTGTTGTGTGTTCCTCTTCTTGTGTTACACTCTCATAGGCTTTGTGCACATCGGACAAATGTATCCAATATCTAGGGCCCTTCACCTTCACCGCCGTGGGGGTGCAACATACCACTTCATAAGGGCCATGGAACTTGGGCGCATTCCACCGTCGCACAAAGCTACGTACATATATCATCTTCCCTGGCATCAACCGGCAGTTTGGGCTGTCTGTGGCCGGTGCCATGGTGTCACTCTCATTCTCTTCTGTGAAGGGGGTAGCTAACTGTTTCGCTATCATCCTTGCTGCATTAGTCAGTTTCTTCAAATAGTCCATGAATTCCTCCCCCAGTACTATGGCGCTTCTATGTGCATCCGACTGCCTTCTAAGTGGAGACACTACTGTGTTCATACGTCTGCCTGTAACTATCTCATGGGGTGACAAGTGGTGGTCTTTACTTGGCTGGTTCCCTAATTCGAATAGTGCTAATGGCAAGTAGTACACCCAGTTTTCATTTAGGGTGTGGCATAATTTGGACAGTCTATGTTTCAAAAGGCCTTTGATATTTTTCTACAACGCTGTTGGCCTGCAGGTGATATATCGAGCATAATTTATGGGTAATGCCCAGCAGTGTTGTTACTGCTTTGAAAAGATCATTGACAAAATGCGTCCCGTTGTCGGAGCGTATGATGTCACATATCCCCCAGTAGGGGAACACCTCTCTCACTAGAAATTTTGCCATGCATTTTGCATCTCGGTGTGCGCAGGGACCTGCTTCCACCCAGCGTGAAAACAGGCAGACCAGCACTATCAAGTATCGTGCTCCATTGCACCTTTCTCCGATGTCTGCATAGTCAATGTGCAGTTCACGGAATGGCCCAATGGGACGGGGCAGTGTTCCTCTTAGTGTCCTTAACATCATCCCTGAATTATACGTTTGACATGTTTTACACTCTATTACCATTTTAGACACATGCTCGTGTAATCCTGGCACAATCCAATTTTCTTGTATCTCTGCAGCTATGTGCTGTTTTGCATTGTGGGCTGGGAAATGGTGCTGATGTGCAGCCATCTCTAACAACTTTACTGGCATTACAACTTTACCCGTGTTATTCTGTCTCCATAGGAGGTCTGTGGATGACTCGCTACATCCCCTTTTTCCCCACAACTCCTTTTCTTCAGGCGGTCCTTCTTGCTGCAGTTCAATTATTTGAGAGATTGGCATTGAGTTATATCCCTCACCTTGCCCTTTCTCCACATGGTTTTGTAAAACAGATTCTCCTGAGATCTCTTTTTTGAGATGGGCTGCTTCTTTCGCAGCAGCATCCGCTGCCACGTTTCCTAGCGAGATGATGTCACTATTGTTCGTGTGGGCTTTGCACTTAACTAGCGCTACCACTGTTGGTTCCTTCAGCGCCTCAATCAATTCGATCAATAATTCAGCATGCTGTACAGGGGACCCATCTGCCCTCCTAAAACCTCTTTTTCCCCATCGTGCTAGTCCCCCATGTACTGTGGTTGTCATGTAGGCAGAGTCTGTATATATTGCTACTGCAGACCCTTTCGGATGTATGTAATGCTTCAATCACGGCAACCAACTCCGCTGCTTGTGCTGAAAATTGTGCGGGGAGTCTTTTTTGTACAATCACCTCGTATTCCCCTTCCTCTAGTGTCACCACTGCTGCCCCTACATGCCTCTCGCCTGTCCCACAATTTATTAATGCTGACCCGTCTACGAAATATACCTTGCCCGCTGAGAGTGCATAATCACATGCTGTGGGTGTGTCTTCATCCTCCCCCCTGTATGTTGCGCAATCATGATTATGTATGTATTCCACTGTACATGCTTCTGTGATAAACGTGGCTGGGTTTACTGTCTTGCAAAGTACTGTATGTTTGTGCTGGACAAAATTATTTCATATGCACTAGCTCACTGAGTTGTTAGTGTACATTTTGATCTCTTAAATATTGCAAACAATGAGTGCTCCACGAACAGGGTCACTGAGCATCCCATTACAATAATGGCACTTTTTTCAATGGCGAATGCTGCGGCTGCGAGAGCTTCTTTGCAGGCGACGTGTCCTTGCATTACTGCATCGAGAATGCTGCTGTAGTATGCCAGGGGCTTGTGGCCTAGCAATGTTTTCGTGTTAGTACTGCAGTCATTAACGTTCCATTGCAGTGTGAGAACAAGTAGAATTTGCAATCATAATCGGGTGTCGCTAGGACGGGTGCTGTGGAAATCAGTTCTTTTAGCATTTCAAAAGCAGTGTGCATTTCTTGTGTACATGCTAACACAGTATGTTCTCTCTTTGCCTCTTTGAGTGCATGGAGTATGGGTTTTGTGTATGAGGCATAGTCTAATATCCAGGCACAGCAGTAATTGCACATGACAAGAAATGTCTGCATCTCTTTCACTGTTTTGGGCTCACTGACTGCTCGCACTGTGGCTGCCCTGTCTGGGATTATTCGTTTGCCATCTTTTGATATCAATTGACCCATATATAGTACTTCAGTTAGGCAATATTGCAATTTCTGTTTGTCCACTTGATATCCCTTGTGTGTTAACAAAGTGAGTAGTGCTACTGAATCCTTTCTGCAGGTGTCATCATTCACACCACAAACCATCCACATACTCAATAATGGTGCTCTCAGTATCAACATTCCCAAGATCTTCATGTAATATCCTGTTAAAAATGCTCGGGCTTTCTCAATATCCCTCGGGCAGCCTGCAATGTTCATACCTCCCCCCGCCCCTAGTGTAAATGCTGTCAAATATTGTGATTCAGGGTCAAGTGGTACTGAGAAAAAAGCATTTTTCAAATCCACTACTGTAAAGTGTGTTGCTGTTTTTGGGATGCTGCACAAAAGTGATGCAGGATTTGGGACAAGTGGGAATTCTTTCTGTATGAGGTCATTGAGGGGGCGTAGGTCCTGTATCATCCTCCACGCCCCTTCCTTTGCCTTTTTAATTGGGTAAATACAAGTGTTACAAGGGAAATTCGATGGATAATGATCCCTGCTGTAACAGTGCATATGTTGTTTCTTTTACCCCCCCTCTGCTTCCCTTGACAGGGGGTATTGTTTTACCCGGGGTAGTAATACTCCGGGTTTGAGTTTTATTTTCACAGGTGTCACTTCTTGCAACAACCCTTCGTCATGGGGCCGGTAGTCCACAATATTGGTGGTACTAGATGCATATCTTCGTTGAAATGCTCTGGCAGTACGCTGATTATGGCCATAAGGGGGATAGGTACCTGTCTGTGTTGGATCATTATCTCACAGGGGATTGCTATTTCCATAATTATTTCCCCGTCAGAGTCTGCATCTGTAAACAACTCTTCGTCAGAAAAATCTCGTAATGCTATATTGGCATTAATACATAAAACAGTGCGCCACTCACATCCATGCTCGTCCATGCCAATCACTGCAATTCTTTTGTTTGACACCTGCACTCCATGTAAGTCTATAGACATTACTGATCCTGCTATTATCTCTGGGGGGTGCCACGGGATGGAATACAAATTCTGATGGCACTCGCCATTCGTGGCGAGTGAGCTCAGGCGCAACACGCGCCAACACTTTTAGTCCCTGTACGAACATATCTGGATCAACTGGTACCTCACACACTTGTTGTGCCATGGCCTGGCTGTGTATTGTTAACATAGCAAGCATAGCACATATTCCTGGTGTGGAGCACACTATCCCTCTCTCTGTAAATTATATTGTCATGCTCAACTTACTAAGGAGGTCCCTCCCTAATAAGTTTATGTGTGAATATTGATAGTACAATAGGGGTGTGTGATAATCTAATGATTAGACTGTATAAATGATCAAGAATCATGAGACCTCAGCCAGTAAGTAGTTTTTCTTTGGACTGAAAGAGAGCCCAATTCTTTATTAACGAAATTATTTTCTTTTCAGAAAAACCCAGAAAAAGGATACATCTGCTTCCGTGTTCAGCAATTCTTCATGGAGAGGATTGTCTCGTTTGATTGGCCACGTTTACATGGGTAAGTTCTATTTTAAAGTCTCCTTATAGTCCTTTCTTTAGTCCTCTTTATCCTAACTCCTGTCTTTGCCTCTCTTCCTTTCCCTTTCCTTGTAGCTCTGTTTATTTTTATTTACTCTGTTTGACCTTTCTTGTCTTTTCTCTTAGCTTTCTTTTCTGAAAGGGTCTTTGCTTTGTCTTTTCTGTTTAGCTTGTAACTAAGCGGATAGAGTTCAATTGTCCTCGTCCTCCCCTCAGACTTCAAGCAGTTTATCCTTTGTCTCTTTCTATAGACTTGCAGAGCTTCAGTTGGCTTGAATATTTCTCAATCACACTGCTGGCTTCTGTTTCCTTTCAAAAGTTTGTTCGAAGTGACTACTTTTTTATTAAAGTTCTCTTTTCCCTAACTTCTCACACTTGAGGAGGCTCACTTTATCTTAAAATATCTCTTAAGGTTGTAACTTTCCCCCTAGTGTAGTTTTCCCTGTTTCCTTTGTGTTCTCCCGTCGTCTTTTCCCCTTATTTCTTTCCTTATGTAAACTTCTTTTATAGATCTTAGTGCTTGACTCCTCCTTAGGGATACAACTTCACCCCTTTTGGAGTCTCTGCCCCCTTTTTAGGTTAAATTAGCCCGTCCTCTCTCTTTGCCGGCCTCCCTGTGGTTCCTAGCCCGTGACTCCTCCTCATGATACGGAGCGGTTACCTGTGAGCGGCGCCTCTCCTTTTTTTCACCCGATCGGTGAACGAGTACTCGTCCGCTGCTCCTTTGCTTCCAGACCTCAAACCTTTCCTCCGGACTCTGCTCGATACCTTCACTTTTTGTCGTGGAAACTGCCTCTCTCTTTCCTTCACTCCGCTGGTGGGGAGCAGTTCGCTGCGATCCGTGCCTCCTCACAACACTGTACGCGGTACCATTTTCTCTTCTCTGGGCGAAACAGCTACTCTCGTTCTGGCGCCTGAACAAGCCCTATATTACTATTGAACTTCTTTAACCGAACTATGCGCAACGGCGCAACGGGACTCTCGCCACCTCGTCTTCCAACAGTCCATTAATACGCCCAGCTGAGACCGTTGGGCTCGACATCCTCCTCGTCACCCACCGTTTCCTAGGAAACCAAACACAGGGTTAGAGGAAAGGTCCTACATGTTTTACTTCCTGCTTTCATATCTCCCCTCAATAAGGCTTTATGGTCCGGTTTGCATTAAATGAAAGCAGCTTCTGCAGTAAGACATCCACATTGTCACAGCGTGCTCGCACTGTCTTCTCTCCTCCTGTCACATCCAATTCTTCTGTGTATGGAACCTCGACCACCGCCCCAGAAAACCCCTGCGTCTCCATTTTATGATTTGATAATGGAAATCGGCCTTCTCTTAGGCATGATATTTCCGCTCCCGAATCAACCGTGAAAATGTATTGTTTATTTCCCATCTCTGCCCCCACTAGTGGTTCCTCTGCTGCATTGAGGGGGCGTCGATAGTACTGGACATGCAAGTGCTCTCTGTGGGCTGTCCTATGCTGAGTATCTGGTGTTTTCACTATTGTCAAAAACATTGCCTCCTACCACTGCAGCTCCTCTGAAAGGTCCTGGTGCACCATTTGCTGTAGTAACAAAAGGATTTCTGCAGGCCGGGGTCATGTGCTCCCTTGATTGTGCGTGTTGTTGTGCATCTGTGTACCGTTGATCGGGTTGCTCGTCTCTTTTGGAACCCCCTATAGCTAATCCATTCGGGCCATCTGGGTAGGAGCGGCCATACTGTTGTTCATTTTGATAAGGGCCCATGGGACGACTCCGACATTCTCTCTAAAAATACCCCCACCTCCCACAATTCCAACATAACCCTTGTCCTCCTCCACTGGGGCCCGGTCCTCCGTACCCATACCCACCACCTCTGTACCCTCTATGCCCACCTCTTGCTCCTCGGGTACTCCTTCCCTGCCATTGCGGCCCTCCATATTGCTCCTCACCAGCCCATTGCTCCGGTCCAATTCCTGCCCAGTTAGCTTCCATTCTTGCCTGTAAAGCTATTGGCCCTTCCTCCTCCTCCCTTTCTCTCGCTTTGGGGAGGGTGGCTACTGCTGCTGTGACCTTCACTAGTTATGTCTGTATTAATTTAGTCTCATCTGCCAGACTCCTTTGGGCTACTTCCTTTTCTCTTTCTTTGATCCTTTTACAATGGTGCACTATAATGCTCTGTATCTCTGGACAGCCCTTGGCTTCTATCCCAGCTATTTTATCAGGAGCCTTCTGCACTTCCTTCAGGAGCCCTCTTTTAATTATAAAATAAAACATGGAGGTGGATTGATTCTACGCCGTGCCTGTCTCCTTTCTCCACATCTCCTGCACCCGAATAATGTAAGCCAACACATCTTCCTCCTCCCCCATGGTGCATTGCATCACTAACTGTAAATCTGGTGTATCCAGAAAGGTCCCTCTCAGTGAATCCCATACTCTTGCTCTTACTGTGTGAAATGATGCCCCATCATGGCAGTCACAATCTAGTGTTATTCTGGGGAATCCCGCCTTTGCCCACACCCTGTTAGCTTGGTCACCTACCTCAGACACCAACAGACTTTTGACATCGCCGATTGCTAGGGGGACCCCTGCAGTGTTTTTCTCAAATGCATATATCCACTTACTTGCTCCTCCCGAGAGCGAGGGTAACGTCTTTAGCCAATTTGCTTTGTCCATTTGGGCCCAAGGGATGTAATTAGGCCTTCTCGCCCCTCTGTGTATCAGGGGTAGTTGTAATTTGTTCCTTATCCTCCCTGAACTTACCGTTGTTACCTTTCTCCCTAACAGCACCATCGTTCCTGTTCTATTTCTTAACCTTCCACACCACTCTTCTTCCATCACCCTCCCCGTTGCACTCCCCAGTCTCCTTTTCTCTTGCTCTTCTATTTCGCACCAGTATTCTTAGTCCCTGTCAGATACTGTGTCCCTACCTTTTGCACCCATCTCACTGGCCACTTGGTCTGTTTCTATTATTCTTGTGGGCTTGTCATTAATTCGTAACAGTATTTCTCCCGTTTTCTAACACTCCTCCATTGACCTATCATGTGTTTGGGGCATTTGCATCTGTTGTGTTCTGTGTGTAGGCGAGCAAATTTGTTCATATATTCCTCTTAATCGTGACAATTCTGTTCGGGCCATTGTTAATCTTGAGTCTAGATCTTGGGTGAACTGCTCTATGTCTATAGCTGGAGAACTCACCTGCGCACCTGCTCCCCGGAGATCATATGGGGGCAGTGCTGGGGCTGTTGGTAAAGGTGCAGGGGGTGACGTGGGCTTTGACACATGCACCAGGTCACTATATCCCCAAGCTGGTGCTGGCTTGGGCAGGAGTGGGTACAGCTGTGTTACCTCTACCTCTCTCTATTTATGTTCCCCTTCTCTCTCACCGCTACTTGCTGCCAGGGGAGATGTACCCTGCCCTTTCATTTTATTCGGAGGTACTTCTTTAAAGAGCCTCTACAAATCTAATATTTCTCTCCTGTTTTGGACCTGTTTTCCCTTGTATTTTACAAACAAGCATGTCACTACCATGTCTAGAACACTTTTATCAAATGACCCCCCTTGGGGCCATACCTGGGGCAAGCCTTCCCCCTTCAATTTTGTGATCCACTGGTTATGGTACTTGTTGATTCTGTCTGCATACCCTGACAAAGGTTGCAGATGTGTGAAAGTGGTGTTTTTGCACCCATTTTTATTCTATCAATGTCTGTCTCTTCTTCATGTCTCAGATCTAGACAATCTATCAATAGGATGCAATGCTACACACCTCTTATGTCACACTATGTGACAATACTTGTGATTAAACGCTATCTGTCACACTATCTCTAATAAAGCATGTTTCAAATCACCTTTTGTAATTTCACTTTTTTTTCCAGTACTTAGTCATTAGAAAAAAACGTGCAGCAAACATAAACAACATATATTATACATCACGGGACTTGGACATAACACATTTACCATTTAAACACAAATCCTCCCTGCTTGTCCCTCTCCTCCTTTATAATATTATCCGTTGGTACCCAGCTCATCCCCCTATCTTAGTCATTTCTGGACCTTCCATCCTGTTTATGAGTGTCCCCTAACCAAAGAAAGAAGAAAAAGATGAAGCTGTTCTAAATACTATTCTGAGTCTTCCCCTTAAATAAGACTCCTACTGTTTTCCACTTATTTTCCTTGTTATATCCTGTACTAGTCAAGATAGTACTATGCAGCGCCTTCCACCCCCTCGCCGAGTTTTTGGTGGGCGCACCCTGGGTCTCCACTGTGGCCGGGGATATCTTGTGTCAGAAGGAACGGAAGGACGCTATCACGTCCAGGGGTCACCAAATGAAAGTGAGCAGTCCCCCAAAGTACAATCCAAACTCCCCAATGAGAGTCAGTAACGGACACACCCCAGTAGGGAATGACACCAAGACCAAGTGCGGGTGAGTTTAAGAGGTAAAGTTTATCTAGATAAAATAGGGCATGCAGAGAACTCTGCTTACTCTGAGGGCGCTTTGCCAAACAATACACTGTCATTGCATTAAGACGGGTTACAGCGTCATCAGTGACGAAATCATATATAATGCAAAGGTTACATTTTAATTGGTGGAGCCGCAGATCCAGTATATCTTCATAGGGGCTGCTTCCACGTGATTGGGTGGCTGCTTGGCGGGAAGGCGGACATCACGTGTATCAGCTGGGCTAGCCAGTGCGAGGTGAAGTTCAGGTGGTTCTGGATAAGGTGATTGATACTAGCTCTCTAATCTAAACACTACTTCAAAGTGCACAATAAAAAAGACAATCATTTACATTACGACAGGTGGGGAGAAAACCATATATTTCACATGTTGCTTTTATATACGTATGACCTGAATCACTGGTCAGGTGAAAGGTATGGGGGTCATCTCTGCCAGGGGATATGGGCGTGAACGCTCCGTGAGGGCCCAGTACAAGGATGAGAGGATACATTTGTTGCACTGATACATCCGTGAGAAATGGGCCTCTAGCAGCATAGTCATAAGGGGAGAGAAAAGGTGGGGGCCTTGCGTGCGCCATCCACGGTGCTGCAGCGGGGAGGGCAAGACAATACGTTTGAAGATACACATAATTAATCTTGAGTGTGTTTTACAAATGCCATCGCTGCATATGCCCTAAGAAGAGGCTGGTCCAAATCCAAGTTGTACTTTTACATGCATTAAGTTACCCTGCCCTGGTCATGTTCATTTCATGATGAGATACCATTTTTTGTTGTTACTGCCCTTGGGTCCATGAGATTTACATTCTGTCACATAGTCCTTCTAAAAACATATCTATGTGCACATTATGTTAACAGCAATTGGCCTAGACTGTGGGGCAAGGGTGCTGGGGCCCAAATCTTTTATCTACCACAATCAATCAGCTAACATATTTATCACACAGTCCTTTAGACCTCATGAAGGCCATTTTGCCATGGATTTAGTACAATAAAGGATATATGGTCACATGCGGGATTAGTGGCAGGGGTGAATCTGAGTGGCACGCAGTTGTGGGGCAGGCATCTGTTACATCAAATAAGGGGTGAGGGTAGAGGTTGTGCGAGTAGTATATCCTTTGAGTGGGGTCTGTGGCTGCGGAGCAGGTTTGTGGAGATGGATGGGTTTTTTCTAAGACCAGGCCTTGGCCTGGTCATTTACAGGGCAGTGATGCTGGCAGCAAGGCGAGAGATACAATGTTTTGCTTGTAAATGCTCACGCCCAGGTATTTGTGGGAATAGGACAGTCACAGGGACACCAGAGGGGAGGCGGTGGAGGGAGTAACAGGCTGACTGTGCGCAGCCCCAGGGGAGAAATGCAGGCCTGCTGGCTGGCGTTTCTGAGAGGCCTGCTGGGGTAGTTACAAAATGGTGCTGGTGCTATACAAAATGGAGTCAATAATCAAACCTCTTACAGGTGGTGCACCTGTATGTGTCGTCCCGATGCTTTCTGGCTCCTTTGGCCAGAGGCGCATGGCCAGCCGGGGGACGAGCATAGTGTGCGTGCGGGGACGGGAATGGAGGGGAGGGGGCCCAAATGGCATTTCCTCCCACACAAATGTACCAGTAATAGAAAGCACACCTACCAATATTATAGATAAACATCATTCAGAAGGAAATAATATCTGGTATAACACCATGAAAGAAATAGGCGGGGCCCAGTATAACGACTCACGTTATATTATGTTATGTGTGCAGGCTTATCAATAGTAGAGGCATAGTGCTTGGCAAATTTGATACTCTGCAAGGGCAATTCCAGGGACACACAGTTCAAAAATGCCTCGAAGAGACCGATAAAAGCAATTGCGAAGGGAACAAAGGACCCCAGATGCACATAAAAGGTTCAACATATTGGAACAAACAATTGGTGAAGGGGCGAGCAGTAGTTAAAGAAGAGAGACTGGTGGGTTATGCCTAAAATGTCATAAATTATGTAGATGGAAAATGCTGAGAGGTATGGGCATCATATGTTAACAAGTCGGCAATAACATGAACAACCAGTAAAAGCACTGTGACTCACTAGATCTTCATTTTGTTTCAGAAGCGAAGCAAAATTACCTGTTGGTCAGCATACGGGATGCAATAAGACTCTTACCATGACAGAATTATGGGAAGGCACAGTGACAGTAATGGATGTCTTCTGGCTGTGTGGGAACAAAGCTTACTTCCATTTACCATCATCGTAGAACGAGGTGTGCTCCCAGGTGAACCTTCATGCCCACGTATTATTAATCCTGGAAGAACAGTGCCCTCAACAGTACAAAAACAGAACAGTTTGCAGACACTATCACGCAGAAAGAGATCTAATTATTTCAACACAGAAGCAAATGAAACCCTGGAGAAGATACTGGCACAATACCAAATCTTTTCAAAGACAGAAATATTCTTTGCAACTTATTTAGCTCCTGGAACACGGTCATCCACAAATGCCAAATTGCTCCACATCGTCTGTTGGGATTTGATCCAGCTTGCTAATGCCACATAGCATGGCCTTGTTGCCATGAGAGAAGAGATGCAAGCTCTCATGATCATGGCATGGCAGAATCGTATGGTACTTGACCTCATCACAGCCATCGAGGGTGGGGTCTGCAGAAAGATTGGAAGTACATGTTGCACATATGTGACTCCAAATGATCAAGACAATGGGCCTCATTCCAAGATTCGCAGTAAAAATCAGTTCTTTACGAGCATGGCAGTAAGAAAGTGTCCGGGTTGTCTTGACGCCGCAAATAGCGTGCATAGCGAGAGTGCATGCACGTGCGTACCGCCATGCCAGGAATGGCTGTACCACCATGCCGTTAACGACCCTCGAAAGCCCTGATAGCAGTGTCATGCAAGGCGCTGATACCGCCTCCGGCCACCCCTAAATAACAGCCCCGGCATACCAGACCCTGAAGTAACGTCATCGCGCCGGAATGGGAAATGCACCAGCGGCCATCTTTAAAAACACAATCCATTGCAATCCTCGACACACAGGACCTGTACTGTCAAGACAGCACACACAACCTGCTAAAGATTTCAAAAGCTACCAAGAAAGGCACCCCCCGGCAGCGCAAGTCTCGATTCTCTGATGAAGAGCTCAATAAGTTGGCGGACACATTGGTGGAGCACGCCGATTAAATGTTTGCCGCAGACCTGAGGCATCTCGCACAACTTCGTAAGAAGGACATACGGGAGGAAGTGGCCAGGAAGGTCAGTGCAGTCGGCACCACTGACAGCACGGTCAAAGATTGTAAAAAGTAGTGGAACGACCTACACCTCTGCCTAAAGAACATATTGTCGGCCAACCGCAGCCAAGGTCTGGCAACAGGCGGCAGGGATCACTCTCCCATCAAGCTTAACAGGTGGGAAGAGACATGTAGCACAACCATCAACATGGATGGAATTGAGGGAATTGGAGATTCGGCGTTAGGAGTACCGTCATCTGCAGATGAAGGTGAGTGTCCACACAAACCGTAGATAACCGAAGCATGATGTTGGCCAATTAATGTGATTGTGATGTAAGCCAATGCATGGCCCATCATACACACATTGACATATCCCTGTCCAAATGCTGGGCCCAGCACATTAACATGCATGCTGCATGGCAATTCCATACCCAATACACACCCTACACACAGCAAAACAGCATGTACCACACAGCATGCAAACCACAACACAACGGTAGGCCCCACAACAGACACCACCGCAAACATGTGAGAACTCGCTGTATGCCAATATAACACCCCCATATTGCAAGCACCCTGTCTGCCACAACTACAAGAATGCAATGAATCACATGTGAATAACTGCACTGACACCAATGTATGCATGATACACGTACTACCATCATTGATGCCCTGCCTCTCTCGGTCCCCCACAGGCCCGTATGCTGAAAGTGATGGGCAGGATGCAGCCGCACAGGCCAGGAGAGCAGTGAAAAAGTCCAGGGCCAGGGATGATGGCACCAGGCCATCAACATCGAGGGGCATTCGGATGCCCCAACTGCCACTCAAAGCACCACCATCATCACAGCCCAAGGCACAGGACCGCCAAACATCAGCTGAAACACCACAGGAGGAAACCGTAACACAGGACGTGTCCACTGTTGCTGAATCAGAGGCAGACGCCACCAGCTCTATCGGGGAGGCAGCTGCCTCAGCGCCCAATAGTGGTGATGAGGGAGAGGGCCACGGTGAGGTGTACGTACACGAGGATGACAACCTGGCTGGGGATTCTGCACATGCACCAAGCCCCCAGCCCACCCCCCAGCACACCCCATAGGGCACCCCAGATGGCACCCCTCAGCTCCAGTCTAGAGAACAGGGGAGTCAAGAGGTTTGGTCCCCATCAGCGGGCAGCCCTGCATTGGGCCCCTCTGCAAATGCCCCGTCCACCTCCGCCGCTATTCAGGACATAGAGGGGCGCATGACGCGAATGGAGGGGCACCAGCAGCAGATGACAGACCTTGTAAAGCAGTATGTGGCAGAGGGCGAGTTAACATGGCGTGAAGCTCATGCTAACACTGTGGCCATAATAGAGGCCATGAATAAGAACAGTAAGCTGATCCATTATGGGTTAGCAGCAGTCACCCAGGTCCTGGCCAGGATAGCGGAGAACTTGGAGCAGCAGTGTCCTGCACCAACCGACACATAACCAGGCACATCATCATAATCTGGCACACCTGCCAGCTCCACCCAAACCAGCTCTGTGCGAAGAGCCACGCGCAGCACGCGGCGCTCCGAAATGCAGCCACTGGATCCTAAGAGATTCCGCAAGTAGCAGAGGCACCCTGCATGTGCTCACTTCAGTTGCATCCAATAACATTTATTGCACATCATGTGTGGGGGGAAAGGGGGAGGGGGTGTTCACATCAGACTCACCACTCAACCAGATGGAGTGAGAGGGACCATGATGTAGGCACCTGTGAGGGATGTGTGGCAGGTGTGTTAGGGAGAATTCTCATAAATGGCTGATTTCCCTTACCTAATGAGTCCCTCAGCAGCTTTGCTGGATTTCTAGGATTTATTTTTTTCACCTGGTAAGAGTGTGAGTCTTTTTCCCACTCTTACATGTGCTTTGCTATATGTATTTCTACTTTCTGTGTGATCTGGGACACTGGAGCCTCACCTGCTCCATGTGCACCACTATTTGTGTGTGTTACACAACACCTTCAGTGCAGTGACACAGGGTTGTCTTTGAGACTTCCCACTGACTCAATTTTTCTGGGGCTGACTATTGTCCCCCAGAAACAGGTAAAGTTGCCATTAACTTTATATAGTCACTTTAAACCACATACCCAGTACACCCCATTTTACATGGAGTATTGGAAAGGGTTAACTCTTATACCTTTTTGTTCTGTGACTATAGGGGCATTGTTTCGCTCCCTTAACATTACGACTTGGCTGGTGGCAGTGGTATCTACCCTAACTTTCCTACCGCAGTTATCTTATATAAACGTGGTATTGTTTTAGGCTATTATATTAGCCTCAAACATAAACCCACTTGACCAAATACATTTTATTTTGGTTCCGGCTGGTTTATTATTCGCCATTTCTTTTTGTTAAAGTCTTTCTCATGTTTCTCTCTGCGCGCCAAACCGGGGATGACTCCTTTGTTTGCTGTCTTTTCGCGGGCTTCTGCACAGAAGCCCGCCTTAAGGCATCTGATAGTCTAGGTAGGCAGGATGTGATGGAGGGATCTTCGGACCCCTGCCATGGGTTCCCTTGGTAACCCAAGTCGCGCTCTTGTCTGATCGGCTAAGGGGACTGGCCTTGCCAGAACAGCCACCCTGCTGTGTGACTGACAGCCAGGCTGTATGAATGGGGGAAAACTGCATAAAAAGCAGGTCTCTGGGACTGGAAGAGCAGAGTCACCACTGGAACGAAAGAACCAATGAGGAACTGGAAGAAGAGGACCCCTACCACGACTGAACCGCCCGGTGAAGCCCTGCTGCAGGTCCGAATTGCCAGAATCCGACGACAGAGAAGATCCTCCAGGAAACTTCTTCCCTTGAGCTGATGGGACCAACCAGTTTGCCCAAACTACAAGCCAGGACCCCTCCTCTGGTGGAATTCGCTGTACAGAGCTACAGTGGGCCGGATAGCCAGGAAGGTCGGAGCCTGCTTGGGTTTTAAGAAGTGCACCTTTTATTCGTTGTTTTGCTCTGCTGCTGGTTTCTTCCCTGGGTGGCGCAGGACCTTCCAGTCTTCCTACTTCGTGTCAGTCTGACAGTCGCTTCAGGAACCGTGAGCCTGCAGGAAACACCAGGAACGTCCGCCTCAGCTACAGCTCCCTCTCCGTTTTAAGGTACTGTGCAAATCCGGTTGTCCGTTTCGTTCAGCCGCGGTGAAAGTGTTTGAAATCTTTCTCCAATCCGGCTTGTCCTTCTCTTCTCTTTGAAATAACTTTTATACCAACCAACCTCATCCGGAATCTGTGCCACAAACTTTACCGCAAACTACCCAGAACTGTGTGATCTTGAGCAAAAGACTTTTGACCCATTGACTTTGGCCCTAAGCCTTTTCTAGCTAATCTCCTCACTGTAGTCTCTCTTGTTCAATTGCCCTGAGTACTTACCTGTTGGTTTTGTCTAATTTCTAATAACTTTGTCTTTCCCTCCCTTTTAAATTGCTGGAGTGCCATTTTGCTCCCACTTCATTTTGTGAGCTTAACTTGTCTGGAATTTAAGGGAAGTGGTGTGGTGTATTTATGGTTGTGATTTTTAACTTGCTTAGAACAGTGAAATGTTATACAACTGTTGAGTAAATAAATATATTTTCTTTTACTTAGAAACCTTTAGTCAGTGTTTGCCTGAATCATAGTAATTGCTGTCCTTTGTGTAACAATTTGTACTGCTCACTTACTCTTGAGAAGTCTGGCTGCTCCGCTACTGCTACCACTATAACTGTGTAGTACAGGCTTGTGCCAAAGGTGAAATTGTACCGTCACTTGTAGTCTTAATTGTGTGTAGTGTTCCCAAAGGGTACTGCATATAATTCTGCCTAACAAGGTGATGTGACAAAAATCATGTTGGCCAATGTTTGGTGCTTTAGGCTGATGTCCACCATGTTACATGTACTTTGCACTCTCATGCTTGTAGCTATTTGATGATGCCATGCACATGTCCCAGGACATCTGCACACATGTTAATATGCCACAATTTGTTGGGTGGTATGGTCCACAGGTGTGGGGTTCCGTTCCTATGATGATGCAGGGTGTCCACTTGCATGGTGGTACTCATGTACTGTGGATGCCTTCCACTCAAAGTGCACTCATATAGGTGATGTTGACTACTTGGTATGTAGGTCTACTAGTAGTCTTGTCACAAGTTTGTCATTGCGTTGTCATTCCTCTGTTCATTTGGCATGCAGTGATAATCAGTGGTTTCCCTGGGTGGGATTTATTCATGCACACTCATGGATACATGACCTGTGTGCTGCTTTGATGCGGTCATGCACCTTATGCTTACTGACTGCATGTATCTGATTTGTGTTGCTTAGGGTACGGTTTGATGATGTACAGTGGACATGATGAGGGGTGTGGGCTGCTTGCTAGTCTGACATTTTGGCATTGGTGTGCCGCCAGAGTAAGTTGGATGATATTTTCAGTGTCATGTTCAGGTTGGGATGTTTAGGGGCACAGTGTTTTGCAGTATGAACAGTGTACAGTCACCACCCCAGACTTACCCAGGTGGTATATATGCATCTCTCCCCCTCAGACTCACCCAGGTGGTATATGCATCTCCCCCCACCCCAGACTCACCCAGGTGGTATATGCATCTCTCCCCTGCCAATTCACTACCATGGCCCCGTCAGCCAACTTACCCAGCAGCCAGACACGTTGTGAAGCATGTCGCTCCATGTAGCAGGGTAGCGAAGAGTTCCGCAGTACCATTGCATCGTGAGTTGATCCGGGGTATCGTGCACAGCAATGTGTGATCATCTTGCTGGAGTCACTTACCATCTGCACATTGATGGAGTGGTATAGCTTACGATTGCGGTACACCGCCTCCATGGCATGAGGGACCATCAATTCCACATGGGTGCTGTCGAGGGCACCAATGCAATTAGGCATGCCTGCCAGTACATGGAAACCAATTTTTGTGTCATTCACCTCCTGGCCAGTCCATGGTAGGTTATATGTAGTCCCTTTCATGCTTCAGGAGGGCATCCAGCACTTGGTTCAGCATGCGTGAAAAACAAGGTTGTGATATGCCATGTAGCTGTCCAACTGTGTGCTGGTAGGTGCCTGTGGCCAGGAAGTGGAGCACAGACACTACCTTCAGTTGTGGGGGGATGGCGGTACGGATTTCAATCAGGCTGACCATGTTGTTGTGTATCATGTCCACAATGGAGGTGATGGTGTCCCGGTCCAGGCGGTACAGGGTGTGGATCTGCACAGGGGTAGGTTGAATGTACTTGCCCTGATGCAAGGGATTGGTGGCTGCCTCTGTGGAACCACTGCCTGCACTGGTGGGACTTGCTGGGCCTGTCTCACCCTCCTTCTCCTCCTGCGTCTCCTCTGTAGTGCCTGTTGTAGTTGCTGCTCATGGAATAGCAGTGCAGGCATGTCCTCCAGGCCCAAAATCACAACAGAAAGTCAGATCATTTTGGTGTGGGCAGGGGTGTGGTGTGTGGGTGTGCTCCTTTTATGCTGGGCCTGACTCCATTTCCTCCACCTGCGCTGATTGTGTGCACCTGTGGCAGTTGGGAACGTAGCAGATTGCTGTTAACGGGTGATACGCGATGCCGGTATTGCCGGCATCATGGTGGCCCTTCTTACCGGCAACTGGATGCTGGTATGTGCAGGTCCATGCGGCTCGTAATGTCCTCTTCCTTGCGGCATGCCGGTGTTACTGGCACGGCACCCGCGCGCACACCATTATGGTGGTGTACGGCCACAGCGGGTCCCTGTCGATGCCGGTAGTACCGGCATCTAGGGTCCTAATACAATGTCCCGGTAATGGATGCCAGTATTGCCTTACCGGTACCATAATTACCGGAGCACCAACCTTGTAATGAGGCCCAATGGGTCTTTGAGTATAGCAATAAAAGCGTTGCACCATTTGAAAATAGGTATGGAAGGGGAAGGAGCAATTAAGAAAGAACACTACTTGATAAATTAAATATTCTCCTGGATGCCAAACTGGTTAACCAATGTGTACCCAGTGGTCAAAGTGGCTCGGGGCGATTGGGAGCGGTTCTAATTTTAGTTTGGAGCCTATATCAAGTAATAATGTTCTGTTGTGTGTCCCGTGGAAACAGTGTAAAGTTACTTGCAGTTAAGATAGACAATGCCACTTCTGATGAAAACACCCAAACAGACGAGATAGAGGTCAAATCTAAAATCAGGATGGTACAAATAGAGCACCCAATAGGCCCGCCAGGAACACTTTGGTCACCACCGCCAGATGCCGAAAACTACCTTGAATGTTATGTTGATCCCACACAAGATGGATATTGTAGTTTCTTAAGATTCAGCCCTTGGGACTATGCAAAAGAGGGAGGACATTTGAGAAACATTAGCAAGATATGGGTGCCAAAAGATAAATATGATTGGGCAAGGGAACAGGAATTAAGGGACAAGGAATACATGAGGAAATTCATTCCGGATAGAACGAATGGGGAGAATGTTGGGATGAACGTCCAACGTCCCACACACGAGAGAACATATAAACTAAGAAAACCCATAAAACATGAGTCTGAAAACACACCAAGGGCCAGGGGCCCAGGCAACATGCACGACATACCAGCACTCCCAATATCCCCCTTCAATGTGGGATAGCCAATAGCCAGCAAGACACACACACACACATACTTTAGAATTGAGTTCATGTAGGATGATGGCAAGGATAATTAATTAATAGGCAAACATTAGGCTTAACCAGAAATGCACAAACAAGCAAGACAAAGACATGAGTAGTGCTTCAAGTAGTCGGATAAACATTCATTACAAACACTAAGAGGTAGCAAATATAAGATATACTTATATATTTAACATCCTTTATGTGTGTAACACAAAGAGTAGGCCTCAGGATAAAGGTAGTTTCAGAAGCCATTTAGATTTAAGCCCCAGAAATGCATGGATAATTCCACACAGTAAAATGCATCCAGTTCCATCTCACAGTAGACACACACACCGCCAAGGTCAGCAGTACTGTTCTAGAGGGTGACATAGGTCACTTTACATGGTGTAAAATAGCGCTGCGATTGGTAAGAGCAGAGAGGCAAAATTAATTCACAAGCAGTGACATAATTAGCTGTTACATCTTTGTTAAAAGCGCATGAGGAAGAGTTCAAGAGATTCACAGGGGATGGGCAAGAAGCAGAAGGGCAACACGTTCCCAGGTTTGGAGTAAATTAAACATGTAACAAGTAATATGCCTATCCCATGCTTTAGAAACTAGCATGATGAAGGTCACGGCTGCAAATAATAAGAACTGAGCAGAAGGGTGCACAAGACAAGTTGATCAGGGAGAAGACACATACTGCTCCCTGTAGGAAAACATCCACTAGGACTGTAATCACAAATACAGAACAACTTGAACCCCCAACCCAGGAGGAGATCGACATCCAAGACCAAGAGAAGCCAGATGTCCTAGTACATCATAGAAAATACATTAAAGATTATACATTGATTCCTGACAATCCCTGAATTATAGATATGCATAATTAACAGCACCATACACTTCCACACATTGATATACACTATTTAGATGTGCACATGGTCCCGGAGCAACAAGCACACCCCATGAGATCATGCAGGCACATCATGAGAAAGAAAGGAGAAGGGTAACGTTTCTACCAGAAGTCACAATATTATACTGTCAGTTGAACAGTCACAAGGGTGAGAATGGTAAGGATGTGAGGTATTCTTTTTGTAGTAAAACTGTTCATACCTCACAATTCTGTTGGCTAATTATAAGGGAATTGACCCTGCCAGCACATCCGAAGGGCCATAGCCAATCAGCAATCAAGTTGTATATGAACCATTTTAACTAGTCAACTGTCCAATCAAAACTGTGTGAAACTAGATGATCCTGTCATGAGATCATTGTTAAAAGGTAGTCCTTAGAATGGTCATCAGGGATAGGATAGGCCAATAGGACTAGGTATTGTATAGAATCACCTATAGAGCAACCAAGACTGTCCAATCAGCAAATGTGAATTTACATGCATCTTGAAAAAAATTTCAAAACGCCACTCCACTCCTAATAATACAAGCTGCCATATAATGATGTAATGTTGAATGATGTGTGGATTATTCCAGGCTGTGGTTGCATGATATAAAAGATGGGTTTTCTTGCTCCGGTGCACTTTTTATTGGCTCATTGGATTACTTTTATAATAATCATTTTTGGGCCTTACCCTATAAGGTGATGGGGTGAGAGACTGATGGGTTGAAGAAGGAGAAGGAAAAGAGGTCAACATGACTGCCGGAGGGGAAGAGAAAGTGAAAGGATGAAGGGAGGAGAGGTATGAGCTAGAAAGGCAGAGAATGGGGGTGTCTTGTAAGAGGGGCAAACTAGTATGTGGGAAGTAGAGATGGGGAGAGGGAATAGTGCGGTCAGGGTCAACTTGAAAGAGGAGCGGGAAAGACGGAAGAGGAGAAAGAGAAAAAAGGAGGGACAGAGGCAAAGGGGTAAGAAAATGAGAATGGAAAAGGCAAATAGGGCCAGCATAAAGGACGGGGAGAGGATACGTTGGAACGTGGAGTTGAATGAGGTCTGGTGGAGAAAATGCAAAAGGGAGCAAGGAAGGCAGAAGACAGAAGAGGAGTGAGCATGGTTAGGGAGAATTAGATGGGGTGATGTGGCGGTGAAAACTGGAAAGAGGGACTGATAAGAGGAGGCGGAAATAGAGGGGGAGTAGCCAGCTGAGGGGGTGGTAAGAGGGCTTGAAGAGATGAGAGGAAGAAGAGGAAGGATACATACAATGGAATACAGGAAGGAGGGGGAAAACATAAGATTGGAGGGCTAAAGTGTTAGGTGAGAACGGACAGAGAGAGAGAGAGAAAGAGAGAGAGAGAGAGGGGATGGGGAGCAGTGTCGGGGACTTGGGGAAGGAGGAGGTTGGAAGGACTTGGGAAGAAGAGTGGTGAGGGTAAGGTGAAGAGAAGGGGAGCAGTATGCACAAGAGATGTGAAGGAGATACATATGCTGGAGGGAGGGAGATTACAGAGGTTGGAGGGAGAAAGTGCAGCGTGAGGAGTCACGAAGGAGAAATGATAGGACGGTGAAGTAGAAAAGCAAGCAAAGGGAGAGGTTGATATAGATGGCAGGTGCAAGAGGAGGTGTGGGAAGCAAACAGAGTGAGTATTGGATGGGCTAGGTAAAAAGGGAAGAGAGAGTGGTAGAGGTGACATATGGAGTGGGGAATGGAGGGATGGGGCAAGGTGCAAGAGGCAGAAGTGGGCAAAGAGGGGATAAGGAAGCAGTACTGGAGTAGTTGGAAGGAAAATGGTATGGGAATGGTAAAAAGAAGAATGGGAGGTCTAGTGGGGGCACGAGAAAGGTGCCAGCAAGCGGTTGAAAGGGATGAGGATGTAAGAGGGTAGGAGAGTGTAAGCAAAAGGGGAGCGGAGAGTCAGTGAATGTGAAAGTGGGGCGAGGGAAAATTAAAGGCAAGGGATGAGTGGGAATGTGGGGAAGAGAGCTGAGGGGGAAGGGCATAATTTGGTGGGTGAGCATTGAAAGAGTGAGTATGGAAATAGAAATGAGGAAATGGGTGCAGAACTGGGAGAGAGGAGGAGAAAAGAGAGGAGAGGTAGATGGACTCAAGACATGGGTATGAGGGGTGAGACAGTGTGAGACTGAAAGGCAGAGTAGGGGATGAACTGGGAGATGGGAGGTCTGAGGAGAGTGGGATGAGGGGAGCAGGAATGAGGAGGGGAATGAGAAAGGCTAGAGGGAAGGGGGGACAGAGGTGCACAGGCTGTGTGTGTTGGGAGAGTGGGGTGGGGGAAGCCGTGTGATGAGATAAACAATCAATGGGGCACAAGGAGAGAGAATAGGAACATGGAGAAAGATGGTTAGAGGTTAGGCAGCAGGGGAATGGAGAAGGAGGAAGAGAATGGAATGAGGCAATGAGAGAGGGGAAGAGGGTGAGCATGTGAGGCAGGAGTGAGTGGGAGTGGGAAGAGGGAAAGGAGCAAGAAGGGGAAAGGAGATAGTGAGGTGAAGGGTATGGGTAAGATGGAAGGGGAGAGGAGTTAGAGGCAGTAATGAGGTGGAGAGGGGGCAGTGGTACACAAGGGTTATGGGGCATGAAAGAGACTGGTGGACAGGGGGAGTACAGAGGATTCTAGGGGCCATGGGGTATGGATGGGATTGGGAAGAGGACAGGGGAGTGCCAAGAGGAAAAGGGTCTACAGGCAGAATGGGGATCGGTGGGATGGGGAAGTGAGTACGATTGCGAGATAGTGAAAGGGAAAAATAGCAGAGTAATGAAATGTGGAAGTAGGATGAGGGGAATGAGGAGTTGAGGGGAAGAGAGCACGATGGGGAGGGAATGGGGCAAGTGTTAGATGGAGAAGTGGGGAGGGAGAATTGGGTACATAACTAGGTAAGAGGGGGAGGAAAAGAGAGGTGAAGATGGAAATAGGGGAGGTGCATGATGGGTGAGGCAGTGGGAGAGTAGAAGGCAGAGTGGAGGGATGGGGAAATAGGGAATGGAATATGGTTTAGAGTAGATAGGCAAAAGGATGAAAGGGCAAAAGGATGAAAGGGCGAGTGGAAATGAGTGGAAATGGGGAAGGGAATAGGAGAGGGTGGAGGGGTAGTGAGAGAAGAGAGAGGGAGAAGGGAAGGAATGAGAGTTGATGAGAGGGTAACTGGAGAGAGCTGGGATAGAGACGAGGTGGCAGGAGTGAGGGACCATAGATAAGAAGAGGGCGAGGGTGGAGAAAGATAAGGTACGGAGGAAGAGAGGGAAAGGGATGAAGGAGGCAGGGGAGAGGGTGTAGAAGGAACAGAAGTAAATGGGGAGAGAAGAGTCAGTAATGGGGTGTGAGGAAAGGGGAGATGCAATAAGAAGGGAAAGGGGAAGGGAGAGTGTGTAGGAGTGATAGGAGGGGAAGGACACAGGGAGGAGAGGGGTGACAGGAGAAGGTGAAGCAGGTAGCTGTTATATCCGCTTCATGTCCTGCATGTGCAGTGAAGTGAGGCACAATAAAGGGCCTGCCCTGCCGGAAGGCAGGCAGTTCGGGGCACGATTCGAAACTGGTGTGACGCGTGTTATGTGCCTTCCGTGCCACTCACCAGAAGGCACGTAGATGCAGCCCCCTTTAATCTCTCTCCCTGCCGGCAGCACCGGTAGAGAGATACAACACTGGCAACAAGCTGACGGAATGGAGCACATGCGCAGTAATCAGCATGGGATTTTCAGCACAACACGACCATAAGGAACACATTTTTGGAAACCCTGTGGGGATACCCTCCCCCACACATGGTGAAGGAAACAGAAATGGCTGCCACAAACCATGCTACATGAAGGCTCTGGAGAGAAACATGCACTGCTGAACCACTGACCATCACCGGGAATCTGGAAAACACAGGTGAGGAGGAGCCCATTGCCAATCAGCACACAGGGTGCACAACAGTATTAGGGCGACTTGGCAACTAGTCTCTCCACGCCAAGGCCAATCACGCCCGCAAGGATAGCTGCATCACCAACACTGCCAGTGCCACCCCCCTCAACATCATGGAGGTGCCACTGCTGCATTGGGGACTTTTGACCCCTACACGGATCCATCATCAGTGGGGCCCCTCTGGATGCTGTGGATCCAAAAGTTCGAAATGGCGATGGACTGCAAGGACATAACAACACCCAGAAAAATGAGATCACACCTCAAGGTGGGCGACGACGTACTGCACATTTTCAACTCTTTGATCATCGACGATGGTGCAGACATATACCAGCTAGCCAAGGACGCCCTCTCATCACATTTTATGCCGCAGTTAAATCTGGACAATCAACCCTTCAATTTCTGCACCACAGTGCAAATGGAGGACGAGACACTGGATGTCTACCACACGAGACTCAGAAAGCTAGCACTATCATGTGAATTTGACAACGTCGAAAAAGAAATAAGGCGCCAAATCATCAATGACATGTGCTCGGAGAAATTGCGCAGAATGGTGTTGGGTGACAAAAGTTGTATACTAATTGACCTTTTCCCAATTGACCTCGGGGGAGTTGACCTCGAGAGAATTGACCTAATTTAGAAGGTCATTAGGACATATATGCGGTGGGGGGGGGAAACCCCACGCAACCCCCCACCCAAACCAAAAACCCCTGCAACCCCCCACCCAATCCCGTTATATTATTTATAATCCAAAACCAACCCAATACATATATAAAATAACTAAATAATATAAAGGTCAATTGTGCAGAAGGTCAATTAGGACCACTATAATTAAGTCAATTGTGCAAAAGGTCAATTGTAAAAGGTCAATTTGGGTAATACCGTGAAAAAGGCATCACCCGAGCCAGGATTCTCGAATGCCGACGCCAGAGGGAGCTGTCGCCCGCGAGGGCAGCACAAATGGGCACCACACTACAGAAACATCAACTGGCGCTGACAAAAGCGGTAATAGCACAAATCTCAAACCGCCGAAGGATGACTACAGTGAAACACACAACTCACTGCTTTGGCAACCAAGAATCCCAGGGCCGACCGAGTGCGAATAGTGCGTAGGAGCATGTCACGGAAGGAGAAACTGCCCAGCGCAAGGAACCATGTGTGGAGCATGCGACTGGAAGGACCACTACACATGTGCCTGCAGATCCTTAGGGCAGCCTTGTGTAGCTACGGAGGACAACTCGTCCACAGACGAAACCAGGGACAACCATGGAGAAACAGCGACGGCTGTGGGGACTGGGAGAACGAGGAGGACGAGCAAAATCCACCTGATCTCGGCACTGGACCATGGAAACGCTGACCCAACAAAGAAGAGGAGAAGACCCAAATGCCTCGTAAACATACAGGGTCAAGAGACACTAATGACAATCAAGACGGGAGCATTGGTAAATGTAATGCCAACCAACATGTTCCGAACACTGCGTCCCCAACCGGAACTCAAGACAACCGAAACACTCCTATTCGGTCTATGGCAGTAAGACACCAATCCTGGTAGAGGTATGGTTCAGAACTGAACTAAGCAGATGCAAGACCGCAATTAAATCAAAGATCTACATTGTCAACGTTGTAATCAAATGCCTACTTAGCGGGGACATAGCTGAAGACTTAGGACTGATCCGCTTCATCTGAGATGTCAGAGATTCCACTGACATCACTGACCTACTAGCCAAACACCCTGGCATCCTTAAAGGCACTGGATGCCTAAAAGGCAAGTTCATAAAACTACATATTGACCCTACAGTACAGCCCTGTGTGCAGGGACGTCATTTGGGGGTCGCCAGAGGTCGCAACTGCGACCTCTGAGGTCTCCCTTGCGACCTCTGAGGTCTCCCTTGCGACCTCTGTGGTCTCACTTGCGACCTCTGTAAAAAAAAAAAAAAAAAAAAAAAAAAAAATCGTATTTTTTTTTTCTTCTGTTTTTTGTAATGCAAAGTCCTGGAGTGGCTGGCTCTCATGTACAGGCCCTTTAAAAAAAAATAAGAAAAATAAGAACAGGAGTGCCACAAGTTTAACACTTTCAGCACTGACCCTAAATAAGAAAGAATAGGAAACCAAATAATGTGTCTTTCTGGAATTCTGTACAATAATTGCTAGACTCATTAAAGGTTTATTTCAGGCACACTTCAGGGGGTGAGTCACTGATTTAGTCTGTTCTTAAACGCCTCAACTCAGCCTTTCATCCTTCTGAGGTCGATAAATGAGTACCAAGACAGGTTGGGTGATATTGGGTGTATATTTTTTCTATATAAAGCGCTGAAGCGTAAGTGCTATATAATAACACATCATTATCATTTGGTCATGGACGTCTGCTTGTATTCACAGTAATTTGGTAATATGGGCCTATACACACAGATCTTAACGCTACATATGGCGATCCATTCTTGCATGAAATGTACATCACATTATAGTGATATCGGAACCATATTTTTCGTAGTGTACAATGCTGTGATGTCACTTCCTGTTTTGGCAACGGGTGAAAGGTCGTGTTCCATCGCTTCCCGCGATATCTCTTCGGGGTGGGGTCAAATGACATCACTTCCTGTGATGTCATCAGGGGTCAAGGGTCGTGTGATGTCACTTCCGCTACCCCTGGCCTTTTGGTGAACTGACGTCCCTGCCTGTGTGGTATGCTATAGGAGAACTCCATTTCACATGGGAGACCTGATGGCAAATGAGTTACAGGAACTTGAAAAGGTTGGCATCATCGAACAAGTGACTGGACTAACGCCATGGGTATCGCCTATGATGTTCACAAAAAACCCGAAACAACCAGGGAAGGTATGGATTTGCATAGACATGCGCCTACCTGACACATCAATTAAAAGGGAGCAGCACATCACCCCCACTCTAGATGAGATAATGAAGGACCTCACAGAGTCAAAGTTTTTTAAAAAAAGATTGACCTCAATGCTGGCTACTACCAATTGAAACTACACTGAGACTCGAGGTACATCACAACCTTCTCCACCCACCTGGGTCTGTGGTGGTACAAGAGGCTAAAAGTTGGAATATCCTCCGTGCCCGAAGTGTTCCAACAAGCTATTCAAGAAGTGATTCAAGAGATCCCAGGTGTGCTGAATGTCAGTGACGACATCCTCATCCACGCCAGCGACAGGCAGGAGCAATTGCGTTGCCTAGAAAGGGTGTCCAGCAGGCTGGAGACTGCAGGCCTCACCATCCACAGGGACAAATGTGAATTTCAGAAAGAAGAGACAACGTTCTTCGGGTACGTCTTTAACAGCGAGGGGGTATCCGCTGACCCACAAAAGGCAGCAGACATAAAGGAGGCCTCCCCACCGACAACACCCACAGAAGTATGCAGTTTCTTGGGAATGGCAACATATTGCAGAAGATTAATTCCCAACCTTGCGACCATGTCCGACCCACCCAGAGAACCCACCAGGTCAAATGTCAAATGGGACTGGAGCCCTGAATGTCAGGAAGCGTTGGAGCAAATCAAGACATCACCATCTTTGGACACAACAATGGCCTATTACGACCCAACCCTGATGACAGAACTGTATGTGGATGCGAGCCCCGTTGGCCTCCGCCCATTTTTGTCCAACAGTCACGGACAGGGTAAACCAAGCCTATCGCATATGCTTCCCGGGCCATTACGCCTACCGAACAGCACGTCAAGAAGGAGGCTATAGTGGTACTCTGGGGCTGTCGACACTTTCACATCTAGCTCTAGGGACGAACGCTTAGGGCATGCACGGACCACAAGCCATTCATTCTGATCTTCACTGGGTCATCAGCACACCCTCTGGCTATAATTGGTAAATGGTAAATGGTTGCTCCACCGTACAGGAGTATGAGTATGAATTGGCTTGCCATGCAGGTACCGACAACCCAGCAGACTTCCTGTCCAGGTATCTGAGGGTTGCGACCCTGGTTGAGGTGAGCAAGGCTGAAGAGAAGGAAGACCATATCTGTCAAATTCTGTACACCATGAAGCCCAGGGCGGTCGGCATCAACGACATTGTGGAGGCCACCCAAAACGACCCTTGTTGTGACATAGTGAAAAACACAATCATATCGGGTGATTGGAAATCATTCCGCCGACATGTACACAACTGCACACCGGCGGCCGGAGACCTCCTCACAGGTATGTTCCCGGTACGAGAGGAGCTGTCTGTCACCAGTGAAGGGCCAATCTGAGAGGCACCCGCATAGTCATCCCCAGCAGCTTACAGAACAGGATTGTTGCCCTCACACACGAAGGGCACCAGGGAATGGTCAGGATAAAGGCCAGAATACGCCACTGAGTGTGGTTCCCACACATTGACACCAAGGTGGAGGAGACCGTCACATCGTGCCATCCATGCCAAATCATGTGAGCACCTCCAAACCCTGAGCCAGTTCAGTTGGCAGAGCGTGTATGTGAAGATGGGACGCCATCAGCATCGACTTCTGTATGTTGCAAGACGGAGCATACCTGCTTGGTGGCTATTGACAGCCGCTCGCGGTACCTGGAAGTGGAGATCATGTCCTCAACAGCAGCGGAGACCGGAATCCCAGCGCTAGAGAAGATGTTTGCAAGACACGGACTGCCAAGATGCATTGGGAACGACAATGGAACCCCCTTCCGGGGGACGGAGCTAAAAGAATACATGGACGATCTACACATCAGACATCACCACATCATGCCCAGGTGGCCAGAGGCCAACGGGGATGTGGAGAGATTCATGAGGACCATCAACAAAGTGTTGGACATATCCATATCCAAAACAGCCCCTGGAAAGTGGATCTGTACCGATTCTTATGGAACTACAGGGTGACACCCCACAGCTCCACGAAACTGCAGACCTCATGTATGGGACCATGGTGAACTCAACCATACCCCATCACCCTAGCATGGGAGTGGATGTTCTCAACAGCGACGGCACCCAAAGGAAAAGAGTTGCAGCAAACATTCATATGAGCGACAGGAGACGCACAAGAAGATCCAAGAACAAGGTCAGAGATCATGTACTGGTATTGTGAAACCCCACTAAGTCCAAGCAGGAAACATGCTATGACTATGCACCATGGACAGTGATCCGAACGGAAGGAACGATGGTGACGGCGGCACAAGGACAGCAAACACTCGCCAGGAATGCATCCTGGTTCAAGAGGGTGCCCGGCAGATGTGGAAAGACAGGGAGAGACAATCACATGAAGACAATGAGCATTCACAGCACACCCCAAGGCCTCAAATGCAAAGACGATGCAACACAGAGCGGTGTGCCAGGTGAGCCGCAAGAAGAAAATGAGGAGGCATATCCAGAAGATGGAGGTGAGCCAGAAGGGGGAGATAACCCAAAGACAACACCCCGGCAGAGGCCCAGTAGGTATAACCTAAGGGCAGTCCCAAAGGCCCCAGAGACACTAAGAAACTATGAATGGTGAGAGGAAAGGCAGGGAGCATGCACCTGTGCTGGACTAGATTTGCACAGGGTAGTTTTCCGATGTTGCTTGACCACTGTTATAGGTTTGTGTTTAGATTGTTTGTTGGGAAAATGGAGGAATGTTCTATCCGCCTCATTTCCTGCTGCTCGCTGACGTGAGGTGCAATAAAGGGCCCACCCTGTCGGAAGGCAAGCAGTTTGGGGCCTGATTAGAAACTGGTGTGACACGTGTTCTGTACCTCCCATGCCGTGCACCAAAAGGCCCATAGATGCAGCCCCCTTTGATCCACCTCCCCGCCGGCAGCACCAGCAGGAGAGATACAACAGTAGAGTGCAAGGAAGGAAAGTGGTAAAAGGGATATAGGAGGCTGGTTAGAAAGGGGTAGGGGGAGTGTAGAAGGTGACATGGGTGGGGAAAGATGTGATGAGGCAAAGAGGCAAGTGGATGGGGAAAGAGCAGTGTGGACAGGAAGAGGGGCTTAGAGGGTTGGGTGAGAGGGGAAAGCAGAGGAGAGACGTTGATGCAAGGTCTTAAGGGAGCTTTGGAGAAGGGGAAGTTGTGGGATGGAGATTGGTTGGAAGGGGAGAAGGACGGGAGTTAAGAAGGGTAGACAGGGTAAATGTGTCAGCGGAAGAGGGGGAGAAATCGAGAAGAGGCATGGGAGATGTGATAAGAAAGAGAAGATGGCAGTGTTAAGGTGTAAGGGAGTGTAGGAGAGTGAAAAGAAGAGTTGGAAGGGGCAAGCTGGAGAGAGGTCGAGGTGGCAAGGAAGTGGTTATAGAGATGGACAAACTTCACCTTGATGTCCTCGGTTTCACCGAGACATGGTTCACGGCCAGATCTGTCACAAGCTTTGATACGCTCCTACCTGATGGCTACAAGATCCTCTTCACCCCCAGGGCCAATCGCTCTGGTGGGGGTGTAGCCCTGATCTTCTCCGAGTGGATTCCTTCCTCTGTCTTTCCTACGCAGGCCTACTCCTCTTTTGAAAGCCTTGTCTGCAGGCTCTCTCTCTCCCTGAGCCATTCCCTTACTGTGGCTACTATCTATCGGCCACATAGTCTGATTTCATCCTTCGTCTCTGAGTGGGCGGACCTCTCCTCCTCACTCCTGGCCTCAACCACTCAACTCCTCCTTCTTAGAGACTTCAACATCCACTTGGATGCCTCCTGTCCTCCCTCTGGACTCTTTCGCAACGTCCACGACTCTCTCACACTCACTATTCTCCGCTCTGGCCCGACTCACTCTGCAGGGCACACTCTGGATGTTCTGATCTCCTCAAACCTTCCCCTCTCTGTCCCTCTCACCACTCCTCTCTCCTGAAGTGATCACTTTCTCCTCTACTCCCACCTCACCCTCTCTACCCCTCAGTCCAAGTCACTTCCATCACTGCCACCCACCTTCTCGTTCATCCGACCCATGAAGCATGTGTTAGCTGAGGCTTTCGCTGCCACCTTCTTACCCCCTGTTACCCTTTGCTGACTCTCACCCTGACACAGCCCTCTCCAGGCTCCACTCTGCTATATCTGATACTCTTGATATCCTTGCCCCTGTCATGAGAATCCGCCTGAAGCCCAAAGCCAAATGCAACTCCTGGTACGACTCAGACCTCATCAGCCTAAAACGAAAGTGCAGGGTGGCCGAGAGAAAATGGCGTGCCTCATGTTCATACTCTGACAAACTGGCCTGCCGCCTTTTGCAGAGGCAATACCAGCTCTCTGTCCTAACCAAGAAGAGAGCTTATATCCAAGCCTGCGTCTCTGCTGCATCTAACAACTCCTCTGAACTCTTTAAAATTTGCAAGGAACTGGCTGATACTACCTCAATTTCTACCTCTCCTGTCCCTTCCCAGGCCTTCTGCACTGCACGACACTGGCTTCACACTTCATCTCTAAAACTCAGGACATCCTGTGCTCACTCTCCTCCTGTCCTCACTCTCCTCCTATTCCCTCGCTCCCCCACTGCCTGCTTTTCCTCTGGCCCTTATGCAGCCACCTCTCCTCCCTCCTTCTCTGCCTTTACCCTGTTCTCCGCTGACGATGTTTCTGGACTTGTCCAATCTATGAAAGTCTAGTCGAAACAGGTTCACCCCTGTTCCTCCAAAACTATCAAGGACTACATCGACTCCCTGGCTCCTGCCCTCGCTGATTTCGGCAATCACTCCTTTGCCCCTGGAGTCTTCCTAACACCCCCTTAAGCATGCCCTTGTGCACCCTCTTCTCAAGACACCCTCTGCCGACCCCTCCTGCCTGGCTAACTATCGCCCAATCTCCACAACTCCCTTCCTGGGAAAGCTCCTGGAGAAACTGGCCATCTCCCAGCTTAATCTCCACACTGAATCTGTTGTCTTCATGACTATCAGTGTGGCTTGAGAGCTGCCAGAAGCATGGAAACGGCTCTCCTGAACATCCGTGAAGACCTGCTTTCCAACCTTGACTCTAAAACCCCTTGCTTCCTCATCTTGCTTGATCTCTCTTCTGCCTTTGACAGTGTCAACGATGCCATCCTGCTCAACCGTCTCAGTGATAACCTGGGTATCACTGATCAGGCTGTGGCGTGGCTGACCTCTTCCCTCTCTGACCGACCCTCCCAGGTCGAGCTTGGGTCCTTCCGCTCCACTATCTTTTTCTCTACCTGTGGTGTCCCCCAGGGGTCTAACCTATCTCCCTGGCTGTTCAACCAATACCTGCCACTCCTTGCCCACTGCATCCCTGCTCTCTGCCCCAACTTTCAGTGCTATGCGGCTAACACCCAGCTCATTTTCAGGCTACCCTCAGCCTCCTCCTCTCCTTCCTTCATCTCTGACTGTCTGTCTGCTATCCAGGAGTGGTGTGCCGCCAATGATCTCTGCCTTAATGCCAGTAAGACTGAGATTCTCCTCATCGGCACACCCGCTCCCTCCTTCTCTGTAGCTCTCTGGCTGTCCTCTCTTGGCCCTCTTCCCGCTTCCACCTGCAAGGCAAAAAACTTCGGGTTCATCTCGACTCCACACTCTCCTTCTCTCCTCACATCTCCGACGTCTCTAAGAAGTCACACTACCAGCTACACCTCCTCAGAGGTATTCTTCCTTTCCTCTCCTTCCCCCAGAAGCTCACTGTCTCCAGAGCTCTGGTTATCTTTAGGCTGGACTATTGTAACAGCCTCTATCTAAATCTGCCTGCTTCTACTCTCCGCCCTCTGCAACTCATCCAAAACAGGACTGCGAGACTTGTCCTTGGCCTCAAGCCCAGGGATTGTATCTCTCCCGGACTGAAATCTCTGCACTGGCTGCCAGTGGCTGCGAGGATTAAGTACAAAACCCTCTGCATCGTCCACAAGGCCTTCTGGGGCATCGGGCTTCAATACCTTCAACTCTCTCTTCCTAAATAATTTCCTTCTCGAGCTCTTCGCTCATCCGCCTCTGACTCCCTCAGGGTCAGTCGCTTCTCCAAGCAACGAGTTGGTGGTAGATCTCTTTCTTCGGCTGTTGCCTCCCTCTGGAACAGCCTCCCTGCCTCCCTTAAACATGAGGAGAACCATCTCCGGTCCGGAAACACCTCAAAACCTTTCTCTTTGCTTCTTCTTTTTCTCCTCCTATCCTCTGCTGACCTCCTGGCTGTAACCTGAACTGCACTGGCTACCTGGACACCCTCTGATCTCGGGCCCAGGTCGCTACCCCGCCAGTGTCTCACACCTGCACTGCCCACCTGGCAACCCCTTCACTTGGGGACTGTTTCTGTATCCCTACAGCCCCCCTACCATCCCCTGACACCTGATGGCCGCACTTACCCATGCACTTGCCACATATTGGCCATTAGTTACTTATTGTTACCATCTTCTACTGCACTGTCTCTGCCCCCTTCCCATGCACTTGTGCGATCTAAATGACACCTGGCCTAGTAGGATCGTTGTCCGTCCGCCCTTTGTTCCCCTCCCTTGCCTCGTCGCGTATTGAAGCACTATCTCATAGTTGCGTTATAAATGCCATATTATATCATAGGTGAGAGGGTGGAAGATATGGGTATGGGGAAGGGGGATGAAGGGCCTTGGGGAGGGGATGTGAAGAGAGGATTTAGTGGAATCAGGCAAGGGAAAATATAAAAGAGGAGAGAGGAGTAAGTCAAGCAGAATGGAAAGTGGGAGGCTGGGAGAAGTGCTAAGAGGGAAAAGGGGAAGGGATACAGTAGAGTGTAGGGGTGGTGATGGAGCAGGAGACATGAGGGGAAAGGCAAGGGGATAAGAGGGAATCATGGGAAGAAAGGGTGAAAAGAAGTGTGGGAGAGAGGAAACGGGAATGGGGATGTGGAAATGATAGGGAAGAAAAGAGAATGGGAGAATAGGCAAAGATATAAGGGTTAGAGGGGGTGCGTTAGAGGAAGGATGGAGAGAGGAGAGTGAGATGGGGCATGGAGGGGACCGCTTGAGAGGAGTGGGAGCGGAGATGGAAATATGGTGAGAGGGGAAAGGTGTCTGGGAAGAGGGGAGCGGGGAAAAGAGAGTGGAATGACATGGTACAGTAGTGAGGTGAAAAAGTCAGGGGTAAGGAGAGAGTGAAACAGAAGAGGGTGTCAGAAGAAGGGGCTGGGGCACAGAGAGTGTGGCAGAAGAGAGAGTAAGTAAGGGAAGAAAAGTGAAAGAGTTAAGCAGGAAGAGAGGAGAGGGAGGAGAGCAGGAGGGGTTGGAAGCATGAGAGAGTATACGAGAAGGGGAGATGGTGGGAGGGAGCAGATGGTGAGAGGCCATGGTGGAGGAATTACAGGTGGTTGGCAGAAAGCTATGAAGGGGATAGATGGAGGGGGAAGATGGCAATGGGAAAAGGAGCAGGGGAACGGGTGGAAATGCATAAATATACCAGGGCAGGGATATGGGAAGTGGATAAACAGGCGGACGAATAGGAGGAAAGGGGGATGGTGAGAAGGGTTTAGGATAGGAGGATGTGATGGGAAAGAGAGTGGAGGGGTGGAGAAGGGCACAACAAGCGAGGGGTTATGGTGTGGGAGAGGTGAAGGGAAGCAGATTGCGGAAAGAGGATCGGGCCAAAGAGAGGGGCAGAATGTAAGAGGGAGAAAGGGGAGAGGAAAGAGGGTAAGGTAATGGGAGAGGGAAGACAAAGAGGAACTGGGGGAAAGGGGCGGGGACAGTAGGGGGTGAGACAGTTTGTAAAGAGGAGAGCCATGAAGGAGAAAGAAGAGGGGTTGATGGAGACAGTAGAGGGGAATTGGGTATGGGGCAAGAGGGTGCAAGGGGGACAAGGAGAGAGAAGCGAGAGGTACACAGAACACTTGACAGGCTAAGAGGGATGAGGGGAAGGGGGAGTGGGAAGATGGGACATGGCAGAGTAAGGGGTTGTGGAAGGGTGGAAGACAGGGGTGGGGAGGGGAGGGAAACTGGATGAAGGGGAGTAGGGAAGGGCTTTGGTAGCAATGGGAACAGAAGGGGTGTGGTATTGCGAAGGGAGGGAGGGAGAGGGGTGGAATGAGGTTGAGGGCGTTACAGGGTTGAGAGTAAGGAAAGGGAACATGATTGCTGCGAAGGGAAAGAGAGGTAAGAGTAGGGGATGAGATTATATTGGTGAGGGGATAGACGGAAAGAGGAAGATAGGTGAGGCAGAAAGAGAAAGGGGAGCAAGGCAAGGAGGAGAAGAGGAGAAATTGCAGGGAAAGGGGAAGAGTAGATTATATTAATGGTTAGAAGGTGGAGTAGAGGGGGAAAAGGGAGAGATTTAGCAGGAGGAGAGAGGGCGAAGGGAGGGAGTGCAGCAAGGGAGACATGGTGAAGAGGAGGTGAAGACAGCTGAGAAACATTGTGGGGTTAAAGAGAGGTAAATGCGAGGGTGCATGGGTGAGAGGGAGGATACAAGGTAAGGGGATATGATAGAGCTGTGGAGAAGATGGGAGGAGGGAGAATGGGCAGGGGAAAGAAGAAGTGGGGGAAGAGGATGGCAGGTATAGAAAAAGGGCAAGGGGGTGAAGGAAACAAGGATCAGGAGGGGGAAAGGGGAGTAGTAATAAAGAGGGTGGAGAGGGGAGAGGTGGAATAAAGAGATGACATTGTAGTGTGGGAGAGGGTTATGGGATTGGGGGTTTGGAGATGGGGCAGAGCTGAGCAGGGATGAGGGGGTGGGGCAGAGATCTGAGTAAGGGATAGATAGGAGTGGGAGTGAAAAGTGGGCAGGGCAAAGGAGAGGGAACATGGCATTTGTGGACAAGCAGGAGAGTAGAAAGGGGCAGTAGCAGAGTAGGAAGGGGTGGAGAATATGAGCAGAGCAAGGGGAAATGGGTATGTGGGGATACAAGGTAAAATGAATGAGAGGGGGAGGAGGAGCAGTAGGATGGGGAATGGGGAGGTATGGTCTAGGAAAGCGAGATGAAAGGGCAGAGGATGGACAGGTGGACATGTGGGCATGTGGAATAGTGGGGAAGACGTGGGGTTGATATGAGTGCAATGGAGAGAGGGGAAGATAGGGACCAGGAAGAATGAAGGAGAGGAGAAGGTGAGATGGCAGGGAGAATGTGTAAGGGGAGAGGATTAGGGGAGGGGGATGAGATGAGACATTGGGTGAAGGACGGTGGATAATGGAGAATAGAATGGTGGTGAGGGGTAGTCTGTGGAGGGGTAGCAGTGGCTCAAGGAGTGGATGGGAGAAGGGAAGAAGGGAGCGAAGGTAGAATGTTGGGATGAGGAACATGGAATGTAGGGCAACGGTAAGGTGGAAGGAGAGAGGGGGTGGGGTGACTAGGACATCGAGTGGCAGGAAAGGGGGCTGAGGGGACAAAAGGTGGGGGAGAAAGCATAGGGCTGAAGAGGGACAGAAGTAGAGAGTGGGGTTAAGAGTGAAAAGGTGCCAGGTTGAGGTGGTAATAGTGTGAGTGGGTCAGGGGGAGAAGAGGGAGAGGGTCAGGAGCGGAGAGTTAGGAGTGGGGGCACCAGAGAACAGGGGGTTGAGAAGTGGTGGCAGAGGGGGTGAGTGTGACTAAAGAAGCATGGGGAGTGTGGGAAGGGGTGAAGGAGGAGAGAGAAGGGCAGAGGGTCGGAGAAAGCGGAGAGGGTGAGGGGTTAAGGAGAGATTGTGGCAGGGACAGAGAAATGGGACAGAGAAATTAGGAAGGGACAGAGGAATGAGGGGGAATTGGAGAGAGTGTAAGGTGAGAGAAGAATCAAATGGTGATGAGCTGGTGGGGAGAGGGGGAAAGGGTATGAGGAAGGGGAGAAGGAGGAGACAATGGGATGAGGAAGAGAGGGGGTGGGAGAGGAGAGCAAAATAGGTTAATGTAGAAGGGTAAGAGGAGGGGAGGGGAATGGAGGAGGAAGGGTTAGAATGGAGTGGTCAAGGGTGAGGGGGACAGAAGGAATGTGTAAATAGTGATGGGAGACCCACATAGAAAGGTTGTAGGCAGAGGAGAGGGAAGTAAAGGGGAAACAGAAAAAGGGCAGAGACAGGAAGGAGAGGGATTGCAAGCAGGTGGAGAGGAGACGAACAGGAAGTGGATGTTAGGTGGATGGTGCAGAGAGGAAGGTAAAGCAGGGAGGGGACAGGACGAGAGGGTAGGTGGTTGCATACATGCCAACATTTTGCAGCACCTGGGTAGGAGATTTCCTCACCAAAAACCGGATAATTGAAGGTTAACATTGGGTTGTATTAGTGTTACAACTATTATAGGAGGGGGAAAGTAAAAATTAGCAAGTACCTCAGGATATTGTAACGTGATGAATTGCACAGATTTTGTCTGTATGTTTTGTTCAACCAAATCTTTATTAGCACATGAATATGCACAAGTACAGTAATATAACATTTGCATTGTCCGTCTCACATGAACTTACCAAGAGCCAATGTTTCTAACATTAACTGCGTCAACCCACCCGCATGTCCACCCTCCACCCCCTCATGGAATTCCAGTCCCCCTGTATCCTCCCCCCATGACTCAGTCCTCTTCCTCCGGTAATATCCCAAGTGTCCTCAGTCTCTTTGGGATGTATAGACAAGTATAGCCTTTAAGTACAGAGGTAATAAAGGGCCACCAAACTTTGCCAAACCTCCCCATCGTAACCCGTACTCTCGCCGTCATTCTTTCCACATCAACAGTGTCCCAGATTGCATAGTACCACTGTATAATGTATGGCAGATCCTTTTGCTTCCATTGTCTCACTATGCAGTGTCTAGCACTCATTAACAGGTGTGCCCAGAGTGTTCCTGCTCGCCTTCCCAGCCGGTAGTTCCCACCCAGCAGAATGTTCAAGAGCGCCATAGCCCCCCATCCAACTCTAGGTCAAATCCCAGCCCATCTTTGACATCGCCTGCTGCCAAAAGAGTTGCAGGCATCCCTTCCAGATACTCTCCGTTTCCCCCCCCCCACATTCCTGCCAACACAATGAAGAGTGCAAGGTGCACATTTTGTGGAGCTCCTCCGGGGTGTAGTGCCACCTATATAGCAACTTATATTGCAGCTCCTGATGTTGTACCAAGGTGTATAGGCTGTACCACTCCTTTAATGCTTGTCCCCACTCCTTATCCGTGAATACCCTCCACAATCCAGCCTCCCATGTATTCCTCACTGCCCAGTTGCCCTGCTTCTCCTTATCTCATAGGATCTTGTAGATGGTCGAGATCAAACCCCTGTTATTTTCGCTGACTGACATCAGCCTTTATCACTCTGTCAAATCCCTTGTGGCCCCTTCCATTATCGTTAGCGTACCCACCCAGTGTTTTAACTGTTGATAAGCATAGACATCCTCCTTTCCTAAGTCATCCTCCCTATGGCAACCTTTGAATGATTTGAGTTGGGTCCCTTCATAGAGATCTCCAATTTCTCTCACCCCTCCCGCAATCCACCGTTTGAACCTATTGTAATCTATCCGCGGTGGGAATGCAGGATTATGAAAGATGGGGGTCCGTGGTGAATGCCATCTCGCCAGTCTGAGCCTCTTGTTCAACCGAAAAGAGATAGGTGCACTAGGAACTGGTGGTTACCGTGCCTTACTTGTTGTGTTCTATCAGGTCTGGTTGCACTTGCAGCCGGTTGGTAGAAACCATAGGACCTGTGCTGATTTGGACCAGTGGCAGAGATGAACTGCTTAAGTACAAAGCATACCTAAACGCCAACAGCTTTGGGATAGAGCTGACTGGAACAGAGAATGAGAACACGATTGACGTTTTGGATATTAGAATCTCGGTCACTCCAGATGGCATAGAAACCAGGACCTACAGGAAGCACGCAGAGGTTAACTCGTTCCTCTTTTCCACAAGCTGCCATAAAAAAAGGTGATTGAAAACATCCCGAAAGGCGAATTAATCAGGGCACGTAGGAACTGTAGCATGATTGAAACATACCAAGAAGAATGCGACCTACTACAGGACAGATTTCTGGAGACAGGATACAAGAGATCCAATATCAAAACTGCAATGAACAAGGACAGCACAATCCCCAGGGACAAGCTACTTAACCCCAAGTCCAAGAATCACAGATCCCATTTAGAAAGCAACATTAGATTTGTAACGGAATACAACGCAGACAGTTATACATTTCAAAGAATTCTTTAAAAACACTGGCACATTCTTGGAGTGGACAAAGGCATGCAGGACTGGGTTTGTGACTACCCCAAAATATCCTATTGCACAGCAACCACCTTGAAAAGCATGCTGAGTCCCTCATTTATGGAACCACAGGCAACCAAAGCAACAAATTGGCTAAAAAGGCAAACCAAGCATGGATTCCATTAATGTGGCACATGCACTGACCACTAAGACTGTACAATTTAGCATGATCCATGAAGAAAGTATTGAGCAGTTCAACAACTGCAGGTCAAAATATGTAATCTAAGTAATCATATGTATATGTGGTCTGAAATACATAGGGAGAACTATATGGGAATTGTTCTCAGAAAAACTTAACCGTCAAATAGAAGTCCTGTCTATTAGAATTTCAAAGTCCATTTTCATTATATCTTTCTTTATCCTGATTAATCAGACATCTTTGCACACTTGCTGCATACTGTAAACACAATGAACCAAAACAAAATAGCTGTTCCGTGATGGCAACCTCTATATAGACTATCAGTTTATCTGGTAACTCATTACCGAAATTCAGTCTGATACCTTAGTTTTAGTCCAGAACACCTGTCTTGTGTTCAAATGCAGGAAACCAGGTATATGGTAAGTATGATGCAAAGAGTGATGATCGCCTTCCCTCTCTAGTAGTTCTATTGAGAGTAAAACATGCATATTTTAATGCATGTTCACTAAAGAACCACTTTCATGGATTAGACTAATGGTTAGATAAAATAATGTGCTATAGCATATTTGTTGCTGCTTATCTCTACTGAGTTATATTCTGTGCTTGCAAGAGAGAAGAGGGTCAGCCATAGTGTGCTGATGCGACATTTAAGCTTCTTCAACTTTGTGTACAGGAAAAGATGCAAGTGTTGGTAAATGTGCCGTATTGTATGTTGCATATCTATATACTGAGATGGGAAGAAGGCTTGCTATTGAGGGATAGAGTACGTAACTGTACAAAATGCTGTTGTTCGGAATGGTGTGGCACTGTTACAATGAAAGCGGCTTTGTTCGTTTACTCACTCAGAAGCAGGCATATTCGTGTGCAGGAGGTCAGGCGGCGTCTCCGCGTCTACAGCAACGGTTGTTGCCTATGACAACGGGACGCCACAACCCTCCAAAGGAATAAATATCAGTGCAGTATCACATACAAACGTGATGACGTGTAGTTCTTCTTGTTGTGCATGGTGGGAGAATCCAATCACAGGGAGCACCCTGGGGATCTGGGATCGGTTGAACAAGACTATGCAATTTCGTTGGTGTTTCTACTCATATGGCGCTGGTGCATTTTGTTATATGCATTTGCTACATTCACTGAAATGCATGGTAGGTATAGTCCACACGTTCTGCTTTGGATACCATTGTGATTTATTGAAAATGTGTTATTCACCAAAAGTGCAGACATATGTTTCGACCATTAGCAGGTCTTTATCAAGGCTGCAGTCGTTGACAGGTTTATAGGGTATCATTTTTCAAAACAAACCATTGTTGTGACATGTTCAGTGTGATTAGTGATTCAGTGCATTGCGTGAAGAAAAAGATTTTTTATTAAAGACATGAGGGAAATATTTGATCAAAGCAGAGGGTTGAATATTAGGACACAGATATCCACATGATGTAACAACATTTTAGTCATTGAAAGGTACGAAATGGTAAAAGCATACATCATAGTTGTATTAGTGACAGAAGGAATTTGGTCCGTAGATTCCAATTGTGTTCATGAGAGGAGAGAATGAAGCACAACGGAAGAAAGAGGTAGAGGAGAGTAGGTTAGCTGGGTTAGGAGCTACATGCTGTAGGTACATTAATGTGTGGGAGTAGAGTAAGGAGTGGACATGCTCACCTAGGGTTTAGGTGTCTCTTGAGTAGAGAATATGGAAAAGGCGCCTAGCCTCGGGCTGAGGTTTACTTCCTGGTTAGGTGCATCTGTGAGGAGGAAATGATATTGGTTGGATAGACGTGGCGCATAAGTAGTGCCTTCAGAGTGGTGGTGTTAGAGTAGGAGGGGTTGTGTAACTCCCTGGCAGCTGGAGATGTGTGCCAGGAGCTAGAGTGTCCGCCTACGTAGGACCTGGGGCAGTGAAAATAGATGAAAGGTTGTTGCATGAGAAGATTTACAGTGTGATTGTGCGAAATAGATGGGCGTTAAAAGTAGTATGGTGCAAGTGCCTGGTATCACTATATTGTCAAGTGCTGTTCCTCTGTGTTTCACCAGTCACGCGTGTGATATGTAATCTGTCACAGTAAAAGTATTCCTGGTAAGAGGAAAATGGGCGCTACTAATCACAATGCCTTAAAATTGCAGGCGTTCACAAAAGTAAAGCGTTCACAAAAGTAAATAACTAGTGCCGGTTGGCGAGTCACAAGTGTGGTGACCCCGCTGGTGCTGTGATACTGGGGGGTTGGAAGTGGGATGGGTGCTGGTGCACAATAATGGTATAAGAGCAGGTGTGCAGGAATGGTGATCCCGCGTGCGAGAGTGACAGTGTCTCATAAAATAAAGGGCAAAGATTCCTGCCCCCCCCCCGCTAGTGCTGCTGTGCATATGGGTTGTGGAGGTGCCAATGGAAAAGGGAGCCTGGTGTCTCCCATGGTCATAGCGGAGACGGGGGTCCAGGGTTGGGATGGCGTATCGCTTACCTGTTTCCTATGGTGCTTGTTAACCCAGTGGTACGGTCTGCCGTTCATTCAGTTGGACCGGACTTCCTGGTCCGAAAAATATTTGATAGGCTACATCAGGTGATCATGGATAGGCCAAGGTGTCCTGACCAGTGGTTGGTCAGATCTGCCACGTGGTCTCTGCCTACGTCTAGAATTGAAGGTGACGCTGAAACGCTGGTTTTAAAGCTAAGAGTGTTTACTGTCATCTAGAAAGGCCCGTGGTGATTAAACCAGCTAAACAGTGGTTATTAAAAATAAAAATACGGTCTGGTGGCTCAGCTGCTCATGTTCGGCCCACTGGGGATACGTTTTTAGACATATGACCGTAAGTGGTGTGCGAGCTGTAAGTGCTCTGCTGGTTGGCACCATAGACCGCTTGGGCTTGGTGAATTGGCTCGCTGTGGAGCGTGAAAACATTAGTCGGTAAACTGTCTGACCGGTACCAGCCATCTGTTGTATGTGTCTGCAAAGGGTTCACTGTCAAGTTATCTGCCTGAAGGCAGGTGCCCATTGCTAGGATTAAAGTCAATATGGGTTGACCAAGGTTCCATTGAGTGGTGCGGATGTAGAGGAATGGTGTGATCAAATACGTCGTCACATGATAGTAGTGCAAGAGGGTTTGGCCCTGAGTAGGTGATCTGTGGGCGGTGAAATGAAAATGAAAATGTGCAGTCGGGGTGCTGTATTTCATAGTCCCCAAAATTCACAGTTGCTTCTAGATACAGTCCCATTGGGACGGTACAATTACAGTCTGCCAGGGTCAAACAAAACGTGTGCCAAAAAAGAGTCATTTCATCATAAAAATACATTTAACTCATGTTCTATGTTTATGCCATGTTCAGTGTTTCTTGTCCTGCAGATTAGTCTTGCTTCATTATGACGAAGTCTCAGGGCCCGGTTTCCTCCTCTTGCGCCGCTTCTGATAATTTCAAATCCGACAAATTGGATCCCTTTCCGGTTATCCATTTGATTTCGTTCTTACCAGTGCATGGATAATGGATACCTTGCTTCTGCTGTTTTTAATGAGTTGAGGTGTTCCCTGATCCTCGTTCGTAATTCATCAATTACGTAATTGACAGATTTGACACTGTCTCTCCAGCGGGTCTTAATGAACAACTCGATTTACACCGTTTTTTGTATTGATTTTGATGCATAGATCTTATCTTCACTGTTTTGTGCGATGACCATAAAATGCAAGTGGTACACATTATTACATTCACAAAGTCAGACAGCAGATTGAAAACATATGTGCCTCAAGACAAAGTTGGACAAAATACTATACCTATTTACTCCCATAGATTGCACAGCACGCAGAGTAAGATACAAAAGACATCAGCGCTGAAGTACAAGTCTTTGATACACCTAGCAGCCCTGTTACATCAGCTTCAATCCTTCAATCGCACTAGTAACACAACATCAATAACGATGCTTAATCAAATTCAAGGCCAAACTACCATCATATGGAAACTTATCCCCAGAATACAACTACAGAATGATGACAACATATATTGGTGTAACTTCCAATAGTTAGACATTTCTCCAGTTCTGAGCCTACTCTGATTGGGCTGACACAACACAAGAAAGGGTGCAAGTAAATGCTTTTTTCAAAGGTTTAACCTAATATGACCTTAATCACCCACTTTTTTATTTTCCACTGCATCATTTTTTCGTTACTCAAAACTCCACATATTAGCCACTGTCCGGCATGTAAGTTTCCTTTATCTGTGTGTGACATGACACGTACAGTATTTAATGGATGTTGTTATACTAGGATAGATGCAGATGTACAATTTACGGCATGTTAAGCAGCCCTATTAAAATGTCCAACATCATGGAGGATGGTTACATACTACAATTCCCACCATGCACAACAGGAACTACACGTCATCACATTTTCACGTGATGGCGCACTCATATTTATTCCTATGGAGGGTCGCGGCGTCCCGTTGTCATAGGCAACAACCGTTGCTGTAGACGCGGAGACGCCGCCCGGCCTCCTGCACATGAATATGCCTGCTTCTGAGTCAGTAAGCGAACAAAGCTGCTTTCATTGTAACAGTGCCACATCCTTCCGAACAGCAGCATTTTGCTACAGTTACTTACATACGCTCTCTCTTAATAGGACGGATCTGCGTTAAATGTCTGAGTTTAAAAGTCCGAATTTCTTTTTCCCCCCATTTGTTCGCATTTATATATGTGGGGTGAGACCCCCCACAGCCTCTCCACCTTACGCCTATACATTTTATATTACCTTTACCCCTCACATATATCTATGCGAACAAATGGGGATAAGACTTTTGGTGCTCAGACCTTTTAACCTCTGTCATTTGGGCTTTACCCAATAGGACAAACAAGGCTTCTTCCCGTCCCTTTTCGCAAACCACACGTATGCCAAATACTTCCAGCCGCGTTAGGACTGAAGCCCATTGAAGGTAAGCGAAGCATAGTGTAAATGAGATGGTATAACCAAGTATATAATCCACTAACAAATCTCAGTATATAGATATGCAACATACAAAACGGCACATTTACCGACACGTGCATCTTTTCCTGTACACAAGGGTGAAGAAGCTTAAATGCTGCATCAGCACACTACGGCTGACCCTCTACTCTCTTGCAAGCGCAGAATATAACTCAGTAGAGGTAAGCAGTTTACAACAAATATGCTGTAGCACTTTATATTATCTAACCATTAGTCTAATCCATGAAAGTGGTTCCTTATTGAACATGCATTAGACGATGGTATTTTTTGCTCTCAAGAGAAATACTAGAGAGGGAAGGGGATCATCACTCTTTGCATCATACTTACCATATACCCGGTTTCCTGCATTTGAACACAAGACAGGTGTTCTGGACTAAAACTAAGGTATCAGACTGAATTCTGGTAATGAGTTGTCACATAAACAAACTGATAGTCTATATAGAGGTTGTCATCATGGAACGGCTATTTTTGTTTTGTTTTGTTTATGGTATGCAGCAAGTGCAGGGACATCATTTCACCAAAATGCCAGGGGTAGTGGAAGTGACATCACACAACCCTTGACCCCTGATGACATCACAGGAAGTGTTGTCATTTGACCCCACCCCAAAGTGATATCGCGGGAAGCGATGGAACATGACCTTTCACCCGTTGACAAAACAGCAAGTGGCATCACATAGCATTATACACTATGGAAAATATGGTTATGATATCACAATAATGTGATGTACATTTCATACCTGAATGGATCGCCATATGTATCGTTAAGAACAGTGTGTATAGGCCCATATTACAAAATTACTGTGATTGCAAGCAGACGTCCATGACCAAATGATAATGATGTGTTATTATATAGCACTTAAGCGCTTTACATAGAAGAAATATACACCCAATATCACCCAACCTGTGTTGGTACCCATTTATCGACCTCAGAAGGATGAAAGGCTGAGTTGAGGCGTTTGAGAACAGACTAAATCAGTGAGTCACCCCCTGAAGTGTGCATGAAATAAACCTTTAATGAGTCTAGCAATTATTGTATAGAATTCCAGAAAGACACATTTTTTGGCATTCCTATTCTTTCTTATTTAGGTTCAGTGCTGAAAGTGTTAGACCTGTGGCCCTCATGTTCTTATTTTTCTTCTTTTTTTGAGGGACCTGAACAAGAAAGCTAGCCACTCCAGAGTTAAAGAGCCACATGGTGCTGGCAACAGCCCAGGAGCTGGCATTGCAAAAAAAAAAAAAAAAGTTTTTTTTTTTTTTAGAGGTCGCAAGGTAGACCAGAGAGGTCGCAAGGGAGACCTCAGAGGTCGCACTTGCGACTTCTGGCGACCCCCAAATGACGTCCCTGAGCAAGTGTGCAAAGATGTCGAATTAATCAGGATAAAGAAAGATATAATGAAAATGGACTTTGAAATTCTAATAGGCTCGATTTCTATTTGACAGGTATGTTTTTCTGAGAAGATGTTCATTTCTTTTGTGTTTGATACTTGAAATTGGAAGTAAGAGCAATAGAGGTTCATTAACCTATCATCTGTTAATTCGTTTTAGAGCCCGCCCTGGTGAAGGACAAAGTGTCTGAAATGCATCGGATAAGGGCCTCTGCTGATGAACATTGAATTAAAACTACACTAATTACATGAAAACCAAAATGATGTGGAAATTATTATTTCTTTGACCACCCATAGTTGAATGAATAAATTCATACAGATTAGACCATTGGATATCAAAGATATTCATTTTTGACGTAGTAGTCACTACACTAACAGGTGTCTCCAAGCTCAGTGAGAGCCTCACTGAGCAATTCTCTGCCTGGATTCCCCATAGGCCCTTCAAGCCTATCCTCCTTCCTCATCCAGGGCATTTTACAAAGATATTCTGCCCCCACTGCCTGCTCCATGGCTACCCAGTGCTTCTTGTTATCCTTTCTCCCCCACTTTGCTAGGGCTCTTAGCTGTGCCGCATAGAAGTATTTCACCATGCCAGGACAGCCCACCCCCACCTTTTACCGCTAAATAAAATCTTCCTACGTATTTGGGGCTTCTTCTTTCGTTCCATATGAAGCCCATAATATCCCCATGAATCTCCTTCATCATCTTCCCCGGTATTGGTAAGGGAATCGCCTGGAAAAGGTATAGAAGACGGGGGAGGATGTTCATCTTCACAATGGATATCATTCCTAACATGATACGTACAGCCCCTTCCATTGTGTGAGATCTGCTTTAATTTGGCTCACCAGTGGTGGGTAATTTTCCCCAATTATTTGGTTTATAGTTGCTGTCATATTCACCCCCAGATACCTACCCGGGCCCGTCGCCCATCTGAATGGGTTATTGATCTGTAAACGTTCAATTTCTTCCTCCCCTACCAACAGATTTAGTGTCACTGACTTCAGTAATTCACCTTGAATCCAGATATCTCAGAGAAAGCCTGCATCTCACCCATTACCGCTGGCAGTGATCTTTCCGGCTTAGTGACCATGAGGACCACATCATCTGCAAATAGGCCGATTTTGAGATATGAGTTTGCCCATCTAATGCCCTGCATCTCCATGTTCTCCTTTATCAGATGCGCAAAGGGCTCCATCACTAGCGTAAAGAGTAGGGGAAAAAGCTGGCACCCTTGCTTGGTTCCCCGTCTGATTGAAAACAGGCTTGTCAGCCCCTCATTCACTTTAACTGATGGCTTGGGGATTCTGGTAGTTTGTTTGGACCATCCTCAAAAGCAGTTAACACAATCAGACACCTTCTTGGCATCAAGCATTAGTAATCAGGTTGGTATAGAACTTCCTCCTTTTTGGCTTTTGAACCCTCATTGGTCTTGCGCTATTAAGTTCGAAAGCACCTTTTCTAGCCTGCCTGCTAGCACCCTTGTATAGAATTTGGCATCTACGATGACAAGAGCAATCGGCCTGAATGATGAGCTCAGTTGTGGGTTCTTCCCCAGTTTCAGGATGACAGCGATGTGGCTATTTCCATGGATGGCGATATCTTGCCCCTTTGCTCTTATCTCACTCCGCCCCCACCAGCCTTCCCCCTTTATTCTCCAAGTTAGCTATGAATGCTCTCTGTTCTTTGGCCCTTAACTGCCTCACCAGCACCATCCCAACCTTATTCGTGTGCTTGTAGAATGTCTTCCTACTCCTCAAGAGGGTGCTCTCCACCAACCTGCCAACCAGTTGCTTTAGTTGTACCCTCGCATGGGACAGTTGCCTAGCGACCTTGTTTGTACCCTTCTTCTTGTGGACTGCCTCCAGTTCCTGTATTTCCTTTTCTAGCTCCAGCTCCACCTCCCTTCTCGCTTCCCTTAATCTCTTGGATGCTTCTATTAGGTGTTATTGACCCTATTCTTAAATGCATCCCACTGCTCTCCCATTACTCCTCTGTTTTCCCCACCCTCCTCCACGAACCTGTGGATGTCTGCCTCCATGTGAATCCGTACCCCTTGATCCCTAAGGAGTTATTATTCCAGTCTCCATCTTTTATGCCCTCCCTGCATGACCCCTCCTTCCCACTCCAATGTGACTGGCACGTGGTCCAAGATCATCATGCTCCCTATATGCACCCTCGCAGCTGCCTGCACTACCCGCTGCGTCGCCATAATGTAATCTATCCGGGAATATGTTATGTGGACGTGTGAATAAAATGAATAATTCCTATACTGTGGGTGCTGTATCCACCATGTGTCCTTAAGAACCATACCCTCAGTTCTCTCTTTGAACTGTTTGGACATTATCCCTGTTACGTGCCCCCTCACCCCACTCGACTGGTCCATATTCGAGCCCATAGCTAAATTATAATCCCCTGCCATCACCAGCTCACCCTCTCCAAACCTGCCCAATTCAGCCAGGCACCCTTCTAAAAACCTTTCCTGCCCCTGGTTGGGTGCATGCATTGATGCCCATGTGTACATTTGACCTCCCAATCTCCCCTTCACCAACACAAATCTCCCCTCAGGATCTCATTTCACTATGACCCCTTCAAGCTTAATTGACTTGTGAAAAGGATGGCCACCCCCGCCCATGATATTGAAGTGGATATCCCTATTGTGAAGAGACCCTACAACCCTGTTCGTCAGATGAGTTTTCTACAGGCATACTATTCCTGCTCCCCTTTACATAATCTCCTGGAGCACCGTCTCTCTCTTGCTAGGGCTGTTCAGTCCCTTCACATTCCATGAGTCTAGACTACACATCTCTCTTTGATTGTAGATGCTCCTACTGCCCCGGACACATTCCCCTCCCAGACAAAGCCCCTTTTACCATATTCTACCTGGCTGCCTGTTAGGGAGAATTCTCCAGAATGGCTAATTTCCCTTACCTTTAGAGTCCCTCAGCAGTTTTGTTGGATGTCTAGGATTTATGTTTTCACCTGGTAAGAGTGTGAGCCTTTTTTCCCCACTCTTACATGTGTTTTGCTGTGTGTTTTACTTTTATGCTCATAGGCTATGGGGTCTCATCCACTCAATAGGCATCATCTTTTTACTGTGTGTCACACAGCACCTTCAGTGTAGTGACACAGGGTTGTCTTTTCAGACTTCCCACTTTAAACTCCATTTTCTGGGACTGACTACTGTCTCCCAGAACATGTAAAGTTGCCATTTACTTTACTAGTCTTTTTAAATGTACAAACCCAGTACAACCTAACTTCCAATAGAGTACTGGAAGGGTTAATAGTTATCCCTTTTTGTCTGTTTCTCATGGAACATTATTTTGTTCCCCTTTCTCTAAGATTTGGCTGGTGGCAGTGGTATGTACCCTTTTTATTCTACCGCGAGCTATGAAAATAGCCTCGGTACTGTTAGAGGCTATGGTGGTAGCCTCGAAAACAAACCCGCAGGACCCCTTTTATTTTATTTTGGTTTCGGTCTGATTTATTCACCATTTCTTTTTGTAAAGGTCTTTCTCGTGTTTTACTCTGCGCGCCAAACCAGGTTTGGTTCCTTTGTTCGTCGTCCTTTGGCGGGCTTCTGCACAGAAGCCCTCCTTGGGCGCCTGAGTGTCTGGGTGGACAGGATGTGAGGAAGGGGTTTTAGGCCCCCTGCACATGGTCTGCTTGGAGACGCAAGTCACAATCTAGTTTGATTGGCAAGGTGGCTGTCCTGCCAGGACAGCCACCCTGCTGTGTGAGTGACAGCCAGGCTGTGTGAATGAGGGAAAACTGCTTAAAAGCAGGTCTCTGCAACTACCGGACATCCCGGTGAAGCCTTGCTGCAGGTCCGAATTGCCAGAACTCCGACGACAGAGAAGATCTGCAAGGAATCTTCTTCCCTTGAGCTTGGTGGGACCAACCAGCTCGCCAAATGCCAGACACCGATCGTCTCCCTGGTCGAATCGCTGTGCATCGCTGCAGTGAACCGGATAGCGAGGTGGAGAGTAACCTGTTTGGATTTTAAGGAGCGCACCTTTTATTCGTCGTTTTGCTCCGCTACTGGTTTTTTCCCTGGGCATTGCAGGACCCTCCAGTCTTCCTCCTTCTTGTCAGCCCGATAGTCGCTTCAGGAACCGTGAGCCTGCAGGAACTGCCAGGAACCACTGCCTCAGCTACAGCATTCTTCTTCTTTTAAGGTACTGTTCAAACCCGGTCGTTCGTTCCGTCCGACTGCGGTGAAAGTGTTTTAAATCCTTTGCCTATCCGAAGGCTTGTCCTCCTCTACTCTTTTGAATAACTTTTCCTCTGACCAACTTCGTTTTTAAGTCTTGGCAAAGATTTAACCGCAAACTACTCTGAACTGTGTGATCCTCTGAAAAGACTCTGAACCATTAACATTGGCCCAGGGCTATTGATTTGAGTCCTAGTTTTAGTAAGCCTTTTCTAGATTGGCCTGCCTATCACTTGTTGGTGTTGTTGATTTTGTTTACATTTGTCTTTCCTCCCCTTTTAAATTGCTGGAGTGCCATTATGTTCACACTTCATTTTGAGTTTAACTTGTCCAGAATTGATTGGGTGTTGTGTAGTGTATTAAGACTGTGATTCTTCTGCTGCTTTATATAAGTGAACTGTTTTATAACTGATGGTATGAATAAATGTATATTTTTTTACTCAGAAACCTTGAGTCAGTGTTTGTTTGAACCATAGTAATTGCTGTCCTTTGTGTAACTTCTGATACTGCTCACTTACTCTTGAGATAAGTTTGGCTGCTCAGCCATCGCTACCACTTTACTGTGTAGTACAGGCTTGTACCAAAGGTGAAATTGTGCTGCACCTGTAGTCTTAATTGTGTGTGGTGTTCTCAAACGGTACTGCATATGATTTTGCCTAACACTGGTGTACAGCAGTGAGGATCAAGGATTACACTTAGACTGCTGCTATTACCTTGGATCAACTCACCACAATGCTAAACATCACTAAAAAGCAGATTTTTCTCGTGTCTGATATGGAAAGCTACAGTCAGGAGACCCTCCTTGGTTACACTGTTGATCATTTGAAAAATCTGTGTAGAGAAAGGAATCTCTCTGTTAAAGGCAAAAAGTCAGAATTAATGGAAAGGTTGTTGGAGAAACAAAGTCTGGGGGAGTGGGTCTGAAATGCCTGACCCTCCAGTAAATGTGGGAAATGTTGTTGAGGATGATAATGTTTCAGAATCAAACTCTAATTTTATTGATGAGTTAGATGAGGCAGAAGAGTCTCCAAATATAGGCTCTACAGCTCCTCTACCTGCTCAGAAACCTCAACCCTTGTCCATTGGGACCCCTACAGGTCCTACACTCAGTCCTGAATAAATTGCTCTAGAAAAGATGAGGCTTGAATTGGAATTCAAACGTATTAATGCTCAAACTGAACAAAAGCATCAAGAACTTAAGCTCAGAGAAATGGAGATGAACCATGCATTAGAAATGAAAATGTTGTCTATTGAGAATACTTCTCTCCCAGAGTCTTCTAGGTCTTCCAGTCCTAAGAGACCACGTATGCCTAAAGAAATTGTTGGTATGTATGAGGCTAAGCCTGATATTTTGGATTGGTTGGCAATGTTTGAGTATAACCATGGGATTCAAGACATTACAGGGAAGCAGTTGCTTCCTTGGCTCTTCCCTAGGCTACCCACTGTTGCATCTGATGTTGTGATGGAGTTGGGGAAGGTGGATATGATGGATTATGAGTGTGTGAAGCTAGCTTTAATTGCTAGATTTGGGAAGACCCCTTCCCAGTACCTTAAGAGGTTTAGGACCCTCAAGAATCATGATGGTACACCTTGGACTACCTGGGTATGTGAATGTTTGAAAAACTTAGATGGTTGGGTTAAGGGTTACAGAGTTAACACTTATGAAGGTATGAGACATTTGTTATGTTGAAGCCAATTTATGATGCCTGCTCTCCTGAGCTCAGACAGCACTTGGCTGATTCTAAGGAGATAGATCCCAAGAAATAAGCTAATACTGCTGACTTGCGGGTTGCCAACAGGGCTACTCACAAGGATTCTGGGGCAACTCAGAAGAAAGATAAAAAGGAGAATTCTAATACCTCCAATCCAAAGGATGGCCACAAACCACAACATAAGGGTAAGCCACCTGGGAAACTGAATCAGGGTAGTGTACCTTCTGGACCCACACCAGAAGGAGGTCAGAACAAGCCCCCATTCATCAAAACATTTGGGAAATGTTATGTTTGTGGGTCAACTGACCATGTGAAAGGGGATCCCAGTTGTAAGGGTAAACCTTCAGGGGTCCACACTGTTATCTTAGCCTCTCCCCAGAGGAAGAAGTACCTATGGCAAGTGGGAACTTTCACCTAATGGCTGATGAACCCATGAGAGTCTCAGCAAGTGTTTCTTTAGTGTCCCTGGGTTTGTGGGAACAACATAATTTAGATGTCTATAATTCCATCCCAGATAATACTAAAGAGTATTATAAAGATAGTGTTCTTGTGAATGGCAGTGAGACTCCTGCCATTAGAGACACTGGGGCCAGCATAACTGTGGCTGATGAATCATTTTTCAAGCTAGAGGATGTTGCTAAGGCACCTAAACACCTAACCAAGTTTGCTGGAGGCCCTGTGCAAATGCTTCCCCAGTTACCAGTTCTCATCGAGTGCAATGACATGACTGTCAAGATACCTGTTAGTGTGCAGAGTGAAGAACCTGGGAGAGTCCTGCTGGATAATGACCTTAAAACTCTTGGAGTTGTATCTAGTACCCCCAGGCCTCCCAGTAAAAGGAGACAGGAGCTCACTAGGCCTGCAAGGGAGATGACCTTGAGAGGCTCTCCAGGGGACTTGATAGAGGAAACTATCACCCCCAGTCCACAGGACTTGCTCATTGCTATTTCAAGAAAGAAAGAGGCAAAGGGGAAACCTAAGACCTCACAGAAGAAAGCAGATAGCACCCCTGTGCTACCAACAGGGACATCCTCAAGATTGTCCAAAGTCACACCTGTGACTCCTCCACCAGCTGAGGCTGAGTGTGAGGTACAACCCTGTGTGGTTGATCCAGTTTCTGAAGAATCAGATCTGGAAAAAGACATTACTCTAGTTGGAGATCTGGATCCTGTTGACCATCCTGAGCTGCAGTCTTTACTGGCAGAAGATAGACCCAACAGGGCAGACTTCAGCAGAGGACAAAGATAGTGTCCTACTCTTGAAGGGCTTTGCCTACAGGCAGCTTCTCAGCACAATGGGCAAGAGCCTGGGAAGCAAAGGTTACACTGGGAAGATGGCGTCTTCTACAGTGAACTGACTGAGTCTATCCCTGGGGACTGCAAAAGACTTGTAGTGCCCCTAGAAAACAGACTCCAGTTCCTACAGTTGGCCCACGAGATACCTTTGGCTGGTCACTTGAATTTCAAATAGACCAAGGAAAGGCTCTCTTTATAGGTCTACCGGCCTAAAATGGGTGCAGAAGGTGACAAATTCTGCAGGAGCTGTCACACTTGCCAAACCACTGGCAAGAGTGGAGCCAAGAATGTGGCAGAATTGGTGCCTCTCCCAGTGGTGGGAGTTCCTTTTGAGAGGGTGGGCATCGACATTGTTGGTCCCCTTGACCCTCCCACATCTTCAGGAAACAGGTTTATCCTGGTTGTAGTAGACCATGCTGCTAGATATCCTGAAGCAATACCTATGAGAACTGTTACAGCTCAGGCCGTGGCTAAGGCTCTACTTTGTATTTTTACCAGAGTAGGGTTTCCTAAGGAAGTGATAGCCGACAGTGGATCCGATTTTATGTCCCACTACACTGTGGTGTCACTTACAAGTTCTCTACAGCCTACCATCCACAAACCAATGGACTGGTAGAGAGGTTTAATCGCACTATGAAGAGCATGATAGGTGCTTTAGAAGAACCCCTTAAAAGAAAGTTGGACCTTCTACTGCCATGCCTTCTCTTTGCTTATAGAGCAGTCCCTCAGGAGGGAGTTGGATATAGTCCCTTTAAACTTCTTTATGGCCATCAAGTCAGAGGTCCTTTGGCCCTGATTAAGGAGGGGTTGGAGAGTGCTCCTTCCCACAAGCCAGTCAGAGTGACTGACTATGTGATAGATCTCCAGAGGAGAATGTCACACAAGATGGCAGAAGCTAGTGATAACTTAAAAGCAGGTCAGGCTCTGGTCAAACATTGGCATGACCAGAAGGCCAACATGGTTGAGTTCACTCAAGACCAGCTTGTACTAGTTATGGTGCCAACAAGGCAGAGGGCATTGCAGGACAAATGGATAGGACCCTTCAAGGTTGTGGGAAAACTTGGAGAGGTGAACTATCTAGTGGACCTACACAGATCTAAGAAGGCTCCCAGAATCTTTCACACCAACCGTTTGAAGGCATATGTCTCGAGACCAGAAGTGGGGGCTTTCCTTCTAGCTTCGGGTCAAGAGGAGGAGGAGAGTCAACCTCTACCTGACCTACTCAGAGGACAACCTATAGACAACATATAAGGAGTTAATCTCTCTTCTAATCTGACATCTGAACACCAGGAGGAGTGCAAGGTTCTGTTAAATCAGTTTGCCTCCCTGTTTGACTTTCACCCGCCTTGACCACTTGATGCCAGCATGAAATTCAAACTGGTGACTGTTTACCTGTGAAAAGCAGAGGTTACAGAATGTCAGACCATGTAAGAACCCACATAAAGGAAGAGGTCAACAAGATGCTTAATCTCGGGGTTATAGAGCCATCTACAAGTCCATGGTCTAGTCCAGTTGTTCTAGTACGAAAGGCAGGATCCAAGGAGTTCAGATTCTGTGCGGACTATAGAGCTCTAAATGCAGTCACAAAGAATGATGCCCATCCTTTACCAAGGACAGATGAACTGGAGGATAAACTTGGTGCAGCCAAGTACCTCAGTACATTTGATCTGATGTCAGGCTATTGGCAAATAGCCCTGACAGACCATGCCAAGGAGAAAACTGCATTTTCAACCCCAGCAGGCCTCTACCAGTTTAAGATTATGCCCTTTGGATTAAAGAATGCACCTGCTACATTCCAAAGGATGGTTAACCAAGTTCTGAATGGGATGGAGGACTTCTGCATGGCATACTTGGATGACATTGCAGTGTTCAGCCCTACTTGGAAAGAGCATGTTGGCCACTTAGGATATGTATTGCAGGCTCTTGAGCAGGCCCATCTGAGTAAAAAGGCAAGTAAATACCAAATTGGTCAGAGCAAAGTGGTCTACCTTGGTCATGAGGTAGGAGGAGGTGAAATAAGGCCATTGCCTAGCAAAGTACAAGCTGTACAAAACTGGCCCACCCCTACTACTCAAACCCAGGTGAGAGCCTTCCTAGGTCTCACTGGGTACTACAGGAATTTCATAGAGAACTATGGGAGCTTAGCTTCTCCCTTTAAAGTAGTCTCCTCTCCAAAATTCCCTAAGACGGTCAGATGGAATAAGGAATGCCGTTGAAAATCTGAAGAAAGCCCTTTGTCAAGCTCCAGCCCTAAGAGCTCCTGATTATCACCAACCCTTCATTGTACAGACAGATGCATCCAATACAGTTATATGTGTAGTCCTTAGTCAACTGGATGAGAAAGGTAGGGAGCACCCCATTTGCTTCATCAGCAGGAAGCTGAAGGAACCAGAAACAAGGTGGGCAGCCATTGAACATGAGTGCTTTGCCATTTTGTGGTCTCTGAAGAAGTTTAGACCATACTTGTATGGATCTACTTTTGTGATTCAGACAGACCACCAACCCTTGAGATGGTTAATGCAAATGAAAGGGGAAAACCCAAAACTACTAAGATGGTCAATCTGCCTGCAAGGGTTTGATTTCACCATTGAGCACAGTTCTGGATGTCACCACCAAAATGCTGATGGTCTCTCTAGTATGTTTGTAACCGACTAGAATGAAGAGATTCATCCAGGAGTGCATTAAATTCTCCTTTCCCCTAGTCTGGGGTGTGGGGAGGTGAGTGTTAGGGAGAATTCTCCAGAATGGCTAATTTCCCTTATCTTTAGAGTCCCTCAGCGGCTTTGCTGGATTTCTAAGATTTATCTGTTCACCTGGTAAGAGTGTGAGCCTTTGTTTCCCACTCTTACACGTGCTTTGCTGTGTGTTTTACTTTTATGCTCATGGGCTATGGAGTCTCACCCACTCCATAGGCATCATCTTTTTACTGTGTGTCACACAGCACCTTCAGTGCAGTGACACAGGGATGTCTTTTGAGACTTCCCACTTTAAACTCCATTTTCTGGGACTGACTACTGTCTCCAAGAACATGTAAAGTTGCCACTTACTTTACTAGTCTTTTTAAATGTACAAACCCAGTACAACCTATCTTCCAATAGAGTACTGGAAGGGTTAATAGTTATCCCTTTTTGTCTGTTTCTCATGGAACATTATTTTGTTCCCCTTTCTCTAAGATTTGGCTGGTGGGAGTGGTATGTACCCTTTTTATTCTACCGCGAGCTATGACAATAGTCTCGGTACTGTTAGAGGCTATGGTGGTAGCCTCAAACACAAACCCGCTGGACCCCTTTTATTTTATTTTGGTTCCGGTCGGGTTTATTCGCCATTTCTTTTTGTAAAGGTCTTTCTCGTGTTTTACCCTGCGCGCCAACCCAGGTTTGGTTTCTTTGTTCGCCGGCCTTTCGCGGGCTTCTGCACAGAAGCCCTCCGTAGGCGCCTGAGTGTCTGGGTGGACAGGATGTGCGGGAGGGGTTTTAGGCCCCCTGCACAGGATCTCCTTGGAGACTCAAGTCACACTCTAGTTTGATAGACTAGGTGGCTGTCCTGCCAGGACAGCCAGCCTGATTTGTGAGTGACAGCCAGGCTGTGTGAACGGGAGAAAACTGCTTAAAAGCAGGTCTCTGGGACTTGGAAGGCAGAGTCGCCACTGGAACGAGAGAACCAACGAGGAGCTGAAGGAAGACGACTGTTGCAACTACTGGACATCCGAGTGAAGCCCTGCTGCAGGTCCGAATCACCAGAACTCAGACGACAGAGAAGATCTGCAAGGAATCTTCTTCCCTTGAGCTTGGTGGGACCAACCAGATAACCAAACGCCAGACAACGATCCTCTTCCTGGCTGAATTTGCTTTGCATTGATGCAGTGAACCGGATAGCCAGGTGGAGAGTAACCTGTTTGGGATTTAAGGAGCGCACCGTTTATTCAACGTTTTGTTTAGCTCTGCTGCTGGCTTCTTCCGTATTCAGTGCAGGACCCTCCATTCTTCCTCCTTCTTGTCAGCCTGACAGTCACTTCAGGATCCTTGAGCCTGCAGGAACTGCCAGGAACTACCGCCTCAGGTACAGCATTCTTCTTCTTTTAAGGTACTGTTCAAACCCTGTCGTTCGTTCCGTCCGACCGCGGTGAAAGTGTTTTAAATCTTTCGCCTAACCGAAGGCTTGTCCTTCTCTACTCTTTTGAATAACTTTTCCTCCGACCAACTTCGTTTTGAACTCTTGGCAAAGACTTAACCGCAAACTACTCTGAACTGTGTGATCCTCTGCAAAGACGCTGAACCATTAACATTGGCCCAGGCCTATTGAATTGAATCCTAGTTGTAGTAAGCCTTTTCTAGATTGCCCTGCATATCACCTGTTGGTGTTGTTGATTTTGTTAACCTTTGTCTTTCCTCCCCTTTTAAATTGCTGGAGTGCCATTTTGCTCACACTTCATTTTGAGCTTAACTTGTGAATCAGTGTTTGTTTGAGCCATAGTAATTGCTGTCCTTTGTGTAACTTCTGATACTGCTCACTTACTCTTGAGATAAGTTTGGCTGCTCAGCCATCGCTACCAATCTACTGTGTAGTATAGGCTTGCACCAAAGGTGAAATTGTGCTGCACCTTTAGTCTTAATTGTGTGTGGTGTTCCCAAAGGGTACTGCATATGATTCTGCCTAACACTGCCCCCTAGACTAGTAGCATATACCCCACCCACAACTATCCCTAGATCCTTCGTCCAGGTTCTCGACATGACCCCCATATATGAGCATCGTGCAATTCCTGTTCCCCTTGTCCCTCCCCAATCTCCTGCTCTAGCCTTTTCTGTCCCCAATAGTGAGGCTTGTAGGCATATGAGATATGTATCTTTTCCTTGGTCCATCTGTCCAATTCACGGCTTCTTCCCTTTTTTTGAGCTCCATCAATGGAGGTTGCTTTGCTCTGCTCTCGAGGCTCCTCCTTCCTGCCTTTTAGGGACATCAGGGGTCATACAGGAAGAGTGGTTATGTTATTTACTTAGTGCCTTTTGTCAGAGATCAGCATTGGGCTCGAACCCAGGCCAAGATGGTGGATCCCTTAGCAGTGATCCATTTTAGAATGTTGAGGGCAGATAGTCTTGGCAGATAATTCTAAACTGCCTTTCATCAACTCTCTTAGAATTTACAGTCATGTTTTAGTTTAGCTCCCTTGAGGCCTACCTTTTTTTGCCATTTGAAACCTGAAGAAGAAGGAAGTTTGAAGAGACCAGCTATCTACTATAAACTGGTGCGAGCACAACTTTTTGGCGAGCTAAGTGCAAATTAAATTTTTAGTTTTAAAGCCTTTGAACTGTGTGACAAGTTAGGGAAAGCAGCGCATAAAGGAATTAATTAATGCTTAGTTGCAAGTTGTTTAATGTAATGACTTTAATTCCTGAACTGATGAGATCAGACTCTGTGAGCATTCAGCTTTGATGCGACCTTCGCGCTTTGTTTATAAAACTGAAAGTAACTTGCATGTCTACACGAGTTGCAGCATAGCGGCACTTGATATAATAAGTATTTATTACGTGGCAGGAGAAACTGTCGCTTTGATGTTCCTGAACTGTTCCGTTGAAACTAGGAAGGCATTCTGACGAAACGCAACCTTTCGTGTATGGCGTATTTCGCTAATGTGGAGCTGCGCAATAAGTATTACTACGTTGCTGGAAGGGCTGCTGCTTTGAATGTTTCCCAAACTGTTCTGCTTATAAAAGAAAGCATTCTGAGGAAATGCGACCTTACGTGTATAGTGTATTTCTCAACTGTGAAGTTATGCATAAATAAATACTACGTTTCTGGCAGGCAGGGGTGTTGCTAGGCCTGGAAACGATCCAGGGCTACTCTATTGTCGGAACTGTCTGGACTGGGGGCTAGCTAGCCTTTTGGTTGCAGCTCCTGAGATTCTATCCGGGGCTACAACCAAAATACCAGGGGCTATAGCCCCCCTCCCCCCTATGCCCCTCCCAGCTACACCTCTGTTGGCAGGGCTGCTGCTTTAAATGTTTCTGTGACAATGTGTCATATTAGACACCTGGTTAACAAGGTTTGAAGACATAATAGTGGGGAAAAGATACAGAATGTAAATACAGGAAGTCCTGCATGTATGGACTTTCCTCTAGTGATTGCCTCTGTTTGGTTACCTAGGGAACGGTCCTCGAGGAGTGTGAGCCAGAGAACGATGGTTTGAGCTGGGCGTACTGAAGAAAAGGTAACAGGGAAACTGAACAGCTGAGCGAGAAGCGGCTCACTGTGTGCTGATATATTTAAAAAAGGTCGATTCAGATGTGGGAAGCTGGCCGAAGCGGGGACGTCCGCGATTGAGTCCTGAGCGCTGGTTTCCTGACAACCAAAGCAGTAAGATAACAAGGAAGTGAAACTGACGAGGCAAACGTTTTCGTCGGAGGCCGATGGGAAGACCGTATCTGAAGACGGCCTTTATATCCTACCGTGGCAAACATCACGCAGTTGGAGGTGAGTGAGAGAGAGGGGCAGTTTATACCGGCTTGCTCGTATGAGGGTTGGGTAAAGAGCCCAAGCGACTGTTGTCGCTGAATAGACATTAACGAAGTTGGCACTGTTGCGCTTTTCCTTAATGAGATTTATATGACGAACACAAATTTTAAGGTTTATATAAAGTTATGAGTTAAGCGCCATTGCGCTACCACCATTCAGAAGCTGTCAGAGGTAAAGGAACTGTTACGCTCGTACCAGATTAGAATATAAGCACCCATGAGCTGTAACATAGCCTGAAAGAGCCTGAGTTTAATCATTTAAATGGTGAACGGAGCACGTACTGTCTCTATCACTGAAGGGGAGTTAGTCACTGAAAGAGAAGGAGAGAACAGTTTTAACCAATGAAATATAAGAGAACTCCGTCCTCCAGTGCACCTTTACCATAAAGAAGAGGGATGTGCCTAATGACAAAGAACTTAAATAAAGAGACAGACAAAAGCTGCACCAGTACCCAATAACCAGAAGCTACGTGTACAAATAAGACACCAGAGCAAGAGAAAAAAAAGAAAAGACAAAGAAAGGGAGAAAGACATTTTCAGAGATTCATTCTTAAATAAACCAAAGACAAGAAGTAAGAAGCTCACAAGAAAAGAGAGACATTAAAGAAATATACATAAGAGTCAAGAAAGGAGAGACATTAAAAAACTACACATAATGACTCTTACCTGAACTTACCTTGGCGACGCCTTCCTGCTGAAGCCGGAAACTCCTCAAGAGAAGACGTATCCTTTTCCAAAATACCTAGAAAGAAAGAATAAAAACCAGTTATTTTAATAAAAGAATTGGATTCTCGTTGTAATCCAAACAACCTACGTATTGACTCAGAGTCTCATTCATGTCCTGTACAGTTAACTTGTGACAGTTTCCCAAACAGTTTTGTTTTAAAAAGCATTCTGAGTAACTCGTTCTCTCGCGTGTGATCCATTCTTCTGCTGGGAAGCTTTGCAAAGCCGCGGATGCGTTTGTCATTATTATAAAGCGATGCTGGAGTTCTGCTGGACTACGCAACTCCAATTTCGGTGGCATGTGTAGGTAAAACAGGCAAGCAAGCTTTAGAATTACGAATTTGAAAATAAATAACAAGAAAGCCTGTACCTGCATGTGCACCAGGAAGCAACACATTATCTGAAAGCCTCACATTTATAAAAAAGCTGGTTGAGGCGCTTTTCACGCAATCAAAAGGCCGGCAGACATCTTGTTTGGGCATTCTGGGAAATGTAGTCAGAGATGTGCATCTTAGGTAGACAGTAGTTTTTTAGTCAGAAAATAAACTGTATTTTCATTTTTAGTTCCTTTCTGAAGTTTAATACCTTCTAGTTGAAAGACTAGCAGAATATAGCAAGCAGTGGGGCAATAAAAGTTTTTTTCACAAGTTGCATATTTTAACTACTCTTCTTTGGAAAACTGGTGAAATGTTCTAAGTTCCAATACAATATAAGGAATGCAAGTTTGCCTGGAAGGTAAAAGGTGAAATCTGAAGGAAGGCAATTGAGCCAAAGAAATCTTGAATTTCAAAATACATTTAAAGCATTACCAGTCTAATCCTTTCCTCCAAGCCAGAGGCAGAGGAGTCACAGGTATATTACAGTACAAGGAGTTGAATTGGAAGTGTTTAATTTCAATTGTATGTGCTATTATGTTTTAACATGATGTAATTCCTCTGCAGGGTGTGAGCAAGAAGCAAGAAGAGCTCCTGTGTCATTTTTTGTTTTGTCCCATTCCCCTTTCCCCTCCTATCTGATCTGATCCACAATGTAAAATCAAAAGTGGGGCACAGCACAGCTGGAGAGGGACTGTGGGGTTCAGCAGCTCCTTCAGAAGGCAAAACAGGAACCTGAGACTGCCTTCTCCTCCATAGAGTCTCTGGAACACATGCCCAACACTCTCAGGTCAACCCCACCTGAGAGACAATGTTTTCTTCATTCCCCCTGCAAAACTGAAGCCTTGTTGAGAAAAGCCACCGGTACCTCATCTTCCTCTTATTAAGTTCCTCCGTAAGTGGTTTAAACAGCCTTTTCTTCGTCCGTGTTGTCTGAGACAGGTCATTGTATAGTTGAATTTCGCTCCCCCTCAGTTGAATTTTCCATTTCCCTCTGGATGCACTCATAAATCTTGATTTGTCTTTGAAACTGTAGATCTTCACCACAACTTCCCGATGCCTGGTCCCTGGCTCTGCTTTCCGACTAACTACTCTGTGCACACTATCAATCTCCATGTTTCGGCCTCGTTCCCCCTCCACGAGATCTATGAACATCTCCTGGATGCAGCCCTCTAGGTCTGAACCTTCCACCCCTTCCTTAAGGTCTTTGATCCGGATATTGTCCCTCCGTGATCTACTTTCAAGATCCTTGCACTTCTCCTTCAGAACCCGTATATTGTTGTCCGCGCCTTGTGCATGCTGTGCCAGTTCAGGTTCTTTTTTGGCCAGTCCCATGATGTGACCCTTCACTTCCATCAATCGCTCACCCCCAGTGCGTCAATGTCTCTAAGATTTGCCGTGATTGCCTGCGAGAGTTCCTCCCTGATACTGGCTGCCTCTGTTTTAACGCCCGCCTTAAACTTCCTCCTTGGTGAATGCCATCTCTCTTCTCTTCTCTGCTTTGCCCTGTCTGGTTCCCAAAGTGGAGAGTGGTCTGAGTGTGCCCCCATTGGTGTCTCTCCTGCTCCCAAGCTCCAGATGTGATACCTTTCCTCTTCGGTCCCATCTAGATCCTCCAGGCCGCCTCTGCTAGTTGGCTCCACCACTTCGATGGGAGCACTCTGCTGCTTCTCTACTCCTTTCTGCCCCTCCATGATTATCCACTGTAGCACCTGGGCACCTTCACAGCTTGTGGGTGCACCTCTCAGCTGGTCTCCCCTCCATGGGCGAGGTCGAACCCTCTCCGCTTGTCCACCTCCACTAGCTACTGGCAGCCAGTCTGTCCACCATGAACACCTGCAGGCCCCTTTTCAGAGGCCTCCAGTGGTGCTGCTGCTTGACGCTCCAGATGGCACTCCTTTCACCTTACTCTTGGAGTAGCTTTAAAATGTTCCTTTTTGCCTCTCCCTCTTCCACCCAAGGCTGTTTGTCTCCTCTTCAGCCTTCCTGCCAGGATTCTCCCTTCTCACTCGTACTTTCCTCCTTAATGAGCAGTCCACAACCCTCTTTGTCACATCTACACCTTCTTTCCTTATCAGATGCCTGCTCCACCTCCTGCACTTTACAGTCCCCCAATCACTTTATAGGAAATGCGGGAATCCACTGTATATTTTCAAATGCAGGAATGGAGCTTGCATTGCCCACGTCCGCTCAACTCGCCATCGTGGCCACACCCCTTTGACTGTATATTTTAACGTGAATTGCATTAGTTTGTTTTAAACCATAAACAATAATTTAAAAAATGAAAAATTATCAACATTTTCAAAACAAAAATTGGGAGTCTCCTGCCTAAATTGGGAGAGTTGACATGCATAGAGTTGGAAAAGAGTGATAGGAGGGAAGAGAGGGGTAAGGAGTGTATGGGTGAGAAGGAGGAGGGACTGATGGAGTGTTGTGATGGGGATGACAGGGGATAGTGAAGATGGAGGAGAGAATGGAAGGGTAGATACTGTGAGAATAAAAATGGGGCATGAGGAGGGAGAAGGCTCCGGGGCAAACTGTGAGTGGATGCAGAGGGGATATATGGAAAGGGAAAAGGAAGGAGATAGCGTATGAGTGGTAAGAGGGAGTTGAAAGGATGCAGAAGATGTGAGGGGGTGGGAATAGATGTGAGAAAAGAAGGTGGGATTAGGAGACTGCAGTGGATAGTTGGCTGGGTGGTAATATATGGTGCTGGTGCGGAGAGGGATGGTGTGGTTAAGGCAGAGGAAGTAAATGGGAGTAGGCAGAGGTAAAGTAAGGGAGAGACTGGAGTATGTGGCAGGGATATAGAGGAAAGGAGCAGTGGGTTTGGGTCAAGGGCTATAATGGGTAGCAGGTTAAGGTATATTTTATAAATGCTAACTATTGATAGTGGTGAGGAAGGATTGTGGGTTGAAATAGATGAGAAGGGGGATTGCAGAAGCATAGAAATAAGATTGTCGAAACAGCTGTGAAAGGAAAATAATGGCTGAAGTGTGGATTACAAAGATTCTGAAAATGGTTCAGTTTAGAGGATTGTGAGGGTTGAGTGGGGAGCAGAAGTTCAGGGTAAGGTTCAAAGGGGATTTTCAATTTGGTATTCATTTTGGTAATCTGTTCGGTTGAGTGCAGTTCTGTTAGTTTTCTCTTTGTTAGTTTATTTACTCACCGTTCTTCCCCTTGCCCCCCCACCCTACGCCCTATTCCTTTGTTTTCTCCTGGGCACCACTGCACCTTATATCCATTTACTTCCCATTGCTTCAGCAGTCATCATCCCTGACCAAGGTCCTGATCTCCAATGTTGCAGCTCCCTGGTGATAAGGCTTTTATACCAGAGACTTGTCACAATGGGGATTTAATCCCTGTCATCATGATATCACAAAGTGTGGGTGATACCATGTTTCTACTGATTGAAGGGGAGAGAAGTGCAAAACCATAAGAGGTCCTGCCTATTATATATCAATAGGGACAATAATTAGGGCGTCATTGCACCTAAATAGAAGGCTGCTTGTGTTACTGAGATCCTGTTTCATCATTGCTACTTTTCCCTCTTTGGCAGATGCCTCCCCTGAGCATGCTCTAAGTCCTCATGGCTCTAACCCTGTGGCATCACAGCGCTGCAACAGGGACATCGTCAGTGTTTTACCCTCAGAGTTCCTGTGTGCCTGACACTGCTGAATAGTAATGGAGCCTTTAAGGAATGTACCCTCTTCCCAGTTTGTATTTTCGTTTTTGGTTTTGAAAGCACGCTCATTTGTTTGCACACAACTAGGATAGCAATATGCAAATGCGAGGGCAGTGTTAGGAACAGTAGGCAGGACTGTGTCCTGGCAAATGGCAGAAGAGACTTGTACCATTGAACCCAAAGGGCCTCACTGCAGGTTTGTCGGAATTCCGTTGGAAAGAAAGGTATCATATATTCAACAGAAATGTTCTCATTTGTGTTTATTAGGGGCACATATACTTTGTGGCATTGGTGGTTATGCAGCTGCACCACCTGATTTTATTCAGCAAGAAAAGCTGACCTGGGAAGAGTTCACAGGCTTTCTCGCCAAGGGTACTACTAGCTGCATGTACCCACTCCTGAAACCAAAGACGAAATGGAAAAAGAGATCAGCAGAGAGAGAATATGAAGAAAAAAAACAAAGAGAGAATTAAATCAAGTGAGTGGAAGGAGGAGGAAGGAATGAAAAAGAAACAAAGGGAAGGAAGAGGTCAAGAAGGGAAAAGAGATTGCAAGGAAAAATGTAGAAGGGTAAGGTGGGAAGAACTAAGGCAAAGGTGGAACAAGGACAGAGAAGAAGGGTGAAGGATGAAGGAAAGAAAGAGGGGGATAGATATGTATGGGAAGAAATAGAGTAAGACTGGATGATAGGTGGTGAGGAATGAATGGAAGGAGGGGATGAAAGGAAGAGAAGGCAGCAGGAAACATTTGGAAAGTGGTAAAGATAAGAGAAAAAAGGGAAAGAGATGGTAAATCATGGCAATAAGAGAAGTAGATCTGGAAATGTTGAGAGGATAATCTGGGGATCAAAAGAGATTTTATAAATAATTATTACAACATCACATTAAAATATAGACTTTATTGCAGGATTCTTGTCACTTCTCACTACTGTAGAAGCTAGAGCTATTATCAACAAAGTTGATGTTGCTCAATGCATTGACATAGGAAAGATGATAGGCTGACTGCCAGGATTTAAACATCTCTCCTGTAGATTGAAAATAGATATCTGTGGCTGCTTAACTGGTTTATATATAGGGGGTCATTACAACTCACTACCGCCTCATTACGAGGTCCGCTCGCGGGACCCGCTAAGGACGCCTAGTAAAACCAGGCATCCTTAGCAGGTCCTGGAGGCGGTCCAGCATGCTATCAATGGGCACGTCATTAACGGGCCCGTTGTTTGCATGCTCCTCATTCCCATTGAGCCCTATGGGGGCTCAAATGGGAATGGGGATGCACAGGGTCTGGGTTCCCTGAATGGGGAAATACCGGGCCCTCCAGGGTTGGAATGGCCCGGTATTTCCCCATTCAGGGAACCCGGACCCGGTACCCGGTATGGGGGTAGCCATGCCGCTAAAAGCCGTATGGCTGCATCCATACTCGGAATGACCCCCATAGTTTCAGCACAAAGGTAGCAGAGGTGGAAATTGAGGGGAGACAGACCTGGAGACATGGTGATGAGAAAATAAGAGAGGTAGAGCAAGATTGCCACAATTTATATTGGTGCATTACAAATGACTGAGAGAGAAAGGGGAGGAGAAAGAAAAATGAATAGCATGAAGAGAGGAAGCACACACTATTCTGCGGCATCTGTTCTGTGAATGCTATGTTATGGTACAATGCTTTCGTACTGTCCAGCATCACCAATGTAGTAGTTTCAAAGCACTGATCCTTGTCTGTGGTGTACTATTTGTTTTAATCTTTCTTATTTTTTAGTTTAGGTTTTTATAGTTTATGCATAAACGTATACATTGTTTAACCAATTTAAGCATACAATAATTACATAAACACATACTACTATGATAAAATGGTTCCATGTGATAATGTCCCTGCAAAATGTCGCCATGCAAGAATGTCCCCATTTGTTTTTCTGAGACATTGTCATAGGGAATATGCAGGGGACACCCCTGTAGCCCCTGAATTTTTTGTTTTTGTTTTGAAGGGATCAGGGGGACAACCCCGCAACCCCTGCTCCCATTGACTCCATATATTGTCCCCATATATAATGTTGCCTATGCTGTTTCCCGGCGACTATATGTATGGCGACATTGTATACAGGGACAATATTACCTGATACCGATAAACTGTCATCTCTAAAACCACAAATCTCAAAAACTGGCTAGCATTTGACTTATAAAAGCAGAAAGCTCGATTTATAGGCTCAAAGAAGAGGGCCTATATCCAAGCCCGCATCTCTGCGGCCACTAACAACACTGCTGAACTTCTCAAAATCTGCAAGGAACCCGTCAACCCTACTGCAGTCTCTACGTCTCCTCTGGCCCTCTGCACTTCTTTGGCCTCTCACTTCATTTCTAAAACTCAAGATATCTTGTCCACACTCTGCTCTACTCTACACTTGTCAAAGCTGCCCTCCTCCTCCTCCTCACCTGATTCTTCTATGGACAAAGGAGATGAAGGGTCTTCCAGGGGTGTCGCCTGTTTCTTTCTCCTGGTGGTTCTTCTCTCCTTATACAGATAAGGTCTGCCATGAAGGGAAGCCACTATGTCAGACTTTAAGACTATCTAGGCAAGGGCCCTCTCACCTGGAACAGCTGTGTTAGGGGAAAAAGCCTTGGTAGCTCAAAGCTCAAAAAAACCCTGTGTGATGGTGAAGCTGGCTACAATTGTTAAGTAGTATCCTGAGAGAATGTGAGTAGAATTCCTGAGCCGTAGATTCATCCAAACCACAGATAGAGAGCAACAGCGCTGCAGAAAGGAGAAGTGCCTGGAGAGTAGAAGACTGGAGAAGCACTGTCAGGGGAGGATAAGTCTGACCAGAGGAAAAAAGAACACAGGGGGAAAGCCATTGACTGAAGGTAAACCTTCTGGCGGCGGCCATCTGAGAATAGACTAGACCGCAGCGATACCGGAGTACCCACGTACTCCAGAGATGCCAGGAAGGGCGAGTGTTGACAACACCCTCTGCCGCTCTCAGGCCTCCCTTGGCCCCTCTCGCCACTCCCCTCCTACTCTCCTCTTTTTCTCCCATATCACCTGATGAGGTTTCTAGACAAGTCCGCTCTATGAAAGTCTCATCCAAACAGGTGTCCACCTGCTCATCCAGAACTATGAAGGACACATTGTCTCCCTTGCTCCAGCCTTGGCCGATTTCTGCAATCACTGGATCCTTCCCCTCACTCCTCAAGCACTCCCTTGTGCAACCTCTCATCAACAAGCCTTCTGCTGACCCTTCCTGTCCAGCAAATGACCGTCCTATGCCCATTACCCCCTTCCTGGGCAAACACTTGGAGAAGCTGGCCATCTCCCAGCTTATCCACCAAATTGCATCTGTTGGTTGTCTACACAACCACCAGTCTGGCTTCACATGTACCAGATACACGGAAACTTCTCTCCTGAGCACCTGTGTAGACTTGCTCTCAATTTTTTTTTTTTTTAAACTTTATTTATATTTTTCAAACAACAATATCAGATCAATATAGAGAGCATCTGTAAAAGCAAATATCAAAATAGCAATAAATTAGTATAGGCAAAAATAGAGACAATATAAAATTCATCAACATGCACACAATATCCTAACCAATTTCCTGTGAAATAACAAAAAAATCAACAGAAGCAACACATTATTTATTAAAACACAAGACACAAGACAAACATTTAATCCCACCCATAAATTAACTGCTCCAATACCGATTCAAAGCAAAAGAAAACCTATTATGACAAGTCATGTATAAAACTCATTGAATTCGCCCCATTGTTCTTCATAAAGATCCTTCCTATTTAAAACATCAAACTAGACCTTTTCAAAACTTTCAATTCCATCTCTCTCTCCATTCTCATCCTTCTTGACCTTTCCTCTGCCTTTGATACAGTCCATCATGCCACCCTGATAAAACAGCTCTCTGATACCCTTGGCATCACTGATCTGGCTCTGGACTGGTTTACCTCCTTCCTCTTGGACCAACCGTCCCATGTTCAACTGGGCCCTTTTCTCTCTGCCATCTCATTCTCCACCTGCATTGTCCCCCCATCTACCTGGCCCCTCTAGCCCATTTGATCTCCAACTTCTCTCCTAACTTCCAGTGTTATGCAGATGTCATGTTGCTCTCTTTCAAGCTTACCTCCTCTGCATCCTCCTCTTCCTCTCTCATTCCTAATGGCCTGTCTGCTATTCAGGGATGGTGCTCTGCTAACAATCTCTGCCTTAATACTAGTGAGACAGAGATACTTCTAATTGGGAACTCTGCTCCCTCTTTCCCTCCCACAGTCTGGCCGCCCTCCATGGACCCATCCCCTCACCCTCCTGTGAGGCAAAAAACCTTGGTGCCTCTTCGATTCTTATCTCTCCTCACATCACAGACCTTGCCAATAAGGCCCACTTTCAGCTACAAATCCTCAGAGGCATTCTCCCTTTCCTCACCTTCCCCAGAAACTCAAGGGGCCTCATTACGACTTTGGAAGTAGCCATGGTGCTATTAGCGCCATGGCTGCCTCCAAAATCGTGTTTGGGTTCCCTGAATGGGGAAATACCAGGCCATTCAGACTTTGGAGGGCCCGGTATTTCCTCCTTCAGGGAACCCGGACCCGGTTGTTCCCCATTCCCATTCAAGCCCCCATAGGGCTCAATGGGAATGGGGAGGGATCGAACAACGGGCCCATTAATAACAGGCCCATTGTTAGCTCCCTGGCACCCTAGTGGGACCCGCTATGAACATCTGGTAAAACCAGACGTCCAGAGCGGGTCCCGTGAGGGAACCTCCTAGTATGGCAGAATGGGTTTAACGGTGCCGGCACCATTACCGGCGCCGTTAAACCCATTCCGCCCTTCTTATAATGAGGCCCAATGTCTCCAGAGCTCTGGCCCTTTCCAGGGTAGACTACTGCAACAGCCTCTTCCTCAATCTGCCTAACTCCTCCCTTCGCCCCCTTCAATTAATCCAGAACAGGACTGCAGGATGTATCCCTGCCTCAAGCCCAGGGACCGCATCTCTCCAGCCCTTAAATCTCTCCACTGGCTCCTGGTTGCTGTGAGGATCAAGTACAAGACCCTCTGCATCACCCACAAGGCTTTCTGAGGCCTGGGACCCCGCTACATCCAACTCGCTCTCCCTAAATATGTCCCTGCTAGAGCCCTTCGGTCGTCTAGCTCTAACTCTCTGCAGATAAGATGCTTCTCCAAGCAGAGAGTGGAGGGTAGATCTCTCTCCTCTGCAGGTGCCTGTTACGCTCACCTGGTTCCCACAGGGGTGTCGATCGAACCCGGACAGCTGCGGTCTCCACCAATGTGAAGCGTAGTGCAGAGATGACAGTCTGGACTGGCCCGCCTAATCTCGTCTGCTTGACCCGTAGAAGTATTCTCCTGCAAGTGGAGAAAGGGATTTAGCCCCGTGGATTTTAGTGATGGTCCCTCCCCAGTGTTCTCGTTCTCCACACTAGTCACCTCCGATATTCTCAATTAGTATCCTCACATTATATTTTTAAATGATGAGCTCTCCATCCTGCGTGGCATGCAGGGGCGCGTAGATACCAGTTACTTCACTGGTTTGGGGTACTGGAAGAGTTCCGGAGGAAAATTGACTCTGGGGTTTATAAAGTTCAAAGAGTTCAATATGTCCGATGTTCACTCTTGCATACCCTTGTTGAATTGCAGCTAAAAATATTGGCTGGAGGCTGCTGATGGCGTTCAGGTAAGAGTCTGTATTACCCAACACTGTCTGGTAAAAGTTGCGTGAGTTTAACTTGTTGTTTTCTCTCTCTTTATAGATGCAGCATAAGAAGATGTGGCGTAGTGAAGGGTAATGCCTCCGGTGGTAAATCAGGTAAGCCTGGTGGTAAAAGTTATTGGGCCTCATTACGACCCTGGCGGAAAGTGACTGACCGGACCGCAACAGCGTAAATAGCGTTTCCGCCATTGCACGAAGGAGCAAAGTGCGGCCCATTCCGACCCATCGGGCACGAGCACCACGGCATGGCGGAAGTGCAAACTCCGCGATGGCGGAAATGACCCCAAAACGGCCCACACCGCCGCCATACGTCGCCCTAGGTGCAATACCGCCACCCATCACAGCGGACACCGCAGAGTGCGCCTACCGGAAAGTACGGTGACCGGAAATATACGGAAACGGAAGTAAAAACATGGGCCCGGAACGGGAAACATCCCGCCGTACACCTATAAAACCACAAAAACCACACAACCACTAAGAACACTACCCCGAGACACACCCCAACCCGTCATCCACCCTAGCGAAACCAAGAAAAATGGGAAAAGTAGCGAAGAAAGCGTGCGACCGCAAACGGCAGGTCCACTTCTCCCGTGAGGAACTCACCGTGCTAACAGAGACTCTCCAGGAGAATGCTGCCGTCGTCTTCTCCACGCAAATGACCAGGACGGCACTTGCGAACAAGAAGGCCATATGGGCTCTGGTGGCACAGCGGGTAAGTGCGGTGGGGACCGCACCCCGCACCCCACAGCAATGCCGAAAGCGATGGGACGACCTGCGGATACGCGTCCGCAGCATACTCTCTGCCAACCGCAACATTGCCACAGCCACCGGGGGAGGCCCAGAATCACCCATCAAGTTGACCCCCTGGGAAGAAATCTGTGCCTCCACCATCGGAATGGAGAGCATAGAGGGAGTCGGAGGGATGGAGAAAGGAGTGCAGACATCCGAAGATTCAGGTAGGTGGGCCAGATAAAACAATGCTAAATCCACAATGTCCAATCCTGTGAACTACCATGTGTCCACATAGTGCAACAGAAACACATGTCCAGGAGAACGTCCACACACATCGCCCTGATAGTGCACTTTAAAACTCACAATAAATACATAAATAATTAAAAACCCCTAAAACACCCACTACACGTGCAGCAGGCACACCCTAACTGCAGGCTGCCAAACAACTGCACCCTCACTCCACACACAAATGAAAGCACCTCCAAGGCCCCGACCCAAATCACCCTCAGGTACCACCCCAATGCATGTGATACAATGCCATTCCAATACCCATAGACCCATTATTAACCCTCGCCCTCCTTTACTCCACCACAGTGTCTGATCCAAACGACGAGCATCAGGACACCCCTACCAGCGCACCTGCAAAGAGGGCCAAGACCAACGGCCAAAGACCCTCCACCTCAGCTGCACGCATCAAGACACGGCAGCAGCACACATCAGGTGTCAGCACAGAGGAGGGAACATCAACAGGCACCCCAGCAGCCAGCATGCCCACAACACCACCACCACCGGTCCCCTCAACGGATGCCACAGAAGGCACTGCCTCTGGTGGCAGCAGCACCATAGGTGACACCCCAATGATGGCAGCATGCTCCGACACAGAAGACGGGGATGTCGAAGTCAGATCCATCCATGACCTGTCCCATTCCCCCTGTCTGTCCCATCCCATACAACATGAGGATACCACGCAGGGGCACCCACAAGACGACGACTGGCCATCCCCCACAAGCCCTGTGGCAAGGCAACATGAGGTCAACAGCCCCTCTGTGACACCCCCGAAAATGGCCATGGCCCAGCAGAGGCAACAGTCCCTCGACCAGTTAATCGTGCAACAGCAGCAACTGGCCACGCTCCTCAAGGACCATGCCGATGAATGTGGGCGCACTAAGGCAGACATAGAAACATCAACTGAGACACTCAGGGCAGAAATGGAGAGAAGTACAGAGACACTAAGGGCACAAATGGAGAGTAGCACCGAGTGCCTGAGGGGGGAACTGCATGCGACGTCCAAAGACGTATGTGCCGAACTTGCCGCAGTGCGCCGTGTGCTCACTGAGCTCTCACAAACCCTTAGGGACATGCATGGACGTGAGGAGGCAGAGACATCATCCGTTGCAAGTTCCGTCCAGGGCAGCCCCCAACGTAGATCTGGGAGGAACCTGCGCTCCACAGGCAGGGGTGCCCCTGACACCCGCAGAGGGGGCTTGCAATAGCGACCGCCCACTGACAATGAGCATCTTTGGACACTGGTGTTCGGGGGGGAGGTAGGAGGGTGGAGGGGGTGTGTTGGGCTCACTAGGGTGGCGGGTCGATAGGGTGTTCAACATGATATCACATATGCCATAAACAGTGCACGATCAACAAATGAGATGTGTGGACAATGATTTTAGTGTACTAGGCCATCATAGGCGTACAGTCCATATTGTGCATGTACCAGACACACACAGTGCCACGAGTCCCGTGTCCATGTATCAGCCACCAGGCGTGAGTGCTAGAAGCATGCATCAATGAGATGCTGATGAATGTCACGGCCCTCCGGTGCCTCGCAGACTCCTTGAGGTGCTGCCACATCCCCACCCTCATCATGACCATCATCAGGTGCCTGCAGTTCTGCGTCAGGGGGCATGGGCACATTTCTACGTACGCACATGTTGTGGAGCATGACACATGCCATGACCATCTTAGCAACCTTCTCATGGCGGTACAGGAGTGCCCCGCCAGACCTGCTGAGGCAGCGCAAACGAGTCTTCAGTAGGCCGAATGCCTGTTCAATGACTACACGGGTACGTGAGTGGGCATGGTTGTAGTCCTCCTCTTGCTGGTTCCGTGGGTTCCGGACTGGTGTGAGGAGCCATCTCTTCAGTGGATACCCAGCATCACCTGTATGTGGACGATAAACGTATGATGTGGAATGCCATTGCTACGTACGCACACCCCCCCCCTTCCTGCCAGGTCATTGCCGCATCACATACCCCACATCATCATGCATGAAAAGAGACTCACCGAGTAGCCAGGATCTGTTCCCTGCGTGTCGCTCCATGTAGCGTGGTATAGTAGAGTTCCTCAAGACCATAGAATCATGGGTTGATCTAGGGAATCTGGCACAACAATGTGTAATGATCCTGTTGGAGTCACACACCATCTGTACATTCAGGGAATGAAATTGTTTTCGGTTGCGGTACTGGGCCTCCATGGCATGTGGGACGACCAATTCCACATGGGTGCAGTCGATGGCACCAATGCAACCCGGTATGCCGGCAAGTGCATGGAATCCCACTTTTGTGTTGGTAATTTCCTGCTCCGAGCGTGGTAGAGAGATGTAGTCGTCTGCGTGCTGCAGGAGGGCATCGAGCACTTGCAATAGTGTCCGTGAGAACAGTGGCTGAGAAATGCCATGCAACTGTCCGACTGTGTGCTGGTAGGTGCCTGTGGCCAGGAAGTGGAGTACAGACACCACCTTCAGTAGGGGTGGGATGGCGGTTGGGCTATCTATCATGCTGACAAGGTCAGCCTGTGTCATGTCCACTATTGCGGCTATGGTGTCCCGGTCCAAACGGTAGAGGGTGTGGATCTGCTCATCAGTGAGGTTGAACGGATGTGCTCGGAGGCGTGGGATTGCGGGCTGCCTGCGTGGTGGTAGTGGCTGTGCTGGCGGCCCTTGCTGGCCCTGCCTTGGCCTCCTCCTCCTCCTGCCTCTCCTCCGTGCGGCCGGTTGTAGTTGGTGTTCGTCTTCATCTTGGAGTTGCAGTACTTGCAGTGCTATCAAGTCCCCCAGGGCCAACATCGCGAGTCCTGCCGGTAGCATTTCGGAGTGGGTGTGGTTGTGGGAGGAGACTGGGTGTGCATTTTATGTGTTTTCAGGCTGTATGGCCTCCACCTGTGGTGATTCATTCCACCTGTGCAAGCTGCTCTCCCCTTTGGGCGAGCACGTCCCGCACACAACGCTGCGAATCGAGGAATGGCATCTTGCTATTGCAATCATGTATTTGTACCCGATGGCCGTGTAACATTTGTTGATATGTACATTCGGCTATGGTGCCATTGTTTCACATACAATCTTTGCAGTCGCGAACAGACTTGTGATGGGTCAGTGGAACGTAGTACTCGAGTAACGGTGGGCCCTCATGCATCACTGTACCGAGTTGCAACGACGGGCGGGGCGTCCCATTAGTGGGTGATGGCAGTTGCCATTTTCACACACAGCCGCACTAGCTGGATTAATTTGTGATTTCAAACGGCCACAGATGCCTTTTCGACGTGATGTTGCAAATGAGGAATTCGAAGGCCGGCGCTTTCGGTATTCAGCTAGCGGAGAGGAGATGCCCACAGGTCTGACTGCAAATATAACGTTCTATTGTTCAATGTCCTTGGGACAGAGGCCATGGCGAGGAGCAATGATTGATATGAATAGTTTGGGGTGCGCAATAGTGACGTGGCGATGAGGCCGGACGTTCCCAAATACATGTAACTCCACAACACTGGAATTACGGGCTGGGGCACTGTGGATTTTGCAGGCTGCATAACGCACAGACTCAATGGAAATTTCGAATGTTTTGTGAGTAAATATTCAGGCGTTTTCATGACAGGATGAGGGAATGATGAATGGATGCTTGGGCAGGTGATTTGATACAGGGTTTGCCATGTACAGGGCTTCTTGGAATCTATCCGCCTCCCCTGCGCTATGTGATGCAGGGCTGCCATAGTGGGACCATCGTCTATCTGGCCTTGTTGAGCCCTCCCTGTCTCGACGCGCCTTCAGACACTTGTGTCCATGCACGTTAACATTCCCATCTGATGGGATCTGTTTTGACAGACGCATGCACAGGTACACTCGTTTGTGATGGTGTTTACACCTCGATATGGATAGTTATGAGTCGCAAGTGGTTTTGGGGTGGTGATGATCCTTTGGAGTGGGCTAGCATGCATATGGCTGTGGATTTAGTGTGATCATTGAAGTGAGTTGTTCGAATGTAGTTCTGATGGCCATTCTGTTCTTTTTCTTTTCTTTTGGTTGACAGGTATCTCCTCCCCTTTTGCCACTGCCATCTGTATGCCACTCCTGCAGATGGCGTTTACTCCCGACACCTGCTGCTTCGTGTTAATCAGTGGAGCAGCATTACGATCTTATGGGACGATCGCCAATGGGCCACATGCCCTTACGCAGTACTAGTGGCTCGGAGCAACATTTCGGCCTTTCAGCTGGACTAGTGCCTCCCCATTGGGACGGGCCTGCGGTTCTGTGCGCTTCCATGTTGCCTTTTCGTACGTGAATGTGGCTCTGTGTGCCATGATGGAAGAGGGCGTCACACAAGTAGTAGCTGGTCATTCCTTGCGGATGCAGCCCACGATGGTGATATGTGTTTTGGAGTTCATGGACTAATGGCTGTATGAGCTTGGTGATTTAGTTGTGCATAAAATTTCTATTCTGATATGGGCCGTGTAGCGTTCTTCTTTGCGAGTGATGTGGCATATTCCTATTTGGGGAGCGATGTATTGTGAGGAGATCTGCATTGGGTTCCGGCTTCGGAGTATAGTCGCGTGGTACTGTGCTGGGCGCGTTTGCCTACGGAGCCCAGTGAGGTCAGGGATGGGGGCTGCCAATATGACTGTTTGAATGTTGTCATGCTCAGGGGCGGGGGATTGGGTTTTGTGTAACAGACGCCGGTCAGCCAGGTGGACTGGTGGAATGTTGTGATTTCCGGAATATTGCTGGTCACAGGTGCCTGTGTTTGCGTGCGTTTCGGGGGGGGGGGACTGTGGTCATGTCCATTGGAATGGATTCTGTATTCGTGCCATCTGTGCCCTGCAGCTCCCATTGGCCCCTCTTGTGAATCTTTTGTTCGTTGGCATGCATGGGTGACTTGTACATTTCACTGGTTGCATTGTGACTTCATTGCACCTACGGGGAGTTGTACTTTGTGGGCAGGGAGCGGTGTACAGGCACTCAGTGGGGCCGTTTACGGTTGATTCGCGATGCCGTACTTCTCACCATGGCGGAATGGTGCTTTCCGCCATGCTTGATGGCGTTAGGTACATGTCCGCTAGGGTCGGAATTCGCGTACCCTTGCGCCATGGTGGTATTTACGGTTTGGCATGGCGCGCGCGCGTACTTGGTGCAGTTAGCGTTGGCGTTCACTACGGTGTCGCTAATGGCTTCGTACTTTGCGGTGACGGGTCATAGTCGCACCGAGCGCTATTCGATGGCGGTATTGCATTTCCGCCATCGTTTTCCGATTTCCGCCAGGGTCGTAATGAGGGCCATTGTATTTGTCGGCTCTCTAGGCTCACCTTGTTATTCCTTTTGTTTTCCCCCAGGTATTGGAGTTCGCTGAAGAAAATGATGTAGGCAGCGCCGAGTCGAAAGATGCTGTGGACTGGTGAGTATGGCGCGGCGCAGCAGCTGGCAATGCGACGCGTGCTGAAGTAATGTCCTTTCAGGCACGGAGTCGTGCTAGATCCAGAATCAGGTAAGGAATTAAAATAATGTCTGTGATCTAACCTTTTCTCCTTCTTTCCCCTTTTTCTAGCAGCTCCGGATTCGAGGCGGGCGTGGCAGAAGACTGGATGTTGGCTTACAGGCACGGTGAGCGTTACGCTGCAGAATGCAGAAAAACGCAAAGCGTGTGTTGCTGGTCGGGCGTGGTTTAAATAGCCTCAAAAGTAGTCCCAGGTAAGAAGTCCCTAGAACCACACCTGAGTAAAAAATAGTCCCTGTAGTAAAATAGTCCCTCCGGCTTCACGTTGGTTTGGATTCATTTGCAGCATGGTCTGCCTGAGGTAAGTAATGACTATGAGCCTGGTGCCTTAGGCGCCAGGACTGATTTCTATTATGAGCCTGGCGCCTAAGGCGCCAGGACTGAACCCAGATAACCCCTAGCCGGGGCTGCTGAGGTTTTAATAAATGTCTGGATGCCTGCTTCCGGGGCTGATCGGCTTGGTCCAGATGCCCGGGGGTAGGCATCATGACAGCACCCCCCCCCCCAATGCCCCTCCTAAGGTTGTTCTTCCCCTGGGCCCTGGTTTGTCTGGGAAGTTCCGATGGAATCTCTTCACCAACCAAGGTGCATGAATGTGGTCACTGGGCTCCCATGCCCTTTCTTGTGGTCCGTAACCCTTCCAATCGATTAAATAAAAAAGTTTTGATTTAACCATCTTAGAGTCTAGGATATTTTTTACCTCAAATTCAGGTTCTCCATCTATCAGGATGGGGTCAGGTGGTTTGGTAAATCTTGTTCCGGGTTGAACTGGTTTTAGAAGTGAACATGAAAGACAGGATGGATCCGCATATTAGAGGGTAATTCTAATTTGACGGCCACCAGGTTGATAATGGCTTTAATGGTGTAAGGTCCCAAATATCTAGGATTAAAAGTTCGAGTTCCTTTTAGAGGTATGTGTTTTGTAGCCAGCCAAACTTGATCTCCAATCTGGTATTGGGGAGTGTCACTTCTATGTTGAACAGCATTTTTCTTGTATTTCTCTTTTGCTTGTTTCAAATGTTCAGTTGCCTCCTTAAAGGCTTGTGTAATAGTAGAGTGCAGATGGGTCATTCCCGGCATTTCTAAATGCTGGGGCGAATCGAGTTCTGAGGTTCGAGGATGATGTCCATATATGGTATAAAAGGGGCTTTGTCCGGTTCCTGAATGTACTGAGTTATTGTATGTGTATTCAGCAATCCATAAAATATCCTTCCAATTGCTTTCGGTCTGGTGTAGCATGCAACGTAGGTATTGTTCAAGAGTCTGGTTGGTCCTCTCTGTCTGACCATCGGTCTGGGGATGGTGACTGGTTGATAACCTCACGTCGATTTGCGCCAATTGACAACATTTCTTCCAGAATTGCGAAATGAATTGACTACCTCGGTCAGAGACCAATACGGAGGGAAATCCATGTATTCGAACAATGTTTTCGAGAAATTCCTTGGCCAAAATTGAAGCAGAAGGTAATCCCTTTAAAGGAATAAAGTGGGCCATCTTGGAAAAAAGATCAACAATAACTAGAATTGTGTTAAACCCATTACACAGAGGTAGATCTGTAATAAAGTCTAAAGACAAAGTGTGCCAAGGTGTGGGTGGAATATCCAAAGGTTGTAAAAGACCGGCTGGTTTTTTCTTCTGACTTTTGTTTTGGGCACAGATACCACAAGACAGCACAAATGACTTTGCGTCTTTTTGCCAGGTGGGCCACCAGAATTGTCTTTTAATTTTAGCTTCAGTCTTTGCAATACCTGGGTGTCCTTCCATCAGAGCATCATGGTAATTGGAGATGACTAGTTCTTTTAGTTCCTTGTGTGGTAGAAATAGACGCCCTTGATAGTAAGGGAAGTCATTGATGACTGAATAATCTTGGCCCTTTTTCACCCAGTCCTGCAGGGCTGCTGAATCGAAAAGTTGTTGGATTTTTAAATGAATATCTTCTAAAGTCTGTAGAGTAGTTATGCCAAGGATTCTTTGTTCTGGAATTATAGGCACCGGTTCTGGGTTCGAATATGCTTCTCCCATCCCTATTCGGGAAAAGGCATCTGCCTTAGCATTCTTGCAACCTGGTCGATAAGCGATCACGAAAAATCGAATTTGGCGAGGAATAATGCCCATCGAAGTTGACGCGATGACTGGGCCTTGGCTGTTTTTAAATACTGCAGGTTCCTGTGATCGGTGATTACAGTAATGGTGTGCCTGGCACCGAAAAGATAATGCCGCCAAGCCTTGAAGGCAGATTTGATGGCTAACAACTCTTTATCGGTAACCGCATAGTTTAACTCGGGGGCCGAGAACTTTCTGGACCAAAATGCTACTGGATGAAGTTGACCGGTTTCAGGATCCTTCTGGGACAGGACAGCTCCCATGGCTAAACTGGATGCATCGGTTTCAACTACATATGGGAGCTCGGGGCGTGGATGCTTCAAGACAGGTGCCGACGTGAATTTCAATTTCAGCTCTTGGAAAGCCTTTTCAGCCTCTTCGGTCCACAAGAAGCGTTTGTTTTTTCACAAAAGTGCGGTGATGGGGTGTACAACATGTGAGAAGTCAGGAATAAATCTACGGTAGAAATTAGCAAATCCAAGTATGCTTTGTACCCCTTTAACTGAACTGGGTGATGGCCATTTGAGAATTGCATCCACCTTTTGGAGTCAGGATAAATCCAAGGAATTCAACTTCTGTAGCATGAAAAACAAATTTTTCCAATTTTGCATATAACTTGTGCTGATGTAGTTTCTCGAGGACTGCACGAACGTGCTTAACATGGTCTGATTCTGAGGAGGAGTACACTAGAATATCGTCGATGTATACGACAACACAGACGTCAATGAGTTCACAAAGGACATCGTTCATAAAATACTGAAAGGCTGCTGGTGCATTGCACAACCCGAAGGGCATCACCTGATATTCGAACAATCCGTACTTGGTACGAAAGGCAGTCTTCCATTCGTCGCCTTTCTTTACAAGTACCAGATGATATGCCCCTCGGAGATCTAATTTAGTGTAGATGCAAGCATCCTTTACTTGGTCTAGTAATTCGGGGATCAGAAGCAATGGGTATCGTTTCTTCACCGTAATCTGATTTAATGCGCGGTAGTCTATACACGTTCTGAGGTCACCTTCCTTTTTGGGTACGAAGAATAAAGCTGAGGATGCAGGGGACTTGGATGGACGAATGAAGCCATTAGCAAGGTATTGATCCAAGTATTGTCGTAGGTGTAGGTTTTTGGGTTCCGTAAGGACGTAGATCCTACTGCATGGAGGTTGTGCACCGGTTATGAGGTCGACTTGAAAATCGTATGATCTGTGTGGTGGTAAGGTTTCCTGTTCTTTTTGGAAAACGTCCTGGAATTCTTGATATTCCTGAGGTAACTGCACGACTGGATTAGTGACTGTGGCCAGGCCTTTGTTCAAGGTTTTTTCCGGGTAACAGGTGTGCGCACAATTCGGGAACGGTTATTCTCTTCTCTCGCCAATCAATACAAGGATTATGTGTTTCCAACCAAGGTATCCCCAGTATTATTTGGAACTGCGGGGCTTTGATTAAATCAAACACAATAGTCTCTCGATGCCCATCCTGACCCAACAATGTCATCTCTGTAGTGGAATGAGTTACAGGCCCAGAGGCAATTTCAGTTCCGTCGACTGTGGTGATGGCATCCGAAGTGGTCTTTTTGCAGGGAGGTAGAGTCATCCTAGAAGCCAATTTGTGGTCCATATAGTTTCCTACGGCCCCGCTATCGATGTATGCCCTTACTGCGTGCATACGTGATGGCTGCCTTGGGTCAATAAGGACCATTGGTATGATTAGGTGCGAGGTCTGAGTGATCTTCTTCAAGCTCCGCAAGCTGACCTCTATGCTTGTCGGGTGTGGTTGTTTCCCGAATCAGGCTCTGTTTGATTTCTAACAGCCACTCCGACTACTTTCTTGGATGGTTTTATAGGGCAATCCCGTAGAAAATGTCCTGATGCCCCACAGTACAGACACAATTGCATCTGCCGTCTCCTTTCTCTTTCCTTTTGAGTTAGGGGTCCCTTAACCCCCCCGATCTGCATAGGTTCTGATGCATCTGTTCCTTTGGGGGTAACATTGGGTTTAACCAATACCCGATTCTCGAACTTAGCTCGATCAGCCTTTCTATTCTGAAGTTGGTGGTCTAACTGGACGACTAAGTCTATATATTCTGCGCAATCCTGAGGTGGGTTCACAACTTGGGCCAAAACATCTTTGAGTTCACCCAGAAGTCCACGATGAAACAATGTAACTTGTTTTTCCTCTGGCCATCCGGTTTCCACCACCAACCTATTGAAGGTTATTTATTTATTTTAATTCTTATAAAGCGCCAACATGCCCGTAGGCCTCAGGGCGCACATAGAAACTTAACAGGACAGACAAACATATAGAGAAGCCTAAATAAAGCAGAGAAGGAGAAAGGTCAAGGAGTTATTCCATATTGAACAAATGGGTTTTTACGGCGCGTTTGAAGACGGAGTAGTTCTGAATCTGCCGCATCTGGGCTGGAAGTTTGTTCCAGAGCAGGGGTCCCTGTGCATCAAGAGTTGTGCCACCAAATTTAGCTGTCCTAATTTTGGGCTGTTTGAGAATGATGGCCAAGGATGACAGAAGGTTCCTAATGTTTGGCTTAGTGCTTATACGGTCTGACAGGTAGGTAGGACTGCTGAGACTAAGGCATTTATGAGTCGTGGTTAATATCTTATGGGTTATCCGGTGTTTAATGGGGAGCCAATTAAGTTTTTTCCTAAAGGTGGAAATGTGTGTGCGACGGGACTGAGTGAAGATATTGCGCACAGCATTATTCTGAGCCACTTGTAGTGATTGGATGTTGAGAGCTGTGGTGCCCGCTAGGAGGCTATTACAGTAATCCAATCTAGAATTAATTAGTGCGGTGGAAATAAGAGCACAGTTATCTTGTGATATGAATGGGCAAATGTATCCTATTCTCTTATTTATAAGACCACAGCTTGATTTGATGCTGGAGACATGAAATTTCATTGAGAGATCTTCATCAAGAACAACTCCCAATGTCTTAATCTTCTTCTGAACGAGAATGGTGTTATCAGCAATATGGAAACTAGCATAGTCGGGATCTAGTTTCGCCCTGGTGTTTTTAGATGCCACAATGAGAATTTCAGTTTTTTTATCATTGAGGGCAAGAGAATTGCAGGCCATCCAGTCTTGTATAGCTTTGTATATTTTGTTGATGGTTGCAGAATCGCTGCTATAAAGGCCACTCAGCTGTATAACCACTTGAGTATCATCGGCGTAGTTCGTGTATTGCACGCCTAGTTTATTTAAAAGGTCAAGAAGAGGACGAATGCATAGATTGAAAAGCAAGGGCGATAGACAGGAGCCCTGCGGAACTCCGCATGTCTGAGAAATAGGGGCAGATTGGCTATCGCCCACGCAAACCCTTACCATTCTGGGACCCAGAAAGGAGGCAATCCATCTGGATGCATTTGCGGAGCACCTGGCGACCTCTCCGAGCCTTGACACCAGTAAGATGTGATCAACTAGGTCGAAGGCTGCAGAGAGGTTAAGTAACATGAGCAAGGCAGCTTGATTATTATCAGCTATGCTAGCTAGGGTAGATTTGAGATCTAGCATAGCTGTCTCAGTCCCATGACGTGCCCTATAGCCCGACTGACGGGTGCCCAGGATATTGTATTTTTCGACATGGGCCTGTAGCTGTAAGTAGGCCAATTTATCAATTATTTTGAGAACATAAGGCACGTTGGTAATAGGCATGTAGTTGTCTTTATTCGCTGGATCGAGGTTCTCCTTTTTCAGTAAGGGTGTGATCCATGCCGACTTTAACAGTTCCGGCACCAGACCCTCATCAAAACAGAGATTTACCAATTTAGTGATCCATGGGACCAGAGTTTCTAAAGACTCTTTAAGAGTACTTGTAGGACAGTCGTCGGCAGGACAGGACGTGTCTTTGAGGTCTTTTATGATTTTAGATACTTCATCTTCAGTGTAGTGCGTAAAGGAGAATTGAGGAATATCGTTGCGATATAGGTTAGCAGATCCTGATTACCTTGTCGTAGGGATAAAAGTTTGTTATCCAGGGCCTGTCCCTATGAATGTCTGGCGAATAGTTTGTCCATGCTCAATTGAAAACCCTGAAAATCCTGAAGAAGAGGGTCATCCTGGTTGACTAGTGGAATTGACCAATCCGCTGCGCTGCCACTAAGGTCTGATAGTACAAAGGCTACTTTGGCTTGGTCGTTTGGGAAAGCTCCAAGTCTGCATAGAAAGTGCAAGCGGCATTGGTTCATGAACACGGCGAACCTTTTCGGGTCCCCAGCAAAACGTTCGGGTGGAGCTAAAGGAATGCTCCCTGGTAGAACCAGGGAGCACAGGATTGCTCGATGAAACAGGAGTTGGATTCCCCCCGAGTCCAGGTAGTGATGTCTGCCCAGCTTGGTTTTGCAGCAGTTGTCTAGCAAGATCATCAGTGCGCTGCTTTGACATAATCAGTTCTCTCCTGAGGGCATTAGTTTCTTGGCGCGCAGAGTGCACTTCTGCCCTAAATTCCCCTAACAATTGGGCTAGTTGGTCGGTTTCTGAGGTTTCCATTACGCCCGGATGGGGCTTTGTAGATAGGCTTTGTGTTCTGTTATGCTCACCTGGTTCCCACAGGGGCGTCGATCGGACCCGGACAGCTGCGGTCTCCACCAACGTGAAGCGCAGTGCAGAGATGATAGTCTGGACTGGCCCGCCTAATCTCGTCTGCTTGACCCGTAGAAGTATTCTCCTGCAAGTGGAGAAAGGGATTTAGCCCCGTGGATTTTAGTGATGGTATCTCCCCACTGTTCTCGTTCTCCCCACTAGTCACCTCCGATATTCTCAATTAGTATCCTCACCTTATGTTTTTAAATGATGAGCTCTCCATCCTGCGTGGCATGCAGGGGCACGTAGATGCCAGTTACTTCACTGGTTTGGGGTATTGGAAGAGTTCCAGAGGAATATTGACTCCGGGGTTTATAAAGTTCAAAGAGTTCAATATGTTCGATGTTCACTCTTGCATCCCCTTGTTGAATTGCAGCTAAAAATATTGGCTGGAGGCTGCTGATGGCGTTCAGGTAAGAGTCTGTATTACCCAACACTGTCCGGTAAAAGTTGTGTGAGTTTAACTTGTTGTTTTCTCTCTCTTTATAGATGCGGCAGAAGATGTGGTGTAGTGAAGGGTAATACCTCCGGTGGTAAATCAGGTAAGCCTGGTGGTAAAAGTGATTGTATTTGTCGGCTCTCTAGGCTCACCTTGTTATTCCTTTTGTTTTCCACCAGGTATTGGAGTTCGCTGAAGAAAATGATGGAGGCAGCGCCGAGTCGAAAGATGCTGTGGACTGGTGAGTATGGCGCGGCGCAGCAGCTGGCGATGCGACGCGTGCTGAAGTAATGTCCTTTCAGGCATGGAGTCGTGCTAGATCCAGAATCAGGTAAGGAATTAAAATAATGTCCGTGATCTAACCTTTTCTCCTTCTTTCCCCTTTTTCTAGGAGCTCCGGATTCGAGGCGGGCGTGGCAGAAGACTGGATGCTGGCTTGCAGGCACAGTGAGCGTTACGCTGCAGAATGCAGAATAACGCGAAGCATGTGTTGCTGGTCGGGCGTGGTTTAAATAGCCTCAAAAGTAGTCCCAGGTAAGAAGTCCCTATAACCACACCCGAGTAAAAAATAGTCCCTGTAGTAAAATAGTCCCTCCAGGCTTCACGTTGGCTTGGATTCATTTGTAGCATGGTCTGCCTGAGGTAAGTAATGACTATGAGCCTGGCGCCTTAGGCGCCAGAACTGATTTCTATTATGAGCCTGGTGCCTAAGGTGCCAGGACTGAACCCAGATAGCCCCTATCCGGGGCTGCTGAGGTTTTAATAAATGTCTGGATGCCTGCTTCCGGGGCTGATGGGCTTGGTCCAGATGCCCGGGGGTAGGCATCATGACAGTGCCTCCCTCTGGAATGGCCTCCTTGCCCCTCTCAGACTTGAGCCGGATCTCCTTAAGTTCTGAAATCTTCTCAAGGCCTTCCTTTTCTCTTCTTCCTTCCCTCTCCCCTCCCCTACTAATGTCCCTGTCTGCCTCTTGACTTGACTCCTGGTTTCCCTGTCCTTCTTCGTTGTTTCCCTGTGCTTCTTCGTTGTTTCCCTATCACATCACCGCCTCCCAGCCCGCCCCCATCGCCTGAATGATACTGGTACCCCTTTAAGCCAAAATCTCAGGGCAACCTCCCTGCCTGGCAGCCCTTTCGACTAAGGACCCTGAGACAAAGGGCAGCTCCTTAAGAAGCAACTCCAGATCGTGTTGGCCGGTGTTAGCCTGGGGAGCCGGTAGCCATCAACCTGCAGCGACAGATAAGGTAGGCGAGGTCTTGACATAGGGACCAGCAATCACTGTCCCCAATTAGGCTGTCTGACCCTATCTCATATGTTTCTTTTTCTTTCTCTTATAGCATTTAGCCTGATTGTGTAAGTTAGCCATATGCCACATTTAGCCTGATTGTGCCAGATAGCCATACCTGGTATTTAGCCTGACTTTTTGCAAGATTCTGCCAGACTGAAAGACCCATTTATGCGTTGTCTCCCATTATCCAGGTTTCACAAATCAAGGAGCTACTGTATTTAAGTGTTCTAGTGTTGAAACCCCCATTTGGACCTTTCACTGCCTTTGCCAAACCTAGGTACCACTGTACTTCACTGCCTACAAATCTAGGTGCTACTGTGTTTGGTGTCTACTGCTGTACCCCAGTTAGGTGCCTCTCCCACCACCCAGCTGTCCCAAATCCAGGTGGCACTGCAGTCAACTATTCACTGTTGTCACCCCCTCGTCCCTAAATTCAGATGCTAAAGCATCTTACTTTCTACTGTAGCACTCCTTGTTAGGCACGTCCCCTTCCTCTCTAATCAAGTATCACAAACCCGCCCGACTGCCCTGACCAGGTGCCCTAGGCCGGTAAGTACACATATCTAGTGTTGTATCCCAGTTGGAGGTGCACCTCTCCTCAGACTCATACTCTGATGTACCCGTAACACAAGAGAGATACCATGCCACACACTTTTCCAGTGCAACACTCTGGTGCACCGGTAGGCCTGATGAGACCCACCACAGATGAGCTCAACCACCACCAACACACAGCCCATCATCCCAATCTCATATACTTGCACCCCTTACACCTCACCTATCCCCCATCCTTGCCAGTCCAATCCCCATGCCCCCCAACCTGCTATTCCCCCCACTTAGATCCCGCTCTGCTCAACTAAGAGCTGCAAGATGGAGAGAGGGAGCAGAGAACATTGTTCTCTGGAACATACTGGACTGCCCAGCGACCCATATAAAACAAGCCTCACACACCACCCCCTCCACTAACCACTCACACCTTTTCCGAACAACATAGCACCTCCAACTTGCACTTACCAAGTCTCAGAGCAGCAAGAGCAGCTCTGGCCAAAACCCCAAGCTCCACAGTCCCTCCCACTCTCACCCACACCACTTGGGCTGTCCAAAACCAAAGGAAAGGGCCGGACCAAGGCCGTCTCATGCCCTTCTGTAACGCTCACCTGATTCCCGCAGAGGCGCCGGTCTTGACTGGGTGAATGCCGTGTCTTCAAGGGTGATGTGTAACACACGGTTGATTCCTCGGGCTGGACCTCTGTGCACTGTGTGTCTGACGCAGAGAGTAAGATGTCTGCAGATAGAAAATATGGGATTAATGAACTGGGGTTATTGGGTGCCTCTCTCCTCTTCCCTTTCTCTTCTCTTGTAGGACCCCAAAGGTTAACGAGCTCACCTTAGGTAGGTGAACGCCGAGCTCTCCATCTGCCTCGAGGGCAGGGTGCCGTAACCAGTTTCTTCACTGGATAAGGGTGCAGGCCTCTTGACCTCAGAGGACTGCTGTCCGTCATTTTCTGCATGAACGGTAAGTTCTGGGCACTTCAAATGTCTTTAAAGTCTTTAAGTGCGTAAGACGTGGCTGCTGTGGAGCGGTGCCGAGGAGCTCGTGAGTATGGCTTTTGACTTATGTAAAGTTCTTTTGTAATGATACCTCTTGTTTTGCAGGATTCCGGCGATGGCGGATGGCGGGCTGAAGAGAGTTGAGGATCGAGCCCGCGTGAGGAATAGAAGCGCTTGGAAGCACGTAAGTAAGCGCTTGTTGCCTGCTTCACGATGCGCACTAACTGTCTCTTTTACCTTGCAGGTACAAGTTCGGAGCTTTAGAGAAGCTGAAGGGTGCTGGGATACCCGCTGATTTCGGCGTGGGAAGGAGTGATGGCACGTGAGTAGTAAAGTTGCCCAATGTCTCTAAACGCACCTTCTTTTGTCTTTCAGATGCGGGATGCAGCATTGAAGGCCTCCGGAGCGTGCGAAGAGCCGGTGAGCTTTTGTCTTTCAGATGCCGGAATGCAGCGCGAAGACCTCCGGAGCGTGTGAAGAGTCGGTAAGCTTTTGTCTTTCAGATGCCGGAATGCAGCGCGAGGCGTTGGTGACAGCCGCTGGACCAGGTAAGAGATGCGCTGCCACTGAAGACTGTAGTGCTAACCTGTTCTTTCTTTGTCTTTATAGGTGCTGCTGAAGACTGTATTCCAGGAAGGTAAGCCTTTGTTCCCTTAGGCACAGGATCAGAAGACACGGTGAGCGTTCTGCTGCAGAGAATGCAGAATAACGCAAAGCAAGATCCATCCATCGGGTGTGGTTTAAATAGCCTCCTGTAGTGCTTAGGTGTCTCCTTCCACAGCCTCGCCTAGGTAAGAAAAGAGTTCCTGCTTTCCAGTGTTCTGAACCTAGGGAGTGGCTCCTGCCCCACCCAACAGGAAAAGTAGTCCCAAACAGAAGAGGATCAGGGGCTCAACTGGCAGGTAAGTAAGCAGCATGGTCTGCTGCAGGTAAGTCCACCCAAGCATTATGAGCCCGGCGCTTCCAGCACTGGGACTGGGCACATTTATGAGCCTGGTGCCACTGGTGCCAGGACAGGGTCCAAAAGGTCCCAATTGGGACTGGCCGGCACCCGGAACCGGGGTTATGGGTCTGCTTCCAAGGGAGTTGGGTAAGTCCTGACCCTTTGGAAGCAGAGATCATGACAGCACCCCCCCTCAAGGCCCCTCCCAAACCGGGCTTCTCCGGGGGTTTGGGCTTGTTAGGAAATGTTCGATGAAATCTTTTGATCAGACGAGGCGCGTGGACATATTCTGCAGGTTCCCAGGACCTTTCTTGGGGGCCGTAACCTTTCCAGTCAATCAGGTAAAATAGTTTAGATTTGGAGATCTTAGAATCCAGGATACTTTTGACTTCAAACTCGAGTTCTCCATCAACTAGGATAGGTTTTGGAGATTTAGTTAGTCGGGTTTTAGGTTGCACGGGTTTTAGTAGAGAGACGTGGAAGACCGGGTGTATCTTCATGTGAGGGGGCAAGTCCAACTTGACCGCTACTGGATTTACTATGGTAATGATTGAATAGGGACCAAGGTATCTTGGGTTGAATGTGCGTGGTCCTTTTAGAGGTAGATATTTGGTGGATAACCAGACTTGATCTCCTACTTGATATTGGGGGGCTTCCTTCCGATGTTCGTCCGCTCCTCTCTTGTATTGTTCTTTAGCCCTTTGAAGGTGAGAAACGGCTTCCTTAAAGGCTTGGGTGATTGTAGAATGCAGGTGGTCTACTGTTGGTGTTCCAAGAACTTGGAGTGGCTCCAAATCCGAGGTTCGAGGGTGACTACCGTATAAAAGAAAGAACGGGGTCTTCCCGGTTCCCGAGTGGACAGAGTTATTGTAGGCATATTCTGCTATCCAAAGGATATCTTTCCAAGTTTTTTCAGTTTGTTGCAGCATGCAGCGTAAATACTGTTCCAGAGTTTGATTGGTTCTCTCGGTTTGTCCGTCGGTTTGGGGGTGGTGGCTGGTCGAAAGTCTCACATCAATTTGAGCAGACCGACAGCAACTTCGCCAAAAATGAGAAATAAATTGACTACCTCGATCCGAAATTAGAACCGAAGGAAAACCGTGCAGTCGGACGATGTTTTCGAGAAATTCTCGGGCCAGAGTTGCTGCTGATGGTAAGCCTTTGAGTGGAATGAAGTGCGCCATCTTGGAGAATAGGTCCACGATTACTAAGATCGTATTGTATCCGGAGCATGGAGGTAGATCAGTGATGAAGTCCATAGAAAGCGTATGCCAGGGGCGAGGTGGGATGGCAATAGGGCGTAAGAGGCCGGCTGGTTTTTCCTTTTGACTCTTGTTTTGGGCGCATATTCCACAGGACATTATAAAGTCTCTGATATCTTTTTTCCAAGACGGCCACCAGAAGTAGCGCTTGATCTTTTCCAAGGTTTTGGCCATACCGGGATGTCCTTCCATTAAAGAATCGTGATAACAGGAGATTACCTTTTTCTGTAAATCTGTGCTGGGCAGGTATAACCGTTCTTGGAAATACAAAAGGTTGTCCTTCACCGTAAAGTCCTTTCCCTGCAGATGCCAATTCTGTATGTCTGCTGGAGTTACCAGTTGCCTGGCTTTATCCTTAACTTCTTCAATGGAATGTGTGGCGATTACCCCCAGAATTCTTTGTTCGGGAATGATGGGTACAGGTTTAGGATTGATCAAGTGTTCTTCCACTCCCATCCGAGAAAGGGCGTCAGCTTTACCGTTTTTCGTACCAGGTCGGTAGGTAATTATGAAGTCAAACTCGGCAAAGAATAGTGCCCAACGGAGTTGCCTAGAGGATTGAGCTTTCGCGGTTTTCAAATATTGCAGGTTACAGTGATCTGTAATCACGGTAACGGTGTGTCGGGCCCCCAGAAGATAATGCCGCCAAGCCTTAAAGGCGGACTTGATAGCCAGAGGTTCCTTATCAGTAATAGTATAATTGATTTCAGGAGGCGAGAATTCGCGGGACCAAAATGCCACGGGATGCAACTGATTGGTTACTGGATCCTTTTGTGATAAAACGGCTCCCATGGCAAGACTCGAAGCATCAGTTTCAACAATGTAGGGGAGTTCTGGGCGAGGATGTTTTAAGATCGGTGCAGAGATAAATTTAGTCTTCAAATTCTGGAAAGCTTGTTCCGCCTCGGTAGACCATTCAAAACGTTTGTTTTTCTTTAACAGGGCGGTGATGGGCTGGACTATTCGAGAGAATTCGGGGATAAACCTACGGTAAAAGTTAGCGAAGCCTAACATGCTTTGAACACCTTTTACGGAGGATGGCGAAGGCCACTTGAGAATTGCATCGACCTTCTTTGAATCCATACGCACTCCGCTAGGTGATAATATGAATCCCAAGAATTCAACTTCAGTCACGTTGAAAACACATTTTTCCAACTTAGCGAAAAGTTTGTGTTGACGCAACCTCTCGAGGACCATTTTCACGTGTTTCCGATGTTCAGTTTCCGATGAAGAATAAACGAGGATGTCGTCAATATAGACAACGACACACACATCTATGAGCTCTCTGAGGACGTCGTTCATAAAATATTGAAAGGCGGCCGGGGCATTGCAAAGTCCGAAGGGCATGACCTGATATTCAAATAGCCCATACTTGGTGCGGAAGGCCGTCTTCCATTCATCGCCCTCTTTTACTCGTACCAAGTGGTAGGCTCCTCTAAGATCCAGCTTTGTATATATGCATGCTTTTCTGACTTGGTCCAGGAGTTCAGGGATCAAAGGTAACGGATATCTATTCTTAACGGTGATCTGGTTCAGGGCGCGATAATCTATACAAGTTCTAAGGTCCCCTTCTTTTTTTGGAACGAAGAACAAAGCTGAGGAAGCAGGGGACTTGGAAGGACGGATAAACCCATTCGCTAGGTATTGATCCAGGTATTGTCGGAGGTGAAGATTTTCAGGCTCGGTGAGGGCATAAATTCTACTACAAGGAGGGGTAGATCCAGGTATCAGGTCTATCTGACAGTCATAAGACCTATGAGGAGGTAGAGAGTTAGCTTGATCCTTCCGGAAGACATCTTGGAATTCTAGGTATTCGGGGGGTAACTGGGGAACCTCCGAAGAAATTGCTGCTAGTGCAACATCAGGTCGAGGGTAAGAAGTGGAGACACATTCTGGAAACTGAACCGTTCTTGCTCGCCAATCGATCTGAGGATTGTGCTTCTCTAACCAAGGAATTCCTAGAATAATTTGGAACTGAGGGGCCTTGATCACATCGAACACGATCTTCTCATAGTGTCCATCTTGACTTACTAACGTCACTTCTTGGGTGGTATGCGTTACTGGTCCGGAAGCTATCTCCGTGCCATCCACCGTAGTAATGACGTCCTTTACAGCCTTTGGACAAAGAGTCAGATTCATCCTCAATACCATTTCATGATCCACATAATTGGCGATAGCACCGCTGTCGACGTAAGCTTCAATCGCATGTAATCGATCCTGACGTTCAGGGCTAATGAGGACCATAGGTATCACGAAATGCGAGGTCACGGAACTGGTTTTAACGCTCGGCAAGAGGACCTCTATTCTTGTCGGGCGAGGTTGTTTCCCTGCTCAGAGTTTGTGACCCTGGTAACTGCAGCCCCTACTGCCTTCTTGGCTGGTTTCACCGGACAGTCTCGAAGAAAGTGCCCCGAGTTTCCGCAATAGAGGCATAATTGCAGCTGTTTTCTCCTTTCCCGCTCTTTTTGGGTTAGTGGTCCTTTCAGGCCCCCTATTTGCATGGGTTCCCAGGAGTCTGCTCCTTTGGTAGGAGTTGGTGGTTTGGAAAACACTCGAGCATCAAACTTGGAACGATCGGCCTTCCTGTTCTGTAGTCTGTGGTCTATTTGAACGACTAAGTCAATATAGTCCGAGCAGTCTTGCGGGGGATTCACTACTTGGGCTAACACATCTTTGAGTTCTCCACGTAGACCTCTATAAAACAGCGTAATCCTTTTGTCCTCAGGCCATTGAGTTTCCACAATCAGTCTGTTGAAAGATGCAATATAAGCCAAAAGGTCTTGATTACCCTGTCGTAATGAAAGGAGCTCATTGTCCAAGGCCTGCCCCTGTGAATGTCTTGCGAACAGTTTTTCCATGCTGAGCTGAAAAGCTTGAAAATCATGGAGAACCGGATCATCCTGATTGACTAGAGGGATCGACCAATCTGCCGCACTGCCACTGAGGTACGAAAGTACGAAAGCTACCTTAGCTTGATCTGTTGGGAAGGCTGCTGGCCGGCATAAGAAGTGCAAGCGGCACTGATTAATGAATACTGCAAACCTCTTTGGGTCACCAGAAAATCGTTCGGGCGGAGCCAGAGGCACATTCCCGGGTAGGTTGATCTGCACTGGGTTCATAGAGGATGTTGAAGGATGATTTGCCCCTGATGCGGGCAACTGAGTTTGTCCGGCTTGTGACTGTAGCAATTGTCTAGCGAGATCATCTGTTCGCTCCTTGGAAATAATCAGTTCCCTTCTTAGAGCATTAGTTTCCTGGCGGGCTGCATGCACTTCTGCTCTTAGTTCCCCAAGTAACTGGGCTAGCTGGTCGGTATCCGAGGTTTCCATAGCGCCTGGGTGGGAGTTTTGCGGTGGGCTTTGCATTCTGTAACGCTCACCTGATTCCCGCAGAGGCGCCGGTCTTGACTGGGTGAATGCCGTGTCTTCAAGGGTGATGTGTAACACACGGTTGATTCCTCGGGCTGGACCTCTGTGCACTGTGTGTCTGACGCAGAGAGTAAGATGTCTGCAGATAGAAAATATGGGATTAATGAACTGGGGTTATTGGGTGCCTCTCTCCTCTTCCCTTTCTCTTCTCTTGTAGGACCCCAAAGGTTAACGAGCTCACCTTAGGTAGGTGAACGCCAAGCTCTCCATCTGCCTCGGGGGCAGGGTGCCGTAACCAGTTTCTTCACTGGATAAGGGTGCAGGCCTCTTGACCTCAGAGGACTGCTGTCTGTCGTTTTCTGCACGAACGGTAAGTTCTGGGCACTTCAAATGTCTTTAAAGTCTTTAAGTGCGTAAGACGTGGCTGCTGTGGAGCGGTGCCGAGGAGCTTGTGAGTATGGCTTTTGACTTATGTAAAGTTCTTTTGTAATGATACCTCTTGTTTTGCAGGATTCCGGCGATGGCGGATGGCGGGCTGAAGAGAGTTGAGGATCGAGCCCGCGTGAGGAATAGAAGCGCTTGGAAGCACGTAAGTAAGCGCTTGTTGCCTGCTTCACGATGCGCATTAACTGTCTCCTTTACCTTGCAGGTACAAGTTCGGAGCTTTAGAGAAGCTGAAGGGTGCTGGGATACCCGCTGATTTCGGCGTGGGAAGGAGTGATGGCACGTGAGTAGTAAAGTTGCCCAATGTCTCTAAACGCACCTTCTTTTGTCTTTCAGATGCGGGATGCAGCTTTGAAGGCCTCCGGAGCGTGCGAAGAGCCGGTGAGCTTTTGTCTTTCAGATGCCGGAATGCAGCGCGAGGCGTTGGTGACAGCCGCTGGACCAGGTAAGAGATGCGCTGCCACTGAAGACTGTAGTGCTAACCTGTTCTTTCTTTGTCTTTATAGGTGCTGCTGAAGACTGGATTCCAGAAAGGTAAGCCTTTGTTCCCTTAGGCACAGGATCAGAAGACACGGTGAGCGTTCTGCTGCAGAGAATGCAGAATAACGCAAAGCAAGATCCATCCATCGGGTGTGGTTTAAATAGCCTCCTGTAGTGCTTAGGTGTCTCCTTCAACGGCCTTGCCTAGGTAAAAAAGAGTTCCTGCTTTCCAGAAGAGTTCCAGTGTCCTGAACCTAGGGAGTGGCTCCTGCCCCACCCAACAGGAAAAGTAGTCCCAAACAGAAGAGGATCAGGGGCTCAACTGGCAGGTAAGTAAGCAGCATGGTCTGCTGCAGGTAAGTCCACCCAAGCATTATGAGCCCGGCGCTTCCAGCGCTGGGACTGGGCACATTTATGAGCCTGGTGCCACTGGCGCCAGGACAGGGTCCAAAAGGTCCCAATTGGGACTGGCCGGCACCCGGAACCGGGGTTATGGGTCTGCTTCCAAGGGAGTTGGGTAAGTCCTGACCCTTTGGAAGCAGAGATCATGACACCTTCCTAGCATCACCCATTCTCCAGCCCAGATCGTAAACCCTGCCACCACACTATAGGACCCAAATCGCCCCACCCACACCCAAACTCGCCCTAGCCCTATTCCCTTCATCTCCCATCCCCGTTGTTCCACGTTCTCCACACGGCACCCCCCCTCAACCTGCACCGCCCACCTCTTTGCCCTCCTTCACACCAGCTCCCACTACACCTCACAACCCTACCCGCCCAGCACCTACAAGGACAGCCCACCAAATATCTGGTGTACTCGTCAGTTCCAGGTCAGTCTCCAAAAATAAACTCCACATCTTCCTCAACCAACACCACAGACTACAAATCCCTCGTGGTAAAACTGCAACTCTCACCCTCCGCCCTGCACAGCGTCCTACTCATCTACAGACACCCTGGCTACAACACAAACTTTGCAGACACACTTTGAAGCGCTTGCCATCAACCACAACCTCCATCCAACACTTACCATTTTAGGGGATTTCAACATCTGGTTCGACTCACCCTCAAACCCTATGACCCAATCACTCACAAGCAATCTAGAATCACTCAACCTGACACAATACATCTACACACCCACCCACCCACACGGGAGATCACACCCTCAACGCGATCTTCAGCACTACAAACTTATCTTCCTTGCCCCCTTGCCCCCTATCATGGACTGATCACTCAGCAATTTACTTCTTCACACCACTGACCACAGAGGCCAGCGGCCAAGACCATGCATGACCACCACAAACCACCACTCCTATAATCCTAATATGGAATAAAGCCGTAATCACCCCAGATCTAGCAAACTCCCTCCTCAACTCTCTCCCTACACTTTCCCACCAGGAAGGACCACCAGCAAGCCCTTACACCCCTCACTCCAACAAAACAGACCTCTCAGAGATCAGGACCCACACCCAGGTGGTTCACTGTCAACCTCAAATCACTAAAAACCCAAAAGCACCATCTGGAACGGACCTGGAGAACCACCCCTACGGCCCAGAACAAAACCGCCCTAGCAAGAACAACCAGAGCATACAGTCTGGAAATCAGAAAAACCAAGAAAACATTCTATGGGAACAGAATCCTAAATGCTCGAAACCCGAGCAAGGAACTGCATAGAATCATATTTAAATTCAACTCCCCGGCCTACTCAGCTACCCCCCACCGTCTCCCAAGCCCTATGTGACACCTTATCATTACACTTCTACAATGTCGCTATTGACAGACACTCCGCCATCATCTCTAAACTGGAACACATGGCCCACCCCCTACCCACCCACAGGCCAACCTTTGTCAAAACCCCCCTCGATACAAACCTTCAACTCTTTCTCTCACATTTCACACCAGGAGTTCCTCTCGCTCCTAGCACAAAGCCACCTATCAGGCTCCCCTGAGGAACCCTGTCCACCCACACTCTTCAAAAGCATCCTACCATCCTAGCATCAACCTGTGCAGGCAGTATTGCACGTACAATCCTCAACCACTCACTTAAATCAGGATCCTTCCAGGAAGCCCTAAAAGTTAGCTAGCCTCTATGATGACTTGATCTACTTTGCGTTTCAGCGTCTGTAGATTTATTGAACTTCTGTTTTCTACAGCACTTTGTTAACGTGTAATCTTCGTCTTTTCCATGTTGATAATTCACTCGATTCTTCACTTCATCGTTTGTCCTTTTAGGATCCACATATTGTCTCCAGTCCATATCTCAGGATATCGTGCACACTTTCGTATGACGTTATCAGTTCATTTACTTAGCTCTTTCTCAAATTCCTTCAGGGAGCTCCTCCTGCAGATTGTCATAACTTCGGAGGTACATTCGATAGGGCTGTCTCGATGGGTAACTCCTTCCAAATACTCTCTGCAGTATTGTTATTATAGCTGGTGTCAGGCAAGGCACGGTCTCATGTCTCCAATACAGGGGAGGTAAGGGGCGGGGTCTCCTGCAGATGTATAAAGCTGCTCCTCTACAATATGTTGATACATAGTGAAACATCCAGAATATGGCTAGAAAGCATATGCTACAATGCGGGACGTGCTGTTGTCAAAAGGGTGATGATAGTAAGGACAAAGCTTGCCATTACAAATTAAACATATGAAAATGATCCAATGATATAAAGTTGAAGATTGCATGCCACCTATTTGTCAGTAATGCAGTTACTAGTTGTGCGAAAGAACAGAAGATGACAAAAATTGTTCATCAGGTCCAAACACAGGACTGTGGGTAATTGTATTATCCTCATTGGAGCATGGAACATTTTTAACAAATAATGTGAATGGTGGATAAATACACAAACATGGCATGTACAACAATCTCAATTGGACCCTATGCAATTATGGACAGTTTGGCATTCATGCCATTTGTTTGGCCATTATGCACTTGCCAGGCTTCTGCTACCAGCTCTATTATACACTGCTGGAGGGCAGCAGGGGCTTACCCAATTGTTTACAGTGGTTGTGGAACCAGCTTCAACTAGTGGTGCAGAGATAGATTGTAGAGTGTTGCAGCGGTAGGCTAGCCCAGTAAATGCATGCTCATCAATGGACTGCTTTACTGCTGATTACAGCAGCAGTAGGACTGTTCTACACTGGGCTTGTTAGGCTCCCATAGCGATTGCCTCCCAGGTTATTTTCAATCACAACCTCATTAGTTCAATATGCCTTGACCACATGTAACAGGCAGTAAGTCTATAGGAGGACATGGTGGTTGCTTCTGATTTTAGGCATTAGGTCTTAATGATGCCCACCTAATCAGTAGCCTCAAAGTTCACATCATTATCCTTCAACCATCTCCCTTTGCATTGTAGACCCATGTGACCACCTGTTATGAAAATGCAATAACATGTTGGCTATGCTTTAGTCCACCAAACCCTCCTACCCTCCCAGCCCTTCAATCTACTGTGATGAATCCTCCACTGCAAGCAATACGTCATGTCTATCTGCCAGGTCAGGCTGATTGGCCAGATTTCCCAACCTTTCAATACACATTTTACACTGTGATTGTTGTCACTTCACTCTAATACTTCTTTCTCCTTGGTCTACACAAAGTGGCCCAGAGCAACTTGAGAATAACATTTTAGGTATCTGTGACCGATATGTTGCTCCCGAGCTACAGGTTGTGGATCTCTGCTCTAGAATAACACCACCAGGCACCAAAAAAGCAATGCACAGCTGCTGTTTGTTTTTTATCAATGTGTCATTCAATTGCTGCTTCCACTACTTTCAATTTAGTGCTTGACTTTAGGATTGATAATGTGTTCACCGAGCTGGGAACCCTATAGGAATTGTATGCAGAAGAAATGAAGACAATCGGGAAAATGTGGCTGGTACAATACTTTATACTGAGTGAACAGTGCACATGCGACGTGTCACATGGCTATGTCGTTATGGCACACAGAGTTTACAAAGCTCATGAAAATCCAAATCATGAAGGTAAACATTTTCAAAGACTGAAGGGCAGGATCTTTCTGAAAGCATATGCCTTTTTAGAAAAACTCTAAACAATGCAATCCACAAACACAACAGTTGAACTACATGAAAAAACTGTTCATTTTCATAAAAGACAAGGCTTGTCTCTGTTTATCATTTTGGATTCTAGCATAAAAGTAACGTGTATGTAGAATGAACCGTCATCACCATGGGATACGTTTTTCACTTACCTTTTCTCACCTGAATGGGGGCTCGCATTTCTCATTGAATGCTTATGTGTGAGTTAAAATACTGTGACAATACACAGTTCAACACTAAGTGCTCATAATGAGGACACCATTCATGAACAATGGGATGTCCTGCTAAGCGTAGTTTGAATATTAGGGCAAGCAGCTCGGTCTGATATTGGCAAGTGCTCTGCTACCTTGTATAAAAATGTACTGCTCAGACATCCTCTTAGGTGTGGGCATGTGGTACAATTGTGGATTGTACATTGAACTGCTTATTTCAATACCAATGAAGCAGTAGCACCCTGTCACAAACACTGACAGGACTGCAACGTTACCCACTTTAAAATCCATGTGGTAGTCTTTCACTCTTTCTCTTTGAAAAGAAGAACTGACATATATAAGTAGCCATCAGCCACAAGGTACAACAACTACTAAATCATGTAAAATGTGCAGTGTATAGCACGTTTTTCAACTTATTTAAAAGATATGGAAGCAGCGTGATTGCACATAATCACTCAGCTGTGCCACTAAATTAAAAGGGAATTGCAATATCTTGGGAGGCAATGCCATCTAACTACTAGTTTACATGTCTTGAGATGAAATGTAAAAGTACAGACCTAGAGAGAGATAAATGGCGACCTTCTCTTCTCTGTCTTCTGTTCTAAATGGGCTGTCTTTCTAACGATGATGATGATGAACTAATGTTGTACTAATATCTTCATTGCAATGCATGCGTTTAATGCATTATATATATGTTGCACCTTGGTATATTGTGGGGCACAGAACTATGATGAGCTGGCCCTGATGAAGGATACAGACTCCGAAATGCATAGGCCAAATAGAGCTCATGTGACGCATCTGCCTAACCAGTGATGTATAACTGTAGAGCACTAAGGAAATAATGAATAAAACTTTACATTCAAAACGAACACAAATCAATTACTTGAAGAACTATTACCTGCAACAGATCAGTGTTAAGCAGTCATACCACCTAGTGGTAACTGGGAGTGCAGCCCGCACCACTGGCTTCACGGCCTTGGTCCATACTTCCGACCTTCTCTTCTCTGTCTTCTGTTCTAAACAGGCACCAATTTAAGTCGGAAATCAGGGCTGTAGGGTCCAGCTGCCCCGCCTCATCTGCCATCCTCGGCCATCACAGTCGGCTCTCTGCGTTGATTTTTTTCGCTGTCATTTGCCCTAAGCTTGCAAGACCAGGCAGGACCCAGGCCGAGTGAACATACATGCTAGGTGTGGGATGTTTTTACACCACTAGTCCAGGCACTGCAACATTACTGTGCATTGCTTGCATCAGGGACATCAGAATGGCCGCCGGAAAGCATGCTGCGCGCTAAAAATCACCCAGAAGTGCGCAGTAAAAATCTGAAAAATAGGCCGCCATCCACTTTTGCCCATGTCAGTGGTGACACAGAAGACCACTGCCAAAACCCATCATTTGGCTGCCCACAGAGCAAGGCTGATTGCAAAAGAAACACAGAGCTGTGTGAAAATCCGTTTTTCTTGGTTGTCAAATTTGCAAAAATCATGGCTCACAAACCACCCAAAAGACCCAAACTCCTTGTTGGGTGTTAAACATCATTCTACTTCAAGAATCCACATAAATACAATGTCCACAGAGGTACACTTATCAGAAGAAAATCCACATTGAAGATTGCTTGCTTTGAAAATTATGTTGGAAATGGGTGCAATACCGTTACTCATCTCTGTCAGAAGCTGGCAACTTCTAAAACCTGTCATGTGTAAAGTGTACATTGAACTCAAAGTATGCCAAAGAAAGACTTGCTATCAAAAGCCTGAGAGGTGGATACAATTGAAAACTATATTTTAAAAAGGCTTGAATTAAGAAATTGGTTAATGTATTTGTTAAAAATGTAATTTATATTTTAGGACAAGACAATTTCAGTCATTGTGTTTAAAAGTTAAGGTTTCCCACACTGAGCTTCAAAGACATTCCACACCTTCTCCCTAAATAAAGGAATCTTTTCCCCTGTTCTCTGTTGAGTATCTGACAGGGAAGTGTAAAAGGAACTGGGAGGGGCACTCTGGCATTTTGCTCTGAGTGTAGACAAAGGACTCCCTTGAGCTGAATGAAAATGCTAATTCGGGTGTGACTAACATCAACTGCCCTGGCAGGAAGAAGCCCATGTGACTCTCTGACTCAGCCAAGCTTGGAGGTGGGCCGGACTGAAAATGTGGATTTGAAACTAAAGTAATTGTATGTTTTGGGAAAAGACTTATAAAATATTGTACGGAACGGATAAAAATATGGGATTTATAGGGTATTAAAATGAAAAATTCGCTCACAGTTTAAAACTAATCTGGAATCTGTGCGATGTTCAGAGACTGAACCACAACATTTTTAATATTGTAGCTATGGTGATTATGCTATAAACATGAAAAATTACAGGAATATGCCCACAGGGTATGTGCATTTATGTGTAAAAAATTGTACAGATCTGAAAATGTGTAACCAACCAAAAGCGCAAAAAACTGTCATTTGTGAACTAAAACTCATAGGAACATGAGACTTTGACAGAAACGTACCTTAGTCAATCTATCATGTAAACATGTATTATGAACAAGTTGTGCATATTTTAAATATGTTTTTTTTATGAAAAATAAGATATACTGTACAGAGACAAAGGGGAGGTTTTCTCCCTAAGCCATAAACATGACACATCGTGATACATCATGACACACTGTTCCTTTCTCAAATCAGGAGAGGGGGAATTCTTTGACCTATCAGATCCTTAGAGGGTTGGGCATAGACAATCAGCCTCTCCACCCACTTTGGAAAATGGATAAATAGGGACTGCTGAGGACAGGCAAAGGACACATATTCACTCATCAACTGATCCCCTGGTGAAGCACCCTGCAGGAAGATCCAGACTCCAGAACCTAGATACAGACTCCAGAAGCTAGATCCAGACTCCAGAACCCAGATCCAGACTCCAGAACCCTGAAGCAAAAGGCCCAATCCAAAAAGCTGAACACTTCTCAGCTGGCCTTTAGAATCTTTTGCAAACTGATTCTAACCCCAAACTTCCACTGGGCCTTACCTAAACTATTCAACAGCCTGGCTGAGCTGTTTTGCTGCTTCTGGCCAAAAACCCTTGCTAGAACTCAAGATCCAGATCAGTCCAGCAGCGCTGTAACCCAGAACCCATCAGATCCAGTCCAAGAGGCTGTGCAGACCAGAGTGCCTTGCTGAGAGCAGAACCAAGGGCCTGAGACCTGTCCGGTGGCGAGCGAATCCCAGCCAAACCCTTGACCAGATCTTTGACAGGCCCATTCCATTCCAAAGCCGTAGTAATGAGTATTTAGCATAGAACTGTCCATAGTCATCTCTTAGTTTAAAGTAATCCTATTCAATCCATTTCAACCTATCCAGAACTGCATTATAGAATCTTGTGTCCATCCTGAATTCTTCTCATTATATAGTCTGTGATAATTGTAGTGATAATCATCTGTGCGCTGATATTTTTCTGAAGAAAGTCAAGTGTCCTGGCGGACAGAAGTCAGAGCGAAAGGCGCCCTCTTCTGGTGGCTGTCCCATTGGGTATCTTGCACTTTCATGGCCCCTTAGTGTAGGTCCATATTGGTTCCTAATCTTTAAAGCGCATCTTTCATTTTTGAAATCTTGACCCTTTTCTAAGAAAAATCTACCTTCACTAAAACCTCTGTAACTTTTGAACTGTACACCCTAGAAACGAAATTTAAATGTCATTTTGAAGCTAACATCCTCAGCTTCAATTCCCTAATCACCTTTCTCGCACACAGAACAGTTGCCACGTATTTGCATTTGGCTCAATTTCACTCCATGTAAAAATAGCTATTTCTTGATTTCAACTTCTGAATTTCGTTTTCCATCTGCTAATCATCCAACAATCATTGCTAGTGTTGACCTGAATTGATCTAAAGCCACTCTCATTAGTTCTGAATCCTATTTAGCGAATTAAAATCATATTTAGCATTTTTTACATCACTTCATATTATATTCAAAAGCATTTGACAAGTTTATAATCAGCCCTGCTTCTCTCTGCTTGCTGGGGAGGAAGTGGGATTGAAATTGCAATTGTTGATTGTTATTCCTGATACCTGTGTGCCCTCATTCCATCTCTTCATATTGCATATTGGGGGAGTGAGTACTAACAGAGGGAAAGAGTTATCACCTTGTATTTGACTGAATTCATATCAAGTTTTATTTCTGTGTTGCATTCTTTCCTGTGACTGCATTTCCTTGACCCACACAAAGTTATTCTCTGCTACATTATTCTTCCTATTCCTACTCCTAATTGATTAAAGAGATTGTTGATTATTGTAATACTACCCATTGCTGATAAGTGTTCATATTCATAAGTGTGATATTCAGATATTATTCATATTCATAAAAGTGTAATCATATATTGTTCAATTCTTCAAATAAAACGTTTAACTTTGCAAAACAACCTTCTTCTTGGTTCAGTGAGACCGGGGGGATTCAAAGAGAGGGGCGTTATATAAGGGTACATCATCCAGAATTAAAATAACTTTTGACATAAAAATATATAAATAAGGGTTTCCATTGGGCATCCCATACTAGGCATTGACACAGTTGGAGTGCTGGATTGAAACCGCTTACAGATTGGGGGCTCGTAGCGGGATTTCTGGATTAGGTCTACCACTTGTGCAGCTTAATACAGTGTGCTAACTGGCAGGATACATAAATCCTGTTGGGCTGCCAGGCTGTGTTACACTGTAAAAGCACCCCTCAAAAGGGAATGCTCTAAGGAAACGGTCTGTTTTGCAAAAATAAAATAATAAACTTCTGTAAATCAGGAAGGAAATCAATGTTTCCAAAATGGCGACAATGGTAGACATCAAGATGGCTAGAGAACACCTCTTACATAAGTTATTTGTGAGAGGTGAATGGACAGAGCAGGATCAGAATGTGTGGTTGCAGGCAATCATACAACTGATGACAGATCACTGCAACAGGGTTAGATATCTGGAAAGACCAGGGTCCCTTACATTTGGCTCTGAGTGAACTATATATGGCCCCTAAGCCCAAGGATGAGCAAAATAAGATTGCCAAGATAGCGGCATGTCTATATTTATCTATGGGAGCCATACAGGATAAATATCCTGAAGGCCAAGATCTGGCAAGTAGGCAACTGATGGCGTTAGAAAAGGCCCAATCTGATCTGGACTCTTCTGAGCAGAGGCTGCAGAGGAGCCAGGAGTCAGGCAGTATATAGTTAAAATCAAAGAGGATATGGGTATCCTGCAACAGGAAAAGGCAGAACAGGATACCAGAATTCTGGCCTTGCAGAAGGAGTACCAAGAAAGTGTCGACTCTCTACTGCAGAGCCAGAAAAAGCTGGAGCAACAACTGGATTTCAACAGGGCATGCGCAGAGCAGATAGTCACCCTGCAAAGCCACCTAGATAGAGAGAAGGCAGAGAGCAACAAATTAATTCTGAAAGACCTGGACACCCAGGCAGAGTTTGATGAAGAGCGCCAGAAAGCTGGTGCCCTTGAAAGACAGAGGGATGACCTGGTGGCACAGAGGCCGGCTCTTTCACAGGAAAAGGACACCTTAGGCTAGGATGTCTGTCACTTAAAAGGGAAACTGGAAGAAAATCACCTGGCCCTCCAGGGACTGGGTGACCTCCAAAAAGAGCATGATAGATTGTTAGAGCACACCAGGAGGGTGGAAGATGCTCTGGCAAGGTAGGAACAAGCCAGTATGGACAGGACTCAGGAGGTAACCCTCCTGCAGCAAAGACTGGCCCAGTACTCAAAGACAAACCAGGAAGCACAGAGAGAAAACGAGGCTCTCTATCCAGACTAGTAAGGCCTTGATTGAAGGAACAAAAAGCTCAGGTTCTTGCATGGCAACAGGGAGCAGGGGCTGATAGAGATGAGGTTTGCTGGGAAAGGGAAACACCTGAGCATAACCTCAGGAACCCTAGTACCAGAGGCCTTCCTCTCTCCCAGTCCCTGGACTCTGCCACCCCCATGTCCACTGGCGCACATTAGCCCAGGGCCATGGGGATGGCAGATTACTATCCAGTCAGAAGTATGGGACTCATAGACCAGCACCTACCAGGAATGGATGGGCGGGCATCTGGGTATGGGTACCCAAGTACTGTGAGGTTTAGTGGGGATCTCCAGGAGAGTAGGCCCACTAAGGGCATCCTAAAAACCTCTGCCTAGGTAGGACAGTGGGTGGGTACCCATCAAATCCTGGGAGCAAGGAGGAATCAGAAGACTCCTCTGAGCACCCCAGGACACAGGAGATTAGGTCCCCACATTCTGCTAGTCATTCCCTGGCTCGCAGAATCCGGGAAAACCTAGAAGACCAGACGGGCACCTCTGGGAGCAGTGCCTCTGAGTCAGAGGAGGATTGGACCAGGGTTACCCGAACCAAGAAGGCCAATAAGGCAAAAAGGGCCTTGCTTAAGGACCCCTTAAACCAAATCAAGGCAATAAGGAGTGTCATCACGCCTTATCATAAGAACGCTAGGTATTCTGTTTGGGAGCACTTAGAGCTCTTTGAGCAGATGATGGAAACTTTCCATTTGAAAGACAGCCGTAGCTGCATTCAGTATGTGAAATGGATCTTCTCCCCAGAATACTCCAGTTTCTTTGCGGGGCTGGAGGGCCAAAATTATTCAAGATGGTCCACATATAGCGCGGCCATCTTGAAGCATTTTTCTGTTCACAGAAATTCCCAAGAGGCTCGCAAGGCAGCCTACAACTTGCAATGTGGGGAGGATCAGGTCCCAAAAGAATTTGTGCAGGAGTTAAAGCGTGCCTTTGCGCAGACCACCAGAAGGGTGCGCAGGACAGCAAAGAATTTGTTAATACTTTTTTCCAAGCTCTACCAAAATACATCATGACCCAGCTAGTGAGAGATTTTCATGAGAACAGATCACTAGACTGGGTCATTGAACAGGCCACCCGAATCTATGAGGTGCAAAAGCCCATAGAAAACAAAAATAATGCTAAAAGCCCCAAAACAACCAATCCCCCTGGTGCTGCTATGGTGGCAGAGGTAAAGGTTGCCCCCATTTTAGATTTGGAGATGAGGGGCCTAAAAACTTGCCTGCACAGCAGAATAATTCCAAGCCCAGAAGCAGAAGGTCCTCGGGCCAGTCACAGTCTGGGAGCCAAGGAGGTAGTCCCACAAATGGGACCCCTCATTCCCCTGACTATATTAGTCCCCACTACAAGGGGAACAGACCCATCCTGGGTTATGTGTGGACTCCTCCAGCCCAAGGGGGGATCCAACCCAGCAGCACCTAACCCAGGGAACTTCCCTCAAAACTTCCCCCAGGAGGGCAGAAATTCCCCAAATCCTGGACAGAACTTTTTCCCCAGGTACCCACAAAACTTCCAACCCCAGAACAATCCATCCTTCTTTCCCCACTTTCCTGAGCCCAGACAACCCTTCCCGGGATCAGCCCAGGGGAGAAATGAGAACCCCGTATCAGCCTGAGCGGGTTTCACAGCTAGAGCGCCAGGTCCAAAACATGGCACAGGATCTGGGTCGCATGCTGAGGGCTCAACAGAACCCTCAGATGGGCATGCCGGTGCAGAATGCCCCAAAATCTGGACCTGGTGCTCCAGAACAATGACGGGGGCAGTACCCCGACAACCCACCGGTTCCCAGGGAGGAGGCACAAAGGGAAGGGGGGTGTAAAGCCATGGAGGAAGCTTCCTTCCCCACTTGTAAAAAGCCCCTGGAAACCCAGGAACCGGAACCAAAATCTCCTGCCCCTGAAAGTCTGCCACCCAAGGGGCAGAGGGGGGTAGGAGAAACAAAGAACCCAAACAGACCAATTTTGAGGAGGAGGTACGAGTCTTCCGATTTGAAGGAGAGGGATCCTCGGAGGATCCTGGGAAAAGGATCTTCTCCTTCAGAGATGGGAGATGAGGGACTCCTCCCAAAGAAAAATGGGTCCCAAAGGATTCAAATCCAGACTGGGTAGATGTGGGGACTGAGCTAGCGCCGCCCATCATCCAAACCCAGAACCAACCACATGAAAATCCCCTGGTTCAAACCCATGCTGGTGACTGCCTCCAAAAAGGGGTGCGGGGTGGCCCAGAACCGGAACCAGGGGAACTCAAAACTTCTCCCATCTCTAGTTGCCACCTTTTTCTTTCAGATTCCCAAGACTCTCCACAGAATTCTGCCCAAATCTCTTCTCTCTCAATGTCCAAAACTAGAAAATTAACCCACCAGTTATTGAAAAATGTGCATTATCTGTGCCCCCTTGCGGAGAAGGAGGGAAGATACTATGCCCCGGTACAAATACAGGGGCAGGGTACAATGTTGGCACTGGTGGACACTGGATCTCAAGCTACCCTTCTGTTCAAAAAGGCCTTTGATAAACTGAATTCAGGAGGGGGGGAGAAATACCAAATTCCTCTCACCCCTCTTACTGGACAACTTCAGAACTTGGATGGGAAGGAAATTCTCATCGAGGGGACTGCGGATTTGGACATTAAAATTGGGTGACACAAGGTGAAGCACCCGGTCATAGTTGTGACTCCAGAGGGCACCCCTTGTTTACTAGGGAATGACCTCCTGTGAAGGTTGTTACCCCTAATAGACTGTGTAAACAATGTCCTCTGGATCCACACTAGCCGACCGATAAAGTTAAAACAGAGTGTCAACCATGTTAGTTTAAACAGAACCTGCCGCATGTTTCAACAAAAATCTGACCAAGTAGAATTTCACTTCCAGAACAATCAAATTCCAGATGTGACAGTAATAGCAGTAGGACAACAGACTGGTGATGGGGGGTCCTCTCTATTTCTGAAAATGAACCTTCCTTCCAGTTTAAGGTGGCATTCCACACTGGAAGGAAACACTCTGAAATTCTTTACCAATCCACAATCAGACATTCCCACTCCTATAGTCCAGAAAGATGTGAAATCAGCTCAGAGCCTGGCTGATATTCAGCAAATTGTTGTTCAGTTAAATGAAGGGAAGGACTCTGTTCTCGCCCGAGTGTGTGTGAACAACGGTAAGAGCTTCATCAGCAAAGCCATGTTCCGCCAACTCCCAAAAGATCCAGCCATTCCCACATTTGGACTGATAGACAAATGGGAAATGGATCTGGAAACACCCAATTCCAAACATCTCCTGCCAAGCAGGTGTATGCTCAAAATCTCCATAGGCAACAAGAGCATAGTCCATAATTGTTGGGTTGTGCGAGACATCCCTGCCGCCTTTTACTTAGGCAGTGACATTCTCAATCGCTTTGCCATTAGTTTGGACCTAATAAACTTCAAAGCTTGGTCCTGATTAGCGGATAATCTCATGGGCTTTGATGATCCAGAGAAAGCATTTAGGTCAGCTCAACTGCTGCCTTATGCAGTTGAAATTCAGATTGGAGAGGAAGTCACCATCCCAGAAAGGACCCAACAATTCTCCCTGGAAGTGAAAGTTAAATGAGGACAGAAATTGAAAAACCCTGATGCCTATATTCATCTAAATGCTTCTCTCCAACACCAAGGGTTGGGGGTAAACCCAACACCACTAGTCATTATAGAACATGACATCATTCTGATAGAGGTGGATAACAGCGACTTAAAGAGTATCACTCTAGCCGCAGGCACCATTATTGGAATGGCGGATGATGACATTTTTCCATTGATTTAGGAAATGAACTGTTAGGACCAATCCCCAAGGACTGTTTTGACAGTGACAGTGATGATAACACAACACCAGACAGGATCTTTACCCAGCATGGGAGGAACTTACTGGTCTACACTTCCTGCCCTCATGGTAAGGAAGATGTGACTTGTGACTTCAGGAGGGATGAGGTGATTTTACAGGTCCGTGAGGACTGCCTTCCCCACCTGAAGCCACCAGTCCAAATCAGCACTCTGACCAGGGACTTCTCCACCGAGCTGGAGGAGGCCGCAGAGATAGCGAAACCAGAAGTCTTTCCAGGCTTCAGGCAGATGGTTGAAGAGAGAGTCAACCTAGCTGATGCCTGATAGACTCTGGAGCAGAAGCAAAAATTGAAACAAGTTTTCTTGGATTTTCAAGATCTCTTTGCGGTGGACTCATATGACTGTGATCGCACTGACATCCACACAACAACAATTCCCACAGACCTTGGCATGACTCCAGTGTTTGTGAAGCAATATTGCTTGCCTCTTGCATCAATGGAGTCCCTTACTGAAATAATTAAGAACCTTGAGTCCCGTGGGATACTCCGTCCAGTCCACAGCACCTTCAATAATCCGGTGCTGGGGATATTGAAGCAAACGGCCAGTGGAGACTCTGCGCCGAACTTAGGGAGCTCAACAAACGGGTCCATACTTCCCGATGGCCTCTTCCCTACATTGACCAAGGGCTGGCCCAGATCCAGGGGTCACATGTATTCACTGCAATAGACCTGACCAATGGATACTGGACTGTACCTGTCATTAGGGAGGACCAATACAAGCTGGCCTTTACCTTTGGGGGGCAGCAGTGCACATGGACCCGGACTCCCTTCGGATACATCAACTCTGGCAATGAATTCAACATTTTCCTACATAAGGCCATGCCCGACCTGGGTGAAAGGGGTAACCTAGCTTATGTAGACGATGTCCTCATCCAAAGCTCAACTGTGGAGGAACACATAGCAGAGATCCGTTATGTTCTGACACAGTTGAGGGCCGCCGGCGCAAAACTTTCCTTTCAAAAATCACAGTGGTGTAGAACCCGTGTCAATTTCTTGGGGCATGAGATTACTCCTCAGGGTCTCTGTCCTCAGGAAAAGAAAGTGGAAGCACTCCAGAAATTAAAAGACCCCACACCTGTGCGGGAACTAAGGAGCCTCCTTGGACTGACTAATTACAGCAGAAAGTTCATTGAGGGCTACGCAGAGATCACCAGACCCCTGATTCATCTTTTGAAGGGGGGTCAAATGCGAGTGGGGTCCGGAACAATCCGAGGCAGTAAGACAACTCAAAAAGAAACCTCTCACAAGCGCCTTGCCTAGCTTACCCTGTCAGAAACAAGGAGTTCTTCTTGGAGACAGGGTTCTCTAATACATGCTTGACTGCAGTATTATACCAAAAGCATGACAAGGTCAATAAAGTAATCTATGCGAGCAAAACTTTATCCTCCGTGGAGGAAAAATTCAAAGATTGTGAGAAAGCACTCCTGGCAACGGTGTGGGCATTGAAGAATTACCGCCCGTTTATCTAGGGGGAACACATCATAGTGGAGACTCCACACCAGCCTCTGCAATATCTCCAAAGTGACAGAATCCGGGCCGGAAATGTGAGTAATTCCCGAATTACTTCCTGGATTCTGTCAATGCAAGGCTTTCCTGTGGAGGTCAGATATGGCCAAAACAAGAAGAGTCCCCTCGCGCAAGGTCTGGCTGACTTGCATGATTGTGCCAGAGAAAACTGTCTCGAGGACGAGAGTCTAAAAATCAAGGACAACATGGAGGCATACCTCAATTCCCCACGCTAAGTTTTTGAGGAAGACAAGTTTGAGTGAATGCCCACTGTCTATGTGGATGGATGCTCTTACCATGTTGACAACAACGGGGAAACAGAACTTGTGGCCGGGGTAGAGAATGCATGGGTGAATGAGACCCCAGAACCCTCCGCTGGGTACAAGATTGGTCCCCAAAGTAGTCAGGTGGCAGAGTTGATGGCTGTGCATCAAGCCATCCTCACTGCTGTCCAACATCAACGCCACGAACTGGTTCAGATTATGTACGGAACGGGTTTGTGGAGCACCTGGTTAATTGGAAAACCAAAGGCATGCTATGTGCTAATAACAAACCCTTGAAACATGGGAAGTTAATCCAAAATATTGATGATCTGGTCACCTCGAATGGGATGACCATCTACTGGAAAAAGATCAAGGGTCATTCCAAAGTAGAGGGACCAGACAAAACTGGAAATGACTTAGCTGATCAGCTGGCCAAAACCAGGGCCATCCAAGGGGATCTACTAGAGATCGAGTCCTTGTTGGGGGAAAACCAGGTCACCGCTATCACTAGGTCCCAGACAAATGCTCACAATGATCTCTCAACTGTACAATGGAGTAAGGAGACCACAGATGCTGATTTGATTACGGCTCAAAAAGGGTATCCAATAATTGGTAAGTTTTATCAACACATTGAGGACCCTGAGAACTTTCCCCTGATGGATACCGATTACATAGGGAAAGAGGACCTCAGAGTGTTGATGAAATGTCCAAAAATGTTCTGAATCCAAGACGGTTTGTTGGTCAGGAGATCCCTAGCTGGCCATGATAAGTGGGTGGTACCTATCTCATTCCGAAGCCTGATGTTAAGTCACACCCATGATGCAGCCACAGCCGGTCTTAGGGGGTTTCATACAACACTTGAAATCTTAAGAGAGGTTGCATACTGGCCACACATGGGGCAGGACCTCGACCAATACTTAAAGGGGTGTCTTGTGTGTGCACAATTTCAGCCAACATCCCTCACACACTGTGCACCTCTCCAAATGAGGGGGGATGCCACTGCCATGGTCAGATTTGCAAGTCGATTTCATTGGGCCCGTGATTCGCTCCTCTAGGGGAAACAAGTACATGTTGACCGTGACATGCTTGTTTACTAAATAGGTGGAATGTCTCCCGGCCCCAAACTGCAAGGCAGAAACAGCAGCTGCCCTGATGATCAACCACATCTTTCCCCGTTTTGGACTACCCCAAAGGATCGAGTCAGACAGAGGTAGCCATTTCACCAGTGAAGTAATGACAAAGATGTGGGAGATACTTGGGGTTAAAAGGAAGCTACATGTTGCTTACCGGATAGCCTCTAGTGGTGTAGTAGAGAGATATAATAGAACAATTGTGAGCATATTAAAAAAGTTTGTGGCAGATTCTGGGCCAAGTTGGGATATTCGATTACCTCTTCCCCTAATGGCCATCAGATCTACCCCTTCATCTGCAGCTAAAATGTCACTGTTTGAGCTGATGACTGGACGCAGGATGGTGCTCCCCCAGCATCTGCTCTACAGAACCCAAGAGCAGACATTGATCAATGCCTCCTAATCTCTTGAGTATGTTGAAAATCTAAGAAAACACCTTCCACATGCTTTTGCCTATGCTCAGCGAAATCTAGAGAGATCTGCAGACAGCATGAAGACCCACTATGACTTGACTACCAGAAAAGAATACAATGTAGGAGATCGGGTCTACCTATACAATTTCCAAAGGAACCAGGCGAAACAGCGCACATTTTTGCCTATCTGGAGGGGTCCTTTTGAAATTGTAGACAAAATCTCACCAGTCGCCTACAAAATCTGCATCCCCAAGGGCAGTTTGGCGGAAGGGGAAGATAAGTGGGTCCATATTAATCAACTAAGGTGTTGCCATCCTAGGCACACTCTGCAGCAACTGGAGGAGTCTTCTGGAACCCCAGAGGGGGCCACTCCAGCTCCATAAAATTCCAACTGTAAAATATTCCATATATAGTCTATAAAATACAATAATAAAAATGTGTCCTGATTTATCGAAATGTATGTGTCCGCCCCACTACATTAATAGTGGTGGGGAAATGTCTACAAATATGTTTTTTGTTTTGTCATCCTAGGATAACCTATAGTTGTTTGGAAACCATGGAGACTAACCAAGGAGGACTACCCGGGGACCGGGAGCAAATATCTGAGGGGCCCAGAGTATCGCTCAATACTCACATCAGGACTGACGAGGAGAACCGATCGATCCACCCCTGATGGAGGAAAAGATGCTGAACTTTGCAATTTGTGATATCAGAAGAGATGAAACTGACATCCCAGTCTTGCGAATTCCATTGATGGAAGATCAATGCCAAATCGCAAGAGGGGGGTATTGTGGGATGCTTTTACACCACTAGTCCAGGCCCTGCAACATTACTGTGCATTGCTTGCATCAGGAACATTAGAACGGCTGCCGGAAAGCATGCTGCTCGCTAAAAATCACCCAGAAGTGCACAGTAAAAATCTGAAAAATAGGCCGCCATCCACTTTTGCCCATGTCAGTGGTAACACAGAAGACCACTGCCAAAACCCATCATTTGGCTGCCCACAGAGCAAGGCTGATTGCAAAAGAAACACAGAGCTGTGTGAAAATCCGTTTTTCTTGGTTGTCAAATTTGCAAAAATCATGGCTCACAAACCACCCAAAAGACCCAACCTCCTTGTTGGGTGTTAAACATCATTCTACTTCAAGAATCCACATAAATACAATGTCCACAGAAGTACACTTATCAGAAGAAAATCCACATTGAAGATTGCTTGCTTGGAAAATTATGTTGGAAATGGGTGCAATACCGTTACTCACCTCTGTCAGAAGCTGGCGATTTCTAAAACCTGTCATGTGTAAAGTGTACATTGAACTCAAAGTATGCCAAAGAAAGACTTGCTATCAGAAGCCTAAGAGGTGGATGCAATTCAAAACTATATTTTAAAAAGGCTTGAATTAAGAAATTGGTTGATGTATTTGATAAAAATGTAATTTATATTTTAGGACAAGACAATTTCAGACATTGTGTTTAAAAGTTAAGGTTTCCCACACTGAGCTTCAAAGGCATTCCACACCTTCTCCCTAAACAAAGGAATCTTTTCCCCTGTTGAGAATCTAACAGGCAAGTGTGAAAGGAACTGGGAAGGGCACTCTGGCATGTTGCTCTGAGTGTAGACAAAGGACTCCCTTGAGCTGAATGAAACTGCTAATTCGGGTGTGACTGACATCAACTGCCCTGGCAGGAAGAAGCCTATGTGACTCTCTGACTCAGCCAAGCTTGGAGGAGGGCCAGACTGAAAATGTGGATTTGCAACTAAAGTAACTGTATGTTTTGGGAAAAGACTTATAAAATATTGTACAGAATGGATAAAAATATGGGATTTATAGGGTATTAAAATGAAAAATTGGCTCACAGTTTAAAACTAATCTGGAATCTGTGCGATGTTCAGAGACTGAACCACAACATTTTTAATATTGTAGCTATTGTGATTATGCTATGAACATGAAAAATTACAGGAATATGCCCAGAGGGTATGTTCATGTATGTGTAAAGAATTGTACAGATCCGAAAATGTGTAACCAACCAAAAGCGCAAAAAACTGTCATTTGTGAACTAAAACTCGTAGGAACATGAGACTTTGACAGAAACGTACCTTAGTGTCATGATCTCTGCTTCCAAAAGGTCAGGGTTTTCCCAACTCCCTTGGAAGCAGATCCATAATCCAGGTTCCGTGTGCCAACCAGTCCCAATTGGGACCTTTTGGACCCAGTCCTGGCGCCAGTGGCACCAGGCTCATAAATATGCCCAGTCCCAGCGCTGGAAGCGCCGGGCTCATAATGCTTGGGTGGACTTACCTGCAGCAGACCATGCTGCTTACTTGCCTGCCAGTTGAGCCTCTGATCCTCTTCTGTTTGGAACTACTTTTCCTGTTGGGTGGGGCTGGAGCCACTCCCTAGATTTAGAACACTGGAACTCTTCTGGAAGGTAGGAACTCTTTTCTTACCAGGAACTCTTTTCTTACTTAGGCGTGGCTGTGGAAGGAGACACCTAAGCACTACAGGAGGCTATTTAAACCACACCCGGTGGATGAATCTTGCTTTGCGTTATTCTGCACCCTCTGCAGCAGGACGCTCATCGTGTCTTCTGCATCCAGTCCTGGGCCTAAGGAAAAAGGCTTACCATCCTGAATCCAGTCTTCAGCAGCACCTATAAAGACAAGAAAGAACAGGTTAGCATTCCGGCATCTGAAAGGCAAAGGCTTACCTACTCTTCGTGCGCTCCGGAGGTCTTCACACTGCATTCCGGCATCTGAAAGGCAAAGGCTTACCTACTCCTCGTGCGCTCCGGAGGTCTTCATACTGCATTCCGGCATCTGAAAAACAAAAGCTTACCAACTCTTCGCACGCTCCGGAGGCCTTCGGCGCTGCATCCGCATCTGAAAGACAAAACAAGGTGCGTTTAAAGACATTGGGGAACTTTAATACTCACGTGCCATTACTCCTTTCCACATCTAATCCAGTGGGTATTCCGGCACCCTGCAGCCGCTCCGAACTCGTACCTGCAAAATAAAAAGACAGTTAGAGCGCATCGTGAAGCAGGCAACAAGCGCTTACTCACGTGCTTCCAGGCGCTTCTATTCATCACACGGGCTCCATCTTCAACTCACTTCAGCCCGTCATCCGCCATCGCCGGAACCCTGCAAAACAAGAGACATCATTACTAAAGACTTTAAAAAGACATTTGAATGACTCGAAACTTACAGTTCGTGCAGTAAACGACGGACAGCAGTCCTCTGAAGTCAAGAGGCCTGCGCTACCTATCCAGTGAGGAAACTGGCTACAGCACCCTGCCCCGAGGCAGATGGAGAGCTCGGCATTCACTTACCTAAGGTGAGAGCGTTAACCTTTGGGGGTCTACAGGAGAGGAGAAGAGGAAAGAGATAGGGACACCCCAATAACCCCAGTTCATTAACCCCATATTTTCTATCTGCAGACATCTTACTCTACACGTCAGGCATACAGTGCACAGAGGTCCAGCCCAAAGAGCCAACCGGGTGCTACACATCACCTTTGAAGATACGGTAGTCGCCCAGTCAAGACCGGCGCCTCTGCGAGAATCAGGTGAGCGTTACAGAACGCAAAGCCTACCGCAAAACTCTCGCCCAGGCGCTATGGAAACCTCGGATACTCACCCCCTAGCCCGGTTACTTGGGGAACTAAGGGCAGAAGTGCATGCAACTCGTCAGGAAACGAATGCTCTAAGAAGGGAACTAATTATTTCCAAGGAGAGAACAGACAATCTTGCTAGACAAGTGCTACAGTCACAAGCCGGACAGACCCCGTTACCCGCATCAGGGGCAAATCTTCCTTCAACATCCTCTATGAATCCAGTGCAGATCTACCTACCTGGGAATGTACCTCTGGCTCCGCCCGAGCGATTTTCTGGTGACCCAAAGAGGTTTGCAGTATTTATCAATCAGTGCCGGTTGCAATTCTTATGCCGGCCAGCAGCCTTTCCAACTGATCAAGCTAAAGTAGCTTTTGTACTTTCGTACCTTAGTGGCAATGCGGCAGACTGGTCGATCCCTCTAGTTCATCAAGATGATCCGGTTCTCCATGATTTTCAAGCCTTTCAGCTTAGTATGGAAAAACTGTTCGCAAGACATTCACAGGGGCAGGCCTTGGACAATGAGCTTCTTTCGTTGCGACAGGGTAATCAAGACCTATTGGCTTATATTGCATCTTTCAATAGACTAATAGTGGAAACTCAATGGCCTGAGGACAAAAGGATTACGCTGTTTTATAGAGGTCTACGTGGAGAGCTCAAAGACGTTTTAGCCCAAGTAGTGAATCCCCCACAAGACTGTTCGGATTACATAGACTTGGTCGTTCAAATAGATCACAGGCTGCAGAACAGGAAGGCCGATCGTTCCAAGTTTGATGCTCGAGTATTTTCCAAACCGCCAACTCCTTCCAAAGGAGTAGACTCCGGGGAACCCATGCAAATAGGGTGTCTGAAAGGTCCTCTAACACAACGGGAGCGGGAAAGGAGGAAACGGTTGCAATTATGCCTATATTGCGGAAACTCAGGGCACTTTCTTCGAGACTGTCCGGTGAAACCTGCCAAGAAGGCAGTAGGAGCTGCAGTTACCAAAGTTACAAACTCTGAGCAGGGAAACGACCTCGCCCGACAAGAATAGAGGTCCTCTTGCCGAGCGTAAAAACCAGTTCCGTGACCTCGCATTTCGTGATACCTATGGTCCTCATTAGCCCTGATAATCCGGATCGATTACATGCAATTGAAGCTTACGTCGACAGCGGTGCCATCGGCAATTATGTGGATCATGAAATGGTTTTGAGGATGAATCTAACTCTTTGTCCCAAGGCTGTAAAGGACGTCATTACTACGGTGGATGGTACGGAGATAGCCTCCGGGCCAGTAACGCATACCACTCAAGAAGTGACGCTAGTAAGTCAAGATGGACACCATGAGAAGATCGTGTTCGATGTGATCAAGGCCCCTCAGTTTCAGATTATTCTGGGAATACCTTGGTTAGAGAAACACAATCCTCTGATCGATTGGCGAGCAAGAACGGTCCAGTTTCCAGAATGTGTCTCTACTTGTCACCCTCCACCTGGTGATGCACTGGCCGCAATTTCTTCAGAGACTCCCCAGTTACCTCCAGAATACCTAGAATACCAAGATGTTTTCCGGAAGGATCAGGCTAACTCTCTACCTCCTCATAGGTCTTATGACTGCCAGATAGACCTGATACCTGGATCTACTCCCCCTTGTAGTAGAATTTATGCCCTCACCGAGCCTGAGAACCTTCACCTTCGACAATACCTGGATCAATACCTGGCAAATGGGTTTATTCGTCCTTCCAAGTCCCCTGCTTCTTCAGCTTTGTTCTTCGTTCCAAAAAAGGAAGGAGACCTTAGAACTTGTATCGATTATCGCTCCCTGAACCAGATCACCGTTAAGAATAGATATCCGTTACCTTTGATCCCTGAACTCCTGGACCAAGTCAGAAAAGCATGCATATATACAAAGCTGGATCTTAGAGGAGCTTACCACTTGGTACGAGTAAAAGAGGGCGATGAATGGAAGACGGCCTTCCGCACCAAGTATTGGCTATTTGAATATCAGGTCATGCCCTTCGGACTTTGCAATGCCCCGGCCGCCTTTCAATATTTTATGAACGATGTCCTCAGAGAGCTCATAGATGTATGTGTTGTTGTTTACATTGACGACATCCTCGTTTATTCTTCATCGGAATCTGAACATCGGAAACACGTGAAAATGGTCCTCGAAAGATTGCGTCAACACAAACTTTTCGCTAAATTGGAAAAATGTGTTTTCAACGTGACTGAAGTTGAATTCTTGGGATTCATATTATCACCTGGCGGAGTGCGTATGGATTCAAAGAAGGTCGATGCAGTTCTCAAATGGCCATCACCATCCTCCGTAAAAGGTGTGCAAAGCATGTTAGGCTTCGCTAACTTTTACCGCAGGTTTATCCCCGAGTTCTCTCGAATAGTCCAGCCCATCACTGCCTTGTTAAAGAAAAACAAACGTTTTGAATGGTCTACCGAGGCGGAACAAGCTTTCCAGGATTTGAAGACTAAATTTATCTCTGCACCAATCTTAAAACACCCTCGCCCCGAACTCCCCTACATCGTGGAAACTGATGCTTCAAGCCTTGCCATGGGGGCAGTTCTATCACAAAAGGACCCGGTAACCAATCAGTTGCATCCCGTGGCATTTTGGTCCTGCAAATTCCCGCCTCCTCAGGTCAATTACACGATTACTGACAAGGAACTTCTGGCTATCAAGTCTGCCTTTAAGGCTTGGCGGCATTATCTGCTGGGGGCCCGACACACCGTTACTGTGATTACGGATCACCGAAACCTGCAATATTTGAAAACCGCAAAAGCCCAATTCTCTAGACAACTCCGTTGGGCATTATTCTTTGCCGAGTTTGACTTCATAATTACCTATCGACCTGGTACAAAGAACGGTAAAGCCGATGCCCTTTCTCGGATGGGAGTGGAAGAACACTTGATCAACCCTAAACCTGTACCAATCATTCCCGAACAAAGAATTCTGGGTGTAATCGCCACAGAATCCATAGAGGAAGTTAAGGATAATGCCAGGCAACTTGTAACTCCAGCAGATATACAGAATTGGCATCTGCAGGGAAAGGACTTTGCAGTAAAGGACAACTTATTGTATTTCCAAGAACGATTATACCTACCCAGCACAGATTTACAGAAAAAAGTAATCTCTTGTTATCACGACTCTTTAATGGAAGGTCATCCCGGTATAGCCAAGACCTCAGAAAAGATCAAGCGCTACTTCTGGTGGCCGTCTTGGAAAAAAGATATCAGAGACTTTATAATGTCCTGTGGAGTATGCGCCCAAAACAAGAGTCAAAAGGAAAGACCAGCAGGCCTCTTACGCCCTATTGACATCCCACCTCGCCCTTGGCATACGCTTTCTATGGACTTCATCACCGATCTACCTCCATGCTCCGGATACAATACGATTCTAGTAATCGTGGACTTATTCTCCAAGATGGCGCATTTCATTCCGCTCAAAGGCTTGCCAACAGCAGCAACTCTGGCCCGAGAATTTCTCGAAAACATCGTCCGACTGCACGGTTTTCCTTCGGTTCTAATTTCGGATCGAGGTAGTCAATTTATTTCTCACTTTTGGCGAAGTTGCTGTCGGTCGGCTCAAATTGATGTGAGACTATCGACCAGTCACCACCCTCAGACTGACGGACAAACCGAGAGGACCAATCAAACTCTGGAGCAGTATTTACGCTGCATGCTGCAACAAACTGAAAAAACTTGGAAAGATATCCTTTGGATAGCCGAGTATGCCTACAATAACTCTGTCCATTCGGGAACTGGGAAAACCCCGTTTTTTCTTTTGTACGGCAGTCACCCTCGAACCTCGGAGTTGGATCCCCTCCAAGATCTTGAAACACCAGCAGTAGACTACCTGCATTCTACAATCACCCAAGCCTTTAAGGAAGCTGTTTCTCACCTTCAAAGGGCTAAAGAACAATACAAGAAAGGAGCAGATCAACATCGGAAGGAAGCCCCTCACTATCAAGTAGGGGATCAAGTCTGGTTGTCCACCAAATATCTATCTTTAAAAGGGCCACGCACATTCAACCCAAGATACCTTGGTCCCTATTCCATCACTACCATAGTAAACCCAGTAGCGGTCAAGTTGGACTTGCCCCCGCACATGAAGATACATCCGGTCTTCCACGTCTCTCTATTAAAACCTGTGCAACCTCAAACCCGACTAACCAAATCTCCAAAACCTATCCTAGTGGATGGAGAACTCGAGTTTGAAGTCAAAAGCATTCTGGACTCCAAGATCTCCAAATCTAAACTATTCTACCTAATTGACTGGAAAGGCTACGGCCCCCAAGAGAGATCCTGGGAACCTGCTGAATATGTCCACGCTCCTCGCCTAATCAAAAGATTTCACCGAACATTTCCTAACAAGCCAAAACCCCCGGAGAAGCCCGGTTTGGGAGGGGCCTTGAGGGGGGGTACTGTCATGATCTCTGCTTCCAAAAGGTCAGGGTTTTCCCAACTCCCTTGGAAGCAGATCCATAACCCAGGTTCCGAGTGCCAACCAGTCCCAATTGGGACCTTTTGGACCCAGTCCTGGCGCCAGTGGCACCAGGCTCATAAATATGCCCAGTCCCAGCGCTGGAAGCGCCGGGCTCATAATGCTTGGGTGGACTTACCTGCAGCAGACCATGCTGCTTACTTGCCTGCCAGTTGAGCCCCTGATCCTCTTCTGTTTGGAACTACTTTTCCTGTTGGGTGGGGCTGGAGCCACTCCCTAGATTTAGAACACTGGAACTCTTCTGGAAGGCAGGAACTCTTTTCTTACCAGGAACTCTTTTCTTACTTAGGCGTGGCTGTGGAAGGAGACACCTAAGCACTACAGGAGGCTATTTAAACCACACCCGCTGGATGAATCTTGCTTTGCGTTATTCTGCACCCTCTGCAGCAGGACGCTCATCGTGTCTTCTGCATCCAGTCCTGGGCCTAAGGAAAAAGGCTTACCATCCTGAATCCAGTCTTCAGCAGCACCTATAAAGACAAGAAAGAACAGGTTAGCATTCCGGCATCTGAAAGGCAAAGGCTTACCTACTCTTCGTGCGCTCCGGAGGTCTTCACACTGCATTCCGGCATCTGAAAGGCAAAGGCTTACCTACTCCTCGTGCGCTCCGGAGGTCTTCATACTGCATTCCGGCATCTGAAAAACAAAAGCTTACCAACTCTTCGCACGCTCCGGAGGCCTTCGGCGCTGCATCCGCATCTGAAAGACAAAACAAGGTGCGTTTAAAGACATTGGGGAACTTTAATACTCACGTGCCATTACTCCTTTCCACATCTAATCCAGTGGGTATTCCGGCACCCTGCAGCCGCTCCGAACTCGTACCTGCAAAATAAAAAGACAGTTAGAGCGCATCGTGAAGCAGGCAACAAGGGCTTACTCACGTGCTTCCAGGCGCTTCTATTCATCACACGGGCTCCATCTTCAACTCACTTCAGCCCGTCATCCGCCATCGCCGGAACCCTGCAAAACAAGAGACATCATTACTAAAGACTTTAAAAAGACATTTGAATGACTCGAAACTTACCGTTCGTGCAGTAAACGACGGACAGCAGTCCTCTGAAGTCAAGAGGCCTGCGCTACCTATCCAGTGAGGAAACTGGCTACAGCACCCTGCCCCGAGGCAGATGGAGAGCTCGGCATTCACTTACCTAAGGTGAGAGCGTTAACCTTTGGGGGTCTACGGGAGAGGAGAAGAGGAAAGAGATAGGGACACCCCAATAACCCCAGTTCATTAAGCCCATATTTTCTATCTGCAGACATCTTACTCTACACGTCAGGCATACAGTGCACAGAGGTCCAGCCCAAAGAGCCAACCGGGTGCTACACATCACCTTTGAAGATACGGTAGCCGCCCAGTCAAGACCGGCGCCTCTGCGAGAATCAGGTGAGCGTTACACTTAGTCAATCTATCATGTAAATATGTATTATGAACAAGTTGTGCATATTGTGAATATTTTTATGAAAAATAAGATATACTGTACAGAGACAAAGGGGAGGTTTTCTCCCTAAGCCATAAACATGACTCATCGTGACACATCATGACACACTGTTCCTTTCTCAAATCAGGAGAGGGGGAATTCTTTGACCTATCAGATCCTTAGAGGGTTGGGCATAGACAATCAGCCTCCCCACCCACTTTTGAAAATGGATAAATAGGGACTGCTGAGGACAGGCAAAGGACACATATTCACTCATCAACTGATCACCTGGCGAAGCACCCTGCAGGAAGATCCAGACTCCAGAACCTAGATCCAGACTCCAGAACCTAGATCCAGACTCCAAAAACCAGATCCAGACTCCAGAACCCTGAAGCAAAGGGCCCAATCCAAAAAGCTGAACACTTCTCAGCTGGCCTTTAGAATCTTTTGCAAACTGATTCTAACCCCAAACTTCCCCAGGGCCTAACCTAAACCATTCAACAGCCTGGCTGAGCTGTTTTGCTGCTTCTGGCCAAAAACTCTTGCTAGAACCCAAGATCCAGATCAGTCCAGCAGCACTGTAACCCAGAACCCGTCAGATCCAGTCCAAGAGGCTGTGCAGACCAGAGTGCCTTGCTGAGAGCAGAACCAATTTCCTGAGACCTGTCCTGTGGCGAGCGAATCCCAGCCAAACCCTTGACCAGATCTTTGACGGGTCCATTCCATTCCAAAGCCATTGTAGTGAGTATTTAGTAGAGAACTGTCCATAGCCATCTCTTAGTTTAAAGTAATCTTATTCAATCCATTTCAACCTATCCAGAACTGCATTGTAGAATCTTGTGTACATCCTGAATTCTTCTCATTATATAGTCTGCGATAATTGTAGTGATAATCATCTGTGCGCTGATATTTTTCTGAAGAAAGTCAAGTGTCCTGGCGGACAGAAGTCAGAGCGGAAGGCGCCCTGTTCTGGTGGCTGTCCCGTTGGGTATCTTGCACTTTCATAGCCCCTTAGTATAAGTCCATCTTGGTTCCTAATCTTTAAAGCGCATCTTTCATTTTTGAAATCTTGACCCTTTTCTAAGAAAAATCTACCTTCACTAAAACCTCTAACTTTTGAACCCTACGTCCTAGAAACAATATTTAAATGCCATTTTGAAGCTAACATCCTCAGCTTTCAAACGAGCCCAAAACAACATTACATCTCCTTATAGGTTTTCCGTAATCCCGTTTCTCGCATGCGGAAAAGTTGCCGCAAATTTGCATTTGGCTCAATTTCCCTCCATGTAAAAATAGCTATTTCTTGGTTTCAACTTCTGAATTTCGTTTTAGATCTGCTAATCATCCAACAGTCATTGCTAGTGTTGACTTGAACCGATCTAAAGCCACTCTCACTAGTTCTGAATCCTATTTAGCGAATTAAAATGATTTTTAGCATTTTTTTCATCACTTCATATTACATTCAAAAGCATTTGACCTGTTTCAAATCAGCCCTGTTTATCTCTGCTTGCTGGGGGGAAGTGGGATTGAAATTGCAATTGTTGATTGTTATTCCTGATACCTGTGTGCCCTCATTTCATCTCTTCATATTGCATATTGGGGGGAGTGAGTAATAACAGGGGGAAAGAGTGATCACCTTGTCTTTGACTGAATTCATATCAAGTTTTATTTCTGTGTTGCATTCTTTCCTATCACTGCTTTTCCTTGACGCATACAAAGTTATTCTCTGCTACATTATTCTTCCTATTCCTACTCCTAATTGATTAAAGAGATTGTTGATTATTGTAATACTACCCATTGCTGATCATTGTTCATATTCATAAGTGTGAGATTCAGATATTATTCATATTCATAAAAGTGTAATCTATATATTGTTCAATTCTTCAAATAAATCTTTTAACTTTGCAAAACAACCTTCTTCTTGGTTCAGTGAGACCGGGGGGATTCAACGAGAGGGGCGTTATATAAGGGTACATCATCCAGAATTAAAAGAACTTTTGACATAAAAATATATAAATAAGGGTTTCCATTGGGCATCCCATACTAGGCATTGACATAGTTGGGGTGCTGGATTGAAACCGCTTACATAGGACAGATAAGACCTCTGTCTGCTGCTGGCCTTCGCAGAATTTTCGTAGCTGGCACACGTCAACACGCCACCGTGGAAGCTTGTGAAACTGTCACTGTCGCTGGGCCTGCGCATTTTAAGGACACATGATGTTATGGAATAATTGCCATCCACTGCACAATACACAGGAGCCGCAGCACCATGACCCTCATGTAGTTGCAGTCAGGGGTGCAACTAGACTAAAACCTCCAGGGGTACAGGGATAACCCTTCAAATGTTGGGAGAGGGGTTATCCTCAGAAACATTGGAAGGAGAGGTAAACTAACTTGTGTGGGGCTTCGCTGCTAAGGTATGTTTGTGGGATCTAGTGCCTAGTTAACAGCAAGTTTTGCAGTTTAAAGCACATTAGGCCACTGACACAAAAAAATTAAGTAGAGGAGTGCCGCTCCCAATCGCTCACCCTCACTTCGATCACTGCTCGGGCGCCAATGAAAACGTGTCTCATAGTGGCAAATGGCAATTAGTTCCCTTCATGAAAGACTGCTTAAGTAGTACACAATTGAAAGTAGTTTGGTAAAATGTGTTGCAAATAGTGCATTTAATGAATGTATTTTCATTAAAACTGGTCTAAACTACCAGTTGCACAGTGAAGTAATCTCTCAAACTGGCGCACTTTGACCCAAAAATGGTCCCTGTAGGCCAGTCCAACCCTGCACACTGGTCACAGCCCATCGGATGGATCCAGTGCTTTACAGAGCACTAGCTATGGTTGCGCACCTCAACCACGCCCACAAGGCATTGCGCAATGGTTGTGCAGCACACAGAGGTAAGAAAAGAGGCTGGGCAACTGCACCTTCAATGGTGGCATGGCAAAGCTGCAGGGGATCCGTTTTATCGGTCTGCCATCTTGGCTTCTGCAAAGTGGTGGAATTCTTAAGGGAAGTGCAGAAGTTCAGGCTGAAATAACAAAGTTACACATTTGGCATGTGACAGTACAGCAGCCGTACGGCCTTGCAGCAAGACTCGTGATTTCGGTATAATGCAGGGTGCATGTTGGAACCAGGACGCACCAACTATTAAACAGCAGGAAGTTATCAGACCGGGAAATACGGTCAGATGAAGGCGGATCATGGGATCCAGGGATTCAAGGATGGCACTTATGTTGTGTTGTCTTGCTCATTCAAATGTAAGCTTAAAAACTTATCAAAACACATATTCAACTACCACTGTCCCCCACCTCTCTATGGTTCAAAAGCAATGTATCCACCATGCTGCTTATTTAGATGTCACTTAAGAAATGTTCCCTTCAACCTCAATCACCCAATATAGTAATACAACCACGTGTAACCTCTCCTAACCCACAACACCATCAATATCTTGCCTACTGTGCTTCTCAAACAAAATCCCAACCATTCCAGACAGACAAAATCGCAATTCACTTCATTTTCATGAAAGCAAGTCACAACCCTCGAGGCCCACTTACAGTATGGCATTTGACTTTGCCCGTAAAGTCTGAGCTTTTTCTCTCTTAAAGGTATGTCCAATACGGATGATATGTTACGAATTCGGTTTGCTCTTCATTGAAAATAGGTAATATTTGCCCTTCATTTCATTTTTATTTTTCTGAGAAGTTTTGTGCCTTTTTTAAATGGAGGTTTCCTCCCTCCCCACTGTTCCTCACAGCTGCAACACCCCTCCCTTTCAGCACCTTTTTAGGCCCCCTTCACTTTTCCAGTTTTGTTCAATGTGTATACCTATTCTAATTCACTCACATATTTCCTTTCCCAAAATTATTTTCTCAACAGTGGGATACTCAATATACTTTCGAGTTGGTTACTGCGAACGCACTAAACGTCGCCTTCATTATATTTTTAGGGGACTTCCCCGAAGGTAGACATAAAGAAGAACTTAAACTTGCAGCAGTACTCAGAACGTTCCTAGACAGCTTCTTTCCTGCCACGTTTGATCTTAAAGACCAATGGATTGATCGTAACATCGTCAAACAATGGCTTCTCCGCGGACCTGCTGAGCTCATTTCTATTGCTGTTTAAAAGGACATTTGTTCTAAGCGAGACCTTTGATTTGTAATGATTGGGAAGTCTGAGTGGATGCCTTTCTCTGCAGGAATCTGATAGGCCTTTGCAGATGCATATTGTGATCACTTGGAATACAAATACAAGTCTAAAACGTGAAAAACCAACAAGCTTCCATCAGTCTGTATACAGGTCTGAAAATACAGAATAGCTGCTCCAACAAGGTCGTGACTGAGATAGCAAATGTCCTTAGTGCACAGGCTCGGACGGGCCTATAGGGCAATAGGGCAATGCCCCAACCAAAAACACAAAATGCTAGTGTGGGCGAATTTTTGGGGTCACAGTTGTCCCGTTGGAAGCGTGATGACAGAAGCAACACAGGTTCGATCCCCGGATCCGTGCTTAGAAACCTCTGGGCATTTACACGTGTTATAAATACGCAATTAAGACAGCAACAAAAATAAACAATTACGCAACCATTCCTGTAACAGCGCCTCATGCCCACTGGCTGTGTGAGCTCTTTAAAAATGCAAAGTAAAATAAATAAAAAGTGGGCCACTTCTTTGGCCCATGTGGGCCAGTTTGAGACGCTACTTCACCATGTGGCTAGTAGTTTGGACCAATGTTACTGAATACATATTCTTCAAAATGCACGATTTGCATCACATTTTATCAACAACAAATTCTTTATTTCGGCGAAAAAAGACAAAAAAGTCCAAATATCAAAACAGTCATAAAAACAGTCATAAAAACACAGAGGAAAAAGATTTAAACGTGGCAGTGAGGTCACACGTTCTATGCATCACACCAACAAACCACATATAAATGGCATTACAAATTCAACAAAGTTCCTCTAAGAAAGCCTTAAACATGTCACAAATGCCACAGAGACCGCGTGGGAAGGGCATAGTTGCATAATTTCCAGAGCATCAGAGATGGTTCTTGCATTAAGCTGGATGCACATTAGTCTTAGCCATTTGTACCTCGCAAGTCCACATGGGACAGTGGAAAATAAAAAGCGCTTCACCCTCAATCTTTCGAGGGCAGAAAGGACATAGAGGTGTAGATAAAAAGGTCTTGCCCCATTTAGCAGTAAATTCGGCAAGTGGCAAGATTCCTAAGCGAAACTTGGTGAGAATGCTTTTCAGCTTCAAACTTGGGTGGTAATCAAGATATGGTCCAAGCACCCAGTTTGTCTTTAGTAGTAAATAGTTAGATGACAGCCTTCCTTTATTGCAAGGTTCAATCATCTGTTCCCAGACTTTGAAGTTGTTCTTGGCACTGCATTTGTATTTACAAGTTACTACCAAGCTTAGTGGGATCTTCCCATAGATCTTCGAGTTCAGTATTTGGTATCCGGTAGTATTTACCCCATATATATGGTCGCCATACACAATGTCGCTGGGAAATGTTGCAGTGACATTATATATGGTGACCATATGTATGGGGTCAAGGGGAGCAGGGGTTGTGGGGGTGAGCCAAGTCCCCTTGAAAAAAAAAAGGTTTTGGGAGTTGCGGGGGGTGTCCCCCGCATGTTCGATGTGATAATGTCCCTGCAAAAAACAGCAATTTTTTGGCTACTTTTTTGCCAGGCGAAATTTTTGCTGGGACATTATCACATTGAACCCGATATCTGCTAACATGTTTTTCCCATGCCTAAACCACGGCAACTGCTTTGCTCCCATTCTGTTCAACACCACCTGCAGTCCTTCTCGGTACATGGTTAGAGCCACAGAGTTCCGAATTCTAAGCCACTACAAAACTGGTTGCAGCATGATAGAATATTTTCTTCAGTTAGGCCAAACTCGCAGGCTACCGGAACCGAGGGTGTGCTTGATGGTAGACCAAGGAGGAGCTTTAAGAATGTATTCTCCGCTATATGGATAGAGGGGAAGGAGGTGTAGCCCCATAGATTGGCGCCATATACAACAGCTGGAATTGCCTGAGCCCTGTAGATCTTGAGAGTGAGAGACACAGCATTACCGTCCAAGCGTTATGCCGGGTTTGCAATGAAACTGTGCTGTGGGCATGCCATAGTGCTCTTTTCTATTTGTCTGGCCCATTTCAAGTTATTGGAAAAAGTAAGACCCCAATATGTATATGAGTCGACCAATTCCAATTAGTGATTGTTCAAAGAAAATTTTGCAACTGGCAGAGAAGCACTTCCTGCCGGAGCACATCTCATGATTTTAGTTTTGGACTTGTTGATGCGCAGGCCTTTCGTGCAACACAAACTCTCAAATGTATTGTGTTGATGTTGCAATCCAGCCGGTGTTTTAGCTGACAGAACCGCATCATCTGCAAACAAAAGAAGACTCAAATTATGGCTGCCCAGGCTCGGGGCATCCTTTGCCACAGCATGTAATGCTGATGTTATACCATTAATATACAATACAAAAAAACAGGGTCAGGACGCAGCCCTGCCTCACTTTGATGTTGATGGCCACTGGGTCCGTTTTTTTGCCATGCGTGCCCCAGTGAATGCAAGTATTATTATTCGTATGGCATAAGGACCTAATTCCAATTGGAGAGATTTACAGGAGTTCCCAGATCATCCAAGGTTTCCCAGAGGAGGTTTCTCAGCACTGTGTCAAAGGCAGTTTGGTGATCTATGAACGCCAAGTATATATAATAGGAGTTTAACAGCACATACTTTATTAAAAAGAGGGCCAACCCCATCAATTGATCGATTTCGATACCCCTGTCCTGAAAGCCGCTTGAACATGAGAGAGGATATCTAACTCAACTACCCTAGCCTCCATATGATGCAAAATGATTATCGAGAAGATGTTTGCCAGGGAATCTGTTAGTGAGATAGGTCTGTAGCAGAGGCATTGCTAGGGGAGGGCTAAGGGGGCTATAGCCCCTGGTCTTTTAGTTGTAGCCCCTGATAGAAGCTCAGGGGTTACAACCAAAAAGGCTAGCTAGCCCCTAGTCTCAACAGTCCCAAAATTAGAGTAACCCCGGATCTTTTCCAGACCTAGCAACACCCCTGGTCTGTAGTTTGATGGTTGGAGCTCATCTCCTTTCATATAGATGGGAGTTATGACTGCCTTCCTCCAACTTTGCGGTGGCGCACTCGTGGTGAATACGTCATTTAACAACTTCGTAAGTAAGGGAATCTAGATGGTCTGTTCATTTTTGAACAAATCAAATGTAACACAATATGGGCCTGGGGCTCTACCATTTTGCTGCTTGAGTATTGCCCGTTTCATTTCTAAGGATGTGATGGGACTTATCGTAGTGCCTCCACATTTGATCAAAAACCCCCTCAAACAGTCTGCCACAAAAGGAATGAATTGCTATTTGCAACTGTGGGCCACTTTTCATTGGTGCCCTAGACAATTATATTCCCCAGTCTGACTCTGTTAGTGCACCTGAACAACTTTTCCAATTGAAGTTGGCCACGATACGGTGGGAGGACGATAGCAGGTAACAGACTCTGCATGACACATAAAGTGTATTTAAGTGGTCTTTCTGGGCTTCAGTTCCCAAATGGCTGTCTTTCTTTGTTCTGCTATGCAGAGGTCAATACACCTGTGCTGTGATAATCTGCAGCTTCTCACCTCCTCCCTCCTTTGCTTTATCTAGAATGTTTCCTCAGAATTAAGTTGCAATGTGGGGCTAAGGAAGCATCAGTGTTCACAGCCAAAAAGATGTGTCTCTTTAAATGCGTACCGGCAGCCAAAGCCTCTTTAAAATGTGTTAATTCATCACAGACATGTTTTACCATGCTTCCATCTTTATCGAGTGGGGCAGTGAATATGCTTGGAGATCAATGAAGTTCAAAGTGGGGCTCATGTTATACGCATCAATGAACAACTCACTAACATCTCCATTCAAATCTATGCACCTGGTCACGGGGCTGCCTCAGATGGCTTTTCCCAGCTGTATGGAGGCAAGGGGGCCCCCCAAACATCATTTAGAAAAGTGCCCCCACGACCACCGACGCATATTGAGCCGCCCCTGGAGCTGGTGTTTGAATGAGAAGCACCTGATTACTCAAGAACATTCTGCTCTACCGCGATACTGATCGCATGAGTACATCGTTCTCTCCCCTGAATCTGCTTACATTAATATACTCTGCTTTCACAATGCTGTTCACGCAATTACTCAAATCCATCCTCTTCCCTGATCCCCTTCACAGCAGTACACTAGTGCACACTGTATTAGTTCGCTGTGCTCCTTTAATACTGCTCAGATGAGTGCACCCCGCTATCCCTTGGTATAGTTTAAAAGGGGGACACCACGCACTTATCTACCACGTTTGGAACCGATTCTCATCTACGACCGCTCACAAGAGTACATCCATCCTGCACTCACCTGATCCTTTTCACACCAGTGCACCCTGCTCTTTGCTGATACTGCACAGATGCCTATGCACCGCCCTCTCACGATACTGATCACATGAGCCCACTCTGCTCCCCCTTGTTATTGCTTACATGAATACACCTTACTTTGCCCTCACTCTTCTCCTTCTGCTCTTGATATCACCCACAGGAGCACATCCTGAACCCCTTGATATTTTTACTTGAGAGCTGCCAGCTCTCCACTGATCCTGTTTACATGTTTAGGCCATATGACAAAGCCTGGAATGCACCTTCAGGCCTCTGGGCCCGGGCTCCTGCCAGCCCATCCTGCCCAGTGAGGCCAGCAATAATAAGACACGCATGCACAGACACACAGACGGGTCCAGTTGCAAGCAAGAACACACTGCCCAGTCTCCAACTGCACTGGACTGTATGTACAGCGCCTTTCTATTCAGATAATTCCACGCAGGACATGGTGCAAACAGCTCCTTCGAATCCCCACTTCCAGACCATGTATCACGACATGAGGTACCAGGCAGTTCAAGGCTAATTTGTCTATAAGGCAGGAACAACCAGCAACATGACTTTTGCCTTATATTACATTGTCACTGATAATGCGTTTGCCCTTTTTAATGTGCTGCCCCTGTCATTTTTGGCAGAGTGCTCTCCGGCAGCAGATATTATATAAACTTTGTTGTCCTTGCAACCTATCTTTTGGTCTTATTCCCTGATGAGGTGTGTAAGTATTGGGACACGTGTATGAGGTTAGTTCCACCCCTTAGTGTGATTTCCTTAGCCCCAGTACCTGCAGCGAGATCCAGGGCCTCTCTGGAAAGGCTGTGCCCTCCTACATCTGACCAGTCCCCCCAAAACGCGTATGCAGAAGAAGCGGTTCTTGTGGGTCGCGGCTTTGCAAATACCCCCTTGCTGCTCGTTTAGCCAGGTTCGGCCCCAAGGAGAGGCCCAGGCGTTGTGGATTAACCACGAACTGAGACTTTTGGAAAAACACGGGCACGTGAGTATAAATTGCAAGGAGAAACAGTGAGGTTTTTGGGGATATAGACCAGTGTGATTGAGGGGAAAATGCAGTGGTTAAATATGAATGAATTGGTTGGTTATTTGAAGTGAAGAGTCTTTTATGGCCATTTTATTATTCTTTTTTTAATGAAATAAGGAGAGTATAAAGAGGAGCTATGGGAAGCTACCCCCGAAAGAGGGCAGAAGGTGGCAGCCACATTTCACTGTCTCGACCAGTGCGGAGAATAAATATGGAGATAAAAGTAGGAGCCCTATATAATTAGAGGGCTCGGGAATAAGTAGTGGTTTTTATTTTAACTTATTATTTTTAGCTTGTTATTTTCAGTGGGTTTTTTTATGTAGGGAGGAGGGGCATGATTGATGCGAGTAAGGAGTGAGTGAGTAATAGTTATTGCTATAAGGAGAAGAATTTAGGGGAAAGGGGGTAAAATCAGTTCCATGTCTATGTATGTTTGACCATTTGACAAACAATATTGAGACATATTTGACATTTATTTACTGACTGAATAAAAATAGGGCTCAATGGTATAGAGGGTAAGAAAAGGAAAAAAGTACATACGATTCTCCTTTAGAAATTACACCCGAGACAAAAATGACTAGCCATGGAGGTAGATACCCCACTAGCCCACATTTGTAACCACCTCCCCCTATATAGTGAGCAAATCAAAAAATATCACAGCCAATGGGTGACAGAAAAGAAGGGGGAGGGACTATCTAATGCCTGGCCGGAAGATGGGTCTTTTGATAAGGATATGATATTTCACTTCAGTCTTGGAAGAGTTGAGTATGAGCCTCCTGGCTGCCATCCAAACATGGATGGTGGAGTGACAATTTAATATGGCCTGAAGAAAGATCGTGGGTGATGAGAGGGAAGGAGAGAAACATTTGGGCGTCATCAGCAAACAGGTTGTAGAAGAAGCCAAAGGAAGAGAATAGTTTGCCAATAGTCGTGGTGCAGACCCTTATGGAATACCCACCAAGAGGATGGTGGCAATGGAAATGCTGGTATTCCATCAGAAGGAAAGGGATTTGCAGGATAGATTGAAGCCACTCCAGTCTATGGAACAATCACAGATGCTTATGTTATAGAGGGTGAGAAGAAAGGAATGGCGAATAACAGAGGGGTTGCTGGGGGGTGCTGAGGGGCCTATAGCCCCAGGTCTTTTGGTTGTAGCCCTGGATAGAAGCTTAGGGGCTACAATCAAAAGGCTATAGCTAGCCCTGAGTCCCGCCAGTTCTGACATTAGCTTAGCCCCTGATATTTTCCAGACCTAACAATACCCCTTGTGATGACAGACAGTCTCAATAGAAGTAGAGAGATAAAGCAGGCTGAACATGGAAGAGGGTTTGGAGTGATGGGCATGGATAACTTAGTTGAAGACATCTTGAGTGCTGTTTTTGTGGCATACCTGCTTCCGAATCCAGGTTGGAGAAGGCCACAGACGTATTTGGTCTCCAGGTAGGAAATAATAGGGTTGAACATTACATGTTGAAGGATTCTAGGCTAGTGAGAAAGGAGAGGTATAGGGCAATAATTTGCAGTTGAGTTAGAGTTATTAGAGGCTTCTGGAAGGATGGGGTAGGACAATATCAATCTTGCAGCAAGCCAGAAATCCTGGGAAAATATGGCTGACAGATCATTCATGTGGTGGTTTGGGGGCTATGGATGGCCTTAATCACTTCTCTCCTGCTCCCACCACACTTCATTACCCATATCAAGCTCATTTCTCACTGGTTGAAATCTCCTATATTTATTTATTTATTTGTATTTTGAATTTATATTTTTTCACTGAGCTTTGCCACTTTTCGTGTGTGTGGGCTGGGACCTGGCTGGCATGTGCCAGTACAGAGGGCAGGTTATGAATGTGCATGATGTGCTGTGTTTATTTGTGCTGGATTTGATGTTTGAGGTACAGGCAAGAGTGACTCAACCTGTTGAGTATATGGTCTAAGGCCACATCTGTGATTGCCTGTTATGGGGATGTTAAAGAGACGCACGACTCCGCAACACCTATATCACATGATGGCAGCGTGATTCTTATGATCGCTCAGACCCCACAGATAGCACACAGTTTCTGGGGGTGCCAGTTCAAGGAATCCCTGGAATTCCTGCCGCGTTGTCTGCCTTGGTCCTTGATGTCTTACCCTCCAGCATTAGGTTTCTGGAGGAGCGCTTCTTTGCTATCACTGTAGGGCTCGGCCCCTTGCTTTCTTTTAAAAAAAATATTTTAATTTACATTCACATTTTACAATATATACAAATACACAGTACTGTTGAAACAAACTGTAGCAAGAAAGAAGAGAATAACAAATTGGCATCACATGAAGTATATGGCAGTATAATCCCCAACAGCATTCCAATTGCAGATCTCATAATACAGTTGTAATTTCTTTTGTCTACCCCATGTCTACCCCATTGAGCCTTTTCAATTAGAGAAATTAAACAAAGTTGTTGTAGCCATTCTGTTTTAGAAGGCGGTTTAATTGACTGCCAGCTTCTCAGTATTATTGTTTTGGCAGCCATAGCAGCTCTAAAAAAGCCAACACTTCATAGGGAATGTAAGTCCTCTATTTGTGAATCTGAACCCATGGTTAGTCTGTATCCATTCTTAAGACATTATTAAGACTGCGGCATCCAACAACTCGGCTGAACTCTTTAAAATCTGCAAGGAGCTTGCCAACCCTGCTGCAGTCTCTACCTCTCCTGTCCCCTCCCAGGCCCTCTGCACTGCACTGGCCTCTCACTTCATCTCAAAAACTCAGGACATCCTGTCCTCACTCTCCTCCTATCACCTCCCTCCCTCTCTTCCCGACTCTTCCTCTGGCCCTTCTGCAGCCACCCCTCCTCCCTCCTTCTCTGCCTTTCCACTTTTTTCTGCTGACGAGGTTTCCAGACAAGTCCGATCTATGAAAGTCTCGTCTAAACAGGTTCACCCCTGTTCCTCCAAAACTATCAAGGACCACATCGACTCCCTGGCTCCTGCCCTGGTTGACTTTTGCAACCACTCCTTCGCCTCTGGAGTCTTCCCATCCCCCCTCAAGCACTCCCTTGTGCACCCTCTTCTTAAGAAACCCTCCTCCGACCCCTCCTGCCCGTCTAACTATCGCCCAATCTCCATCACTCCCTTCCTAGGCAAGCTCCTGGAGAAACTGGCCATCTCCCAGCTTAACCTCCATGCTGAAACTGTTGGTAGTCTCCATGACCATCAATCTGGCTTCAGAGCGGCCAGAAGCACGGAAACTGCTCTCCTGAACATCCGTGAGGACCTGCTCTTGAACCTCGACTCCAACACTCCGTGTGTTCTCATTCTGCTCGATCTCTCTTCTTCCTTTGACACTGTCAACCATGCCATCCTGCTCAACCATCTCCGTGATGACCTGGGTATCACTGGTCAGGCTCTGGCGTGGCTGACCTCTTTCCTTTCCAATCGACCCTCCCAGGTCCAACTTGGGTCCTTCCTCTCTGACATCTTTTTCTCCACCTGTGGTGTTCCCCAGGGATCTAATCTCTCTCCCTGGCTGTTCAACCAGTATCTGGCACTCCTTGCCCACCGCATCGCCGCTCTCTGCCCCTACTTTCAGTGCTATGCGGACGACACCCAGCTCATTTTCAGGCTACCCTCGCCTCCTCCTTTCCTTCCCTCATCTCTGACTGTCTGTCTGCCATCCAGGAATGGTGTGCCGCCAATGACCTCTGCCTTAATGCTAGTAAGACTGAGATTCTACTCATCGGCACACCCACTCCCTCCTTCCCTGTAGCTCTCTGGCCATCCTCGCTTGGCCCTCCTCCTGCTCCTACCTGCAAGGCAAAAAACCTCGGGGTCATCTTTGACTCCACACTCTCCTTCTCTCCTCATATATCTGACGTCTCTAAGAAGTCACACTACCAGCTGCACCTCCTCAGAGGTATTCTTCCCTTCCTCTCCTTCCCCCAGAAGCTCACTGTCTCCCGAGTCCTGGTTCTCTCGAAGCTGGACTACTGTAACAGCCTCTATCTTAATATGCCTGCCTCCACTCTCCGCCCCCTGCAACTCATCCAGAACAGAACTGCGAGACTTGTCCTTGGTCTCAAGCCCAGGGACCGTATCTCTCCAGGACTGAAATCTCTACACTGGCTCCCAGTGGCTGCGAGGATTAAGTTCAAAACCCTCTGCATTGTCCACAAGGCCTTCTGGGGTCTGGGGCCTAAATACCTTCAACTCGCTCTTCCTAAATATCTTCCTTCCCGAGCCCTTCGCTCATCCATCTCCAACTCCCTCAGGGTCAGCCGCTTCTCGATGCAACGAGTCGGGGGTCGATCTCTCGCCGTGGCAGGGGCCTCCCTCTGGAACAGCCTTCCTGCCTCCCTGAAACTTGAGGAGAACCATCTCCGGTTCCGGAAGCACCTCAAAACCTTCCTCTTTGCTTCTGCTTTCTCTCTCCCTCTCCCCTGCTAAAGTCTCGACTGAATCTGCACCGAATCTGCAACTGGGCCACTCTCACCGACCTCGGTCCTGGTCCCAGCCACTCTCCTCTTGCACTGCCTCCCTGGCAACCCCTGCACTGAGGGACTGTCTCTGTATCCCTACAGCCCCCCCTTTCCCAGCACTTGTCTGCACTTACCTTGCACTTGCCACCAGCTGGCCCTATTTATTTACTTATTCTACTTACTTGTACTGCACTTCCCCCCTCCCCTTCCCCTTGCACTTTTCCCTTCCCCCTACCAATGCACTTGCGCGGTCTGAATGACACCTGGCCTAGTAGGATCGTTGTCTGTCTTCCCCTTGTTCCCCCCTCCCTGCCTCGTCGCGCCTTGAAACACTTGTGTATAGGCGCGTTACAAATGTTATATCATATCATATCATATCATCATATCATATCATATCAATCATCTTAACTATCTCCTTACAAAATGTATTAATGCAATAGCATTCCCATAACATGTGTTCAAAATTCCCCTTCTGTGACTGCATCCCCAAAATGCACCCAAGTCCCTCAGAACCCCTTCTTTTAGTATGTAAGGAATCCAAAATACTATATTTAAGAGCTTGATTTGCCTAGCTCTATCATTCCAATTGAGAGATGTCAATGTAACATTCTCGCAGAAGCATTGCCCTTGTTTTTCTGAGATTTCATTACCTGTTTATTCTTATCCTTTCAACAAAAGTTCAGGATTGCTAGTTCTCATTCTTTGAAGTAAAGAATATATTGAGGAAGCCAGATGACCACAACTTTCCAACTGCAACAGGACCTCCTGTAGTTCCTTTTCCTTCCCATCCCTTCGTTCAAACTTGCTAGTCTTAATGCTTCCTATGTTGCTCGATTGAGCATCCTTCCATTCCATTCCATTTTGCCATATTTCAAACGAGATCCATTTCCCTCTATCAATCAGCTCCTTCACAAACTTTTGCCAGATATATGCCAATTGAGCCAATAGTAGTTTCTTATTATTTGTAAGTTTGGGGTTTAACCAGATGCACGCCTTATCACCGATAAACAGATCCCGTCCCAATAATTCTTCTAATTCTCACCAGAATTTTCCTATCAATTCAGTCAGCATGTTTCAATCTTCATTCTTTCGTGTAGACGTGGTCAAAACAGCCAAAGACTCCAGTGGTCTTGCCTTGCTCATCTCAGCTTTCGTCCAGACATCAGGGGTCTCTGATAGGAATGGCAATAAATGGCAAGCCGAAAAAGCCAGTTTGTAAGGTTCAAAGTTTGGAACTCCCAGCCTCCCTTTCTGCAAAGGTAATTGTTCTTTCCATAGGGCCAATCTTCGGGGCTTCGTGTCCCAAAGAAACTTTTTAATTGGTTTATCTATCTCTCTGTACATTCTTTTTCCAGGAGGGAGTGGTATCATAGCAAGAATGTAATTAATCTGAGGTGCTGCAGTCATCTTGAACACATTCACCTTGCCCAAAGAGGCAAGTTTAAGGCCGACAATCTTCCCGGGTCCATTTTAAGTTTTTGTATGGAGTTTATTATGTAAATCTTCATCAATTCATCTAGATCCCATGCACGCTATATTCCCAGATATTTCATTTTAACAGGACACAAGCAAAATCCATGTCTGATTATATTGTCTTTATTGCAGTAGCTTGTGATAAGTAAAGCTTCCAGTTTTGACCAGTTGACTTTATAACCAGAGAATGCACAAAATGTGTTATTTCCATTAGAATAGGTGAAGATTCCTTCCTGTCCCGAAGAACTAATAGTAGATCATCAGTGTATAGCCAGACTTTCTGTGCAACTCCACCAAAATTCACACCTTTTATGTTCTCTCATCTTCTAATCAGGATTGCTAATGGTTCCATTGCCAGAACAAAAAGTAGCAGGGAAAGGGGACAGCCTTGTCTTGCCCCTCGGCTAAGAATAAAATGACAAGAACTCACTCCATTAGTGACAACTGTAGCAGTCGCTTCTCCTTATAGCAGTCTGACCCATTTAAGGAAATGTACCCCAAAATCCATTCCTTCTATGACTTTAAAAAGAAAACGTCTTACGATCTGATCAAATGCTTTTGCAGCATCTAGTGATATCCCTGCTGTTGATTATTTTAATCTTCGACCCTCTGCAAGGGTGAGTAACAACTTTCTCATGTTGATGCTTGTCTTCTTGCTTTCTTTTCGGTATGTCGGGTATGGTTGCTGCAGTGGAGGTTGTCTACACAGCAACGTCAGTGTGTTGGCTATGTCCCTGGCAGCTGCAGGGTACCAGAAAGGCTTTGCTGAGCCATACGACCCAAAGGTAAGGGATGCAGGCTGTATTCAACACTGCTAAATATACTGTAAAGGATGCCTTCTGTAGGTGGGGAACCACCTAAAACTGTGCTGCGCTAGAAGTCTGCACTGCCTGCATGACACGATATCTGTGGAGGACCCCCTTAATGGTGGGTGAGTACCATGCAGATGTGACATTCATATCTCTAAAGTTGTTGAGTTTCTAGGCACTTGAAGCCTGGTTTTTGAATGGTGATGATCCCATTGAAACTAATGGCAATCATTTCACTTGCATGGAAAGCAATGATTAGTTCAGATGGGCATGAGTTGAGTTGTGCGCTCTCCATGGATTGGTTGGACGCCTCTTGAGTTAGTTGTGGCTGCACCATACTGGGGTGCCTGGGGGAATTTATTTGGAGTCCTATCTTGCTGTGAAGTTCCTGCACACATACCCGAATGCATTCTTGGGATGGTCATGGACGTCCTTGGAATGCGCTGTGTGGTCCTTGTGGTGACAGTTCTGCATATGTGCCTTGTTTGTTTAAAGGTGAATACGCCGTGAACCTAGATAAAATGAGCCCCATTGTCATGGGGGTGCAGACCCCCAATATTCTCTGCACAGAGCATTCAAAACCTCTGTACACATGCCTGTGGATGATAGCCACATGTGTGAGTGTTTTGGCATGCAGGGATTGGAGTTTGTGTGGGATTTGGACAGATATACCTTTAGGCTACTAGTGGCAGTTGCAGTTTGTGGTTGTTTTGGGCTCCTTTATGTACATGTTCTGGAGATGAACATTGTTTGAGTGTGTGGTAAACAATACAAGGAACCCCATCATGCAAATAGCACTGTTGCTTCTGTGGGGGTGCAGATGGTGAGAGGGCATGCCCCAACTCTGTGAAGTGTCTAGTGGGGTGCGCAAGTGTGACCGTCTCTGCCCCCACCCTTCCTCAAACTCTGCCAGCCTTTGGGAATACACATAGAGGAACAGCTTAAATTGGAAAGAGGGAGAATGGTTGCTTATTTGCATCGGAGTGGTGTGCATTTAGATGGGGAGCGAGCAAAGAAGGCTAGGCAGATTACATGACATTTGGGTGGAGCGTCCATTGTGAGGAGGGTTGGCATATTTGAGGGATTGTTTGGAGGGCCTGTTTCCCTTCTCTTCAGCTTCACAGTCATTGGCTTTGGTGATGTTGTGGTGCAAGTAATGTCCTGTTCTACATGTCCTGGATAGTGTAACAGAATAGGGGGATAATTGAAAGGGCTACATATAGCTCCATCACTTGACATAGTTGTGGACACACTGATCACGTTCCTTTCAGTGATGAAATAAAAGGGATGCCTAACCTATGCCGCCCAGCACAGCAAGTAGAGGTTTCCATTGACTATTCTCATACGATGGAGGGGCACTATAGATGGGCACATGAGTTTGTAGTCTACCCAATCACTGCACTATATTTAGACACATTCCCCAAAATCATTCAAAAACTATGTCGTTCAGATGGGGGATAATCCGGCATTCTCCTGACCCTTATGAAACTGGCCATCTCCCAGCTTAATCTCCTCACTGAATCTATTGGTTGTCTTCATGATCATCAGTCTGGCTTCAGAGCTGTCCAGAAGCACGGAAACTGCTCTCCTGAACATCCGTGAAGACCTGCTCTCCAACTTTGATGCTAACAAGCCTTGAATACTCATCCTGCTTGATCTCTCTTCTGCCTTTGACACTGTTAACCATGCCATCCTGCTGAACCGTCTCTGTGATAACTTGGGTATCACTGGTCAGGCTCTGGTGTGGCTGACTTCTTTCCTTTCTGACGGACCCTCTCAGGTCCAACTTGGGTCCTTCCTCTCTGCTATCTTTTTCTCTACCTGTGGTGTCTCCCAGGGGTCTAACCCCTCTCCCTGGTTGTTCAACCAATACCTGGCACTCCTTGCCCATCGCATCGCCGCCCTCTGCCCCAACTTTCAGTGCTATGCGGATGGCACCCAGCTCATTTTCAGGCTACCCTCGGCCTCCTCCTCTCCTTCCCTTATCTCTGACAGTCTGTCTGCCATCCAGGAATGGGGTGCCGCCAACGACCTCTGCCTTAATGCCAGTAAGACTGAGATTATCCTCATCGGCACACTCGCTCCCTCCTTTCCTGCAGCTTTCTGGCCGGCCTCTCTTGGCCCTCTTCCTGCTCCCACCTGCAAGGCTAAAAACCTCAGGGTCATCTTCGACTCCACACTCTCCTTCTCCCCTCACATCTCTGACATCTCTAAATAGTCACACTGCCAGTTGCACCTCCTCAGAGGTATTCTTCCTTTCCTCTCCTTCCCCCAGAAGCTCACTGTCACCAAAGCTCTGGTTCTCTCTAGGCTGGACTATTGCAACAGCCTCTTTCTCAATCTGCCTGCTTCTACTCTTCGCCCTCTGCAACCTACCTAGAACAGGACTGCAAGACTTGTCCTTGACCGCAAGCTCAGGGATCGTATCTTTCTAGGACTGAAATCTCTGCACTGGCTCTCAGTGGCTGCGAGGATTAAGTTCAAAACCCTCTGCATCATCCACAAGGCCTTCTAGGGCCTGAGGCCTCAATACCTTCAACTCTCTCTCCCAAAATATATTCCTTCTCGAGCTCTTCGCTCATCCGCCTCCAACTCCCTCAGGGTCAGTCGCTTCTCCAAGCAACGAGTTGGTGGTAGATCTCTTTCTTCGGCTGGTGCCTCCCTCTGGAACAGCCTCCCTGCCTTCCTTAAACTTGAGGAGAACCATCTCTGGTTCTGGAAGCACCTCACTACCTTTCTCTTTGCTTCTGCTTTTTCTACTCCTCTCCTCTGCTGACCTCCCGGCTGTAACCGGAACTGCTCTGGCCACCTAGATACCCTCTGATCTCAGGCTCAGGTCCGACCCAGGTTAGTAGCTAGCGTCACACCTGCACTGTCCACCTGGCAACTCCCACACTTGGGCACTGTTTCTGTATCCCTACAGTCCCCCCTACCAGCCCTTGACACCAGATGTATGCACTTACCCATGCACTGGCCACAAGCTGGCCGTTACGTACTTATTGATAGCCCAATCTCTATAACTCCCTTCCTGGGCAAGCTCCTGGAGAAACTGGCCATCTCCCAGCTTAATCTCCATGCTGAATCTGTTGGTAGTCTTCATGACCATCAGTATGGCTTCAGAGCTGCCAGAAGCACGGAAACTGCTCTCCTGAACATCCGTGAGGACCTGCTCTCAAACCTTGACTCAAACTCCCCTTGTGTTCTCATATTGCTCGATCTCTCTTCTGCCTTTGACACTGTCAACCACACCATCCTGCTCAACCGTCTCTGTGATAACCTGGGTATCACTGGTGAGGCTCTGGTGTGGCTGACCTCCTTCCTCTCCAATCGACCCTCCCAGGACCAACTGGGGTCCTTCCTCTCTGACATCTTTTTCTCTACCTGTGGTGTCCCCCAGGGATCTAACCTCTCCCCCTGGCTGTTCAACCAGTATCTGGCACTTCTTGCTCACCGCATCGCCGCTCTCTGTCCCAACGTTCAGTGCTACGCGGATGATACCCAGCTCATTTTCAAGCTACCCTCGGCCTCCTCTTCCCCTTCCCTCATCTCTGACTGTCTTTCTGATATCCATGAATGGTACGCCGCCAACGACCTCTGCCTTAATGCCAGTAAGACTGAGATTCTACTCATCAGCACACCCACTCCCTCCTTCCCTGCAGCTCTCTGGCCGGCCTCCCTTGGCCCTCTTCCTGCACCTACCTGCAAGGCAAGAAACCTCGGGGTCATCTCCGACTCCACACTCTTTATCTCCTCACATTTCTGACGTCTCTAAGAAGTCACACTACCAGCTACATCTCCTCAGAGGTATCCTTCCTTTCCTCTCCTTCCCCCAGAAGCTCACTGTCTCTAGAGCCCTGGTTCTCTCGAAGCTGGACTACTGTAACAGCCTCTATCTAAATCTGCCTGCCTCTACTCTCTGCCCTTTGCAACTCATCCAGAACAGGACTGCGAGACTTGTCCTTGGCCTCTAGCCCAGGGACCGTATCTCTCCAGGACTGAAATCACTACACTGGCTCCCAGTGGCTGCGAGGATTAAGTTCAAAACCCTCTGCATTGTTCACAAGGTCTTCTGGGGCCTTGGGCCAAAATACCTTCAACTCTCTCCTCCTAAATATCTTCCTTCTCGTGCTCTTCGCTCATCCACCTCCAACTGCCTCAGGGTCAGCCGCTTCTCCAAGCAACGAGTTGGGGGTAGATCTCTCTCTGCAGCAGGGGCCTCCCTCTGGAACAGCCTTCCTGCCTCCCTGAAACTTGAGGAGAACCATCTCCGGTTCCGGAAGCACCTCAAAACCTTCCTCTGCCTCTGCTTTCTCTCCCTCCTTCCCCTGCTAAAATCACTGACCCTGCACTGAATCTGCAACTGGGCCACTCACCGACCTCGGTCCTTGGCCCAGCCACTCTTCCCTGCACTGCCTCCCTGCACTACGGGACTGTCTCTGTATCCTACAGCCCGTCCTCTCGGCACTTACCTTGCACTTGCCACCAGCTGGCCCTATTATTTATTGTGTATTGTACTAACCCTGTACTGCACTTTCCCCTCTCCCTTTCCCCTTGCACTTTTCCCTTACCCTCTACCCTTGCACTTGCGTGATCTGAATGACACTTGGCCTAGTAGGATCGTTGTCTGTCTCCCCTTGTTCCTCCCCCTGCCCCGTTGCGCCTTGAAACACTTGTGTATAGGCGCGTTACAAATGCCATATCATATCACATCATATCATATCATATCATATCATATCATATCATATCATATCATATTGTTTTCTTTTCCCATGTACTACATTGTCCCTGCCCCCCTCCCACGCACTTGCGCGATCCGAATGACACCTGGCCTAGTAGGATCATTGTCTGTCCTCCCTTTTGTTTCCCTCCCTTGCCTCGTCGCGCCTTGAAACACTTGAGTATGGGCGCATTATAAATGCCATATCATATCTTATCAAATGTAGGGGGGTGCTCTTTGTACTTCATAGTAAGTTGGTATGATGCCTTCAGCTGTCCCAGATAATATGGTAACATTTTGCTTTGTGTGCCCAGTTGGAACTCTGTATTTTATATTTAATCTCTTTTAGAGAGATAGATTTCAGTAACAGGCACGCTAACATAAAGCTTTCTGCCTGGACCTTTTGATTACTGTCTCCAGGCCAACCGTACACAAGTTGCACAACCCAGAAACCCATCCGACACTTTAGGTCGCTTAAGTACATTTGGGAACGAAAACACATTCTAGCAGTGCATGAAAATAGAAATAAATCCTTTAAAATAACATAACACTGTTACAGTGCCTGGCTGCTATTATTTGATTAAGTCAATCATAGCGAGCTAATCACTCCCTTCCATTTATTATCCACAAACATGCACCTTTCACACAATCTTCTCATTGGGACACACTCAGCCCAAGGCTTGGTAGTGCCAGAATAATATTCTGGATCTTGTCAAAAGGTAACATTTAAATGCATGGCTAGACCAATAAGCCACCTAACTTCAAGGGTTTGCCCGAGCACGTCTTTGTCCTGTCGTGCATCCAAACAGTATACTTATAATACTAATTTTCTATTCTCGAAAAAGCCTCAGAACACAGTCCAATGTATTATATCCTGCAAAAGCTGCACGTAGCAGCCGCCTTACACAAAGACATTCACACATTCGTAAAGCTGGTGTTAACGTTACTTTATTTTGGCCCAACCCATCATCCTTAGTCACTTTCGTTTGGCATATGACCCAATCTTTACATAAGGATAGGCCTGTGAAATCTTGCACTCAATAACGGAAATAGTCAAAGTGAAAGGCAAATCCCGCTTTATTAACAATCCGCATAAAGCAGGGACAGTACACACGCATTAAGGATCTTGCATCACTCTCAGGGCTTCTCATTTAAAACAACAGATTATAAATCACATCACAACTGCTGTCATACTACAATCTTGGTTACAAAAACCTATTGGGCATGGCGATTGGTTAAGGGAATTGTATATATATATATATATATATTCAGTGAAAAAACTTTGTTAAAGGGACGTTATGGTTAAGTTGCACTACGAAAAACCTATGAAATTCAGTAAAAAACGTTGTTAAAGGGACGTTATGGTTCAAAGTAAAACCGAAAACCCCCTGAAATTCGACAGTTATGGTAAGATAAGCAACCATAACTCGCGCCACCGTGCACTGATAACACTAACACCCAGGACATCAAAGATGACATCACAAATGTCATTGATGACATCACTGATGACATCACATGTGCATTTAATTTTCATGAAAACTCTGTACAAGGGATTCTTATAATGCTGACCAAAAACTGTCAAGGATCATTGGGATAAATATCATGAGCTAATTAGTACATTAAGCAATGCATTGATATAAATAGCATTCTGTTATGAAGTTCTATACAGTATACTAAGCTACTCATGCAGAAACATAAGCAGTGTGTGCAGCATACATGATGAAGGTGCAATATTCATAATCTTGTCATGTTGAATAGTGAAATAATAACTTTGAACCATAACGTCCCTTTAGCAACGTTTTTTTACTGAATTTCATAGGTTTTTCGTAGTGCAATTTAACCATAACGTCCCTTTGACAAAGTTTTTTCACTGAATTTCATAGGTTTTTAGTAGCGCAACTTAACCATAACATCCCTTTAACAAAGTTTTTTTACTGAATTTCATAGTTTTTTAGTAGCACAACTTAACAATAATAACTTTGACTTTATGTACATATAATATGGAACATACTGAACCCTTTCTACTGAATTTGACGGTCTGCAGACATGTTCGGACAACAGTACCACCACCTAAAAACTCTGGGGGGCTATATGTAATAGTTATATCATAACATAGGAACATTTAACAAATTCACAAAACAGCACACATACAAAGTATATGTAGTAATACTTAAAAAATGTAACCCATATATGTAACACACTAAACATTCACTTAAATACAATATGTTTTAAAATGGAATATACCAAAAGAAGATAAAGTGGCTTCCACCATAATTACCTCACAGATGCTCCACAACCAACAGCAAGACCAGACGTATAGACTACTGATTACATATCTCACCAGACATAATAAGTGCACTTCTTTTTACTCATATATTTATAAACTTTCTATATTAGAAAAAAAAACATATTACTTTTTTGTTTTCTCACAGAAATGTGTAGTACTCTCGACTGGCTAGAGGAGCATTTCCCATGAGAGGAAATGTTAGAAGATAGTCCACCTAATGGTACACACTTTACTATATAAACCAATTAATAAATATTATTTTGTATACATTTAACATATACATTTTTTTTATTACAGACCATACAAAAATTCCAAGCATCTCACAACAACAATCAGAGGATATCACTCTACAACAGATTAATCAAAAAATGGACGACCTTATGCAAAATTTTATGGATTTGAAAAACTTTGTGGAAAATCATGTGAAACCACCAACAGCACACCATTGTCCAACCTGCACTTGTCCCCCCTCACCCTATCCCACTCAGTTAACCCCAAACCCTGTCTATGGACCAAAGCGTTTCGATGAGCTTTCCTTCCCTTCTTCACCTGATCCCAGTTATCTAGAAATCCCTAATTCTCCTGTTTTTGTTTCCGTTTCTGCCCCACCTTCCCAGTCATAATTGTATATATATATGAAATAAAGTTACTTTTCTTTTATTCTGTTGTAATTACTTTCAGTTCTTTGTGATGAAACCAATTTAGGTGTCCACGGACAGCGCGGTTGTTCGGAAATGTTCGTAAAGAAACGTAAATATAACTGTCCTGAGGACACTACATCTGTCCGTAATTTTCTAATGCAAGTTGAAAATGTTCTAAGAACACTCATAGTGTCCTGAAATGTTCGTAAATAAACGAAAATGGAGGTGTCCTTAAGAACACTATGCCTGTTCGTAGTGTTCGCTAGCAAGCAGGAACTGTTCTAAGAACACTCGTGGTGTCCTGAATTGTTCGTAAATAAACGAAAATGGAGGTGCGCTTGAAACGCTATGTCTGTCCGTATTGCTAGCAAATAAATTAAACTGTGCTAAGAACAAATGGCTGTCCGTAACTGTTCGTTTTACATGTGACGCACTTTTAATTAGTTCAGGACCCGAATACTGTCCGTAGAACATCAACACGCATGCGCAAATCAATGTCTGTACATTGGGTGTCCTGCGGACGGCCGCTACCTTAGCGAACATGCTCACAAAACAATCATGTGACCGCGCCCACGCTCATCTCGTGCTCTAAATGCGGACATTGTTCGCATCCCCGAACAGTTTAAAAGTACATTTCTAAGTAATCCACAATATTTCTTATTAAGAAATCACCATGCCACAAATCCCACATACTAATCCTAACTTTCCACATAGTTTTTGTGACTTTTTGAACCTTTCTTGATGTTCAATCTGTCTTGCGAACGGCGCGCATGTCCGCGACCCGCGCACAAGCACCCCTATATAAGACCACGCCCTTGAGCGCATTCTCATTGTGTTTCTGACTATTCCACAGAGCACACTGCATTGTGCTGCATACTTTGCAGATTTTGAGATTTCCATCTCCAAGCCTATGACATCCATGGCTCGACTATTACCACGTGGTGCTACATCTGCCTCAGCACCACCCCCACCCCCTCCACCACCACCATTTCCCCAAGGGCCTGAAGAGGGGAACAGGAGTGAGGATACAGAGGAGGAAGAAGAGGATGATGAGAATGAGGTAGAGGAAATACCTACTAGCCGCCCAGCCACCCACGGCGTGATTCTTGGGTGTGGTGGTTGTTTACCGTTCATGGGAATGGTCCTAAGGCTCGTGCGAACAGTGTCACCTGCAACGAGTGCAAAATGGTACTCAGTCACGGGAGGCATGGTTCGTATAGCTTTGGGACTACGACCATGAAGCGACACCTGAACTCATTCCACACTGGGGCCATTCGCAAGGTTGTACCTTGCGAAGAGCGTAGTAGGTTGATTGCCTCTACTTCATCCTCCGTTTCTGATCCTGTCACCACAAGGAACACCTCTGTGGGACAGCGTCTTTCTCAAGCTGCCTCACAGGCCATACAGAATTCTGATGACCCTTACCTTTCGAGGGTCACAGTTGTATGTATGTACTGTGACACAGTACTCTGTAGAGGGGAGCGACTTCGGAGTGCTTTTGAGACTATCGTCTCAGAGCACGAGAAGACCTGCTCACTTCCCAAATAAAACCCACTCTACATCTTCCTCTCTCAGCTTGCCCTTTCTTATCCCTGTGGTTGGTGTCCCCTCCTTTACCCACCTTTCCCCTCCTCTCCTTGTGTGCCGTGTGTAAAAAACAAAAAAAACACAAAATAACAAAAATCAAAAAAAAAATAAGGCTCTTTTTAGAGCCGCCTTTCACAGTTAAAAAATAGAAGTAACGATAAAGAATGCAGGGCCCTTTCTATTTCTTGAAAGTCCGCGGACAGTTCGCGAAAATAAAAAAATTGGGGTGCTGCCCTATTGAGACCATTGCTTTTTTCTCTGGGAGGAAGTGGTGGCTCTGAAAAGAGCCTTTGGGAGGTGTTTGTATGTCAAAAATTATAAATACTTAAAACCTACTTCAAAATAGATGCTGCATTTCTAAAAAAGGTCGCAATGCATTTTGTACATTTCTCAGATAAATCTGATTGCCAGCATAAGTAAGATGGACTCCATTACACCTTGCTTTTTCCATTTGTGGACCACATGAGAAAGAACAAAGCCACATTTGTCTCTGTGCAATCCGTGAAAAAATACTTTGGAGTTTGGAAACATATCCATGATCTTCTGAAGTCCTTCTTTCATTGCAAATTGCAAAGAAATTCCAGACACATGTCCTAAACTGTTCCCTCCACAATGAATTACAATTATGTCTGGATGTTCCTCTATCTTCAAAGTTGCACAGAGAGGTAGCAAGTCCAGCCACTTCATTCCACGCACTGCATGCCAGTGCACTTCCACATGTGGGAATCCAAGATCTATAGATACTCCACAGCTTTCTGCATGCAACTTCAACCAATGTATCCACGAGTCTCCCAAAATCCACACAATCTGTTTTTTGAAACACTCAGCCATAGCTATCTGTTCTTCTCTCACCAAAAAGAATATCAGAGAAAACCTCTCCTAGCACAACACACTCGCTAAACATTACTGACAAATCCCTTGCTACATTCAATCTCATTTGCATGCCTCCCCAACCCAAATTCCCCAGATGTAATACGTGGTGTCCTGGAACTACCGCCATGCCCGCGAACGTATCGTAACATGGACAGCCCTTCTACCATTTCCACTTCACTCTCTGTGCCATTCCCTCATTGGATGTAACTAAGAAATCACATGACCATCCACCAATCAAATCCACAACCTCTACATGTAACTGCATCATCATAGATCAGCATTGCAAAGGTACGGTGAATCTCTCAGACTACAAGTCTCATACCATTGGCAAGCACGATCTACGAGAAATACTAGACAAATCTCCAAGATTTCTACTTGCAGCTTCGTCCATATCCATATGCATGAACACAAACTACAGGTATGCATATTTTCTATACAGTACATGAACACATTTTCTAACCGACTTTTACCTTGTATAATCTGTAAAATGAATCTACAATCATTTTTTCATCATCCTAAAATGAACTGTGACTTACAAATCTTTATACCGTTTAATTTCTTCGTACACACACACACACGCAAATAATGTTAAACTCATCTTTTTCAAATAAAATATATAGACTACATATAATCAAACAAAATTACATGCACACTCTATGATCAAATCTCAAAGAATAATATTTGTACAAACACATATTTGGTTTTACTTTTTTTAGTTTATATAATTACTTACATTTATATAGGACAAGCAGGTTATGACATTCACTCACTATTACGTGGAAAAGCAGGCTATGACATGGACTCACTATTACGTGAAAAAGCTTAGTTGCAGGAATAGTGGTATACAGTGGTACATTATGAATTTAACAAGCCATAGTGAAGATATTTTCTTTCCTACAGTTAGTCATAAAATAGTTTTAATGGTTTTAAGGAAGGCGCTGAGCATTTCAATTTAAAAAATCTGTCTAAATTAAAAAGAGTGCTATATACAAACCAAATTACTAATTTCTTTCTTTTACAATTGCAGTGAAGACCATTCTCCTGAAAAGAAGCAGCCGAATTGGAACTACAAAGAACAACGAAGAAGCAAACTGCTCATTTTAGAAAAAAAGTAAGTAGAATGTTACCATAATATTTGAATTATTACTCACACTCTAAGCTTAATTCATGCTATTTCTGTGCCTAAAAATAGAGATTCTGCACCATTCTGACCAAAAATCCCCCCGTCTTAAACAGTGATTTACTGGCAGAATGGCCCAGAAATTCCTATTTTTCAACACACAAATTACCCAACTCAGCCGCTAGAATTTAGATGTTGTGGAAAAAACCACTGTTTTAATTGTATAGCTTTAGATATACTATTTATACTTCTCCACACCACTAGCTTACTTTTTTCTGTCATCTGAACCCCAGTTTAGTAACACATTAATTCAAGAATAGCCATCCCTACTAGTTGTACTTCCCAATGCACAATCACACACCATTACATACATCTTTATCACCTTACTCAAACACTCATGCACACACCACACATGCATTGCAGAACACCCCAACCCATACCTTCTGTATTTTTTTCAACAGACCCTAAAGAATGCCTACCAAAAAGCAACTCCGTAGAAAGGGACGCAGAAGTAGAGCAAATGAAAAGAAAAGTCTCCAACATAAACATCCATCTATAGCAGAATTTGTAAAAAAAAAGTTGAAACACAACAGCTAATACAGTCATGTAGTGAAACAGAAGAGGTTTCTAGTACAAAAACCTTCCCTCCTCTATCAAAAAGTAAAACAACCCAAAAAATAATTAACAGAAAATCAACTATCACTACAAATAAAACTTCTTCTATAAATCTTGATATAGTACAAAGTAAGCATACCAAGAAAAGTATTTTAGCCAAAATGTTCCGTCACAAAGTCCTTCAAAATCTTATGAAAACAGGAGAGAAACCAGGTTCAAGACTTCAAACCTATCGTAGGAAAGTAATCTTAGAAGCGTTGATAGACAGTGCACTTCTTCTCAAAACAAAGTTATTTATTTTAGTGTTAAACAGAATGAAACCACTAACAAAACTAATAACTAAATTACAAAAAAGACTTCTCAATAAACGAAATGTCAACAGAAATAACTTCTTAAATATCTGTGGAGGTGAATGGAGTCACACTACAACCACAGAACCATACTTTAATGAAGAAGCCTACAAACAAAAGCAAACAAATACAATTGCCATACATAGCAGTGGTCGAGGTTATGAAAAAGTTAATAATACCATAATGGAACAAGAAGAGCTCCTTACAAATTATGCCCTGAAAACTTAGGTTTACCCCTCCATTCAACTGAATCAGAACATCTAGTGTACAAATGGCCATGCACGTCAATGTGTAACATTCCCAAGAAAATGTTCAAGTCTTTACGCCAATTCCTCAATCAATATGTGAAAAGCAAAGACAAAATCAAAATTAAACTACTGCAAAATATGGATGCTTGTCCAATACGCAAGTACACAGGACTACAAGGACATTCCTTGGCCTGCATTACAGGACCTACTTGCAAAACAACCTTCCAAGATATCAAAAGGATATCAACACATCACATCATGCAAGTATAGGAAATCTAGTTTATAAACTGTACTATGCTAAATGTCCTGCTTTATTACTAGCCAATTTAAATAACATTTTTCTACATGGTACAGCAAAAGACCTCCTAGAAGAAATCGACTATATCCAGACAAAATATTTTGGAAGTGAAACCCACTTACAAGATGAATTAGCTGTCAACCAACTTTGTAACAATTCTGCACATGGCAACCTTTCACTACAGACATACAAAAAAGAAATACTAAAATTTGAAAGTACTTCAGCTGAAGTACCAAACCACGTGTGTGTATGTTGCCGCAGAACTTTATATAAAAGTAGCACAAAAACTATAGACCTATCATACAAAATAGAAGACAATGAATATTCTAAATGGTTTGAATTAGCTCAGAAAACAAATACGAAATAACTGACCCCATAATACCTTGCAGTTACTGCACTACAAAACTTGACAAGAACCAAACTCCTTCACGTGCTATCACAAATAACTTGGAATTGTATCCACTACCAAAACCCCTTCAACAACTTAATTTATATGAGAGCATCATAATTCAAACAGTGCACCCATTTCAAGCAATAATACGTCTTCAACCAAAAACTGCAAAATTACCTCCCTCTGAATTAGTGAAAGGTGTTCGTGGAAAAGTAGTGTATTTACCATTACATCTAAAAGAAAATGTGCACACTCTCGGAGTGCAACGTCCAATGCAGCAATCTTTAATTGTCTTGGTAAATGGAGTACCTACAAAAGACAAAAAAATTTGGCAACAACTGGTAGATTTACATAAAGTTAGAGAAGCCCTACAATATCTTAAAGAGAACAATGAATATTACAAAGAAGTATATATTGAAGAAAACTTGCAAGATACAAGTGAAATAATTGAACAGACACAAGAAGCTGGTCAATTTGAGCTCCTAGATCCTGCTACAATATCAAACACTTTAGACCATTATACAATTCATCCATTGCACTCTAATGACACCATAGAAGATGCACTGGAAACGTACCAAATGCGTCAAATAATAGGATCACCAATCAGCGTATGGGAAAAAGTATAGAAGCACGTGCTTTTCCTCTACTCTTTCCTACTGGCAAAGGAGGAAGATACGATGATAGACCTATTCAAATATCAGCATCAGAATATCGCTCATTACGAATGTATTCTGAAGATCCCAGATTTTGACAAAATGTGTAATACATATTCAACCTACTCTTTGAAAGTGAACTAGCAACTTTATGTTACGGAGTTGCTCACATATTAAAATCAGGATCACACTTTCAAAATATGACAGCTACACAATTATTACAAAAAGTTCAACAAAAAGGTGAGGTATTACAAGCAAATCTTACAAATCTATCAGCAAATATGCGTGGTACTAAAGGGTACTGGTTTCGACGTCATGGAGATGTACGTTGTATGATCAGAAACCTTGTCCCACCCACTTGGTTTATTACATTAAGTTGCACAGAATATGCATGGGGAGATTTACATGCTTTCCTACGCATATGAAATGAAAACAAAAGAAACATAGATATACTAACACCTGGAGAACTTTGTTCACAGGATCCTGTTAATGTTTCACAATATTTTCACCATCGCTTCATTGCTATGCTACATTTTATTTGTAACAAAACTGTTCCTCCCCTTGGACAAGTGCATCACTTCTTTTGGAGAAAAGAATACCAAGCCAGAGGAGCACCACATATCCACATGCTTTTATGGATTAAAGATGCTCCTAAATTTGGTCAAGACAGTGATGCCACTGTTTTACAGTTTATTGAAAAATATGTCACTTGTGAAATTCCATCAGAATCCACAAATAGTAATCTTCATGCAAAAATGTACAATTACAAAGACACAAATGTGTCAAATATTGTCATCGCAAATACAAAAACAAAGGGAAATATTACACCAAATGCCGATTTGGTTTCCCTAGACCAGTCACAAATACAGGTCAAGTGAACAACCTTCAGGGTAATTCATAGAATTTCGCAGAAAAGTGTCGCAAGCGGCTGGAGCAGAGTGTCCGCGTGCGATTGTCTGCGCCAGGCACGTGCGCTAAAACCGATTTCCGCGCACAGCGTATTCATGGATTTTAGGCTCCCAAACCAGCCGTGGCGCAGAGTATCGCAACGACCCTGCAACAGCGCCAGTAACGCCCCCAAGAACGCCCTCGCGCAAGGAAAAGCCATCAAAATCGCTAAATCATCGCAAAGGGCTGCGCTAACCCTGGACCAGTTTATAGGGCTGCCAAACAAGGAACGCAAAGCGGGTAACGTGCATATCAGGGGTACGCGTGAAGTTATACACGCGATTAGCCAGGGTACGTGTATTACAGGGGTACGCGGGAAGTATAACACGCGATTGGCCAGGGTACGTGTATTACAGGGGTATGCGGGAAGTTTAACATGCGATTAGCCAGGGTACGTGTATTACAGGGGTACGCGGGAAGTTTAACACGCGATTAGCCAGGGTACGTGTATTACAGGGGTACGCGGGAAGTTCAACACGCGATTGGCCAGGGTATGTGTATTACAGGGGTATGCGGGAAGTTTTACATGCGATCAGCCAGGGTACGTGTATTACAGGGGTACGCGGGAAGTTTAACACGAGATTGCCCAGGGTACGTGTATTACAGGGGTAGGCGGGAAGTTTCACACGCGATTAGCAAGGGCAGGTGTATCACAGGGGTACGCGGGAATTATCACATGCGATTTGGCTGTGTACGTGTATTACAGGGGTACACGGGAAGTTTTACACGCGATTCGGCTGGGTACGTGTATTACAGGGATGTGATTTGGCCAGGTACGTGTATTACAGGGGTGCGCAGGAATTATCACACGCGATTTGGCTGGGTACGTGTATTACAGGGGTGCGTGGGAATCATCACACGCGATTTGGCTGGGTACGTGTATTACAGGGGTGCGTGGGAAGTCACACGCGATTAGGCTGGGTGGGTCCTCACAGGTGTTCCCTGTACACCCTCCACGGCCCCTGCAGGCAGCCTACAAAACAGGGGACTACCCTGCACACCTGCTCATGTCCCCCTGCACCCCCACCCCCCAGCAGTGCAGGGGCAGCCTCCACCAGGCCCCCACTCATGTCTCCCACCACCCCCACTCTCCCGCCACCAGGGGCAGCCTCCACCAGGCCCCCACCCATGTCTCCCACCACCCCCACCCTCCCGCCACCAGGGGCAGCCTCCACCAGGCCCCCACCCATGCCTCCCACCACCCCCAACCCCCAGCAGTGCAGGGGCAGCCTCCACCAGGCCCCCACCCATGCCTCCCACCACCCCCAACCCCCAGCAGTGCAGGGGCAGCCTCCACCAGGCCCCCACCCATGTCTCCCACCACCCCCACCCCCCCGCCACCAGGGGCAGCCTCCACCAGGCCCCCACCCATGCCTCCCACCACCCCCAACCCCCAGCAGTGCAGGGGCAGCCTCCACCAGGCCCCCACCCATGCCTCCCACCACCCCCAACCCCCAGCAGTGCAGGGGCAGCCTCCACCAGGCCCCCACCCATGTCTCCCACCACCCCCACCCCCCCGCCACCAGGGGCACCCTCCACCAGGCCCCCACCCATGTCTCCCACCACCCCCACCCCCCCGCCACCAGGTTCAGCCTCCACCAGGCCCCCACTCATGTCTCCCACCACCCCCAGCCCCCACCATCCAGGGGCACCCTCCACCAGGCCCCCACTCATGTCTCCCACCACCCCCACCCTCCCGCCACCAGGGGCAGCCTCCACCAGGCCCCCACCCATGCCTCCCACCACCCCCACCCCCCCGCCACCAGGGGCAGCCTCCACCAGGCCCCCACTCATGTCTCCCACCACCCCCACCCTCCCGCCACCAGGGGCAGCCTCCACCAGGCCCCCACCCATGCCTCCCACCACCCCCAACCCCCAGCAGTGCAGGGGCAGCCTCCACCAGGCCCCCACCCATGCCTCCCACCACCCCCAACCCCCAGCAGTGCAGGGGCAGCCTCCACCAGGCCCCCACCCATGTCTCCCACCACCCCCACCCCCCCCGCCACCAGGGGCACCCTCCACCAGGCCCCCACCCATGTCTCCCACCAACCCCACCCCCCCGCCACCAGGGGCAGCCTCCACCAGGCCCCCACTCATGTCTCCCACCACCCCCAGCCCCCACCATCCAGGGGCACCCTCCACCAGGCCCCCACTCATGTCTCCCACCACCCCCACCCTCCCGTCACCAGGGGCAGCCTCCACCAGGCCCCCACCCATGCCTCCCACCACCCCCACCCCCCCGCCACCAGGGGCAGCCTCCACCAGGCCCCCACTCATGTCTCCCACCACCCCCACCCTCCCGCCACCAGGGGCAGCCTCCACCAGGCCCCCACCCATGCCTCCCACCACCCCCAACCCCCAGCAGTGCAGGGGCAGCCTCCACCAGGCCCCCACCCATGCCTCCCACCACCCCCAACCCCCAGCAGTGCAGGGGCAGCCTCCACCAGGCCCCCACCCATGTCTCCCACCACCCCCACCCCCCCGCCACCAGGGGCACCCTCCACCAGGCCCCCACCCATGTCTCCCACCACCCCCACCACCCCCCCGCCACCAGGGGCAGCCTCCACCAGGCCCCCACTCATGTCTCCCACCACCCCCAGCCCCCACCATCCAGGGGCACCCTCCACCAGGCCCCCACTCATGTCTCCCACCACCCCCACCCTCCCGCCACCAGGGGCAGCCTCCACCAGGCCCCCACCCATGCCTCCCACCACCCCCAACCCCCAGCAGTGCAGGGGCAGCCTCCACCAGGCCCCCACCCATGCCTCCCACCACCCCAACCCCCAGCAGTGCAGGGGCAGCCTCCACCAGGCCCCCACCCATGTCTCCCACCACCCCCACCCCCCCGCCACCAGGGGCACCCTCCACCAGGCCCCCACCCATGTCTCCCACCACCCCCACCCCCCCCCGCCACCAGGGGCAGCCTCCACCAGGCCCCCACCCATGTCTCCCACCACCCCCACCCCCCCCCCGCCACCAGGGGCAGCCTCCACCAGGCCCCCACCCATGCCTCCCACCAAACCCACCCCACCGCCACCAGGGGCAGCCTCCACCAGGCCCCCACCCATGTCTCCCACCACCCCCCCGCCACCAGGGCCACCCTCCACCAGGCCCCCACCCATGTCTCCCACCACCCCCACCCCCCCGCCACCAGGGGCAGCCTCCACCAGGCCCCCACCCATGTCTCCCACCACCCCCACCACCCCGCCACCAGGGGCACCCTCCACCAGGCCCCCACCCATGTCTCCCACCACCCCCACCCCCCCACCACCAGGGGCAGCCTCCACCAGGCCCCCACTCATGTCTCCCACCACCCCCACCCCCCCGCCACCAGGGGCAGCCTCCACCAGGCCCCCACCCATGTCTCCCACCACCCCCACCAGTGCAGGGGCACTCTCCACCAGGCCCCCACCCATGTCTCCCAACACCCCCACCCACCAGCACTGTGGGGCACGTGGCCAGCAGGCAGTCAGGCAGCAGCAGATGGCAGGTGGGAGCGTGCTCAGGGCTCTGGGGGGCAGTAATTTGGCCTCCTGGCCAGGAGCGTGGTCTCTCGTGTGTGAACGCGTGGACAGCCTGATAGGGAGTGAAATCCCACACGTCAGCAAAGGCCCTTAGCGCGTAAACCCGTCAACAGCATATGCGCGCCTATAGTCACCTGCACGTGCAGGAAATTGTTGCGTGACACGTCCCAGTGTCAAAGCGTGTGATTGGTGAAAATGGATCTACACGCAGAAGTGACAAAGCGTGTGATTGGTGAAAATGGATCTACACGCAGAAGTGACAAAGCGTGTGATTGGTGAAAATGGATCTACACGCAGAAGTGACAAAGCGTGTGATTGGTGAAAATGGATCTACACGCAGGAGTGACAAAGCGTGTGATTGGTGAACGTACACGCCGCGTAAGTGACGCTGTACGTGTGGGCCTGTATATAAGGTACATGTAGAACACCATTTCCTTGTACGTGCTTTTCGTGGAGAGCGAGTGGGTGAATTCTGTACTTCTTGTCGTTTCACACGCGATTTACTTCACGGCGTTTCCAGTTCGTATTCCCTGTTACCTCTGACAGCTTTTTCTCTTTTTTCTCTTTTACTGGTTTACCTGGGCCTGTTCCCTCAAACAGTGTCCCCTTCTACTGTTGTCCTGTCTTCTCAGACAGCGTACACATCTTCTTTTGGCGGGGGTTTAGCCAGCCAAACGCGCTCATTTTTCACGCTCTTTTACCTGGCAGACGGTGAGTCACGCACTTATCCAACTTCTGTGCTTGCCCCGTGTGTAGCCTACCCCTTCAGAGGTCATTCTAGGCTGCGTGTGACACGCATACGTTCATTCTTGTGTTACTGGGTGCCACAGCGTAGTGCAGGTTTTTCTTTCTGCACACGTGGTCTAGGAGGGGTTGCGTGCACGTCATCTCCCTTTTTTGGGCCTCCTGTGCGTTGCGTGACCCGTCATCTTTCCCCAGGGGTTACAATCAGCCGTGCTAGAGCACTAGGGTACAATTACCATCTGGTACCCAACCCCTTTGACCCCCAATTGCCCAGGACAATTGTCTACAGCCACTCCCATACGCACATTAATATCAGTGCCATGGCTGGGAGGCGAGGATTCCGTAAGGGTGGCAAAGGTGGAAGAGCCACAAGTGGTGGCCGTGGTGGATCCGGTAGGGGACGTGGTCGTAACTTGCAGGGTGAGCCTGTCCCCCCATGTGTGGAGGACCAGTCAAGGGCACCCATCATCCCCCCCCCTTCCCCCCCTCCCCCCCTCCCGTTGAGGCTGAAGTGGCTGACACCATCCATGCTCAGCCCTTGTTGGACCAGCCCATTGTGGCACCAGACCTGGCTGACTCCATGGCTGACTTCCAGGTCAGCAGGGCTACGACACGTGCGCTGGTGCACGTTGATGCCATCATGCCACGTGGATCTGGGGCAGCAAGGTCATCTGCTGCACCAAGGAGGCAGGGCGGAGAGGCTGCAGGGGCAGCTGCGGCTCCATCCACCCCAGCCCTCACACACCCAGCCAGGACAGTGTCGGTCCTAGTCCATGCTGCTGACATTCCCCCTGACACCATCACACTAGAGCCAATGCCTGCACCAACTCCCATGCTGAGTGTGCAATCCCACACTCCTGATACAGAGTCCACCAGGGCTCCTGCCCCTAGTGTCCAGAGTGGCGCAGGACACTCAGGATCACCACCACCTTCCAAGCGGAAGAGGAAGAGTGCTCGTCCGGCACAGGCTGATGCCCCAGACACGGCTACACAGTCCGGCCCGTCCAGGAAGCCCAGCTTCACGGATGACGAACTGAATGCACTTGTCGAGTATGTGTCCGGACATGACAACGAGATGGTCATTGTTGCAGGATCCAAGACCACACCTGCACAATGCCAGGCACACTGGCAGACCGTTGCGGACATCGTAAGTGCCCTTGGAATCGTGAGGCGCACAGCCAATGATTGCTATAAGCGCTGGAATGACCTAAAGCGCAGGGCAAAGAGTAAGCTGGCCTCAAGTCATGCCGCAACTCTAGTGACTGGAGGTGGGTCTCCAGTAGTAGACATGGAACTCACTCCACATGAGTCAGTCGCTGGGACCTACGTCACGGAGGAACAGATCCAAGGCGTGGGAGATCTGGCTGATTACGAGGCATTGTCCGGTGAGTGCACATGCATGTGTGTGTCATCCATGTGCATGGTGTGTGTGTGAGGGCTTCTGTTCGGGTGCCAGGTGAGAGTGTGTGCGCCTGAGTCGTATGGGTCAGCCATGTGCTTCATGCAATCCTTCCTGCGCAGCTGCATTTGGCCATAGCAGTATCCCTTCTGCCAACAGTAGACATCTAGCACAACTGCACGCCAGTTGCCCTTGAAGTGTCACCTTGACACAACATATTTGCTTCTTTTTCACTGTTCATTCAGTCAGTTTGTTTGCATTCCACCACTTTCACTAGGCATGTCGCTGTCCACTAGTCACATGTCTGACATGGGTATGGTAAAGTGGAGTGACTTTGTTACCTGGATATCATTTGTACACACATGTCCCTGTGCAATTTGACCATTTCAGACTGGCAGCTCCAGGTGAAAAATCTGACCTGTTAGAATTAGAAAAGCTATTACATGCGGGAACTGGACTGAATGAATAGGTGCTGCCCTCCTCTCCATCTTCACTCAATAGCAATGGTACATGCCATCTGTGTGATGGCATGTGTGTTTCACCTGCCAATCACAGGCCAATGTGTGATGCCACTGCCAGGCAGCATGCAAAAAATGTGTTCATCTTCCATCTTGGTGTCATCAGTGTGTGCCATTTGCCTGCACTTCATACGCAGTGAGGGTGCATGCATGGGAGGGTTTTAGTCATGTGGGACATGTGTCAATCAAGTACTGGTTCTCTTGCTTCTCAGCCCTCAATGTGTGCCATGGTGCTAATGCCTGTTTCCATTTCTTTGTTTTCATGTCTTTGCAGGGGAAGACGCACCTAATACTGCTGGGGTTGTGGAGATGGTGCTTCCATGAGGTGTCCCAGGGCCGACCAACCACCAGTGAGGGACGTGGTGTGGTGGTGGGGGAGAACCCACAAGTGCTGCAGGTCGTGCTCTCAAGGGGTGTCTCTGGCTGCACCTCCCCCGAGCTGTACTCAGGTGTTGATTCGGATGAGACCTACGTGCCGTCGCAGGTGAGTGTTCCAGGGAGGGATTCTGTTCTGTCTCACCCACCTGCACCAGGGTCAGTACCCTCCATGGGGATGTCAGTGTTGGCAGCTACGCCTTCGGTGGTTACGGATGCAGGGTCACACTCCGCGACATCTGATCCTGTTCCTGGGCCAGCAGATCAGAGGGGGAATGCAGTCCTGCAGCCTCAGGCAGTGCCGGCACAGCAAGGCGCAGTTCGCCTTGCCCCAGACAGGTGTGGTGCCCGCCGACGTGGTGGCCGTACGCCACCCGGCAATACCGCATGGGAGCAATCCATTTACGGTATGGCTACCCAACAGGCTGCATCATCCGAGATGATGGCTCAGGCCATGGATAGGGTGGCCACTTCCATTGTCCCCCCAGAAAGGCTGATGGAGCGACTAGAGCAGGCAACCGACTCCATCTGCCAGTCACACAGGGAGGACATGTTGGGGTCCAACAGGGACAGGCGGGCGGCACTGGCGACTCTGCAGGAGGCCATCTCCATTGAGTCCCAGGGCCACAGGGAAGCCCTGAGGCAGGAGCTCCTTCACCTCAGGACGACTCTTGTTGAGCTTGAGGCTTCAACACACCAAAGGACAGAACAGCAGCTGGAGCGTCTCACCCGTACGCTCTCAGCTGAGATGCAGGCAACGAGGGCGGAGGTCCGGGCATCCCTTGAGTTGTTGCATGGGGACCTCCGCACACTCATCCTCCAGAACCAGACCTACCACACCCGCATGCTTGCAGCCATGGAGGAGCAGACTAATGCCTTGCGTGGGCTGCCTCCCATAGTGCAACCACCTCCGGATGCAGCTGCACAGGGTGATAATAGCGACAGCAGTGATACTCCCACAATAGGGTAGCCGTGTGGGCCATGAGCCCATGGAGGTGTTTTATCTTCCCAGGATCCACGCAGGTGGGTTCTGGTGTGCATCCTGTCCTCGGACCTCCTGGGTGGCCTCCCCAACCCCCCCGGCCCATCAATGGCCATTTTTGATTGTTTCTTATTTTTATTTTTATTTTGATTTCTTTTATTCCCAATTTTTTTGGGACGATCTGTTGGCTTCGATCTGTTGGCTTCGATCTGTTGGCTTCCGTGGTTCCTGTGGGCATACGCTGCATTGTGGCTGGGCACATGCAGGCTTGTAATGTATTTGGTTCAGATGCTTGGGTTTGAGTCACACACACCCCTCCTGCTTCCCGTTTCCATGGGCTTGCAAAGGGTGTGCCCAAGTGACAGTGAATTACACAGTGACGTTGGACTCCCATGAGCTGCGTGGCCAGTCTGTAGTCAATACTGTGTATACATTCATAGTGCATATTGCTGTTGTGTTGTACACTGCATGTTGCATTGATGTGTAACTCTTCTTCTGTGTCTACCTCCCAATTTGCAGGTCCCTTCCTCATGTCCACACAAGGACCTCTAGTCTGGAGATGGGGACCATGTTGGCAGCAGTGCACCTACAACTCTACATGGCGACAACACTGCACAGTTGGTAGTGGTGGGAGTGCAGGCATTTCCAGGTGGTGAGACTACTAATATGTAACATTTGTGATGTCATGTTAATGGTACTACGTGCTCAAGTATGTTGTTGGTCCGGCATTGCTGTGAGCATTTCAGGTGTTGCAGGTTTCTAATAGTGCCACTGTACATAGTGAGACTGATGTCATGTTGTGGGGATTACTTTGTTTACCTGCAATTAGCATGACATGGCACGGTGTGTCGTGTGGCGGTGCTGGGGTTGGGTTGGCTGACATGGCACTGTCCTCTTGTTGCATTTTGCAAGTGGGTATTCATTTTAGCTGCTTCAATGTGTAACTTCACAAAACTGCATTGGTGGTGTCTGTGTGGGTAGGGATGCACACATTGTGACACTTCCAGGTGAACAATCTCAGGCTGACATGGTATTCCCGGTTCATTCTCCAGACATTCAGGATCAGTGTCAGGTTGAGTCATCATTGATTGTCAGATGGAATGTGCCAGGGCAGTGTGCACTCCACAGGGGTGTGATTTCTATGTGAAGTAATTAGCCACTAGCTGTGTACGGGCTGCCTCCCCCCGTGCCCTTTCCCCTCCCATGCGCAGCGGCTGTGCATGTGGTTGGGGATGTGGGGCCACCACCATGTCCACGGCCAGGCCCCGGCGTGTTGCAACGTTGTGCAGGACACATGCTGCCACTATGATCCTGCACACTACTGGGGGAGCGTATAACAGCTGCCCGCCAGAACGGTCAAGGGAGCGAAAGCGTGACTTTAGCACTCCGAATGTGCGCTCCACTATGCCCCTGGTTGTAATGTGGGCTGTGTTATATCTTACCTGGGGTGGCGTGGTGGGGTTCCGAATTGGCGTCATCATGTGGGGGCTGAGAGGGTAGGCACTGTCCCCTGTGGAGGTGGTGATTGGTATCATTGGTGGGGTTGTGACCTTGCTCAGTATCCAACATGCATGCATGTGCAGTGGCATACATACTCACCAAGCAGCCATGTATCGCCATGCCGCCCAGCATCTATGTCCCGGCATAGGGTGGACATTCGGTAAATGAAGCTGTCGTGGGTGGACCCGGGATAGTTGGCATATACTGAGGTGATGATTCCCTTGGCATTACATACTACCTGCACGTTGATGGAATGCCAGTGCTTGCGGTTCCTATAGATGTGCTCTGATGCCCTGGGGGGACGTAGAGCCACATGGGTGCAGTCGATGGCACCTAGCACTTTGGGGAATCGTGCCACTCCGTAAAAATCCAGGGCGGCAGCATGCCTTTCTGCAGGTGTTCTGGGCAGGTATATGTGCCTGCGGACTGATGGGCGTGCAGTCATGATGTTCAAGACCTGGTGTAGGCAGCGTGACTGGGTGGCCTGTGACACCCCACCCACTATGGCACTTGTCCGCTGAAATGATCCAGTGGCTAAGAAGTGCAGTACATTGAGGACCTTCTCCAGGGGGATGAGTGCTTGGGAGCACAGGGTGGGTGATGTGAGGTCATCCTCCCACTCAGTCACCAGGTCCAGTATGATGTGTGGTGGAAACCTGTACCTCCCATACACCTGGTCATCAGGCATCCCGAAAAGGCTGGTTCTGGGTGTGAATATTCTGGCCCTGACTATCCTCCTCCTCCTCCTTTGGTAGCCCACTGCCACTGCTGCTAGGAACGGTATGTTCATCCTGGCGTCTGAGCTTGTTATTGTTAAAGTCCGCAATTTTATGCTTTGCGCGTGTTCTAGGCGAGCGTGTGACCCGCGCACCCCTGGAATCCAGTTCCCAGTCCAATAGCGTGTGGAAATTCACACGCACCACGGGATACAGCGTGTGACCCGCGCACCCCTGGAATCCAGTTCCCAGTCCAATAGCGTGTGGAAATTCACACGCACCATGGGATACAGGTTCGCTGACGTACTTGCGTGTGTAAGTGGCCGCGCACCCATTAAATACACGTACATAGGCCAATCGCGTGTACGCGCACTTTTGTCCAATTACACGCAATGAAATACACGTACATAGGCCAATCACGCGATGACACTCTGACGTGCAGTATTTACACGTGTGTTCCGTCATCACATGCTGAGTGGGGAACGCCCGTGCGGGTCACGTCAGACGCGCTTACGCGCTGAGGGACTCTGGTCCAATAGAATCGCGTATGCGTGCTGACGCGCTTACGCGCTAAGGGCCTTTCCTCGGATTTCACGCTGACGTGCAGGATTTTCACGTGCCAAATCACTCCGTATCAAGCTGGCCACCCGAAAACACACGGAACACCACGCTCCTGCCCAGAAGGCCGAGTTACTGCCCCCCAGTGCCCCGAGCAGCCTCCCACATGCTATCTGCTGCTGCCTGCCTGCCTGCCTGCCGCCACCGTGCCCTGCCATTTGGTGCCTGCACATCAGCCATCTGCAGGGGTCCAGTTGCTGTGTCCACCCCTGCTGGAACTGAAGACTCCCAACTGGGATTACATCGCTCCACAGCCCAGCCCCAGGACCCAGTTGCCCACCCACACCTGCCTCTGGGGTTGCCATGTCGGGCACTTCCACATCTGGCACCAGTGGCAACCCCAGGCCAGAGGGGCAGAGGGGCACCAGCTTCACTGCCACCGAAGTTGGTGTCCTGGTGGAGCATGTCCTGGGGCAGTATGATGCCCTCTTTGGATCGTCCCGCGCCAGCAAGGAAGGACGGGAGAGGATCTGGGCCGACTGTGTGGTTGCCATCAACGCGGAGGGGGTGGCAACCCGCAACGTCCAGAAGATCAAGAAGCGCTGGGAGGACTTGAGGTCCAGGACCCTTGTGAAGGCCCGGCGCCTCGTGGAGGGGGGCCGGGGCCGCATGAGTTCCATCCAGAAGAGGGTCCTGGAACGCGTACGCCCAGCGCTCCACGCCCAGGTCCTTGAGAGGGAGGCCCGTCTGGAGTTGAGCGGTATGTGTCCAAGCATTACTGTGTGAGACAGGGCATGTTGCGGTGTGCTGGTTCTATGATACTTGCCTGTATGTGTGCCATGGGCCATGTATGCATGTATGTGTGCAGGGACATCATGGTAATGCATGTGCGACCAGTGATGTGTGACCCACATGGTTGTTGCATGTGTTGAAATGCGGCATGGGGAGCCCTATGCAGATTTTGGACATGAGAGCATGCCAGTCTCTGTACCTGGACATGGATGGGGGTGAAGGATGGGTGCTGATGCCAGGTACATATATGGTAGCCATGTCTGTGTGCCTGACCTGCGTGTCTGTGACTTGTGCATGCCATGGATGCATGACACATGTGTGTGACAATACACAGATTCAGTGACGCACCCAACCTACCCTTGTTTCGCCTGTGTCCGGTGTGTTTGGGGCCAGATGGATGTGACTGAGGTGAAGTGTGTGCATGTGATATGCATGAGCCATGATGCATGTGAGTTACATATCATTGAATGTTTCTAGAGTCCATTGGACATGCATGGAAATGTCCATGGCATGCACCATGCCTGTTACTGTGTGTGTTTTGCCTGGACTGACCCATGTGTTGTGGAGGGACATGATGGAAGTGTACTTTGACAGTGGTGCTCATCTGCTATTGCTTCCTGTCTAGGGGACCATTGTACAGTAGCCTGATGCTTGTGTCCTTTGTCTCCCTCTACGCAGCGGCTAGTGAAGAAGAGGGCGGAGACGGCGCTGTGGAGCAAGGCGGCGGGGATGCCCCCACGGCTGCAGCGGAAGGGGTGGGTGAGCCCCCACAGGGGCCTGCTATGGCGGGAGACGGTGAGGAGCCATCCAGGTTGGTGGTTTGCACAGAGGAGGAGGAGGCCGACACTGGTGCACACATGGGGCCTGGTGGGAGCATCCCTGCTGGTGCAAGTGGTGCAGTCCAGGGCCAGGGGCAGGAGGCAGCACAGGTCACCGTGGAGGGGCCTGTGCATGTCACTGTCCCTGACCCTGTGAGTGCACCACCATGCACCAGCAGGGATGCCCCGTCCCAGGCCCGTCCGCAGGTAGAGGGGATGTCCATGTCACCTGACTCCCCTCCACCTGCGGACGTGGTAACCCCTGGCCGCGTGGAGAAGGTCCTGATTGGGGTCGCGATGCGCATGGCTGTGATTCGTGATGACGTGCGTGCTTCCCGGGAGGAGCACGCACGTCATCACGAAGTGCACCGTGCCGACGTGGCCCAATTGGGATCGGCCATGTTCGGGGGTTTCCTGCATGTGTTGGCCAATCTGACGGCCCTCTCCTCCTCTGTGCAGGCTATCCACCGGTCGTTCTCCTTGCCGTCTTCCGGCCCAGATGCCACCAGGGCCCCCTGTGGACCTGCCCCGACCAATGCAGCCAGCTCGGTGGGGATCCCATCCCTGCCACAGTTGGGAGTCGGAGGTCCAGCAGGGGTGGACAACACAGCAAGTGGACCCCAGCAGATGGAAGATGTGACGGCATCATCGGGCAGGGCACGTGCACGACTGCGTCAGTGGTTTCCATCAGCCTGGATGCCGTTGTGCTGGCAGAGGCAGTGGCGTCGGAGGCAGCAGCGGGCTCGACGTGGGAGGCATCATGGCTCGGGGCCATCAAGATCAGAGGGGCAGGCATCGGCCGGAGGGCAGGGCAACCCTGGGATGGTGGTGTGTTCCGTGTGGGAGGAGTTTGGCCAGCGGATAGGTGCGGAGCGGCAGCGGGCGGAAGAGGAGCGGCTCGCCATGGTCAGGGCGGAGTTCTCCATGAGGCGGGCTGAGTGCCTCGAGGAAGCTCGCAGGGAGTTTGAGGTGGACATGGGGTTGTCCCTGCGAGACCTCGGGGCCAGGACAGAGTCCCGCCTCCAGGACATCGACATGGAGTTCGATGATGCCCTGGCCAGCAACATCACCAAGTGAGCCGCAGGACTTGCCCGCTGCCTTTGTATATAGTTATTTAGTTAGTTAGTGCTAGGTTTCCTTTATTTATTTTTATTATTTTGGACCGCTCGGACAATGGCCACTTTTTTGTACATATATTTTTCATTAGTTAGTGGTAGGTTTCATTTTTGGTGTTGGGCTCATGGACCCTGGAACATTCCTGTATATAGTTTGTTTTTTTGGGAGATACATTTTTTTAATTTCTTATTGTTTTCACCATGACGTAATGGTTTTTCATTAATTTCCTATTACATGATATTGCTTTGGACAAATTCATTTTAATTTTTTTTTCCTTTGTTTTTTTGTTTATCACTTTTGTTCTCGGACATGGACCATTTATTTACTTAGCCACATCGTTGTATGTTTGAAAAGTTCACTTATTTTTGGTATTTAATACATTTTTTTATATTTTCTTACACTTGTGTTATTTTCTCATTGGTTTGTTACATGTCATGATATGGGTTTTGACATTCACTTGCACCCATTGTGTATGTGTGTGTGACGGACATGTGTTCTTTTGCATACTTGGCATTGGGGTTGTGTCATGTGATTGCATTCATTATGTGGGTGGATGCAATCCTTGCCTGGGTGTTTGTGCTGGGTATGCTGGCCATTACTGCCATGATTGTGTATCATCAGGACCTGGGGCCAGGGGGACATGTGTGAGGGTCTGCTGGCAGGTTCCCCACAGTGCTGGGGGGTGGGGGTGGTGGGAGGCATGGGTGGGGGCCTGGTGGAGGCTGCCCCTGCACTGCTGGGGGGTGGGGGTGGTGGGAGACATGAGTGGGGGCCTGGTGGAGGGTGCCCCTGGATGGTGGGGGGTGGGGGTGGTGGGAGACATGGTTGGGGGCCTGGTGGAGGGTGCCCCTGGTTCCTGGGGGTGTGGGGGTGGTGGGAGGAATGGGTGGGGGCCTGGTGGAGCCTGCCCCTGCACTGCTGGGGGGTGGGGGTGGTGGGAGACATGAGTGGGGGCCTGGTGGAGGGTGCCCCTGGATGGTGGGGGGTGGGGGTGGTGGGAGACATGGTTGGGGGCCTGGTGGAGGGTGCCCCTGGTGACTGGGGGGGTGGGGGTGGTGGGAGACATGAGTGTGGGCCTGGTGGAGGCTGCCCCTGCACTGCTGGGGGGTGGGGGTGGTGGGAGACATGAGTGGGGGCCTGGTGGAGGGTGCCCCTGGATGGTGGGGGGTGGGGGTGGTGGGAGACATGGTTGGGGGCCTGGTGGAGGGTGCCCCTGGTGACTGGGGGGGTGGGGGTGGTGGGTGACATGAGTGGGGGCCTGGTGGAGGGTGCCCCTGGTGACTGGGGGGGTGGGGTGGTGGGTGACATGAGTGGGGGCCTGGTGGAGGGTGCCCCTAGATGGTGGGGGGTGGGGTGGTGGGAGACATGGTTGGGGGCCTGGTGGAGGGTGCCCCTGGTGACTGGGGGGGTGGGGGTGGTGGGAGACATGAGTGGGGGCCTGGTGGAGGGTGCCCCTAGATGGTGGGGGGTGGGGGTGGTGGGAGACATGGTTGGGGGCCTGGTGGAGGGTGCCCCTGGTGACTGGGGGGTGGGGGTGGTGGGAGACATGAGTGTGGGCCTGGTGGAGGCTGCCCCTGCACTGCTGGGGGGTGGGGGTGGTGGGAGACATGAGTGGGGGCCTGGTGGAGGGTGCCCCTGGATGGTGGGGGGTGGGGGTGGTGGGAGACATGGTTGGGGGCCTGGTGGAGGGTGCCCCTGGTGACTGGGGGGATGGGGGTGGTGGGTGACATGAGTGGGGGCCTGGTGGAGGGTGCCCCTGGTGACTGGGGGGGTGGGGGTGGTGGGTGACATGAGTGGGGGCCTGGTGGAGGGTGCCCCTAGATGGTGGGGGGTGGGGGTGGTGGGAGACATGGTTGGGGGCCTGGTGGAGGGTACCCCTGGTGACTGGGGGGGTGGGGGTGGTGGGAGACATGAGCAGGTGTGCAGGGTAGTCCCCTGTTTTGTGGGCTGCCTGCAGGGGCCGTCGAGGGTGACAGGACCCACCCAGCCTAATCGCGTGTGTAACTTCGCACGCACCCCTGTAATACACGTACCAAGCCAAATCGCGTGTGATAATTCCCGCGCACCCCTGAAATACATGCGCCCAGGCTATTTGCGTGTGGAAATTCCCGCGCACCCCTGAAATACACGTACCCTGCTGTAATCGCGTGTGGGACTTCCCGCGCACCCCTGTAATACACGCGCCCAGCCTATTCGCGTGTGGAAATTCCCGCGCACCCCTGAAATACACGCGCCCAGGCTATTCGCGTGTGGAACTTCCCGCGCACCCCTGAAATACACACGCCCAGCCTATTCGCGTGTGGAACTTCCCGCGCACCCCTGAAATACACGCGGCCAGGCTATTCGCGTGTGGAACTTCCCGCGCACCCCTGAAATACACGTACCCTGCTGTAATCGCGTGTGGGACTTCCCACGCACCCCTGAAATACACGCGGCCAGGCTTTTGGCGTGTGGAACTTCGCGCGCACCCCTGTAATACACGTACCAAGCCAAATCGCGTGTGATAATTCCCGCGCACCCCTGAAATACACGCGCCCAGGCTATTCGCGTGTGGAAATTCCCGCGCACCCCTGAAATACACGTACCCTGCTGTAATCGCGTGTGGGACTTCCCGCGCACCCCTGTAATACACGCGCCCAGCCTATTCGCGTGTGGAAATTCCCGCGCACCCCTGAAATACACGCGCCCAGGCTATTCGCGTGTGGAACTTCCCGCGCACCCCTGAAATACATGCGGCCAGGCTATTCGCGTGTGGAACTTCCCGCGCACCCCTGAAATACACGTACCCTGCTGTAATCGCGTGTGGGACTTCCCGCGCACCCCTGAAATACACGCGGCCAGGCTATTCGCGTGTGGAACTTCCCGCGCACCCCTGAAATACACGTACCCTGCTGTAATTGCGTGTGGGACTTCCCGCGCACCCCTGAAATACACGCGGCCAGGCTATTCGCGTGTGGAAATTCCTGCGCACCCCTGAAATGCACGTACTCTGCTGTAATCGCGTGTGGACCTTCCCGCGCACCCCTGAAATCCACGTACCCGGCCAAATCGCATGTGAGACTTCCCGCGCACACGTATTTTTTGTCAGCGTGTCCGTGTTTGTGGGTACCCCTTTGCACGTCATTTGTCCTGGAGGGCCACAGTATAGGACATTCATCATGGCAGTATATGGGTGCTATTTGTTGGCGCACCTTTTGGCGCACATTTCTTACAGCCGCTGAGACGCTACCGCCTGCTTTCTTGTGGCGGTCGTGTTTGTGCCTGTCCGCTGGTTTGAGCGTGCGCTTTTTTGACCTATTCTATTCCATGAATACGTGTTGTAGGCGAGCGTGTGGGCGTTCTGCGCACTTTTACCCTGTGCTTCCCCCGTGACGCCCACATTTTGGCAAGTTGTTCCCCATTCCGAGTGTTACGCCCCGTGTTCCGCCTACTTTTGTTGCGTGCGCCGCGCTATGTGCGATTTTCGCTGTGGACTGTGCGATTTTCGCTGTGACCTGGCGCATGCCGTTAGATGGGCTGTGCGCCAACGTGCGCCGCGCACTTTCTTATCGCACGTCCGATGGTTTTCTCGCGCACGGCCTTCCATGAATCGATGTGCGCTGCTTTTCGTGCGATTTTCGCTATTCCACTGCGATTTTCGCTATTCCACTGCGATTTTCGCTATTCCACTGCGAATCGCACGTTTTTGGCCACTTGCGCCACGCTAATTATTCCATGAATCGGCCTGATAGTGTTAAAGGTAAGTCACCTAAAAATACATATTGCATAAAAAAAAAAGAAGAAAAATATATCAATGATTACAATGCAATCATTGCCTACTTATGGAATGCAAACATAGACGTGCAGTACATTGCAGACAATTCTACTGTAGTTGCACGATATATCACAGCATACTTAACCAAATCAGAAAAGACAGAGCTCCAAGACCTCTGGAATGACCTTCATCAGATAAAACAGTGTCTCAGAAATTATACAGCTTGGGCATAAAAATGCTGTCCCATAGAGAATGTGGATCCTATGAAGCAGCTGATCGATTAACTGGTACTGCATTGTATGGTAAATCTGCAAATATAATATGCCTAAGTCTTGGTCCAGCTAAATCTAGAAAAAGAGTTCTAAAATCATACGAAGATATAGAAACAATAGCCAAACATGATCCCAACAGCCAAGACATTTTAAAAAACAATTTATTGGACACATACTACCCAAACAGGAGTACCACTTTGGAAACCATGAGTCTATACCACATAGCCCAAAACTACACATACAAAAATAATATAAAACCTGATGAACAAAACCGTAAATACAAAGTGACAAACTGTGAAGGCAGCTTAGTAAAACTCACCAAACCAAATTTAATGAATCATATCAAATTGTCATTAAAGACTCCTCAACATAAAGAAGTATATTACATGTCCCTGCTACAACTCTTTAAACCATGGAGAAAAGAAGAAGAAATACTAGATAACTATGACTCATATGAAGATGTTTTCAAAGCAAATGAAAGCAGTATAACTGATGTAAACTTTGCACAGTACAAAACAATGTTGCACAATGAACAGCAACACGAAGAAGAACTCCAGGCCCAACTAGATAAGGACACTTCTGACAGTAGTCAACCATCTGTCACTGGAAGCCAAGAACCACTGGGAGACCCACTAATAACAAATGAGGCAGAATTAGCTATGATAGAAGTACAAAACACCATGTGTCAGTATGAAGATAAAGAAGACTTAACTATACTAGAATCAAAGCTAAACAATGAGCAACGTAGCATTTTTCAAGAAGTAACAAAAGAAATTGCACATTGTGTACAACATGAAAACAAAGAATGCACCTGTCAAAATTACAAACCTATAGTATTGTATGTCAGTGGTGAAGCTGGTTCTGGCAAAACATTCCTAATCAAAATCATCAGTAAGTTCCTTCAACAATTCACAAACAACAAACTGTCAGCTATTGTCACTGCCCCCACAGGTTTAGCTGCCTACAACATGGGTGGTGTCACTTTACACAGATTACTACTCCTGCCAGTAGAACACCAAAACAAATTACATTATTACAAACTTTCTGCAGAATCTGCAATGGAACTACGCAGAGTATTAAAACAAATAAAAATGCTACTAATAGAGGAAGTGAGCATGGTGTCCAGCCTAATGTTGGCTTTGATTCACCTCAGATTACAGGAAGTACTCAAAACAAACTATGAAGAGCTCTTTGCAGGAAAACACAATTGTTTTCGGAGATCTTCTTCAATTGACACCTGTAAAAGGTGAGCCTATTTTTAAAACATTAGGACACAAACTCTGTCATAAAACTGTTGGCAGCATTGGAAATGTCAACCTTTGGCAACATTTCCAATACAGAGAATTAACACAAAACATGCACCAATCTGCAGATCTCACTTATGCCAACATCTTAAAAAGTATCAGAGTTGGTATACTTTCTAGAGAAGCAGAAGCAATATTGAAAACCCGGCACATTCATGCACTTTATGGTGATGATACACGTGCTACAGATGTTATGGAACAATTAGCCCACAACAATGTCAATTGTATGGCCCTAATGCCAACTCCTGCAAGCTGTTTCAAATTCAATGAAATCATGTTAATTAAAGAAATGCAACCAATAATGGAAATTAGCGCCACCGACAAACTAGATGTACATGGAATGACACTACCTATGTGTGACCAAGCCACAGCAAGACTAAACAGTTTAGAAAAATCAATCTCAAACACAGCAGGCTTGGAAAAGATATTAAAATTATCCTTAAACTGCAGAGTAATGCTGAAACATAACCTTGACGTAGACCAAGGACTAGTTAATGGAGCACTGGGTACAGTTGTTGGCTTTCAAACATACCCACGTGACAACAAAATTCAGTTTGTCAATATTCTCTTTGACAAACTTTCAGAAGTTAAAAGAATAGGACGCTCAACAGCTCGATTCCTTCTCTTCAAAGACATGTATGTATGCAGAAAACATTTTTCTCTAACGCTTGCACACGCAGCCACCATTCATAAATCACAAGGTCTTACCTTAGACAAAGCAATGATAGACAATGGTAACACAGTCTTTAAAGAAGGCATGAGCTACGTAGCACTATCACGCTTACGTACACTTGACGGTCTATTTCTAATCAACTTTGATGCAAGTAAAATAAACGCTGATATTCCTTGCATTTTAGAATACAATAGACTTCGTTCACTATACACCCCCTATCTACAAACATGTCCTGTTCCACAAAAAGGAAAATGTTTTAAAAGAAAACTAAATCAAAAAGAAATGCAACAGGATGTCGCTGCAAATCCTCCAAAAAGAGTAAAAGAAACTAAAACTTCATCAAGTTCCACAATCAAAAAAGAATCAATTAGGGAAAGTAAACCAGGTACTTCTTCAAAGAAGGAAGACAAACTCCAAAAAAAGCAGTCAGATACAGAACTTCATGGTCCATTTAAACTCTCAAATATAGTTGGTGTAAGTTGCTACGCAAATGTAGCAATGAATATTCTATTTCAATTACCACCAATTGTTGAGAACATTTACTTACACAGTGTAGACCCATTGTGTTTGCAAATGTTAGTACTTCACAGAAATGCAGCAAACAATCCTGACAACACGTATAGTGTTTTTGGAATAAGACAACAATTGGACTACTGTGCTGGAATGGTGAAATTCATTATAAACTCACAGGAAGATCCACAAGAATTTCTAATGTACTTATTGCAAGTACTGGAAAACAAAAACATACCTATAAATGAAATCTTCCAGATTTCATACATGTGGAAACATACATGCACTCTCTGCAGCAATGTGACACAAGAACAAATCCCCAATGAGAGCTTTGTTTATATATCAATACCTAATTGTGAATCCGTTCCATTTCAGCAACTTGTACAAAATGCAAACCATGTTAGATTATATTCCACTTGCAATTCAGATAATCGCTCCATGTTAGTAATACAAACACATAGTAAATACGTAATACTAATGCTTCTACGTTACAATGCAGATGGTACCAAAAACAACTGCAAGCTGACTGGATTCACACATGGTCAAATATCACTTGGTAGGAAAACCTTCACAACCATAGGTATCATCTACCACGCAAGAGCCACAACCAACTCAGGACACTACACTGCATATATAAAAAAGAAATGTAGATGGTTTGAATGTAATGATAGTACCATTACTCTAAAGCAGAGATCACCAGCAAATCTTACAAACGCTTATTTAATGTTCTTAAAACCAAAATTTAATAACTAAACTGTACTTAAACCTTAAATACACTTGCAGTAAAAAAATATAAACTGTCACAATATTCCAAATGCTATCTAAGTGCCCAAAGATGCTACAACAACTAAACAGATAAATTAGGACTACTTAAATAAATCAAAAAATAAACAGTTAAAATACGCCAATTGGTATCTAACTGTCCCAAAATTTAGAAATATTCAAACAGATAAATCAATACCACGAAATTATATCAAAAAATAAATAGTTAGAATATGCCTACTGGTATCTAACTGCTCCAAAACTGTACAATATCCAAACAAATACCTAATATCTTACTGCTCCCAAAAAACTGGAACAATCCAATGTATAAAGCATTCACCAGAAACAACAAGTAAACACTGAAAACAAACAAACAAATAAACTGTAGCATAACAGAAAAAGGTTAATCCAACATGTATTTTTTTTTCTCCCACAGACCCAATGATTTTAGCAACAAACACAGAAACTGAGCAAATTGCACAGTACTCTCGTTTGTCATCGACTAAATATGAGGGTAAAAAAAAGAAAAAATGTTGATTGTACAATGTAATAACTCTTTATAAAAGACTAATACTAACATACTAATACTAACATGCTATTTTATTTTATCACAGAAATGAACAAGAAAACATGGACTCTCGTTACTAAACCAAATAGTAAGTATAGCATCATAAATACAACCATCGCAGCATATCACACCCATACTGGCTTATAACATTGTTCCTTATAAATGTGTTTTTGACCCAAAGTTATAAGCCACTCTGAGTGTGATATGCTGCGGTGCTTCTGGCCAGGGCATAGACTCTTGGGTGCATGTCATATGACTATGTCACGCCCATAGATTCAAGCATTGCAACCATTTTAATGTCCGCGGACATGAACACATTCAACTTGCCAGAGGACAATACGGACAGCGTCCTCATGACACCCCCATTTTCTTTGTGTACGAACATTTCAGGACACCGCAAGTGTTCTTAGAACACTTTCAGCTTGCCAACGAACAATACACACAACGTCTCCAGGACACCCCCTGCTAACATTCCAAGACCCCACAAGTGTTCTTAGAACACTTTCAACTTCACACCGAATCCATTCTGTATTTACGAACATTCCAGAACAGCCGTGTTGTCTGCAGACAAATCGAACACAACAAAAGCATCTAGCACATAAAAAAAATACTCCCCCGCCATCCCCAAACACTCTTACACACCAACACACGCCACTAAATACAATTTTTAATTCAAGTTTCACCGCGCTGTCCGCGGTCGTCAGCGAATGCAAGATGGCGGGCGCGACAGAAAATCTGACGCGCATCACGCACCACAGCGCCCAATCAGCGAACATGTCGCATGTCTGCGGACATGACGCAAGCCCATGGGCCAATCGGGGTGCTGTCCGCGGAGCAAACAGGGAAGTCCATCCGCGAAGCGAACACAGATATCACTAATTTTTTTGCCTTACATTTTGGTCATTTTTAAAAGAAACTACTGGACAGATTTACACCAAATTTGCAAAAGCACGCTTTCTGGACCAAGCCGCTGCTCCTGCCGCAAATTTGGTGTAAATCCGTCCAGCGGTTCGGGCTGTAGCCGTGCGCAAAGTTTTTCCTGATTATGTCTATAGGAAAAAACAAAAGTTTTGGGACCCCCCTATAACTTTGCCCCCCCTGGACCAAACCTCTCCAAACTTTGCAAATTCAGAGTGGGCCATATACTTTTTTTGCAAAGTTTGGTGAGGATTCGTCCAGAGGGAGCGAAGTTATAAGCCACCCAACACCCAAAAAGTGCTCTTCCTATGGAAACACCAACTTAACCATAACTATATATATATATGATATAGGGGTTAGTCTTTTTATTGGTTATAACCTGAAGGCTCCAGCTGAGACCACCTCTAAATTGATAATGATGAATACATGTCATCTCTTCATTACTTGGTTGGTTAATGCAATATGTACTGGGCAGCACAGCATTGAGTGTGTCCATTGGTTGGCACCTTACTTGCCAACCTTGAGAAATTGACAGGTCGTCAGAACATGAGCCAAAATGGGAGTAGGGAGAGAGAAGTCCAGGAACTGCTTTCCTTTCCTATCCCTTATTCCTAGGCCACTAGCCAGAGTGACCTCTTTGTAGTCAACGTTGCTAGGCGCCTTGGTTCTGAGAAAACATGGGGAGTCGAAGCAGGTGCCTGTCTGTGTCTGGACTAAATGAATAGACAGTGTTCTTGAATGTTGAGTCACTTGTTAGAGGACCATGTTCTGAATTGTTTCACCCTGCATTTATCTGAGATTTTAGTTCATGTGAGCACAAATGTTATTACGTTTATGACCACTAGAGACTTAGTCAATCCATTCCTTATAGAGTTTTGAGCTTGCAATTAGCCTGCACCCGGAATTCAAAGGCAAATCGTTTGTTAATTAATCTTAGAGAAATATGTCTTTTGCAATGGGAATTATTAACTGTGTTCCTTCCGAACTGTCCCTGCACTCCCTAATGTCTCCATAACCTTGGCAGGGTCCATTCAGCTACCGTCTGCGCTCTGCACGGATCTATATTTCAGTAAATTCAGCAATTTGAGTTTCCAAGAAGCCTCAAGGCCTTTCATTCATTTGAATGAGTGCTGCAACTTCCATTTTGAAAAAGATGGCTGCCTATTACTAATGCGTTCTGTGTTAGTAAACCATATATGTGTATCGTTCATGTTGTATTTCAGCGTATACATTGCTTATGTTATGTTCTTCATGTCTTTATGATTACAAGCAATATTGTTTGTGTATGAATGCCCGTTTAACCTAGTGTCTGTGTTTCTTAATGGTGAGTACATATCTGCGTCGTGTTTATTGCATGTTCGTGGGCCAGTTAACAGTGAGTTTCCTTACTCTCGCCATCTATAGTTACATCAGGTCAATTTGTTCATGTATCTGCCTGGGATAAGGCTAGTATGGTTGCCTTAGTGCATAGCATTTGTCCCCAGTGCGATATTTGGGTGGGGGAGGGGCAGTAGACATGAATGACATATTCATCTGCCTGTCAACAAAAATCTTGAACTTTCTTCATGAGGTGCCACAAAGAGTCACTGACAGTCGCAAAAATCAGGGAGGTATCATGTGCTGTAGCTTGCAAGGCCTATTTTGAGTGGTGGGGGTGCTTCTGTTAAGGCTGTTATTGGGTCCGGGTCAGGTTCAATCCCTTTTGCCAAAAACACATGCCCAAAGAACTTGAGGGTCGATTTTTTGAAATCACATTTGTCCCTATTAAGGGCGAGGTCGGCGTTTTCAAGTGCTTTGCAAACTTGGAGCAGCGTAGCATCATGGTTGTCCTGTGATGTAACGAAAAAGCAGAATATTGTCACTGTAATTTAAGCAGTTCTGTATACGACGAATAACCTTATGTAGTTTCTCTTGAAACATCTCAGCCACCGCCGTTATTCTGAAAGTTAACCGCTTGTACTGGAAGAGGCATATGTGCGTGGTAAACATTGTGATGTAAATGGAGACCTCACTGATTTCTAGTTGATGATAACCTGTATTCAGGTCTAGTGTTGAGCAGACTGTGGCTCCACTTATGAAGTGTATCATGCCTGTTATATGTGGTGCTTGGTGTCTTTTTTTTAAGATCACTTGGTTCGGTAGTCTCATATCTATGCACAAATATATCTGTCTTTCTGGGCCTTTCGTAGGCACTGGCACTTCGGGTGACACCCAGGGAGTGGGGCCTTTCACCGGTTCTATGATGTTGGCCTTGATGAGAGACTGTAGCTCCTTCTCCACTTGACCATGGGTATTAAAGAGGAAAGCCCTTTAGTGCTTGGCTACTGGTTATACTTTTTGGGTTCCTGTAGAACTTGACCTTGCATCCTTTCAGCTTCCCAGTTTCCTTGAAGAGTGATGGCAAAGTGGGTTCGATCTTAGCAGAGGATGTCTTGTACTGGTTCATCATGAGGTGGTATAGCAGATGTATCAAACCCGGTCGAATAGCCATTTTAAAACTCAGTATGCATCCAAAATCACTGTCAGCTCTAAAGACTTGTACCACTATGTTGTATGCCTGTTCCTTGAATTCACATTTAGCCATGGACAGCAGTGGTTGCTTGGAGCCATATGCGTATATGCCCACTTGGGCTCTTTTTAGTTTCAATTTCACAGCTAGTTTCCAGAATTCTACTTCAGACATGATATTTACAGTAGCCCCTGTGTCAATTAAAAACTGATATGACTTGCCATTTATTTTCAGTGATGGGGCGGGGCTGTGCGCCCAATCGATGTGGGATTCCCAATGCTGTATACATATCCTTTCTTCCATCTTTCATGACTTGATGCAGAGTCAGAGTCATTCATGGGTGGAGAGAGGTGTCTGTAGATGGTCTAATTGTCTTTTTGGTATGTGATGTCTCCTGGCGGATACAGACTCTCTGTGTTGCGATCTCCTTTCGTTCAGGGTGCTGGGATCCCCGACGGTCTCTGGACCTTCTCCTTTTTCGGTCTGTGTATAGAGGTATTGCTGCTGAAAGTCTCGCTGTTTCTTGCTTATGTCTCATTTGGCCTCTGGTTCCTGTAAACTGATTGAAAGCGATTTTCTCTTCCACGTGCGGCACACTCCTGATGCATTCACATCTATAGCACAGAACCTTTCAAGATTGTTTCTGGTGCGTGCTTCAACACAATTTGCTTGATATTCACCAGCACAATCAGTGCAATTCTGAGTTTTTCTTTTGTGAAGACCTGCAGTTCAGTTGCAATGGTAGTTCAGGCCATCTGAGAATTTCAGGTAATGTGTGCAGTTTGTCCAGTAATTTCTTTGTTAGCGTGAGTGATTTGCACCCTGCTATACTTGCGATTTGATGGCTTCTTCATTGGAGCAGAAGTAAAAGTCACAATGATTCACGCGTGTGCGCGGTTGTGTCAAAAAACGGTCGATAGTTTCTTCTTTTAATTGAGTGGTGGTGTGAAAGACATGCCTTTCGTTGTCTACATTCTTGTGTGTAGCAAAATTATCACTCAGTTGCTGTGTTACATCCAGATAGGCTGTTATCCTGTCTTCCGGCATTCCACCTATGATATCCCACATAGCTGCCCCTGCCGTTAGCGTGAGGATGCCTTTTTTTCGGCTGTCATCTTGTGATCCCATGGCAACAACATATACCTCAAAGTCACGTAGCCTTTTGGACCATCTCGGCTGCAGGTTTGTGTTATCTGCCATGCCGAATGGCAGTGGTACATGGATTGGGAATGCTTTAGCGGGGGCAGTAGGACGCAGGTCTGGCACAACCCCCGGGTAGATGAGGAGGGTTCTTGATCAGACATGATAAACCACCTTGTAATGCTTGTTCTTCATTTTGGTGTTCTGGAATTATGTGTATAATGTCTCTGTCTTCTCAATGCTGGCCAGGGTAGGCACTCAGTTGTGTTTGCTTCCCTTTTCTAGTTTTCTGTCTCCCTTCTGTGGCTCATGTGTCTCCCCAGATGGGCCTGCCATCGCAGCCTAGCTGCAAGCGTGAGTGTGGGCCACCCCCCTGGGCTCAGGACATGTGTATGCTTGGCACGAGACTACGGACAGAGAGCCCCCACCACCCGAGGACAACTCAGCTGGCTTCTTCAGCCACAGTTAGGGAGACGCGGGACAGTGTGCCTCTTGTCCATGGTCTGAAAACCCCTTGTCGCCAATGGTATATCCTTCTAGAACTGTATGTAGCAGCCAGCCGTAGTGTTGGACATAACTGAAATTTCTTTCTGGCCCCACCCATCCTCCCTAGTCACTTGCGTTTGGGATATGACCCAAACGTTACATAAGGAGCCAGCTGGATATCAGGATGCTACACAATTGATCCAAAATACTTCATAACACACTATTCTTTACTCTGTTACAGATCTCTGTTCCACGCAACAGTACTGGCATGCACCCAGGCTATCACAAAACATTCCCCCTGGCTGCATCACTTGCTCGCTACCTTTTTAGTCTCGGGCAACTATTCCCTCTTTCAAATTCTCTTATCTTTCCCCTGCTCCATTTTCCGCTTGAAGACCTAGGGGTATCACAATACTCTAAATTTCTGGGCGAGCCTAGGTTCTCCGACATTACTGCGGTGATGACTTGATGCAGTATAACAGCTTAATAACATGGCATAACATACCATTACATAATTAACAAGTTACTCCCTGTTGTGACATGACAAGCCATGATGATGCAAGATAGATGAAACACTTGTGTATGGGCATGATATACATAAAATATCATACCATAGAGGTTAAAAAGGGGCAAGTTAAGGAATAGGTTAGGGTTGATAGTTTCTTAATGGTGTGAGGGGCAAAGGCGTCCAATGGAGCACATGAATGATTGGCTGCCTTAAGGATGAACGTCAGTTTGGTCGGGGTATTGGGAGAGAATGACAATAGAGAGGAGGGAGCAGAGGCAAGTGGTGGTGAGGAAAAGAAGGGGGTGATAAGAGGGTAGTCTTATTTGAAATACTTTTGAGGTGAAGTAAGAGACAAGGTGATTGCCTGAGATGGTTGAGGAGATGATTGGGGGAATCAGGAACATGATTGGGGGAATCAGGAACCTTAATGGATGTAAATAGAGCAGAAGAGCAGGATTAGTGCCAGCATCACTCGTGGATCTGCATGCCATCTTCAGCTGGAAGATCAGATAGGTGACCCAGAGCAAGGGCCAGGTCACGAGGGGGTGAAAGATACAGGTGTTTGAAAGGAGAGTGATGTGCCAAAGTAAACACTTCAAAGGCTTGTTCAAGTTAGCTGGATGGGACGAAGAGCGATCAAAGATGGAGGACCTGATATCAGTTTGACAGGGAGCCCTAAAGGTCTATTGAATGTGTGCTTCCTAATCAGGTTGGCAAGATGGATAACAAGATTGGGTGGAATTGAGACAGAAGTGGAGGTGCAACTTGTCAGAGGAGAGGTGTCATTGGAAGGGGGAAGAGAGTTGAAAAAAAGATAAGTGACAGAGGGTTGCCAGATTTGTGCATGAGTTGGTTGTAGAGAGTTACCAGCAAGTGGTAAGGGGGGATGGAATCTAGAGTAAAATATTGAGCAGTGACAGTGTTTGTGAGGTTCTAGTCCTTCCCAATGTTAACTGTGGTGCCTTAGCTTAAAGTTGAGCGTGCGTTTGAGGCTGGGAAATATGGATTTAGGCATGCTAGGGGGTTGATAGATGAGGGCAATAGTGAAAGGGATTGGTGCAAGCAGTTTAATTGTGATGTGGCCGTACTGTTAAGCTATGCGATGGTAAGCTACATTATGCTTTCTCATACATGTAGGCCTCAGATCCTTCATTTTGCCTTTCCCTGAGGCCTCCCGCTGCACTCTGCTCCTCTGACATACCCAAATCCCTCCTGGAGCAGATTAGACCAAGACCCCGTAACAAGGCAAAGGGACACGTCAGACCTTCTTTTCCCCTTGCGCTCTAAAAATCCAGCATCAGCAACATAGACAGTAGATAACAGTAGTGTTTCTGAAAATGCTGCTTATCCATGTTACAACACAATGTACCTGCAAGGTTCGTCACAAGTCAGATGCTGACAGTTATTGCCAAATGTCTGCAATGCCATGCCAAGTAACACCCCCATTGTGAAAATGCTATAATATATTAGTGATTTGCTTATGATATGCTATATATCCTATGCTTGCAGGGTGGTCCCTTGAGAGCCCTGAGTGCCCGCCACTTGTCCTTCTGTATTTTCCTGCTTATCAGCTGATAATTTCTCTCTATGCTGCGTACTTTCTATCTAATACAAGAAGCTTGGTTTATCCATCAGTCTGGTGTCTAATCTCCTTATTGCTGAAAGCTGAGGCTGAGGTGACCCCTGGGAAGGGGGCCGCCTTGGCTACCACAACTGCAATGTGTACGAACGGAGAGTTGAGGAAATCAGAGGGGGTTGGCGGGTGGGCAGATTTGGCTGATCATGAGGTCTGGCCTTGCCTGCCTCCTTTCTTGGTCAGTCAGGGAGATTAGTAGAAAGTTGCACATTTGAAATACAGAGCAGAAAGTGTAGCAGTGTCATGGGAGTGATTCAAGCCTCAGTGATGCTCATAAGAGAGAAGCATGGGTAGTATGAGTTTCGAAAGTCAGTCAGAAGAGAATTGTGTTACAGAGTGATTGAGCATTCCATACCTTTATGTCAAAATTGGAGGAAGGACTGGTGGGGTAATGGGGAGCCTCTAACTGAAGCCAAGGGGATAGGTTTGGTGCAGGTGGAGTTTGGAGAATGCAATTGGTTGGTGGGTATAAGGAGGGGTTTGGGGAGGTGGTGGCAGAGTCAATGGAGGGACCATGCAGGGGAGAACATGGAAGGCCCATCTAAAGGTTAGGTAGAGTGGGGTGAGTAGGAGAACAAGATGTAGAAGTGTATTGCAGGGAGGGTTCAATGGTTACAACCTTTAAAATAGAAGTAACCAAAACATGTTAATAATAGGCAGGTAGTAGCCAACATTGTAAAATAATAGGTTGGTTGCAACAAAGTAAAAAACATAATAGCCTGATAGTAACCATCAGTGTAGTGCTGGAAATATATGTAGCCCCTGATTTCCAGCCCTGGCCTGGGCATGGGGGTGCACATCCTTTCCCAAGCAATGTTTTCCCTTCCTGGAATCTTCTCCCCTGCCCAGCTCATTCTTGGACAGGGGAGTTATTTTATTTCCTTTCTTTCTTTTCCTCTAAATTCCATCCAGTCTAGGTTAATGGCTGGATACATCAGTCCAGGTAAGTCTTTAGTAACACCCAAACACCCACTACACAAACACTAAACAAAGTATTGTATTTACACACGCTGGTGTCTGTGGGCCTCATTCCGAGTGGGGCGGTAAGGGATACCGGGCACCGGTAAGGAGATCGGTGCCGGTAATCCCTTACTGTCCTACTACGAGGTCCCTTAGCGGGTCCCTTCCTTAACGCCAGGTCTGACCTGGTGTTAAGGACGGGACCCGTTAAGGGACTTCAGAGCTAATAACGGTACCCCAAATTACGGTACCCTTATTAGCTACTTCCTCATTCCCATTGAGCCCCTTGGGGGCTCAATGGGAATGGGTAATGGTTTGGTGAATGGGGACTTACCGGTCCCGCCAAGGTCGGACTGGACCGGTAAGTTCCCATTCAACCAGATCGGACACGGTACCGTTATTGACGGTAGTCATGGCGCAAATAGCGTCATGACTACCACCAACCTCGTAATGAGGCCCTCTGTCTTTATTCCTAGGTTTCTCTTAGCATACAGGCATATAGCCTTATCTAACGGGGCCCTATTTGGTTGACAAGCTACATATATTTGGCTCACCTATAGCGTATGGACTTTGGAAGAAATGAATAGGATATATTTAAACTTCATATGAGGAATGTAGAGCTGCTGATAATGTTGTTTTAGAAAACATTGTAATGTTATTTCTATACATTATATAACTTTGCATTCCACATGTTGTTAAATGGCACTTTTCTTCAAAATAATAAGTGATTTGACATTGCACATATATTTATGCTGAACAGCATTCCTCTCACACTGTAGCAACTGTCGGTAGGGTTCATTTGCCACTAACTCCTGACTTTCTGGTTTTTCCCTCAGTATATTATATGTTGTATGATGCACAGTGCCTTTTGATTGGCTGCATGCGTTGGTTTCATCATTTGAATGGTCAGGATAGCTCCCTGTTTGATTGCTATACTCGCCTATGCTGTATTCTGCTCCAGTTTATTGTGCTTGTTACCCAGCTTGCTGAGTTCGTTAAGCTCAATCATTGTTTGTAGCTCTGGCTATGACCACTGGTGTCTGGCACTCGCTCTCCTTACAAGGTACACGTGTTTTTTCAATGACACAGTTCATTTTTCTTTGCCTAGAATACGGCTTTGTTTATGAATTTCACGGTTTGCTTCATCGTCTTTCTGTTGATGATTATGCTCAGTATGTCTCTCTGTGGTTTTTGTCAGCTTTTCCTATTAACGGTGAACATGGTTGAAAGAGACCGACACATTGCGCTTCCAATGCCGCTGGACTACCAGGCTCATTTTAGATTGTGTGTAAGAATGGACGTAATTTATTGGCAGAGAAAAGCACTCACTAATAACTTACATTCCAGTCCATTATGTGTACATTCTGCATTGAGGTTGTGGGCACCCAAACAATGCTCTGGGCCAAAAATATGATTGCATCTCCAATGACATTGAATAGTCCAGCTGGTGGAAATACTGGAATCCCTATTGATTCTTCCTGTGTTAACGCCTGTAAAAACCATGCAGATTCCATAGTGGAGGTCCGTTTTTTTAAAACTCGGTAATTGCATGCAGGCGACCGCCAACGTCTGATCTTCCGTGTTATTGGGTCCCCCACCTGCAATTTTTCGTCAATCTCTAATTTGAGTATAAGAGTAGAGCAAGATGAATTTGTCACTGTGCTTCAATTTTACTCGCCGCTTTGGGAGAAATATAAAACAGCGTGCAAATGACGCTTTGCAGGCAATGTTTTATAATGTATTCCAATAGAATCTGCCTGCTATTGAGCAGGTGTAATTGCGAGACGTATTTCATTAGAATCCATCCATCAATTGTATGCAGGCGAGAAATCGGGTGCTCCTTCATGGCGGAGGAGGAAAGCAAAGCAGAATTTCCATTTCGTTACCGCCCTACGCATTGGAATGTCTGCAAAATGGAGCGCAAAGTTAAATGTAGGCGTAAAAGCATTACGCCTTGCTTTTACACCTCCATTTAATGTCGAAAATGGCCCCATGTGACTGATTGTAATGTCAGCCACCATGTCTGCATTACTTATCCTTTTTTGGGTGCAAAAAGGCAAGGGAACGCGGGACTTCACGGATTCTGCTTACATGAGCGCATGACAGTCTTCCTATAAATGCTTACTAGCCTATTCTTTATTCGAGTTACTCACTACAAAGCGCAAGTTCATGCTGTTGAACAACTAAATGCCCCTCCTGTTTGCAGACATTTATTTTTCATCAATATCCAAAACATAAGGATACTTAATTAAACAAATGTCCCCTTAGCGTTCTTTTTCAACGTCTTTGTTAGATAGCGGTGAGAACACTCACACAAAAGGATCTGTCGTTTAAGCATTTTTTGCTCCCCTTTAATTATGACTCATTCTTGTAAGGGGCGCCCATGGGGTCATCAGATGCTGGGAAACTATTCACTTAGGAGTCCCGCTAAACCTGTCACCGAGCAGCCCGAGGGTCTCCTTTCTGCTCTCAGCTGAGCTCATCGAATCAAAGCAATGCGATGTTTCCTCTCTACCAGCCGCCGTGGGTTTGTCTAAGGCAGCAATGATATCACCTCTCGCGCCGTCCAGTCTGCACATGCCCGCGCGAAATCCAGTCTCCTCACATTATCTACCTGCCAGCTGCTGCCCCCTCGCCACCACGACCCCCCAGGGCTGGTCTTTTTCATCACATCAGTGATGGTGTGCGCAGTGAAGAGGCCCCTCAGGATGAGCGCTAGCTGACTGCCAGGGACCTATGAACTTCCCCTTTCCTTTAATGAGGGAAAACCTGACAAAACAACACTTCCAAGAAAGCTTCTCAAGCTTTCGCAGCCCTTCTCCATTCCCGGGCTCTTTTCAGTCTCCTCTGACCGGGCACTAGAGGTAGGCCGAGTACGTCCACTTCATTAGACCAAAATAGAGTCCTTACGCATGACAAAAACGCCCGAACTTGTCTTTACTTTCCCACCCCCTTTCCTTCACAACAGGCTCTACTAACTCATCTGAGTCAAAGAGCGCAGACACGAGCTCAATTAGTAGAGTGGCATTCATATGAATGAAGGAATATTATAATGTCCCACCATTGATTTTACTGAGCTACTGCAAGCCATTTTATGCATTCATTTTTGAGAGGTAAGTAATAGCTTGTTTTTATTTACTCATGGTACTGAATTTATAAAGGTTCAGTAAGATCAAAGACTGAGTCTCGCCTCATTCGTGAAGTAGCGAAGATTCCACCCTGGGAGCTACACTTATTCAAGTAACAAGCGCAAAACACCCTAAACTATCGTACTCCGTGATGATTAATCCAATAGACCGGTTAAAGATCGGTTTTACAGCATAAAGTGGCGCGCTCCTGCGGTTTCGGACTCCTCCTGTACAAATACAGAGAAAATCCCAGGAGAGTCCTTCACATCTTACAAATGGGAATTGTATATGTCAGAATGATGAATTTCCCATTCTGATGAATTTTCATAAAACATGACTTTCTATGTTTAATCACGTTTTCCCACATTTCTTTTTTTAAAACTGCTCTTGCCCCAGGTCTCCACCCCTAAACGTTACTTTTTGCCTGCTTTACATTCCCCTATGTTTTTCTTTTCTTATGTTATTTTCTCAATTTTTCTCGCTTATGTACTGTAACAGGTCATCTTACCATGTAAACCATTACATTCTTCACCTTTGCAAGCACGGGCATTGAGCATAGCAACTTCTGGGCCGGCACGGCAGCATTACCTCCTCATACGTTTTCCTCATCAAAGTCGTTAATCTATGTGGTGAGTCCTCAACTGGAGGTCGATGCTTCACAACCCCCCTTCAGAAATGTTTTGCTCGAATTTCTTTTTCCTATTTTTTAAACACAACGCATTTCCTAACATGCGTATACACATCTGACTCACTGTTTAACTACTAAGCAGTTTAAAACTACTAAGGATCTCAGGTGTAAGGTCTGTGATGAGGCAGCAAACCAAAGAGGTGATGGCTGGAAGGTTTAGAATGAATATTAAACCTCTGGCAATTGCTCTGGGCAACCCTGCAGAACATTGTTCTTCACCTGCAAAGCTATTACAGAAAGGGGAAAGAACATATGTAAAGCAGGCTTGCTACCATCCTCAATGGGGCAGTCCAGCACGAACTGCTAGGTCATATGCATTCTGCACGAGACCACAAGAATATTCAGACATGTCTCCCTATGTGAGAGGGTATGCTCCATAGGGAACCAAGCTGCACCTCACTGATGAGGCCCAATAAGGCCGAAACATGTCTACGGTAACTTATGTTTCCGCGCAGAGGGGACCTGACTAGGCAGTTCAGGCAGGGCTACTCTCATTGGTGGCAGTACCTGACTGATTTGCATATGGCTGATCCCTTTTTGCAATGGCGCAGACGGGCAAAAAAAACGGTGGTGTGGAAGGTTGCCCAGACCACTGTCAGTGGTGCAGATGAATACACAACCTTCCACCTATCACCTTTTTGGTTACAATGATGAGGAGGTCCTGGATTTTGAATAATGAAGAATCGTGCCTGTAACTATTCACCCATCTTCCTCTTCACAGTTCTCACCCTGTGAGGTTGTATGAAGCTGGAGTTCAAATCCTTCAAGAGATAGAACCAAACTATGTTCATGGAGGCCTGCTTTGCATTCTCGCTCTGGTATTCATCTAACCTATCACAATATGAACCAGCAGCCCTAAAAGACTAAAGTAAAAACTCTAAAAACAGGAATTGTGTCTTGTGTAGTTGGGAAAACAATGAAGAGCTTCAGAGGGACTTAAAGGCAACGCCTAGAATACCAAGGAATTCACTTGCATCTGATGGCCTCTACTGTAGGTGAAGGACATATTAGAGAAAAAGTCATTGCCCTTATTAAGGTTCCCTTTAAGAGATTACAATAGGTTAAACCTATGGAAAACACTGTGTAAACAATAGAAGGTATCTAATATATCTGCTCATTTGCCCAGCTAAAACTACTTACAATCAGGACATCTGGAATCCAACAGCCCATGGAACTTGTCAGAAGTTAAATACAGCCACGGATGACCAATATACCCTGGCTAGGTCATTGGCAATTAAGCCCTGGTTCATGGTCTAAATATCAGAAAAAGTAAATTTCTTCCAGGAATGTGAATTCTGAGAAGAGGAGTCTGAAATGTTCCAAGTTGAAAATTGAAGAGGGAGGATCAAAGGCGTCCATCTTGGTATTAAAATGACAATTAGTCACTAGAATAAATGACGGGATGTCATTGCAACCCCTTGATGAACAGTAACCACATACCAAAGGCCTCTTTCACGAGGAAAAGTTTAGAAGAAACAACTGTGATGGCAATAGAACAAGACCAAACACACAAAGGCAGACCCCAATAGATCCTTCTTTGTTTAAGAGACACATATCCATGTTGCTCATAGCTACATCGCGTGAGGCCAATACTCAAAATCCCACCTGGTCTAGAAAGAACAGTAGATATCAGAATGAATCAACCATGATGGCACGGATCATCTTAAACCAGGGATAATGGCATCCTTGAAACTACAAAATGCAGCAGCAAACACTATTCCTAAGCAGGCAAGAGGACTTTGGAGAGTTGACTGAAAAGAACAAGAGAAGGGCCTCTGGTGAAAGAGGGCAACGAATGTATAAAATAATGACCTTAATAGTCGATCACTGATATTCCCAAATTCATGCAAAAAGGTCAATTTTAATGTATTAGTGAGGTGTAAATGTCTGGCAATAGGAGGAATGAAAATACCTGAAATGGAACCTAAGTGGAGTACTGGGAGTGTGACAGAAAGATAGCCCCATCTGGCATGGGTTGGAACTCTTATATAAAATTAATAAAGGTGCCATTCACAGATGGAAGGAATGACCTCAAACCAAAGAAACTCCAAGGGTAAAAATGTCAACAGTACAGACCGAAACTATGCAGCGTGCCTGGGCCTAATCCAATGTAGACAATTGTGTGTTTGTAACTGAAGACAGAAAACGTAAAGTAGGCTTGAACCCAGGATTGACCAAATAAAGATAAGAGTCATGTGAAAAAAAAACAGCAGGTATTGTGTTCCTGCTCATGTCTGGAATGTTGACCAACCCTCCAGCTCATGATTGGTACAATTGCAAAACAATCAATGCTTCTAAGGGAAGGGCTTCTGCTTTGACTTTGTAAAGTGAAAAAGGAGCAAACTTAATATTTTATGGGTAATTTTTTACAGTAGCTTAATTGCAAACAGTACAATTGAAATATATTCTCAGAATCTTGATGCACAAAGTACCACTACTCGTTTCTTAATAAAAATAAACAAAATTTATCTGGTGAAGGTTAACATATCTCCACCCTCAGTGTGCTCTCATCCGTGGCAGATCTGAGCTGCGGTATCACAGAAAATAATTTTTTTATCAACCACATAAACGAGACTTTCAATTAGCATGTGATTGCAGCGCTGCAGTAAATGGCTTGACCAATCACCCAAAAGAGTACTTTACATAGTTAGATACCAAATTCGGAAAAAGTAGTAAACATTTATAACTATTGTGAATACTCTTCACTTACAGACAGGATGGATTTCTGATATTTGTGAATGTTAGTTGTATTTTAAGGTAAAAGTTGTCAGCCTCATGTTTTAACATAACTAGGGTATGCTGAATTCAATTAACCCGGTTGCCAAGATCAATTTTGAGTGTTTGCCTTTTTAATTATCATAAACAAAATGGCCCACACATTGCATAATTATGGTAATATATTATAATCCAATAGATACTTTAAATACAGTTGTGACGAGATGCATGGCAATATCTTTACATTTTGGAAAGGACCATACATACATCACAGTGGACCATGCATTAGAGTGCAGACTAATGGAGATAAAGTGGCCTGTCCCATAATGCCAGGAGAAGTTAGTGGCATTCGTATCTCAAAGAACTTTATAAATGCTATAGGATATCATATGGGTGGATCTGGATTAGCTGAAGTGTGGTTGGAAAGGGGACGGTTAGGGCAGGGTACTGTGGAACTGGTTCTTGCTGTAAAGTCATAAAACAAAGGTATGAGGGCTCACAAATTCAACTTCCAAGTACTATGGAGAATTCTGGTGCCAACCTTTTATTTCGCATGTTGCTGTAGCAGACAAAGACTACCACGCTGAGCTTTCCACATTAATCGCTGATGACAAACCTGAACAAATTCCAGAGCTGGTATGACTTCTTGTGCAGGAACGGTTTCGTAACCTTGTGACAGATTTTGTTAGAAGTAAATCAGAGGATGTGATCTTCATCTTCTGGTGGCAGTACATGGACATGTCCTCGATACTGTTGCAGTTCAGTATAGCCCAGTGCAATGATATATGGGACCTCCATCTTCACTCTTTTAGTCAGATGTTGCCATATTTCAAGCGGTAAAACCACCATAAATATGCAAGATGGGGTCCGATATATTTAGCTTACATGCCCCAGCTGCCCAATGACCGCCGTGAGAGTTTTGAAAGGCCAATTTTGTTGTCCAGGGATCAAATCAAACCTTCAACCAGGTTGATCCCGAGCAAGCCATGGAGTGGATAAATAGCACAGGAAAGAAAGTTGGTGGAAGCATTGGTATCACAAAGACAACATTAGCACTGTACAGGAGGGCATTGTCATATAATCTGAGATCTCATAGACCAGCTAGCACACATGCAATGTATATTTGCCTTGGGAGTACACACCTTCACAACAAAGCTACCAAGTCATGAAAAAAGTGTGACACTGATGATAAGAGTGTCTTGGTATCGACCTTCCAGGGGTTCAATGTGTGTTCTACTGTTACACATCCAGAGTCCTTGCAAAACATTACAACAAAAGATCTTGCAACAGATTCAATCCAAGACTCAGTACTTCATGCCAAGAAGCTTGGGAAAGAGGAAATAGATGGCTTTGTCCAAAAGATATTGATAATATCAGAGCCGCACGATAAACCAGGTCTGTGCAAACCTCAAGAAGAATAATGCACCTTCGCCGACAAAATCTTAGGGGCTAGAGACAAGGTGAAGTGCTCTGTCATGATTGTCCAGGCCAATAATACCACACCAGTGAGAGATTTTGATGTGACCTGTGAACCCATGGGGAACATTGAGGTTACAGAATCAGACTTTGTGTTAAAATATATCAATCTGGCAGAACTTCTTGTTTACGAGATATTATTCCTTCAAAGATTATCCGGGTAAATGGAACTATCTTTTGTCCATTCCTTACTCCCTTCATAAATTCTTCCTTCAGACACAAGGAGGTCCCCAGAATATTAAGTGAATTACAGTCACCCCTCTTACTAAAAAAGCTGGTAAACAGCTCAGCGATATATCTAACCTAAGACCCATCACTAACACTACTTTCCTCCTGAAAATAAATCTTAGATAAAGTAGCTACAAAACAGTTCCTGGACTTTCTAGAATTCAGAAATATCCTTCAACATACACAGTCAGGCTTCAGACCTCATTGTAGTACTGAACGTCCTCTCCTGGACCTGCAGTCAGATATGTTAGATATTGTTGACTCAGGAGGATTTGGCTTACTAGTCCTTTTGGACCTGCCATCTGCATTCGATTTGATGGACCATGATACTCCTTTGCCTGCATTGGGTAAAACGGGTAAGTGCTCACACAATGCTATAAAAGTGGATCCACTCCTTTTTGTCTGATATGGTCTCAGCTGTCTATTGCGGTGAGGCATTTTCAGATTATTCTCCCATTTCTTTTGGAGTTCCTCAGGGGGCTTGTTTCTCCGCATCTTTATTCAATCTGTACATCAAACCTCTGTGTGATATGTTAGAAGACCTGAGTATCCACTTTACCAACTGTGCCAATGACACTCAGCTTCTGCTGAGGCTGGGGGGTAAATTTGATCAAGATACTGCTAGATTAAATTACATCTTTAAAACAGTTAAGCAATGGATGGTCAAGCACTGGATGTGCTAAATGATTCTGAATCAGAATTGTTACTCTTCAGCTCTCCACATCAAAGATCAAAATCAGATCACAGATACACATGTTTCTTGCTGGATGGATGTGTTATTAAAATGGAGAAAACAATGAAAACATTAGGCACATTCTTGGTTTGCGACATTAGCTCTGAGGCACAAGTGAACAGCATTGTATACATCTCGGATAAAAACTGCGAGACATTGGCTAGGGCTACCGTGCTATCAAGAATGGGCTACTGTAATGCCCTTTATTTGGTGGTGCATCGAAAAAGAACTTGCACACCTTTCAAGTGGTTCAAAATAATACTCTCCACTGGAACCGTGGACAAAGCGTCCTTGAGTTCTTCTGAAAGACCCTTGTAGAAAACAGCCGTCTTCTTGTCTTTCGGCCATTGGGTTTCGGCCGTTAATTGGTTAAATCGCGCAATGTAAGCCAACAGAGGTTGAGTACCTTGTTGTAAATTCAACAACTCCAGATCTGTGGCTTGAGTAGCATAGCGCATATCAAAGACTTTGTTCATAGCCACCAGAAGATCATCGCAATCGTACAACAAAGGGCTATTTGACTCCAATAAAGGATTAGCCCAAGCAGCAGCTGTACCCCCCAAATGAGAAAGCACGAATGCTGCTTTAGTAGTAAGATCAGGAAATGAATTAGGCCGGCAAAGGAAATGAAGTCGGCACTGATTAACAAAGGTTCTATAGGTTTTAGGATCACCTGTGAACCTTTCCGGAGGAGCCAAGGGAAACTGTGTGGGCATAACCACTTTAAGAGTTTCTTGTGATAATGATGGTGTCGTAGTCCCAGATCCAGATGCAATGGCTGCTGGAATTTGTACTCCCTGAGGAGTGACTTGCATGGCATCTTGCATAACATCCATTCGATGCCGTAGCATATCCTGTGCCGTAATCATTTCATTTCTCAAGTCAGAAATTAACTGAGTCAAAACAGTTATAGGATCCGTACCCTCCATGGCTTCTGATTCTGTCATAAATCATAAATCATAAATTCTGTCATAAATCACCAAAGTATCAACTGAAAAGGATACAGTAACCAAAAAATGATACAATTTGGTAGGGCTTTTCCAGATCCTATCTTCACATGACTTGATTGAAGGCAGGTCAAATTAGACCTTCCAAATGATACAACTCTCTGACTGAATAAAACAGGCATAAAACAGGCAGAGAGATGGATCACTGGAAAGGGCGTGGGAATTGTACAGGAAGTATGCCTAAAATAAATAAGTATCATAAGACACTGTCCCAAATTAAATACCAAGAAACACAGAATTGGGATTAATTCCGACACTGACCTTAAGGCTAAACTGAAGAATTCCAGGACAATATCTTCCCAAGAGTTGAACAAACGACAAAGGAAGGGAAGATTAGTAAGGGAGACTTATCCCGAACGGCACGAGGCTCTCGCTAGATACCGGGTTGGTGCACCACAGGGTAGCGTCCAATGTACTGTGCACATTCACCTTCCAATAGTTCATGAAATGCTTCCTTTCCCACAAAGAACAAAATAAGAATCTCACCTGTTGACTGTCACAGGTACCAAAAGTTCAAAGTAGTTCAGAAAAACACGTGCAGGATTGCACGCGACAGCATACACGCAGCCAAGCCAGCCGCGCCTGTAGACAGCGTTTCCGCGTGAAGAATTAGACACGCGAACAGGATTCACGCAGCCCTGGACAGCCGCGCTAGCAGACAGCGTCCGCGTGGAGATTTGGCACGCAAACTGGATTCACGCAGCTCAGGACAGCCGCGCTTGCAGACAGCGTCCACGTGGAGATTTGCCACGCGAACTAGATTCACGCAGCTCAGGACAGCCGCGCTTGCAGACAGCGTCCGCGTGGAGATTTGGCACGCGAACAGGATTCACGCAGCTCAGGACAGCCGCGCTTGCAGACAGCGCCCGCGTGGAGATTTGGCACGCGAACTGGATTCATGCAGCTCAGGACAGCCGCGCTTGCAGACAGCATCCGCGTGGAGATTTGGCACGCAAACAGGATTCACGCAGCTCAGGACAGCCGCGCTTGCAGACAGAGTCCGCGTGGAGATTTGGCACGCAAACTGGATTCACGCAGCTCAGGACAGCCGCGCTAGCAGACAGCGTCCGCGTGGAGATTTGGCACACAAAGTGGATTCACGCAGCTCAGGACAGCCGCGCTTGCAGACAGCGTCCACGTGGAGATTTGCCACGCGAACTAGATTCACGCAGCTCAGGACAGCCGCGCTTGCAGACAGCGTCCGCGTGGAGATTTGACACGCGAACAGGATTTACGCAGCTCAGGACAGCCGCGCTTGCAGACAGCGCCCGCGTGGAGATTTGGCACGCGAACTGGATTCATGCAGCTCAGGACAGCCGCGCTTGCAGACAGCATCCGCGTGGAGATTTGGCACGCAAACAGGATTCACGCAGCTCAGGACATCCGCGCTTGCAGACAGAGTCCGTGTGGAGATTTGGCACGCGAACAGGATTCACGCAGCTCAGGACAGCCGTGCTTGCAGACAGCGTCCGCGTGGAGATTTGGCACGCAAACTGGATTCACGCAGCTCAGGACAGCCGCGCTTGCAGACAGCGTCTGTGTGGAGATTTGGCACGCGAACAGGATACACGCAACCCAGGAATTAGCGTGTGGAGGAAAACAAGCTCAAATTAGTCCAAAGAAGTTTGCTGAAAGGAATGCGAGAACGCAGGTCCGGAGTTCAGCTACAAACGCCAAAATTGACTTAATCAGAAGCAGCGAATGGAGTTTCCACGCTGCTTATGTACGCACGGACCTAAGTCACGTGAAAATTAACGACGTGAAAAATGCAGACGTCGTTTTCCGGGTAATGTATCGAACAACCTCCATTTTGAGTAAAAAGGTCTACTGGTTCAATGGGCGTAACTCATCTTGTATGGAGAAGTTGTTCCTGGTCCAGGGGTATGTCCGGCAGGCATGACAGAGTGAAATGGAGCAGCTCTTAGTAGAATAGTTTAATTTATAATTGGAAAGGGCATTTTTCATATCGTCGACCAATTAAAGTCTGATTTTGTTGTCCCTGCTTGTTCACTGCAGTTGGGTCAAAACAAACCTTAACGTGTCTGCTATTAATGACCTTTGAAGTTTGACCCTGCAACTGAAGTAAAAAAATTATATGTTAATAGAGTTATCTGACTGCTTAAAAGCAAAAGGGAGAGAACCCCTTTAAGCTGATCAGACATCTAAAACAACATTTCGAAAATCAGCTGAAGGGTTATTAACGTCTGGTGTTATAAAAAAAGAGCCAATTGATGTTACGTATTTTGGTCTCAAATAAAACTGCAGACTTTTGGCACACCACTTATGAAATGTACAATCCTGAAATGTGTTTCCATCTAATTAAATTGCTGCAGCGGTTTCAGCTTCCTATTACAAGTCTCTCTATGCTGTATGTGATAATGAGAACAGTTTTCCGATTCCCTTTCCCACAGATACTAAATGGAACTTGAAGTTTGATTTTGATATAATTATTACTTTAATAGTTTTCGAGAGCGGAAGACCCGCTTGGCCTGGCAAATGTAACCCTTAAAAATTCCCAGGTGTGTGGGCATCCATCCTTGTGAATACTTTTAATAATTTCATAGGGCTGGGCATGCGTCTGGCTGCATGAAAAAAATCTTACATCATTCTGATATTTAAATATATATTCTGATATTTTGCTCTGTTAGACATTGCAGGAAACATGTTTGCTTCAATTATTTTGGGGCACTTGCAGAATTGGTCAGTGGGGATCAAAGGATTCGATAGATGGCAATCAGACTTTTGAAAACATATGGTACTTCTTTAAATGGGATGGTGGTAAGTGTTTTTCAGGGGGATGTTTGGGCTAAAAAAAAGATTGTTCTATGCTGCTTTTGTAGATTTGATGTCTGTGTTCAATCGGATCAATCCTAGTAGACTTTGCCATAATTATCCAAGTGGGGCTTACCCAGTGCCATTTTGGGTTCCCTTGTGAATTTACACAAAGGGACTTCTTTGCAGGTCCGACTGAACAGCAAGGGTTTGATGTTAGAAGAAATTGAAACCATTAGGGGCCTGCGCCAACGGTGTGTCCTAACACTGGCCTTATCAAACTCTTTAGATTTCCTCCTAAACTGGGTCGGGCCAATGTCCATTGGTGTTTATACAGAGATGATTTACTCATCTTTGATTATACCCTATTGGGTTACAGAGATCCCTCACAGCTCTACATAATTATACAGAGTCCTCCGACTTGAAGACAATTGAAATATTTAGGTTTTATTCTAGACCTTCTAATGACCTTCTTATGGGTTTAGTAAAACAAATGCCAAAGCTATGGTACATATGGGTCAATTGAAGAGTTTAAACAAGTTTAAACAAGAAATACGGGTGTTTTCCGGTGCTGCCAGCAATTAAATTATTATAGGTCCAAGGTTCTTCCCTCCTTGCTGTATGGCGCAGAGATATTTAGTCTCAATGATTTGGTTGCTTAAAAGCGTATTGCAGGCTCTTGTTTGGTGGAAATTATTAGTTTTGACAGGTTGTGTGCCCTTTTTTGGTGATTAGGTTTGAATTGGGCTTGGCATTGATTTAAGCTATAGAAAAAATGACATTTCTAAACTTATTTACCACAATCAAGTATCCTCCTGGCAGCACGCTATATGTAGATCTAAATAGACTGGTGGTGGATCAAAGACATTCTGTTAGGAATAATTGGGTGAACAAGTGTCAGTCCATGCTAATTTGTTTTGAAATATCTAGTGAAATTATATTCAGTAACCCAACAACAGTTTAACAGACACTTTATCAACCAGACTGGATTAAAAGTGATGTCAAGAAAAGAAATTGGGTCAGCTCCCACACTACCTACACATATTTCCTCACCCCTTTAATCCACTTAAATCTACTTTAATGTTCCCCCCCACCCCTTTTAGAGGTTCTTGGCCCTAGTTTGAAGATCAAACAAATAAAAGAATATCTTGGCTCTGTGGGCTTGATTTACAGAAAATGTTAGAAAATCTTAAGTTATTCTGTCCTTCTTTTAGCGAGTTAAGAAATGTGTACTTTGCAAGGTTTGTGTACAACGTGGAGACTATGTTGTCGGTGGCTTTTTGGGGCAGAATTTAGAATAGTGTTTCCAAATAATGCATTGAAACATTTTGCTGTAGGGTAGCTTTGGGTTTGGGGGTACATTTTAGTAGTTTGGAGGGAGTAATGGTTATTTTTTTGTATGGATTACATTTTGTAGCAACCTTGATATGGAATTATGTTATTTATCATTTTATTGATAATGAACAAATAGTTTTTAAAATAATGTTATCTTAATCTGAAGGGTGTGTGATTTTTATTGTTATATGCAAAGTTTGTTTCAAACAGGTGTCCAATAAAAAAAGAAAAACAATAGATAGACTGTGTCTCCATTGTGCTCTGGAGAAGCAACGTTCTGACTTGTAGTTCCCAGATTCCCATTCTTGTTTGTAAAGGTTAAACGCTATGGTCACAGTAAGTTGTGAAAATAATAATGTTGACAGCTTAATTTGCCCCCAAATTTGCCAACATTTATACATTCATGCACATATGACCATCTATTTAATACAATCTAGAATGAGTCTTGTTTGGATTATGGGCAAATACCCTTCTTGGTTGAAGTACCCAATTTATCACACTTGATTATTGTCAGAGTAGCTTTGGAAGCTGCTAAATACTGACACATTCAATTGTTTCCAAATTAAACAAACATTCACAATCACATAAAAATCTATTCAATAGCCAGATCCTAGGGTGGACCTCTTTCTGGGTCTGAGGAATAATTCTCCTTAATTGAAGTTTCATATATGATATTCTTGCTTCATAATGTAATATCCTGTGGTTACAGTAAGTTGTGAAAAATCATACGTTATGATACCTTCAATTGTTCACAACATTGCAATGTTTATGCACATATAACCCACAATTCAGTACTGATGGGCCTCATTTGTCATTTTTGTTTGTTAACAGTATATGCAGTGGTCAGAGTAAGTTGTGAAAATCATAAACTACACCACTGTTAAATGTCCCCAATCGTGGCACTATTAATACACGTAAACCCCTATTCGGAATGGCCCAGACCTAACCAAATGAAAACGTAATCAAAACAAATAAACCAGTCAGGATAATCCTCTCCAGGTAGTTGTCCTTTGTGCTGGTTGCAAATGCATGGCCCCTTGGCGCTGGTGTCAAAGACCTAGTCCTTTGAGCACACAGGAGGTTACGCTACCTCCCTATCCCTTTTGTTGTGGGCTCCCAGGGTTCCTGGACCTTCTTATTGATCATCGGTTAAAATCCCAGGCAGGTTGCATTATCTTCATTTTTCCTGACATTGAGGGATCATTGGTTTTCCAAGCCCTCTTCTTAGCTTTTCTCTAGGTGCGCGTGTCATTGGGCTACTACTGCAGTTCATGAAGTTGCTGAGCAGCCAGCTTCTTGATCGTAGTTGGCAGGAATAGTTATAGGGTTTATGTAAGTGTCCTAACCAAAACTGGAAAGCCTGATCTTTCTCCTCTCTTGACTGGTCATATTCTCCCTGAACACATCTCATTCCTCTTCCCACTCTCTGGGCCTACCATGGACAACCAGGCCCACCAAAACATGGATCCTCTGCCTGGCTAGGCACTGACCTTTCTCTGAGTTGCTCCAGTACTAAAACTCTGTAACCTCCTTTCAGCTCTTCTGTACCACTCCCTCCTAATTTCAATGGTAGTTCAGTCACACTACCAAAATCTGATATTATCTTCTCCCTCCTTTTCCCTCATTCAACGCTGTGATGCTGTTATTGCCACCTTCCTCCTTACCTCTGTCACCACCTCCTGTTGTCTCGCACCAATCTCACCTCATGCTGTGATTCCTCTGATGTATTCCTTCGTTCCACTCCAGTCCACGTTTCACCTCCCCCCTCTTGTACTCTGATACAACTGTCTTCACCACTCCAGGATTTACCTCTTCCTGTCTGTCATCTGATATTACTGCATCTGTTCACTCCAGGTTTTACCTCCTTTCTCCTGTCCTCTGATGTTACTGTCCCTTTCATTCCACACCAGATTTTGCTTCCTCCCTCTTTTCCTAATATGATATTCCCTCCTTCTCACTCTCTACTCCTTCAGCCCTTACCACCTACTTCTGCTCTTCACTGATGCCACCTTTCCTGTCTCCTCCACCACTTCATGCCCTTGTCCTCTTCTCCCTTCCAGGCTCCAGCTGTCACAAAAAGCGAGAATCTTGCTCCTATGACTCACACTGCTAGGCTGGACTATCTGGCTTAAACTTCCATAAGGGCCCTGAGAAATAAATGGTTAGGGGGTGAGGGCTGTGATTGGCTGCTGCCCTTGACTTCCTGTATGCCAGAGTGAGGCTGTGGTAGCCGGCCTGAGTCTATGGGAGGACGTTTCCGAAGCCTCCTGTATATCTAAGGGTGCAGGGAGAGCTGCTTGCATGTGAGGTCTGCTTATATTGAGGCTATGGCCCGGTATGTTCATTTTGGGGTGTTTCTTTTCCATATTGCTCTGAAAGCCATAAGCAGGCCAGCGGACTTGGCCACAATCTTAGTGGAATGTGCAAAAAGCAATCCTGCAGCACTCTGGGAATGTGGGGCCTGTTTAGGTACCTCTCCACATAGTTTAGGGTCAGCGGTGGGTTGTTCTGTAGTATTACTGAGGGGGAGGGGCCCAATAACATTTGGTATAGATTGGGGATTGGATATGGAAGCCCCAGTATGACACCCTCCTGCCAAGTGGCTGAGATAATGTATCCTCACCATTCTGCCTCTGAGCCTATCAATAACTCCTTACTCTCTCCCCTGTCTGCAGAGGACATTGTCACACATGCCTCCCCCTTTACCTGTGCTCCAATGCATGGACATTCAGGGAGTCTGGCCCTGGTGAGTGACTTCTTCTGCGTCTTGCAGAAAATCCCTGGGTCTCTCCAACTCCTTCTGAGGTTCGGCAATCCAAGAACCCAGGTCTTTTTCTAGGTTGGTTGCTTCATATTTGTGGGCCATCTGGAATCTCATGTCAAACTGTGGAAGTTCAGTGCCAATGATGACTTCCTTGGACACTTGGGCTGACTGCTATTTCCGCCTCACATTGTTCCTCTCCAACCTGAAACTTGAGTTTGGCCTTGGGATAGATGCCTATGACCATGGACATAGGTGACTGTGACAAGGCACAGGTTGTTTAACTGTTTGTGAAGCACAAAGTTGTCCTAGTCAGTGGTCTATTAGCTTCCCAAATTGCTATGACAAGTTGGCCCGCAAAGGCATGTATAAGTAATAGGTTTTCCATTCACATCTCAATGCCAGGATCTCTGCCATCCTAAGCTGTCTCAGAGACTGAATTTGATCTCATCTGGGGCACAATATTTGATGGCCCTGGTCTTAGGCAGAGGAAGTAAGGGGCAAATGCGATCCATGTGTCACTCTTGATCATGGGCATAACAATGGATTGGTGTATGTCCAGGTTTACTGTTTCTTCCTTTTTTTTGCTGGGAGGTTCACTGGGGCTAGTTTCTGGGTGTCATGGTTGTGTCTGGGCTTGGCTGTAATGGCTAGTGTAGCCATGTTTTTGGGTCTTGCTACTATTAAGATTCATGGCCCACTATTCAGCCCAATGAATCGACGAATGGTGTTGGTTCCAACTTGCAGGCCAGAGAATCATGTATGGTAGTCCTCCATTGTTGCACCCGCTGCACCCTGGTGGCCATTTGTATGGACAAATCCACTGTACACTTGTGGAGTTGTCTCACATGTTTTTGCAAGGGGGGTGGAACTAAGGTCGCAAATTGTTTCTGGACCATTTCCTCTACAATGGGAAACATGCTCCTGTATGACATTTTCCAAAGATTTTCTTTGGACTGTATGCAGTCATCCCATATTAGCTGCCAGTGATGTCTAATCGGCTGGAGAATACCATCTCAGAGGGAGAGTCAGGATTCTGTTAATGCCATGGAGGCAAGCACTATGTCTCACACACTATTTATTAGAAATAGCAGTAAGAAATTCCAACTCCCAAACTTCTCTCTGGCCATAAAAACCATCCATCCACCAATCATAATCCTGCAGTTTCTACAAAAGGGCACTCCTTCCATCAATTTTCCTATTTTTGGCTGACTTTATCTGATCCATCTTCCACCATGTTGGGCAGTATCACCAAAAAGGGCAGAACCATAAAGGTCTAATGAGACCATCTCAAAACCCCAGAAAAAACCCTCTTTTCCGCAGAAGACTATCTAGCATATATGTGTGGTGATGCAACAGTCAGAGGGGGTCATTTTCTTTTGCAACGTTAATTACACACCACCTCCATTTGCAGTTAAGGTCCTTTGCGTGCAATTTTGAATGTTTCCACCACACAGTGGAAAAGTAAAGGATAAAACGCAGCGAAAATCTCCTTTACACTTTACTTTTCCCCTGCATTTGAAGAAAGGTGTAAATGTCTTCCTCAATTATTGATATATATATTCCATGCTACCTACCTGCATCTCACCTCACTAATGTATGTATTCTTGTATGTATACCGGTATCTCACTGCAATGTCACTTTATGGAGGCTTCTTTTTACTATTTCACCGCGGATGTATGTGTACCTCCTCTGCCTTTCTGATTTGCATGTACATGTAACCATATTCTAAGCACCCAGATACCCCTGGGTCAGGCGCGCTATATGAATAAAATAAACAAACAACAAAACAAACAAACAATAACAATTGCTGGTGGCATTTACGCTGGATTCATATGGAACCTACCTGCTTTTGAAAGGTGGCATATTTAGATGGACCATTCCAGTCTATTGCATGAAATCCATCTTTAAAATCCCATGCTGGAGGCGATGCAGCAGCATTTGTCAGGAGGCGTGGGAAAACAGGCAGACATGTTTAGTCTGCCCTGCTCCCTAACTCTGCCTGGCAAATTGGAGAACATCCTGTCAATCTGTAAACATGCCAGTAAAAGTGCACAGCTAGTTTTACTGCGCTTTATGCCTATCTGTGAGACCCGGAACAAGGAGAGGGGGAGTTAGCAGGTGTGATAATGCTCACATTTGTGCCATTAATAGAGTCCTGACTCTCGATCGTAATTTACTAGGATTCATCGCAATTAAATTTGATGACACATAGGCTTTATATCATGCAAATTCATAGTATAGAAATAACATTGTTAGCCACATGTCAAACCAGTTTACATTAACATCCTTAAAAGATCTGTTTGTTAGGCCATCCAGGTGCACTGAGGATGTCTGCTAGTGTGGCATCTGCCCAAAAGATAGTTGTAGCCATTTCCCCCAAAGGGAAATGAGTCCCAAAGATATGTTATGATATGATATGATAGGTTGTTTATAACGCAGAAACATCTACCCTCACTAAGGCCATAAGCCAGCGCACCCATCAAGGTAGAGGAGGAGACAGGACTATGAAGTTTGCGATAACAAATAGAAAGCTAATCTGACGACTTTCTCGAAGCAGCCATTCGGCTCTCATGAAAACATTACCACTGTAGAGCACATACAAGAGCATAGTTGCAAAAGTGAATCTAGAAATCATAAAAAGAAACACCATCCAGCGTGCATACCTTGATTGACAAACCCAGAGCCCTAAAAACAAAAACCCAGCAATTGGAAATTAGGCACATGAGCGTAACCAATTTATCTAACAGTTCTTGCAGGAATAAATCAAAATTATTTGACCAATCTCTGCACAAGGATACAACCTTACAAGAAATATGCATCCCATTATTTTGAGTTTTGTGGTTTAGGCGAGATGGATATTTTCAGTAAACTACAGATCAGAATGTGAGACCCCATAGGCCAACCATCCACCACATGATGAAATGAAGGAACATCTGATTGATAGACCTTGAACGCACAATAGCAATCGTCAGAAGATAAAGATCTTTAAAAATGCTCCACCGGCACCAAAGTTATCAAAACACCGCTGAGTGCACCAGGAAACCCACGTCTTTCAGGCACATTTATATACTTTCAGGGTATAGTGGCTCAACATGATCTGATTAAGCCTGCAGTGTCCCTTGAAAGAACTCCAGTTGACCATCCCCCCTTCAAAATCCTCCATATCCAAATCAAAGGAACATGCCAGCACCAGAAGGTGCAGGTCTCTGTGACTGCACAAGAGTAGCCTTCCGAACCAGGGAAGAAGCACCACAAAATCTATTGCTAATCCCATCACCATCGTGAACCACACCTGAGCTTGCCAAAAGGGTGTCACCCAGTGCAAAAAACAGTTCTGCTTCTGGACCTGCAGAAAAGTACTTGCAATCAGGGTAAAAGCCCAAAAGGCGTACAACATCCACCTTCCCCAAGTTTTGAAGTATGCATTTATGGAGTATACCATGGTATCTGGTCTCCATCTGAAACATCGTAGAAGCTTCCTGGTGGCGGGGAGCCATTACTTTAGCAGTGCAACATAAAAGGCTCCCACTGCCACATTTTGGGAGTGCAAATGTGTAAACACACCCTACCATGCGAGCATGGCAGGCAGCGTTTCCAATTACAAGTACATGTTGACTGCCATGTGCGCACAAAAAGCTGGTGGGTTCCATAGGGATCCCCAGCATTTGCGCCCGCATGAAAATGCATGCCGGCACAAATGCTCAGGCATTTGTATGGTGGAGAGGATGGAGGCGGCGGACACCCACATGTTGTTCCTCCCCCCGCCGCCCCCGCTAGGTAAATGGACTAAATTGGGGTGTGATGTGAATGGAAGGCGTAAAAGCCTCATGCAAGGCTTTTTCACCTTCCATTCATGTTACACCCCTATACAATATGAGCTCCAAAAAGAACCACCAGAAAATGTTCCCAATGTTCCTAGAGAAAATGTACTAATTGCTTGCATCCATCCAGTGCAAGGATCACCAATTTGGCACCAGAATCTTGGACACAAGATGAAATTCTGTCCTCTCCTTTGTGCAATGAAAATATAGAGAAGCTCTTGGATCCGATACCCCTCAATTTGTTGTTATACCTCATTGTGGACTGATTGCCCATCAGGAGGCTGCTTAGACAGCGAGCATAGATCTCATTGAAACTACAGAGTGCAAAGGACCCAGCAAGAATCTCCAAACAACATATTTGCCATAGACATGCCTGCCAAGACCAATCAACTCCAATCAAAATCGAACCACATCTTGCACCCAACCTCTTAGGATGCCGTCAGGATTTAAGCACAGATCTGGGGTTGAAGAACACATTTCTCTGATGCTCCAGACCCCTATATTGCACAACCACCAATGACCTCTTCCCTTGCAGCATCGCCGTATTTGATGAGGCTATCCCTTTGTGTAGGGCCAATATCCTTAACCTTTTGAGGGTTGTGTAATGTAAAGAGGCAGGAAACACTGCCTGAATGGAAAAGAAAAAAAGTCCTACTAAGTACAGAGAGACAGCTGGCAGAGACAATGCTCTCTGTAGTTCCCTTTGATTTTTTGGTCCTATAGAAGTTCCACAAATCTATGACATAACCTATGTTATGTTATTTCTGGATCTGAAGAACAATACCTGCGTTCTCCTGTTTGATGTTGGAACTCAGACCCTGCAGATGGGACAATGATAAGTCCAAGTGACTGTGCAGAGTAGATAGGGTCTGCAACATTAGGGGTATATCATTCAAGTAAATGAACAACCCCACCTCTTGAGCCCTCAAGACGTTTGCCATTGTCTGCAAGACCTTTGTGAAGCACAAGGGGTCTTAGTTCAGCCTGACAAGAAGGGCCCACGCCCTCCCATAGAAACTAAAGTACATTCCGGTGAGGCACATGTGTCAGAGCTTCGCAATATGTTTGTTTGAGATCCAGCCTTATAAACCAGTCTCCTGGTCTCAATACATTTTGTCAGTGTGAGATTTTCTCCATCTTGAAATGTCAGTGTATAATAAATTTGTTTAGCTCCTTGAAATTGATGAATGGCATGTACCTTTTGTCCTTCTGACTTAGGCATACATTTCCCACATAACCCCACTGAAACCGCAGAGCCCTTCTTGTGGTTTTTGTCCTCAATAATTCCTCCACTTACAGATCTATCAACATGTTGTGTTCTGTTGATAAGAGGCAGCATTTCTTTGGTGTTCTCTGTAAGGTAGGTCTGACAAACTCCAAATGAAACTCCTGCACAGTTTGGTGTTTCTAGGGATCTAAAGAAACAAGAGACCAACTTTCTATATTATATATAATCCTTCCCCCAAAACGAAAGCCAGGAGCAACCTGCTCACTCACATTTCTTTTAGAGAAGTTGTCATGGTCCTAGGATGCTCTGAAACCTCTGGACCGTATAGATGGACCAATAAGGTTAGCTTCGGCTGCTGGATGGAATCTTGAGAGGAAAATATTGTTTTCTGTGGCACTGGATTGCAGATTGAGTTGTTGGCCGTGCAGCTTCTGCCATGGCCAGCCCTTGTAGAAATCCCTGGGCGAAGATCTTCTGTACAGTGGCCTTGGCTTTATGAATCATGTTAAAAGTATTAATATAAGTCCTTCACAAAAGAATAATTGAAAAGGTGAGAACCCTGAATGTAATTGTCATTAGCTAGCCACAGTCAATCCATTGAATTTCGTGCTGATTCTTAACATTTTACCTTTCTAACCCCTCATTCAAAATGGAGGACCAAGTGTTTCTATTGAAGGATAAAGCTAAGCTTCCTCCGCAATATCATAAATCTTACTCAAAGGGCATGTGGTATTATGGAGTCTGCCTTGACAAGCAACCCATGCTTTAGCCAGCACCTTAGACAGATGTCTCTCATCAATTTAGGGTCTATAACAGAGGTGGCGGTGGACTTACATGGAGTACAAGAATGGGGGCATTTGGCCCTCATCTTGCTACGGGTGCTGCATGATGACATTTTGCATCTTATATAGACATCAACATAACTGAACCCTTGCCAGAGGAACCCAGCCCATAAATTGGGTTATGCAATCTTTTCAGGTGTAAACATAGGATCGTCCTGCCATTCTTGGAGCCCTGAAGGCCCAGGCTGTTCTTCCTCAACCACCTCTAACTCCTCCTTAGTTTCCATATTATCTGTGTATGATCCTCATCCTTAGGGTCTGCTCCTGTGAAAGGTGGGGTGGGGGATTTGTGCAGCATCCAAGTCTACATTCTGAACATAAGGGAAGCAGGGTACGGATGGGTCTTGAGAATGAGGCGCTATAAGTGCTTAGGGAGGCTGCCTATGGGTGCTAGAGCTTATTTGCGTCTCACAAATAGCAATGTGATGATGTTTCTTTGCAGAGGCTGTAGCGAAGGGGGAGGTCCATTGATGAGAGAGAGAGCTGGCAAACAGGCATATGTGTTGCACCCTTAGTAAACTACCGTTTGCAGGCTTCTCACTCTGGCTGCCTTTGTGGCCTTCAACATCTGGTTTGGGATTTCTGGTAACATGATTCCATGTGCCAATGGGGGTGCAAATGCCTTTACAGTTCTTCGCTGCTGGGGCTTCTGGGAACAGATTTGTGATGGCATAGATCTGAGGCTATTCACCTAATGGGGTTAGAGACAGATGGCGAGCCTGATGCCAGCTCCCTCTCATCTGTGCTATTTACAGTGATTAGTGAACAAAGCCCAATTCCTCCAGGGTTAAGTGCCCCAGTCACATAGTTTGATATGACCAATGGGCGGAGGCAGGTTATCTCCAGCCCTGGTCGTCCTGGTAGCAGTTTTGAGTGCCATAGGGCTGAAGATCTTTACCGTGAAGGCCAAGAAAATTGAGCCTGACCCCAACTCCTTTTCACCTGTGCTGATGACGCTGAGCAGGATTTCAGTCTGAATACATGCTGAAGTAAGGTAACCCCTCCCACCCGACCAATGTGGATGCTGCAGTTCTGTCTCTGGGGGTGGCTGGGAGCTGGTTTGAGTGGTAGGGGGTTACAGATCCTTACTCTGGGTTAGGCAGAGAGTAAGAACTTCAGACTTTAAAGTAAAAAAGTGGAATGAGAATTTCCAAATTTGTGGTAGCAAAAGCACATGCCATGGGTGCTACTGCTTCTGCTGTTGGAACTGACTTGTACAGGGGGTGTCAACATCTCCCCCCTCAACTGATATATAGATTAAATGGTAGGTAGGTCAAATCGTTCACTCTTCTGTCCATCATTGTAGAAATCAGGATTAGATTGCCTTTATTAAAAGTTACAAGAACATTAGAAATAAAGGATCACTGCACACACTTGATTTGGGGTGGCACAGGAAAGGAAGGGTGCGTTTATATTACACTCACTCCATAGGTGCTACAGGGATAGAAAAAAAGCACAGTGTCAGATAAATATGTATTTTAAAATGGATACTCAAATGCAAATGGTTATCAGTCCTATAGTGCCATGTGTGGGTAACTATAAACCATGCCAAGGGTTTTGAGATAAGCAAATCTATGTTCTTGGGTTCTTGTGGAGAAAGTGTAGGGCGTGTCATCTAAATTAGTTTCAATGCTCAGCTGTATTATTTGGCACCATTAAATAAGGATATATATATATATATATATACAACGTGAACAAGCGGTCTGTTGCCGCGAAACGCGTCGTTGTTTTCGTGTTGCTATCTCTGTCCTGGATATTATATTAATTAAAGCCATTTTTGTGCCTGTAACACCCTGGCTTCCTGTTTCTGTGTTTGGCGAAGACTACTAGCCCCAAACTTCTTCCTGGAGTGCCGTCCAAGGGACTTTTCTGAATATATATATATATTTATATATATATATATATATATTTATATATTACATGGCCACGGTAGTGGTCATGTAGTTATGGTTAAGTTGCTGTTTCCATAGGAAGAGCACTTTTTGTGCGGCTTATAACTTCGCTCTCCCTGGACGGATCCTCACCAAACTTTGGAAAAAAAGTATATGGGTCACTCTGAATTTTCTTGTAAAGTTTGCTGAGGATTCGTCCAGGGGGGGCAAAATTATAGGGTGGGGTCCCAAAACTTTTTTTTCCCCCATAGACTGAATGGGAAAAAACTTTGCGCACGGCCAAAGGCCAAACCGCTGGACGGATTTACACCAAATTTGTGGCAGGAGCGGGGGCTTGGTCCCGAAAGCATGCTTTTGCAAATTTGGTGTAAATCCGTCCAGTAGTTTTTTATACAATGACCAAAAAGTAGGTCCAAAAAATTAGTGATATCTATGTCCGCTCTGCGGACACACTTCCCTGTTCGCTACACGGACAGGACACCGATTGGTTAATTGGCATGCGTCATGTCCGCGGACATGCGACGTGTTCACTGATTGGATGGTGAAGAGCGTGAAGTGCGTCAGATTTTTGGAAATGCCCGCCATCTTGGATTCATGGACTTCACCGCTGTCCGCGGACATTGCGGTAAAAACATATTAAAAAACACAACATTGCACTTGTCAAATTTATCAAATAATCTCTGGGGAGGTGAGGGGTGATGAGGATGGGATGGGATATGGCTGCAAGAAGCAAAAAAACAGGTGTTTTTGCCGCGAAAGTCCGCGAACAGTTTGGATGTTCACGAACAGTCCTGAAAAGTTTGCGGACATCTCAGCATTAGAGGGTTGGTGAAATGCAGTTCTTGAATGGCTTATAACTTTGGCGCCACTTAATAGAACTGCATGAAAATTTGCATGTATATTACTGACCTGATCCCAATTGAGTTTAAAAAGTTTGGTAGGATTCTGTCATGAGGGGGCAAAATTAGAGGGGGGTCCCAAAATAATGTAAGGGCTTATAAATGAGGTGCCATTTGAAGAATCTACACTTAATTTGGCAATCTGATAATAGATCTAGATATAAATGTTTTTGCGAAGTTTAGTGGAATTTTGTCAAGAGGGGGCAAAATTAGACGGGGGTGCCAAAATAATGTAAGCACTTATAAATGAGGTGCCATTTGACGAATCTACACTTCATGTTGCAAACAGTTAGGGAAAATTCTCACTCTATGGCTAATTTCCCTTACCTAGTGAGTCCTTCAGCAACTTTGCTGGATTTCTGGAGTTTATTTTTTCCACTGGGTAAGAGTATGAGCTTTTCCCCCACTCTTATCTGTGTTTTGCCATGTGTATTTCATGTTTTGTGATTGTGGACTCTGGAGTACACCACTTCAGTAGCCCCACTCTTTTGTGTGTTACACAGCACCTTCAGTGCAGTGGCACAGGGTTGTCTTTTAGACTTCCCACCGACTCCATTTTTGGGGCTGACTACTGTCCCCCAGAAAAGGGTAAAGTTGCCATTAACTTTACATAGTCATTTAACCACAGATCCAGTACACCCCATCTTACATGGAGTATTGGAAAGGGTTAATTCTTAGCCCTTTTTATCTGTACCTCTTGGAGCATTGTTTCGCTCCCTTAAAATTAAGACTCGGCTGGTGGCAGTGGTACCTACCCTAATTTTCCTACCACGATTATATAACATAATGTGGTATTGTTTTAGGCTATTTTAGTAGTCTCGAACTTAAAACCCGCTAGCCCAAATACTTTTTATTTCGGCTCTGGTTGGGTTTAATTGCCATTTCTTTTTGTTAAAATCCTTCTTGCGTCTTTCTTTGCGCGGCAAACTCCTTTGTTCGCTGACCTTTTGCAGGCTTCTGACCAGAAGCCCTCCTTTGGCGTCTGGGTGTCTAGGTGGGCTGAATGTGAGGGAGGGGTGTAGTCACCCCCTGCACAGGGTCTCCTTGGAGACCCAAGTCACACTTTGTGTTGATTGGCTGAGGTGGTTGTCTGGGCTGGACAACCCCCCTGCTGAGTGATTGACAGCCAGGCTGAGTGAATGGGGGATTTTGGCATAAAAGGCAGGACTCTTGAGCTAGAAGGCAGAGTCGCCTGTGGAACTACAAGGAACCGAAGAGAAGCAGAGAAGACGATGGCTGCTGCAACCCCGAGTCCCGGTTTAGCCCTGATACAGTCCTAAGCTATCTACCCCTTCAACGACTAAGAGAAGATCCAGTCCCAAGTCTTCTTCCCTTGAACCAGCTTGTCTTTTCTTCAGTCAGAGAATCCTCTCCTGGGTCGAAATCGCTGCTGTGGTGTAGTGGTCCGGATAGCCATCAGTGAGTCCTCTCCTGATTTAAAGGAGTGCACCTTTTATTCATTGTTGTCTTTTCGCTGCTGCTGGTCTCATCCCTGGGTAGTTCAGATCACTCCAGACGTCCTCCTTCTTGTCCCCATGACTGAAGCCACAGGAACCGTGAGTCTGCAGGAACTACCAGGAACTGCCGTGGCACTAGCTTTTCTCCAACAGAATAAGGTACTGTGCACACTTGGTCATTCTCTCTGTCTGACCAGCCGGAATCGGGGTGAAACCTTTTGCACCACAAAGATTTATTCTTTCTTTCTTCCCTCTTATAACTTTTCCTTCCATTTGATAATCTTTACGAACTCTTGGCATCTCGAATCTCGAACTGTTCAACGTGTGATCCTCAGCAACTGAGCCTCTGCTCCATTGACACTGGTGCAGGCCTATTGACTTTAATCTGTATCTTTGAATAAGTCCTCGAGTTTCCTTGCCTTGAAAAAGTATTGCCTATGATTTTTATTCACTGTTCCCATGTTTAAAATTTTTAAGTACAAAGTGTGTTTTAACTTCGTGAGCATTTCTATCTGCGGCTACGTGTTAGTATCACAACACTAGTCTGTCAAATCCTAAGGTACTTACCTTGATTTTACTGGAACAAGTGGAATTGGTTGTGTAGTGTATTTTATGTGTGGTTTCGAATTTATAGAAGTGTTGTGTTTTATAACAGATGGTTTAAAAATAAATGTACTTATATTTTTTACCTGAAACCTTGAGTAAGTGTTTGCTTGAGTCACAGTAATTGTAGTCCTTTGTGTAATCTCTACTACTGCTCATTTGCTCTTGAGATAAATCTGGCTGATCCGCTACTGCTACACTTTAACAGTGTAGTACAGGCTTGTACCAAAGGTGAACTTGTATTACAACTTGTAGTCTTAATGTGTGTAGTGGTCCCTAAGGGCACTGCACAGGATTCCGCCTAACATAGATCTAGATATAAATGCTTTTGTGAAGTTTGGTGGGATTCTGTCAAGAGGGAGCAAAATTAGAGGGGGGATCCCAAAATATTGTAAAGGCTTATAAATTTGGTGCCATTTGACAAATCTACACAAAGGTTTGCAAACATATTATAGATCTAGATATAAATGTTTTCTTAAAGTCTGAATGGATTTTGTCAAGTGGGGGCTAGGTTATATGACGATTGTATGTGCATACATTTGACACTTTTGAAAAAATAAAACATGGGTGGATTTCCAGCAAACTTGCGTAAGGAGCATTGGCAAGGACCTACAAGCATGGTTTTGGAAATGTGTCAGTGTTTTATTTTTTGACAAGTGTCATAATGTAGCTACAAAAAATAGCAGTATACCTTTAGTGACTGAGGGGTAGCCTGTGGCCATGGCCAGTGGCCAGATTGTCTGGGTCATGGAATAAGGTCATAATCCGGACAATCTGGCTACTGGTCATGACCACAAGGGACAAAACATAGGATTAAAGTGGCCATGTCCACCTGGGACTGGCTTTGTGGTAAAGTTATTCGAAATTAGGATAGATTTGAAAGGGAAGAAAAATGTGCTTGTGGTAATATGGTCATGGGGTTCTCTTTTTGCCTTCTGCAGGATGCCATGGAAAGCGAAGAGGGGCCCTGTATGGAACCCCCGCCTTCCCTTTCCATGGTGGCCATCTCGGTGTAGGAAGCAAATCGTCTTTTTTAGTACCGCGGGTTCGCGCTTTGGGAACCTAGGCTGCTAATGGCCTTCATCCACCTTTTCAGGGGCTGGAATTGGGGGATAATGGTCCAGAGAACTCGATATCCACCCTTGCTTCGCTTGGGCTGATAACGTGGGCTGCTGGGCTGGTATCCACCATTCCAGTCCCTGGAACGGAGGATGAACGCCACAATACTCCCATTAGCATAACACAAAATGCAAATGGAAATGTTGGAAAACCTTATTGAGTCTATGTACTTTACTGAGAAATAAAAGTAGATGGAGTCTATACGTTTTTTTAAAGGAACATTTATTTTGTTTTTGCATGTGTTTTGTTTTTGGCAGGAGAGCTTAGAACGAAAGGTGGGGAGGGAAATGAGGGAATGGGCACCAAACACTAATATGGAGGGGCAGGTGGGCAGGGTAAAATGTTGCGTGTGTGTTATTTCTAAGGTAGGGGGCTGTGTTTCTCATGCTCCTTGATTACAGCAGTGGTGGTGTCTCTTGGGGAGAAGGGATGGCCTTAGCTGATGTCATTTTAAGATACATAGCAGTTTTGCTAAAAGTATGTACTATGTACTAGATTGTTAATGGATGAGTAGGATTAGGTGTTAGAGCTGTGCAAGGGAAATTTTGAAGTTGAAAGTTCCTAGATCAGTAGAAAATGCAGTTCCGCTCTGTCTGCGAAGCACAGATCTTATTGTGAAGTGCGTACAGGCTCTTGGACATGTCATCATGCTATGCGCTAGCATATGGTCTGGTGGCACTCTCCGGAAGGTCTGCAATGAAGTCAGATGTTCGTAGACATTATGGTTAAGTTGCACTAACAAAAACCTATGAAATTCAATGAAAAAACTTTGTCAAGGGGATGTTATTGTTAAGTTGCACTAATAAAAACATATGAAATTCAATGAAAAAACTTTGTTAAAAGGACGTTATGCTAAAGTTGCACTAAAAAAACCAATGAAATTCACTGAAAAAACTTTCTTAAACAGAGATTATGGTTAAGTTGGACTCATAAAAACCTATCAAATTCAATGAAAAAACATTGTTACGGGGACGTTATGGCTAAGTTGAACTAATAAAAACCTATGAAATTCAATGAAAAAACTTTGTTAAAGGGACGTTATGTTTAAGTTGCGCTACTAAAAACCTATGAAATTCAGTGAAAAAACTTTTCATTTTATCACTGCTCTATTTGTATGTGTTGTTGTCTGTTTGTATTTTGTGTGCAGTAATGCAATAATGTAGTAAGTGTGTTTGATTAGGTACTCATTAAATGTTTCACAGTATGCAAGACTATAATAAGAAAGCATTTATAATTTTTGTATTTAACATGTCAAGATTATTAATATTGCATCTCCGTCATGTCTGCTGCACACTATGCCTATGTTAATACATTTGTACCTTAGTATATTGGAAAAAACTTCATAATACAATGCTATTTGGATTAATGAATTATGTAATGCACTACGTACCTCATGATATTTATTCCAATGATCCTTGACACTTTTTTATTGACATTACAATAAGAATCCCTTGTACAGACTTTTCATGAAAGGTAAATGCACATGTGATGTCATCAGTGATGTCATCAATGACATTTGTGATGTCATCTTTGATGTCCTGGGTGTTAGTCTTAGCAATGCACGGTGGTGGCGCAAGTTATGGTTGCTTAGCTTACCATAACTGGCAAATTTCAGGGGTTTTTCGGTTTTACTTGGAACCATAACGTCCCTTTAACAACGTTTTTTCACTTAATTGCATAGGTTTTTAGTTGCGCAACTTAACCATAACGTCCCTTTAACAAAGTTATATCATTGTTTATATATATATATTTTAACAGTGTTGTGTACCAGAAAACTTGGCATGACCTCAGGAAATAGATATGGTGCAGAAATGACGCATGAGTTCATAGTTGTGTCCATCCAAGTCTAAAATAGGCATATTAATTTCATGCATCAGAGAATTGTGGATGGCAGATATGCAAATTGTTGTGCACATGTGATAAAGTTATCCAGTGGTGACAAAGGGATGTTTGCCCTTTAACTAACTTGGCCTATCAAAGCCTGGTATGTACAAGGTGCTAATTTGCATAAAAATGTTGCGTAATCTTGGAAAATCTGTAAAGATAGGTTGGATGCAGACATGCATTGAGGGTGTTCTTTTTTCTTGATGATTAAAGACACATTCTGACTCCCAGGTGTCTGTTTTTTCCTTGTCTCTGCCTTATGGATGGGAGGATGAGAATCCATGGATGTCTGATGGGGGTGTGGGGTGTGTGGGTGAAGGACGTCCTGTACAGACTCATAGTGAACGACACATGCCTTCTAGTGGACATCTTGTAATGGCAGCATAGTAGAAATGACTCCACCAGGGGTTTAAAAGGGCTGGAGCCAAACACTATTCCTGTTGTGCTGCCATCATATCCCTAGAGAGCCCAGACTAGCAATCACTATTGCCAAACTAATTTCTCCTGTGCACGCACTCTGTTATCAGGGCTTGTATCAACAGGAGTACAGAGCGCACCCACAGGAGTAATAAGCAGGTGAGCTACATCTACCTGAAAAGCTGTAACCCATCTCCTAGTCCGCAGGCCACTCTCAGCTCTTTTGTTTTCTGGAGACTGCTCCCCAGTTGTTTTTGAGTTGAGCGATACACCCGAGCTGAATGGTATTGCAATTCAAGGTATTTTGGGTGCTTGGAGCTAGGCCCCTGTGAACTTAATTGTTTTACTCTTAGCACTCACACATAAGGCATAAGGGTGTGAAGACATTCACAACGTAATTAAAACACATTTTTCACATTTTCACCAAGAAGAGCAAAACCAATCACTAAACAGGGACTCTTCATGGAGTCTACTCCCTTCACATACAGTGCAACTAAACTATTTAACTCAAGGAGACATTTAGGATGTTGATATTCTTTTTAATTAACTTAAAATCACAGACATTATATCATATATAAACAGTCATTATTATTAATTGACACGTTCATGTAAACGGCCCAACTGCATTTAAATCGTACACCTAAAGCTGTAACCTGCCACAGAGTTGGGTGACAAAGCATGGAAAGGCCCAGCTCATAAAATGCAAGATCTTGATCAAACCAAGGCATGGAAAATAAAAGACTTCCTTATTACAAGATTGGCGGTGCAGGAAAAGAATGGTGGCTATTCCGTTACTGACACTTTTTTGGCGATAATGGAATTACCACAGTTTTTCACATATGCCAAATTAGTGGAGCTTTTAATTGTAGGTTTTGCCAGATTTTCTGCTGGAGGAAATACTGCTGCAGTAAATCCACAGAGTTTTGGAGGAAAAGCGGCAGTTTCAAAAATGATCAAAGTAAATTCTGTAATTTATTTCCAAATATTGACGTAATTCCTTCGGTGGTAAATCTGGCAAAAATCCCTATGGAGTTCTGTTAACTCCGAAAATGGGGAGTTACACCACCCTACAACCACTTGTAATCCCATGGTAACTGCACGGGAGCAAGTGGTAGACACGGTAATCAGTGATTTACTACCGAATTACTGCCAAACTCAAAATGAGGCCAAAATGTAAGACATATGATAGTTTGTGTTGTTCCAGGGCGTAACCTAAATGAAGCTTTTATGCTTTCATGGAGCTTTTATGTCTTTCATTCACGTCATGCCACATTTTCATTCATTTGTATGGTGGAGAGAGGGGCAAATCATAAGTTACGATTCTGCTGTCCCTTCCTCTTTGCCACACAAATACACTATGCTGGCGCAAATGCTGGGGATTTCTTTGGAGACCGTTGACTTTTTGCACTAGAGCAAAAGCAAGCAGACCGCAGGTGGCATTTACTCAATTTGCATGATTGAGTGCAAAACTGCAGTGTACAAGCATGTATGCCGCCTTTTTAGACTCCCCTTTTGCACTCTGCCGTGCAAATGAGGAAAATTACACTGCAGGGTTGGGTCTACGCTGAAGTGAAAACATTCCAGGTCCCCTACGTGTAATTACAAAGAGATTCAAAAATGGGCTCCATGGGGTCATTTTGTACTATATGCTAATTGTATGCAGGGGACTACCACCAGTTACACTTTCATGTTGCTGGTTCCCTGCATGTAATTGTAAACACTCAAATTGTGAAGAGTAAATGAAGGTGATATCACCTTTACTCTCTTTACTTTTCCTACTTTGATGCTGTCTGCAAATTATGCTTTGCAGATTGCGTTTTATAATGGATTCAAATGGAATCCACCTGCTATTTAACAGGTGTAAATGCCAGTAGAATTTCATTGCAATTAATTGGTTTTACGCGGCTTGAAAATCCCATGCAGACATAAAATAGCCTGCTGCTCCAAAGAGGTCAGTGCAAAATTAATGTTATGCTTCCATTTTCCGCTCCAGCTCGCTTTCCTGCCATTCTGAGGCATAGCCGGTCAACAAAGAGGAAACAGCATCTCTGTTTTTCTTTCTTCCACTGCCACGAAAGAGCAAATGGTTTTATACCTCCATTAAATTTTCTTTCAGGCGTAAAACCAAAGACTCCAAAGAACTACGCTTTGGTTTAGCAAATTTGAATGACGCTGCCTCCGAAGCCTAATTTGCAGGCAGCATTTTATATCACACAAAGCGGAGTGTAAAAGTGAAGAGTTAAGGCGATTTTGCCTTGCTTTACTCTTCAATTTTCCACTCTGCTTTTAGAGTGATGAAAACGGCATAGAGCGGACTAGCAGGACGTAATTACAAGTATTGGTGGTCCCCTGCATGCAATTACCAAAATACACCTCTTTTGCTTTGCTTTGTTTCCTTCATATAACATGAGATGGAGAGCAAAATGAAAGCGCAAAGGTGCTTTTAGGTTTTTATTTTGCTCTCCACTTAGTCGAAAATGACCGCCTCATTATTTAATCCCAGTCTTTCTTTTCCTGGGAGGATGCAACGTATTGTAATTTGTCTAGGTTTGCAGCACTGGACTTCATTGAATCACAAAAACATGGCATCTGATACCAATTAAAGTGTCACACCTTTAAACTTAATCCACGAAACACTTGTGAGCTCATGTTCCATGAGCACCTAAAGTAAATGAATGAAAGCCAGTAAGGCTTTTACGCCATTCATTCACGCTAGCACTAATTTTCAGTCATTTATAGGGTGGAGAGTTCGGGCGGTACGCAACCTGCGTTTGCGCTACTTCCCTTCCTCTCCACCATACAAATACTCCAGCATTTGCATTGGCATGGATTTTCATGCTAGCGCAAATGCTGGAGATCCCCACAGTGTCTGACATCTTTATACACCAGCATAAAGCAGGCAGACTTCATAGGGATCCATTGTACAGGCTGCCTGTCATGCTGGCATTGCTGGCATCATGTACAATTACAATTACACGCTGCCCACATGCTTCCATGTCAGGCAGCATTTACTTGTTTTTGTGAATGCTGTCATAAATGCTAGAATGCCAGGCAGTGCTTACTCATTTGAACGGCGGAGTGCGTCATCTTTTACCCTGCATATTTGCACTCTGCCGTGCAAATGATGAAAATGTGTAGACGGAATATGGCTATCCCTGAGTACAAACGTACCAGCTCTCGGTTGTCAAATTACGAATTGCAGCAACATGATCTCCCTTGTGATAATATACAATTTTGTGTGCATGAGTTGGAATCGTATGCAAAAAGGTAAAGAGCATTTTGGACCCTGCTATATATATTCATTGGAAAAGTAAACACTTTGCCGAAATCAAGTAGAGCAGCTGAGAATTGTGAGCTCAAAAAGCAGGCATATGCAGATGTACTTTTCATAAATAGTTTAATGATTTACTTGAGCAATAAAAAACACAAACACATATGCATTTCAGTCTTGTTGCAGTTTTTCAGTTTGTTGCTGTGCTTTCCAAATGAATGGTCACTTCTACATAATAACTTCAGTTTCTTTCTACCAGCCGTATGTGATTCAGTGTGAGCCTCAAACGTACTGTACTTATTCACAGAAATCAAGTAAACACAGACAAGACCACAGATGAAGAAACATATGTTTCCATACACAACCCCAAATCGCATTATCAGGCCCTAAGCAAATGTTCCCTCTTATGTATTTCCAACATTATGTGTGACTCATCCATTTCCCAAAGCCCTGATTTTTGAAAATGATGTACGAATTCGCCATCATAACAAGCGCTGCACAAATATATTTAATATGACGTTATTAGTTTGTAATTCACAAGAGCTTAATAGTTCATTTATATGATGTGTTATTTTGTTCGGTTTACTCTGGCATGAAAAACATATGGGGCCTCATTATAAGAATTGCGGAATAACTAACTTAACGGTGCCGCGAATGGTGGCGGCACCGTTAAACGCATTCCGCAATATTACGAGGTTCCCTCGCGGGACCCGATGTGGACGTCTGGTTTTACCAGACGGGACCAGGGAGCTAACAAAGGGCCGATCGTAATTGCCCCGTTGTTAGCTCTCGCACCCATTCCCATTGAGCCCTATGGGGGGCTCAAATGGAATGGGGAAGATCCGAGCCGGGTTCCCTGAAGGAGGAATTACCGGGCCCTCCATACTCGGAATGGCCCGGTAATTCCCCATTCAGGGAAACCTGACCCGATTTTGGCGGCAGCCATGCCCTTCTACCTCCAAAGTCGTAATGAGGCCCATGCTATTTTCAAATAGGACCAAGTTGATTGAACACATGATGTTGATTATTGTTGCATACTATTAGAAAGTCTGAAACAAAAATAATAGAGATGATATCACATTTTTGCTAGCCAGCTTGCAGGATTTTGTGAATAAATTTTGTGAATACATATTTTTCATCTTTATACGGCAGTTTTGCATTTTATTACAGGAGTACCATTTTTTCACAGATGCTTTCTGCATTTTGTAGCTAGCAATGGAATTCATGTAATGTTTATAGTTATTAGTATACTTTCCCTATAAGGGTGGACAGCTGATTACAAGATGGAGATTGATTCCATTAGTTCACATATGCTCTCTGCAATGTACAGCTAACACTGAACAACCACAGACAGGTGCTTGCAAGGAGACTTAATTGCATGGGATGATTGACATGCTTACAGTCAATGTTTGTAATTGACAAGGTTGAAGTTCTACGCTTCCATTGGTTGAAATAGCAGTTATGACATCATGCCCGTTAATTATGGGTTTTGAAATAACTGCTGTTTGTTTAATAAACGTGGCCTAACAATTCATATTTTCAGCCAGTAGAATTTCTTCTGGGGCTTAACTTATTTTTGGAAAAACATCACAGTAGGATTTTTGACCTTGACTGCTTGATCACCAGGATTTATACTTGACGAGGTGCCTATCTGCCGAGCCATCATTATGTGTAAAATCTGAAGGCTTGTGTGACAAACGTAGCGCTCTGTCTCTCTGACCCTGACTGAACTACACACCTGCACAGGTATTCCTTGCATGAAAACAGCCATACCATTATATATCTAGACACGCAGAGGTTTTTAGAACATATTTTAAACCAAGCTATGGCTTATAGAAATCACTCAATCACAGTTACCTATGCTTTCTTTTAACTGGAAAAACATGTTCCCCATTAATAGTAACTTGACACAAATACAACGCATACATTTGAAGTCAACAGGAAGTGAAGATAGTTCTGGGGTAATGATCGCTCAATTAAATAGCAGGTAAATGGCAGGAAAAAGTAAAACCAGCATTACAGTGGGAAATGCCATGACTTCCTTCTTAATCAGATACATAAACAGCACGTTTGTATTCTCACTGTTACCCTGCGAGATTAGATCTCATGTTTCGAACTGCAGCCTGCATCTGATTTGGACTATTAAGGCTACTTTGGAAAAAATGCATAGTATCCTACTTGGCCCGATTACTTTAATTGTAAATGGCACAAATATTACAATTTAGCTACATTGACTCAACTCTCACGTCTGGGCTTCCTAAATCCGACTAGTTTTGAAGATAATATCATTCAATGGCGGTATTGTTTTTCTACATCACATACATTTGAAGTCAACCGGACGTGAAGATATTTCTGGGGTAAATATCACTCAATTAAGCAGCACAAAATACAGAAGTCAAACTTTAGTTTTTCAATCAATTTCTGCAGGATGTTACTTTCCAGGAAATGAATAATGTTTGGCTACCTTATGTGATGTAAAGATAATCCTGTGGTGCTTGGTTGAGATGTGTACGAGGATAGAGAAGCATGAGCTTCAGTGCCCTCTACTCCTGAACTACCATGAGAGGGGGCAATCTGCTTAATCCTTTTTAAGCTCATTGTTGCTTGTAGATCCCTTGCTGCCAAAGTGACACCCTCCAGCTTCCCCGTTGTTAGCTCCACGCTCCAATGTATCAATGCTTCCATCCCTGTGCAACCCCCATGCCTTGTAAACTGCTATATTGCTTCTGGAAGCTAGGTTCATGATCAATAAATATCCCAATAATAATAATACACAAATGCCATCATGGTGTGTTATTCTCAGACAAGCACAGTACTGTGATATTCTGGTAGGTGCCCCCCTCACCATTCGCATAAGAACTCAGTAATGCTCACACTGTGCTGAGCACAATAAATTGGCTGGGCAGGCCACATTCGTGGACCTTGGAGGCAGCAGATTCTTATTTCAGAGATGTTTGTGCAACAAAAAGATGGGAGATTCAAGCGTAACTCCTATACATTATATTTGTAAATTTGCAAGATTGTTTCAATGCCATTATGCTGTCGATAACATACAATTAAAGGAAACAGCATTGTCATTAGCTGGGTCCACTATGTGAGATTTCATGATACTTACTGTAGGTTGCAAACAGGAAATGTGTGCCTTTGATTAATCTCTAAGCTCATGGACAACAGATGACATAGTAACATCAGGAGATAGCTGTTCAATAACTGCATGTTCATTCTGTGATCGTGTTGCCCATCAATTGTGTATCTTTGCACACACATGATAAGCATTCTAGTGTCACTAAAGGGTATACGAATGTAGGGAAGTGTAGTTCTCTATCCTTCAGAATCTGATATTTTCTTTTTCTAACTTTTGATTGTCGGAATTTATTATACAAAATTAACTTAGCTTCTTCCTTCTTCCGAATTTCACAATGGAAGCTCTTTGCCCCTTTTGCCCTTAAAGCCATTGAAATACGACTTGACACTTCAGCAATCCCCCCTTCCCTCCCAAACTGCAGAGACCACATATTGGTTCCATATGTTTATGTGGAGGACCAAGTTCCTAAGAGACAGCGTCCGGCTTGTTTCCCCAACTCCTCTCCCTTTCCTCTTTTCAGACAAAAAACATGTTACAGCCCTGAGTAGGACCAAGTTCCTAAGAGACAGCGACCGGCTTGTTTCCCCAACTCCTCTCCCTTTCCTCTTTTCAGACAAAAAACATGTTACAGCCCTGAGTAGAACCAAGTTCCTAAGAGACAGCGTCCGGCTTGTTTCCCCAACTCCTCTCCCTTTCCTCTTTTCAGACAAAAAACATGTTACAGCCCTGAGTAGGACCAAGTTCCTAAGAGACAGCGTCCGGCTTGTTTCCCCAACCCCTCTCCCTTTCCTCTTTTCAGTCAAAGACATTGAAATACGACTTGACACTTCAGCAATCCCCCCCTTCCCTCCCAAACTGCAGAGATCACATATTGGTTCCATATGTTTATGTGCAGGACCAAGTTCCTAAGAGACAGCGTCCGGCTTGTTTCCCCAACTCCTCTCCCTTTCCTCTTTTCAGACAAAAAACATGTTACAGCCCTGAGTAGTTTCCTTGCATTCTTTCCAAACCCTCCCTGTACCTCCATTTTCTCTTCCTTGAACCCCATCTCGCATTATTTACAGGTAGCCCAGCAATGCCTGTGTTTCTCAATGCCCCCCACTACCCATTCCCACTAGGCTTCCCAACGGCTGCCTTATTTACTCCTATTCTGGTGCCTCTTTCTGCTCCTTCTTCCCGTTCTGTGCCTGCAACTATATGTAGCCTTTAATATTCTGACTCCACAAATACCAACACACTCCCTTGCCTAATTGCTGCTTTGGGTAACGGAGGAAAAGTGACGTTGGCTGACATGAGTGCCATCTCTTTCCGACCGTAAAGTGGCTTCCTTTGGTAGTTCAACAACACTTCCGGTAAGATAGCTCAGCAGGTTGAGCGTTAGCTGCTGCGATCTGAGCATGATCTGCAGGTCGCAGGATCGAATCCCGGCAAGGCCAACTCAGCCTTTCATCCTAAAGATAAATAACCACCAATTTCGGTTAGGTGATATTGCATGTAAATATGTGCTCTGTAAAGCGCTTTGGATTAAAGCGCTAGATATAACACATCATTATCCTCCCATTCCCATTGGGCAAACAATAGAGTAATGTCCATATACGTGAAGGTACATTGAATACAAAGGTAGAATCTTCCTAAAACTGCTGCAAGCTTTAAGACTACAGTTAGGACATGAAATGACTCCACATATTAATCCTATTTTGTGAAATTGTTTGAAAACCTTGTAATTTTCTATTCAGATTAGATTCTTATATCTCTATTTAAATTCATTTTATATTCTAAAGAATGTAAAGGTCTGACCTATTTCCTCAAACCAGAAATGACTGGATCTAAAGCAAGCCCACCAGTACTTTAAAATATCTAAATTCATCAGGTTGTTTTTCCAAAGAAACCTTATGTTGTAGTATGTTATTTTAAGAGTCTTTTAAAACACATTAATCACCACCATATTGGGCTTCTGGCTTCTGGAGTGTGTCTGATAAACAGGGGCATTGTGACCCACCCTCCCCCAGGGATACCCAGATCATAGTCTAGAGTGAGGAAGAGTACTAGGGATAAACGCATAATAGCGACAAGAATAATGATGTGACAAGACACAAGGGGGTGGGGAAAGAGGTGGAGTCAATATGTGTATATGTTTTTGTACTGTGCACTGACGACAATATGGTCATGATTAATTAAAAGAAAAAAGAAATTAAGATTCATTCTGAAGACGAGTATTTTCCTGTGAAGACAGTTTTCCAAAACAATTCAGAGCTGTATGGGAAATTAGTGAAGCATAGATGCGTAATGGACCCAAGAATTTATGCGACATTTCCTTTTAATGTTTTGGCCGGAGGTCGTCAGGTAGCATTGGCAGGTAACCCCTACTGTCCCAGATAGGTGGACTGGGGTCTTCATTGCCATTTTGGCATGTGAAAGTGGAATGTGGGGTACACAGAAGAGACGCTTGCAAACACACTTTTGGTTAACATCACCCTCTAAGAGCCATGCCATTTTAACTGCTTAGTAAGGGTAAGATTGTTGAGGTGGGGGTGGGGCGCCGCTATGTTGGTGTCATCAAAAAGGAATATGGGTAGAGTGAAAGACTCAAGGGACCTCGTTTTTCCCCACAACTTGCACTCCCTCTACCACTATGTCCAGGTTGCTCTGCTAGCTTCCCTCCACACCCCATTTTCCAAAACATCCATCTCCCTGAGGAAGTCATGTGTGGCTCACCTTAAATTAGTGGGAAATTATAGTGAAGTACCATGCTTAAATTAGGACTTTACGAACACTTTCCACCCCCAATTCTAACGCAGAACAACATGCATAATAATATATAATAACAACATCCACACAGCAGTACACCTGGCAGATATGTCAGTGAAAAATTGCATGATCACTGGTCGGGCCGCGGCCCAGTCCCACAGCAAAATGAGGAACCCCAGTAGACTCAGTGGGCAAGTCTCAGTTTCATTTGGGGAAGATATAAGATAGCAATATACCAGTGGTAATAACAAGGCAACAGTATCCTGACATAAAATTCTGAAAACCTATTGGGCTAGACCCATCCCTTACAAATCACAGTTTGTAACATATAAATGGGGATATATTCATAAAGAGCATGGCAGTGAACAACAAATCTACAGAATAGCATTGCACGGCATATGGTTTAATGAAAGCTAAACACAATCTAAAGAGAATGCTTCATATCAGATAGCACTTGAATAGGAATGAGCGTGGATTGGAGAATTGACAATTGCTCTTAGGCATGATACAACCAAAAGTATGCACAAAAAGGAAAGTTTAATACTTTATCCATGTATAGTCTATGTAAACATGGACTTGATCTCTCAGATAGATCATGGTATTTTGGGCTTAAAGATGTAAATCTAATTATCATAAGGCAGGAATTATGGGTACAATGATGCAAAAATGATAAACACCTTTGCATGGTGATTAAGCAATCTCAAACGACCATACAACTCTGAATTTTCTGGTAACTCATTGTTGTCACCTGAGTAAGAAGCATGGGTTGATACGGAATAAAATATGATATGAATATCAACAGTTGGAAGATAACACAGGGCTCATATGAGTGATTGGTACCACCTGTACGCCATTAACCACTTTGTCGAGACCAGGTTTATAGACTCTGCTACCAAGGTGAACCACACACAAAAGGATATTTCTTTATTTCTGGTTGATGTATAAGGCACCAGCCCCACTGCAAGAGTTGCTTTGTGGTGCCCCAAGAGGAAGGTGAGATAATAGAAAGACCAGAGGGTAAGGGAACAAATAAAACATTATTCACAGTTATTGGGCATTCATATCAGTATAAGTGCTTTGGGATGGGAAACAGATGAGTAGTACTATCATCTGCAAAGCTGGGAACCGACCAGTGTAAGAATGAGTACATTATAAAGAGACACATGGTGGCATCTCTGAATACCAATAAGTACATGGGGACATCAGCGGGCCCATTCCAGAGTGCTTAATGCTGGAAGGCATGTTGCTAGAAGTGACATGGGGCACAGGGGGGATTCTACATGCGAGGAACAATCTTGTTAAGGGATCAAGGTAAAGCATAAATACAGTTCCTTGAAGCTGTGCCAACCTAGAGAGGTTGACTTAGAAGTGGCAGTTGGGAAAGTAAACTGGTTTGAAGTGGTGGATTCTGAACAGCTTCCTGAATTTGATGTGGCAGTTCTCGATCCTGATGTTCAAATGAAGATTGGTCCAACTACCTTCTCGAATCGAATGAGTAATGCCAAAGTGCAAGTGAAATATATTTTTAATTAGCTATGCGCATTACAGCGAAAGGCCACACCCCTCCTCTGACCTGGAATTGATCCCTGTGAAGTGATCTCCTGCCACATACCAGAGCAGTGAGCTCACGCCATGAGGCCTAATGTGTGGTGTGCCATGATGCCACAAACACCCACTGCATGCCACACATCTTCCCTCTCCCAATTGTGTCTACCAGGCTATTCTTTTAAGAAGCTGGGCCTGCCACAAGAATTACTGGCTTTGATTGTAGGCTGAGCAGCACCTGTTCCCTTTGATCTCAATGAATCTCTGTCTCTTGACTCTGTCCTTGGTGATACCTCTCCATGTGGGTTGAAAACGCTAGGGGTGTTGCATTTGGCAACACTGTCAACATTCCATTTGTGTCCATCTTTAACTCTTTTCTCCCTATATATTAATTCAGTTATCTTTGTCGGATTTGACCACGAGTTGACGACTACTTATTACGGGCAGTTCCGTAGGTCCCAGTGACCTTTTTTTATGATGGATTCCTTGGTGGCATTGCACTTGTTCGCTGTCCCTTTGCTGTGCTTCTGCCATTCCTTAATTCACCCCTCATCACCATCTTGTTGAATTCTAACATTTTTGTACTTCTTAAGCCAAAGGTGGAACATCCTTGTTTTAAGTTTTCACCCAAGTAGTATTTCAAATGGTGAATGGCCTGTTGTAGAACGGGGTGTGGGCTATGTGCATTCACCTTGTTCCTAATTGCCTGTTCCTAGTCCTCGCCCTATCTCCGAGTCAGTTGATGCTTTCTTTGATCACTTTATTGAATCTTTGAACCATTCCATTGGTTTGGGGATGGTATATTGAGATGGTACAATGCTCTATTGAGTTTCTTCTGAGGATGTTGCACATTTCTGTGGACTTCAACCAGACTCTATTATCTGTAATCAGGGCCGTGGGGTAGCCCCCACCCCCTATAGAAAATCTCTTCCAAAATGTGATTAAGTCCTTAGTGCATACCTTGCTGGAGAAACCTACCTCCACCCACCTGGTCTAAAAGTGTATTAAAATATTCTAATATGTGTTTACAATACAGCACCGTATAGGACCAGCTATGTCTAGGCTTTCCCATGTAACACTGGAAACCATCATAATGGTCATAGGAAATGACAACACTTTGCAACACTTGGTGCTGCTCTCACACAAAGAGCATTTGTGGAGAACCTGTTCTATCTGCAAGTCACAACCGAGCTACCAATAATCACATATGACCATTTGTTTTGCTTTTTGATCCCTTTATGCACTTTGTGGGCTTAATTTATTGTGCAATCCCCCACCCCCATTGGGGGCATGACTCTGTCACCCCTCATGACTAGGCTGGTCTAAGCCTATAGTTGCTCCCTAACTGTCTATATCACCTCACAAACAATTGTGTTTATTTCTTTTCCATAAAACACAAAACAAAAACAACATTGGAGAATCTAGAATACACCATAATCTTTCATAGGGCAATCGTCTAAGGTAGAGTTGTGGTAAACTACAACACAAACACTACATTCCATCAGCATGCATCCTTAGGGGCTGAGTCAGGGTTGGACAACAGGTACTGAACATAGGCCCCCCAGACATCGGTAGGCTGGGCGTGCTGAGGCATGGTGCATATAAATACCACTTCATGGTCATAGCAGTAGGCGACTTCTTCTAGCCACATTGATGCCTGGGGATGGGGGCCTTTCCACCACACCATGCCACCCAACTGTGGGCCAGCACTATAAGGAGCCTGGCGAGTCTATGTGCATGCTTGGTCAAAGCTCTCGCACAACCCAGCAGAACCTCTAGTTGGTCTAGCCCCACATGCTCTCTGATAATAAGGGAGATCTTAGTGAGAACCTCTCCCCAGAACACAGTGATCAGTGGGCTCCCACAGGCTAGGTGTAGAAAAATCAGTTGGACTAGCCTTACAACGTGTACATTCGTCCAGTGTTTCTGTGTCATATCTGTGTAGTTTGGCCGGTGTGTGATATGTTTGTTGTACAAAGTTGAAGTGTATCTGGTTGAATTTAGTGTTTAGCAAGACCATCATCATTTTGAACAGTATGCATTTCCAGTCTTCATCACAAATCTCCACTCCTAAACAGTTCCCCCATCTTTGACTGGGAGCCTCAACTTCCCATGGAATATCTGACAGACTATTGACTCCAAGCACTGCCTTTTTCTGCACCCTTCAAGCACTCACTAGGTTCTTTCATTCTTCCCTTAACATCACTCCTGGTTCCACGAAGAGTACTTGATCTTTGCTGGTTTTGAATGCCTTATCCTTGGCAATGAGCCTTGAGGGCCATCTGCTGCCCTGTTCCTGGTGCCTGGGACATAAGTCACTTCATATGTGTGCCTCTGTAGTGTTATTACCCATTTATTTATTTGTGATGAGCGTATGTCTTGTTTTTAATGAGACCAAGTTTCTCATTTGCACATTAGTTGTGCATTTTTCACTGTGGTTGTTTTAGTCTAGTTATTGTATATAAATATATATATATATATATGCAATATGTTTGTGGATAGGGACTTGGGGACTGGTGGTGGGTGGCAGTTTGAGGTGCTGGGGGTGGGTTGGATTGGGAGATGGGGGAACCCGCCCATTTAAAAATAATTTTGTTGTGAAAATGACCACGGGGAAACATGCATAACTAATGTGCAACCGAGGAAGGTGGCCTCATTAAAAACACATACAACCGTACTGAAACCTCACGGCCTTATTACAATGTTGGCAGTAGAACCCGCTGATAGGCAGCGGGGTACCGCCGGCCCCGTGAAACTGTTTCAGCTGCCTGATATCCCGGTGATACCGGAATATCATAACCGGTGGTGGAACAGTACATTCCCACTCCCATGCAGTTCCATAGGACTCCATCTGAAATAGGACACTGAAGCACCAGCACTGTTGTTAATGGAGCCGGTGCCTCAGTGAAAACACTGCCGGTAGTGGCCGGAATTCTCAGCAGGTCAGGCCTGCTGGGAGTTCCGTGCCCCTACCGGCAAACACTCAGTTAGTCGGACCGGAAAGGGTGCTGGTATGTTGCTATAGGCACCTGTATTTCCGGACGGCCAAATTCGGAATGAGGCCCACTTATCTAGACAGTTGGTTGACATGATTTATTTCAAGGTTTTTTAATCAGTATCCACGTAGTACTGTATACTCCATATAGATGGCTTGCAATTCTCAATGGTCCACTTGACAGTCAGAAGCATCATTTCAACAGTAGAGTAGTTGATTTCTGTCCATATTAGTGATTAAAACACTATAACCAATTACTGCTGAGCTGATCTTCCACTTATAATAGGACGACACTGAGAGCTGTGTTGCAACTGTCCATTAATATAATAATCTTCTTGCCAAATTTGTAGTTTTTGAGAGAGGGTTCCCGATATAACATCATCTATATGTGCGCAAATTCCTTTTTGAACCCTTCACCCCATCTAAAACCCTCTCCTTACTTAGCTATCCTCCTTATGTTCACATATTTGGGTATGAACATGGCATAATATTTCATCATCGCTAACAACAATAACAGTTGCTTCTTGTCCCGTGGCTCAAGTGTGTCATTTATGGTGTCCACCAAACCTTTCTTAGATTGTCCTCCCATTTCATAAATGATGTGATCTATGTATCTCCTTGTTCAATGATGAATTTGCTCTGCTTAGCGTCCTAACTGAGTTTTCTAGGATTCTGAGTGCTTTGGCTAGGCTATCGTTATATTCATTGTCATCCTTACTGTATACTGTACATGATTTTGGAAATTCTTGTTCATTTTTCACATTGAAATTAATGATAAATAACTCTTTGGAAGCCTGCTGAAGCTAATATGAGACCAGACGGCATACATAAACACTGGAACAGGACTTCTGGTCTAAGACATGCCATTTAAGTGTCTTGATGCAGATATATTTGATGATATTCGGGTTTGAGGTCAAGAGTGGAATATTATTTGTCACTGCTTATGGTACATTGCATGTTTCCAGTCTTCATTAATGGCTGGAAATCTGGAATGATGCATTTGTTAAGAGCTGATAAGTCAATAAAAAGACTTAATTTTCCAATCGTTTGAAGATTACCCTAAAGAAAAATACCTATTCTGACAAATCTATTCTTTTTATTATTCCCTTTCTCCACATAGCTTGCAGTTCATCCTTGACTTTATTTTGTGTTGTGAAGGGTAGGTTGTAGATCTTCAGCACAATTTTTGATGATCCTGGCTTTATCCTAATGTCACAGACGAAACCCTTCAAATACCCGATGACCTCCCTGAATACCATGGCATTTATTACTTCCTTGTCTTGATACGCCATCACTTTTTGGTGTTTGGGTCTAATCTCATTTCAAATTTTTACTGGTCTGGTGCAGACAACTTAGCAGTGTGCTCCCTTTGCACAACACATATAACTTTCCTTGGGCTATCTATTGTAAATTAAATTTGAGTATACAATTTACAAATTTAGTCAGGCTAATTCCCTCCATAGGCTACACAGCTGATAATGATTCCCCTGAAGGGTCTTCCCTTTCTGAATGTCATGCTGCATATCGCCTTTGGTAGGAGTCCAGAATCATTTTAATGGTTCTGCTGTTGATCTTGGTTGTAGAAATTGGCTTTTTTGCATTTTCTTCACCATCCTCTAATGCAAAGACAGCTTCTGGGTGTGCTCTTTGTGCTTTTCATCATCTGTCAGGCCTGCTTCGCTCACTTCTATTGGTATGTACTGCATTCACTGCAGTGGCGATCAATGTTTGTTCTGAGGCTCTACATTCTGCGACCTTCTTGTCCTGTGTGTTCCTTTCTCATTCTTTAAAACTTTGTGTGGTGCGTTCTACGTCCTTTCCGACCCATAAGACTATTTGTAGCTGCCCTTCACCCAGAGGGCATGCCTCACCTTTCTCTCTCTGCACTCCAGAATGAATTGGTCCCTACGGTGCTCCTCCAGTTGGGCTCTGAAGTTAGAGGTAGCTTCAAGTCCCGGAGGAACTGTGATGTACTGCTAATCAGATTCACCTTCTTCTTGCAACCTCTTTCTGAAATGATTATGCTCAAGCACTATGCTTACTTTCGTCTTGTAGTGCTTATCAAGCATTTCTATGCAACTTTCATAATCGTTGAGGTCAGGGGCTGTGCTCAGTGGCAGGGCAGGTCAATACTCAGATTGAAAAACAAAATTGAGGTGTGCCGGTGTGGTGAGGCGCTGGGTTAGAACTAAATTTGAGAAGACAAACTAAAGTCAATGAGACCCTTACAAACCAAATAAGATTGGGTTGCTGCACGAAAGAGGGACCAGCAGTCACCTCATAAACTGCTAATATATACAAACACTTGAAATTGTCACCTCTAAATGATTGCGCAGCCCTGAGCAAATGGTAAATGTCCTATTCAAATTGAGTGTGTAACTGGACAACAGATACGGTGAAACAAAGAGTCCAAAGCAAGTAGATTCTTCAGTCAAAATATGCTGTTGAAACAGATTTTATGAAATGATGCAAAAACAAGACTGCCGACACGTGTTTCGACCCAGAACAACGGGTCCTTTTCAAGGCAAGACGTATGTTATTCAAACTGCGTGAATGAATATTCAGGAATGAACTGCACAACACTGATTTCGTGAAGCGTTTGGACTTTGGCCACAGTGGGGAACCAGCCCCTGAACTCACAGTTGCAACGTTTGAACCAACTCCCATGTTCTGGGAATGTACCACACTGTATCAGTAACAGAGACTGCTTCAGTTATTTGCCGCTTATTTTCTTGAGGAGAATCAACTACTTTAGAATTGGCCCATTTATCTGCCCCCCCAGGAGGGCTTTGGGATTTCCAACGCAGTTTGAATAACATACGTCTTGCCTTGAAAAGGACCCGTTGTTCTGGGTCGAAACACGTGTCGGCAGTCTTGTTTTTGCATCATTTCATAAAATCTGTTTCAACAGCGTATTTTGACTGAAGAATCTACTTGCTTTGGACTCTTTGTTTCACCGTATCTGTTGTCCAGTTACACACTCAATTTGAATAGGACATTTACCATTTGCTCAGGGCTGCGCAATCATTTAGAGGTGACAATTTCAAGTGTTTGTGTCAATACTCAGATTGGTCGTATTTTGTATTTCCTAAGCAGGATCTCAGAGTGACTTCTATTTTTCTCACTTCAAAATTGTATCATTAAGGGTTGATCTCTCCCGTGGGTTTGGATCACAAGTCTAGTATCACCACTGCCTTTGGATTTGCTTTTCCCCGCCTGTTTACTTGGGCCTGTGTATGTAGTTTTCCTTTTGGGCCTGACCGACAGGCTGTCAACTGTGTACCAAGATGGCAGTTCTGAGTGTACTGTCTTTGGTACTCATTTTTCCTTTTTTTATTTGCTTTTCCCCTTTAACTCCAACACTACCTTCTAGTTAGGTTTGTTCTGAGACACTATTTTGAAGTTGGAATGGAGAAGAAGTTCATTCATGGTGGTGGCATGAATCAGGTCTCTTTTAACACTAGGCTTTCCACCATATTGTTGAAATTAGCAACATGCTTTGGGGCTGAGCTGAAGTTAAATGTTCCAATATTGAATATTATCTTAGGCTTGAGAGTCTTGATGGCGGATAGCGGAGGTTAGCGGCATATGGAACAAGAGGATGTCATAGGGCGAGTGGGGCTGGGAGACCTCCTGCTTAGCGATGTGGAGGGGCTTGAGGATATGCACCTCTGATTGTGTGGAACAGGAATGGGCTTTCTGTGGAACTGGTAATGGGGAGGATTATCTAAATCCTGCTTGGGGGAGGGTTAATGGTAATAAAGAGAGGCAGTATGGGAGGGAAGTCTTAGTGTTGAAGACCAAAACATTTTTGCGATTTCCTTGAATCTTGATCGTGCCATGCCCAAAAATGTTAGCAACCAAACTGCAGCTACGGGACTGTGGTAGATGAAAAGACCACCTGGAACTGCCATATAAAGGGTAGAAGACAGAGATGTTGAACCTGGACTGCAGATGGGTGAGCTACATGCTCAGGGGTCAGAAAACATCAGAATGCCAATTAATTTGCCTTTGGAATGATGGTTAATGTAGGTTTCTGCAAAGGCCTTACCAGGGTTAAATTTCAGGGCAAGTGGTTTTCCCTTTCTACAGCTTTTGCTGCGCTGCAAGATGCTGGCTAAATGATAGAAGTACTTGAGAACGGGCGAGGTGGCAATATTCACAGTAACAGAGAACATTGGACTAGATGATGTAAGGGCAGATGGTGAAGGGAGTTGAGGAGAGATGCACCGCAAGAGTTGACAAATAATGTGTTTCCTGGGTTGCCTCTAAAAGAGACTGCAGAGGAAACTTCGACCATAGACAGGGGTATGGACAGAGATGGATGATGCATCACTCACCGGAACTGGACAAGGAAAATGGCAGAACAGGCAAGAGAATGTTTTAGTTCTGGGGGGTAGAGTGTTGGAGGTATTTGGGAAATGGGATATTGGCCTTGGAGATGTTAGGGGAGAGGACTGTGTATGGTTTTGGGGTGACTCACACAGACACAGAGGTGAAGAATGGCAGTGGTGTGTCAAAGCAGATCAAGGCAGGAGGGTGATGTGATGAATCTGATGATGTCCTCACTCCTTTCCTGGAGGTAGCCTCTCTTGATGTGGCCAGGGATGGTAGCCGTTACCTGATCCTGACCCGGGATGGCTATTTAAGGGAGGATCGCATGAGAGGAGGTGACCCTCAAAGGGAAGGACAGACATCCTCAGATGAGACATGGGCCCTCATTACGAGGATGCTGGTAGGCTACTGGTAGTATCAGCAGCCTACCAGCAACCTCAGCTTACTGTTTCCACTGCCGGATATCCTGATAATACTGGGATATTATGGGCGGCGGCGGAATGGTAGGTTCCCATCCCTAAGGAATCCGATGAAGCACCAGCACCGTTGTTAACGTTGCCAATGCTTCAGTGATTTATTTGCCGACAGGAGCCTGTACTACTGGCAGGTCAGGCCTGCCGGTAGTTCACAGCCCTTACCGGCAAACGCAGAGTGAGCTGATCCGCAAAAGGTGGGGGTAACGTTGTTACTGGTAGCTTATTTCCGGACTGGCTCACTCGAAATGAAGGCCATGGTATCCCCCTTTCCCTTTTAGGAATACCCCCTCCATTTCTCATGCCTTGATGGCATACTGTAAAAATCCCTCTCAACAACCCTTAAAGTCTGCTGACAATATCCTTCCATATTCTGTGGCAAAAAGAGTAAGAACGAATGAGAAGAGAAAGAAGACTGCCAAATGAAGATCACCAGACTGAACCAAAGGGAGCAGTCTAGTGTTTGGGGGAAACCGATTGGCTCCAAGCATCTCCCTTAATGGAAGCAGGAGTTTAAAAATGGGACAGCTGAGACCAAAAGGTGTTCTCACCAGGAGCCAGAGGCAGGCGTGACAGGCAGTGTGGCAACAGTGAACCAGAAGAAGACAGCGTACCGACCTGAGGCGATATCCTGGTAGTTCTAGAGTGGTGCTGGAGAGAGAGGAAGCCACCTGAGACACTCTGTCCCAGCTGGGTAAGCTGGGGAGCAGAAGGGACTCAAGGCAGTGACTGGAGAAGTCTGCCAGCACAGAGAAACAAAGCTGACGAGCTGGCTTCATACCGGACGCTCAGGAGAGCGTTGCCGGTATCCAGGAGAGATGCCAGAGAGCGAGGCATACAGAGGAAATGGAAAGCCAAACCAGGCTTCATTCCAGCGTGGAGACCAGTCGAGGAAAAGTCTCCCATGCACCGCAGAAGCAGTCAAAAGCAGCCGAAGGGGAGTGGAAGCGAAAAGAAGAGCCGAATACTGGTGAGCCCATGGTGGGGGGATGGGAAACCGGGGCTGAAGGACAGAGACTGAGAGAGTGAATTCAATGACCAGAGTGGGGGAGCAGAGAGCTCCTGGTCAAATTACTTGTCATCTTTACAGTAACAGTGAAAAGAAGTAATAGTGCAAAGTTTGAGAACAAAAAAGAACTTGGAGAAGACACATGCACCCTTGTCCTTAATGTTGATGAACAGTGAAACACAAAGCCCTGGCAGGAGAGTACACCAGGCTATGTATGAGTCTGGGATCGGCACCCAAGTTGTTTGAAAGAACTGTAACCAAGAACCAGACAAGAGAGTATACCAGGTGTCTTGCAAGACTGTGACCTGCACCCAAGTTGTATGAAAGAACTGTAACAAATAACCTGGCAGGGGAGTACACCAGGTGTCTTGAGAGTCTGGGACCCGCATCCAAGTTGTGTTGTTTTGAAGGAAGAATCCCAAGGACGATTCATGCCATTGGGGTTGTGCACTATCTTAAATGTGGAAAAGATCTGGGAAAGGAGCCATATCCCCACAGTGGATTACAACACCAAGGGAATGGCTTCTGCTCTTGAACTATAAATAATATGCACATTTGGACTTGTATTGTGGTGGAGATAAACCTGGGGAAGGGAGTCATTCCCTGTAACTGTTGTGGGATATTTTGACCCACTCAGATGCACCTCACTGCATCACCTTACTGCATTGGCGCAAGAAACAGCACCAAATGGCTGTGCAGATTCCTGTGCGTGCCAAGATCTCAAAATTGCGTGGTTGTAACAACCAGAAAATGTATGCACTACCCTGCCACCCACATTTCAGTTGGGGTAAAACTGAGTATTCACTGCAGGAATGTTCCAGTGTACTCTGCAACATTTAACATGGAGTGAAGTGAAAGAGGCAGCATCATTGTGCTGAAAACCCAAAATGCCTCTTTAAAATGTCACTTTCACAACCTTAAAAAGTGCTGCTTGGCACTAAATCTATTATTTCTCATGAACCACTGTGATCAAAAAGGCCCTGCAATGCCCAGGATCATTCATTGTGTCTCAGAGGAACCGGGCCTTATTTGAATGACTGCTCCTGTCAAAAGTATCTTTGGAAAAGCAACCAGGGACTGTGTTTTCATTTACACTGGAAACGCGGCTAAAACTTTGCAAGTGTATCTAAAGAATCAGCTGTAAATGAAAGACTTTAACCAGATGCCTGATACATTTATCCATGCTGCAAACAACTCCAGCACCCAAGGAAAGAACTAGAGCTGTACACAGTGTATATTTGCTGCAGATGAAAACTGAATTTAAAGAAATAAGCTAAATGTGCTTTTTCCTGAATGAAGAGCAAAATCGTCTATTTAAAAGTACGTTGTTGTGTTGTTGTGTTGATGTGTGGTTGTGTTGTTGTGTAGAGGCATGCTCATTTAGAAATATAAACATATTTCTTGCTGGTAAAAGTGCTTCTATAAACAGTTTTGATTCCTAGGTTTTAGGCAAGATTTAAAATGAGAAAATAAAAGCTAAACCCAGGATAAGTTGGTAAACTATATATATAAGAAAAGAACTTCCTCTGCCAGTGCTAGCCCTGAGAAAGGGTGACACCTCATAAACAGCAGGCACAGGAAAGGCTAATTGCTAGCTTGGAGGCTTTGAATACCCAGGACAATGGGACTTCCCAAGTCGTCATCAGACATTCGTCTTTGCTGCAGGCTGAGACAATAGCAGGCTAAGGCTCTCACCTTTCAAGTGGGGGGCAAGAAACTTCAGTCAAGAGAGAGGCCCCTTATCCTGCTTCAAAGGAATTGACCTTTGTTTATAGTTGGGGAAAAGAAAAAAAACCTTAAGTGACAATAGACTTCATTTTGCTTTTAAAAGCCTATTTTATAACTGAACTTAAAGACATTTAACTTTGCAGATAGAATGAGGAAAACTATGAAAAGTTGGTGGTTCTAAATCTAATTTCATGCCTTTTCTGTGAAGACTTGTTAGAACTCACTACTGCATAAGGAACAGAAGTTGTAAAGAATGACAGATTGTGGGGAAAGTATTGATATTGCGCTCATAGCATTTTGTACACACATCTTAGGGGTAAATGCACATCTGTGTACGAAGTTGAGAAATCTAGGCCAAATCCTTCATGGTTAAAATTGCCAAAATATAGCAGAAAGGCTGAACCAGGCCTCACAGACTTGGGTTTTTGGATTGAAATATGACCCACAAAATATGTAACCTGTGTATCTGAGTTTCTCAGAGATTATCACTGTATAAATATGTATTTGTGGTAAAATTAGATTTTGGTTCTAGGATCTAGGGGAGGTTTCTAGACATTGTAAAAGTAACACCATAAACATGACATCCTTTTCTGTGATCCAATGGGCGAAGAGCAAGGTGGAAACTACGGTCTTGCCCAATCCTAGCATTATGGGTGTGGACAGTAAGCCTGCCCCTGCCATATACTTTAGTGATGTCATTTGGAATGATAAATAAGGTATCCTGACAACACACAGACACTGATTCCTGACTTTCTTCCTGATTTCCTGTGTGGCGTCATGTTCCTAATTACTTCATCCTACTTGATCCTGATTCCAAATTTCATTGCAAAGCAAAGGCCTATGCAGTGCTGAACCCTTTTCAGCTAGGCCTCCAATTCTAAAACCCAAAAACCCAAGGGAATCATTCTGATCCAGCTGGCTTGCTACTACTCGATGCATGCCTGCTGCAAACTCGCCATCCCACTGATCTCCAGTCTCCAGTAACGAGAAGGGCAGTCCAATGCAGTCCAGTGACCAGAACAGTCCAGATGATCCTGCCCTGCCCGAGTTGCCCATCCGTCCTTGGTTAGACCTGATCCGTGTGATTACGAGAACCCTTGACGGTCCAAAATCCTAAATTAAAGTGGACTGTAAGTATTAATAGGAATCGGAGAAAACTATAGCATACCTTGCCTTGCCTTGTCTCATCTCAATCTCTAAAGCATCCTATCCTTACCTCAATAACTTGTAACATTGTCAGAATCCTCATTGCCATCCTGTCTTTGATTTATCTTTCTAAGCGCCATTTCTTTAGTCATTTTTATCTTGTGTAAATCTTAAGTTATCCATCCTACTTCGAGTGATCCGACTGGTTCTGCCGGGGCGAGCACTGGGGATTTGGTGTTGAAGTCATGAATCAACTCCAGAGCTTACTTTGTCCCTCCTTGGTATTCTACCCATAATGCTCTAGTATAGAGTAAAACTATAGTAAATATTTTCTTGTCCAAACTGAGTTTCTTTTCTGTTTTCACTACCCAATTTTTCTAAAAACGCCTCTCATTCAACCTTGCATATCTTCAGCAGTTTAATAGCTAAAGACTTCATTTCAACTCCAGAGTGTACCTAAGACCTACAGCTACATCCCAACCCAAAAAACAAATCAGTGTATTTCACCCGTTTTTCTTAAAAACCATTTGGTTAATTTTAGGTGGGAATCTGTGTGTTTTCACAAAGTTTACACGTGTGATTTCTGTTCTAAATTGTTTTCAATCTTCCATTATTTACTTTTGCTCAAACTATAGCTCATGATTGTTAGCATCTTTCCAATGTTGCTCCCATAGAGATTTGTACTGATTTAAGGATTTTTGCACACATTCATTGTTTTACACAGTCATTTCCAGAATGTAATTTTAAAATGTAAGATTTCAAATACATTGTTCTCTTTTGTTTGGCGAGGGAAGGTTGTATTCAAATTCTGTTTGCCATTCCTTATTCCTGATTACCTGCCACCTCCTTATATCTATTAAGAATTGTTTATTTGTGGGTGGAAGAATATTGCAGGGGGAAATCCTAACTTAAGTGCTATCTTTCCAAACAAGCCAAAAGTGTTATTTTCTCTCATTTCCTTCGGTGTTGCTAAAGAGTGAATTTAAGTACATACATTTGTATCTGTTATTGTCACCACATTGGTGATTGCTGCTCCCTATTAAAAGTATATGTTTGATTTGAATTTAAAAAAAAAAAATATTACTTTTACCAACCAGCCTGATTCCTGGTCCATTGTGACCTGAGGTATTTGAGAAGCGGTGTGATATGATTGGTATATCACTCAAAATATTGAACCTATAGACATAATAAAATAAACATTTCAGCTGTGTGCTGCATACTAGGCTGAGACCACGGTGTATCGCCTGATTGAAATACTTAACACTGTGAACAATCTCTACTTGGAACCTTTTTGTTGGATTTAAACCTTTTTGTTGAACCTGAACATTTGTGTGCCAAAGACACTTGCCTTAGCACCTTAGAGTTACTTTTAGAATGTGAGGGCAAGCATAGGATTTCAGACACATTGCTTTGAAAATCTTGACACAGGACAGACCCCTTAGTTTTTGTTGAGGTAGGGAATTACCTCCTAGATAAGGGACACTGAGCAATTTTCCAACCCCTTTTTCATTTAATAAAAGTCTTTAACCAAAAACCATGAGTCCTCTGGGTCTGCGTCTCACAGTGAACGCTGCTCGAAAGCAGTCTCAAAAAGGCATGTTTTTTTGGAGCAGTCTATGATGGTTAGTCACAGCACATTAAACAGAAAAGAAAGAGGAACTATGAGGTTCTAGGTTTCAATCAACCCAACTGATTGAGTCAGAGCAGTGGTGCGGGGGAACGTTTATGAGGGGACCTGCCTGCCTGAATCGGCGCTATGAAGGCAGGAGACGTGGGAAGAGATAGAGAAGTTAAAGTTCCCTAGGTAAGGAGGGGAGGGAATTTGACATTTTGTAGTATAAAAAAGCTCTTTATATGCAAAATGTAAAATCCTGGCCGTCAAAATTGATCACGTGATTAACTCATCCAAGTCCCTGTTCAGGATCTTGGAGGAACATAGATATCTTCTATATAAGACTAGTAACATTACTACCAAATGGTGCAACTTAAATAATTTTTTGTGAATAAAATTAACTAATATAAATGAACTTCTCACTCAATTTGAGAACCAGGAATGTCCATAACCACATCCACTAAAGAATAATCCTCCAGTAAAGAATCAAATAATCAATTAATCAATTTGTATTTAAGGAAATGACCCCATTAGACATTTAAAACATAATTATCAGTCTAAGTCTTATTCATTGCCCTAGTTACACACGTTTCTGGCATTATGAATGTTTTTTTTCTGAAAATCTACCATCCCTGAGTTCTTGAAACACTCATGGATCCACACACCTGTTAAAGAATCCTGGCTTGGACCAAAATATGTATAGTAATTATGTACCTATTTCTACCATTCCTTTCTTGTTGGAAATCTTAGACAAGGCAGCTAAAATACAACTTAAAGAACATTTAGAAGCCACCTCAATAACTAGATGTAGACAAGCCGGCTGCCGCCTTTGCAGAAGCACCAAAATTGTCCTGTTATATATTAAAGACACCCTTCTAAAAAATATCTCATGATGAGGGTATTGGGATATTGATGCTGCTGGATCTGTCCACAGTTTTTAAAGCCTTCTTATCAAATAGGACCACAAAGGTGAAGATTAAGGAGCTCTGTTCCATTCCCGAGAACCTTTCCGGTAGTGTGCCTCATGGGACAAGCATATCCCCCTCTTATTTAACATTTAATTTGAAACACATGCATGGCCTGCTTGTGGATTTGGGTGTGGATTTTCAAAACTATGCTGATGACACCCAAGATAGAGTGAGCTTTATTCAGTCCTCCTTTTAAAACAATATCTAATCTCAACTGACTTGGGTTAAACCAAGGCAAAGTGAACTCTTCCTGATTTCCCACACTTCTATGAGATGGAAATACATTCCATTTCCCACAGAAATTTCTCTGTTCCATCAAGAGTTCGAATGCAGAAAAATCACTTGTATGACCATGAATGTGTCTTTTTCTATAATCAACTGATTCAGAAGTTATTACCAGTTCTACTAATTATCACTTATTGGTCCTCAGCCAATTGAGACCATTATTGTCTGAAAAACACTGCACCACTTTAGGAGGGCCATTATTGGGAAGAAAATAGATTTTGTAATAACTTGAACATTGGCTCGAAGGAACCTATTAATTCAACAACCAGTTACTTCAAAATTCTGCAGCTTGAATTGTCACCAAGAGCTTTTGGGATGACATCTCCCCAGTGCTGGGCCGTCTTCACTGGCTTTCTGTCAATGCCAGGAGTTTAAACTCCAGGTGCATATCCAGAAGATCCTATTTCGCTCAGCTGTGGTATTTCTTAAATAACGCTTTGTCGATATGAGTTGTCATGATTCTTGAGATCCTCTAAGGCACTGAAGCTGATAATTTTCTGATTTCAGAGAACAAAATATTTTGGAAGGTCAAGCACTGTGCTGGGTGCGAGACTCTGCAATAATCTTCTCTTTTAGGTAAATATATGATCTCTTACCCTTTAGAAGAAGATTATAAACTTCTATTTTTGATCAAAACTACTCATAAGTATCCATCCCGTTGCCCTCTTCTTTTTTACTGAATTTCTTGGGGTGATCTGAGCACTGAGAAACCCTTGGGTCACTGTGTCTTCCCACTCCCAGACATACTCCATATGGAACAGAAATGGGAGAGAGAATGTGGAGGGGTAAATGATATGTCTGGATTCAGTGGATTATGATGTACCTTTCCAATCAAAGCCATTGCTCCTGTAGACAAGGGTAGTAAAGTGCATACAGAGTATTTGTGAGGGATCAAAGGACTGCCTCAGAAACAAACTTCTGCCAGGAGACAGCCTGTGGGCATTGACATGTCAAATACTCAAAAATGCATCCGCTGTAATAAAACCCCCCCCCACACACATCCAACCATGCTTATCTCTTTGAGGATGAACGATCACCAGAGCACTCTGCAGGGAAGACTATCATTGCCAATGCTAATTAAACAGTTCCAAACCTTAAAAGAAGTGTTTATATAGAATCAACAGCAACTTTACAGTAGTGACATGCAGACTGATTACAGACTGGACAGAGAAGTGCACATCAGCGTGTCTAACTTCATAACAGTTCGAAATATCATTGTGAATTTTGTTCTGCCGTTCACTTCTTGGAGAAGTCACCAACTGGAGAATTTCAAACATACATGGGCTTTGGAGCTTTTTGCTTCAAATAATGAATTGGGGACGTGTGTGTGTGTATTTGAAGTTTGAAGTTGCACACTAGATGCATTGTCTGAGATAATGTTTTTTATTATGTAAAGGGTAGACAGAAAGTGGTCAGCCAATATGTGTTTCGAACCCTAAGGTGCCTTCTCAAGGCAAGGAAAGTAGACTGAGTCTTGGAATGTGGAATGAGATATGGCCGTATCTGGATCAATGGAGTCAACTCCAATTCGGCTCCATTGATCCAGATACGCTCGTACAGGCAACAGCCTTGAAATTGAGTTTTTATTGAACAACCATACGGCCATATCTCATTCCACATTCCAAGACTCAGTCTACTTTCCTTGCATTGAGAAGGAACCTTAGGGTTTGAAACATGTGTCTGCTGACCACTTTCTAGACTATCTGTCTACCCTTTGTATAATAAAAAAACACAATCTCAGACACCGCATCTAGCGTGTAAATTCTTGTAATCACAAAACTCTATGAAATCAAATCGCAGCAAGGTAACCAGGAATTTCTACTTTCTAATTATGAACGGTGTTGGGTTCACCTTTCCACACCTGTGACTTTGCACAGAATAATTAGTGATAACCAGAAAACAAATAGAGCTCAGCACAGGAGTGTTCTATACTTGAGCCCACTTTTCCCTCATCTGTGTTTGAAGTTGGCATACGTTTTCTTGCTATTTCAAGAGTTTGCTGTCCCATTTTCATGCACAGAACAAGTGATAACAAGTATTCAGAGGTACTTGCCAAAGAAGTGCTGATTAATGTAAGGCTCATCTCAGGAACCTCATATAAGTTCAACCTACCTGCTCCATGGCACGTATTTTGACATTTTAGCCAGTGGCAAAATTGACCGTATGCTCATCATCATGAATGGCGTGGTTATGATGAAAAACAATCAGTATTTGAAATAACAATATTTGTACGTATCATCTGCATCATTAAGGTTTATGAGTTACAAAATGCATACAATATTTTGTGAATACTGCATGTGGTAAACAACCCCCCATTGGAATTCTTCAAATGTTTACCACCACCCGATCCAGTAAATGTATTTAAGTCATGAGGTAATCCTAGCAGGAAAACTTCTGATCTTCTAATGAGGGCGTATGTGACTCTTGTACACATGGTTTGCACACTCTTGAAAATGCGAATCACTTTGAATCATGTCTAAGCTCTTTATCTTGGATATTTGCTGCCAGCTTTGTAATAAAGAGTTTGTTCTCAAACAGTTACGTTCAGAGAAGGGAGATAATCACGTTGCCATTTGGAGTGATAAACTTCGAAGTGACTGTTACCTCAAATATTGCTATTTGCTTCAACCATCACCTATAACATGCCAATTAACATATGGCATGCTGTCAATGCATTAACTATAGACTCACAGTCACCAAGTACCCTGATAATGCAAATATTTGCTGACTTAAAAATCATGAGGTTGCAGTGGTGCACTGGTCTACAACGATTTCCTAGTGGGCCTCTACCCAATGTGCCTCTTTTGCGTGGGTGCATTAGTCGTATGCTCCTCTTGCCCTCTCTCCCGGTCACCAAACCCTTTTCCTTCATCCTCTCCTCATCCCTGCATCCCTTCCTTAGGCAGAGAACCGCCAAGCTGTGCTTGATGGCGTTGGGCTTTCTCGAACAGCGTAATCGGGGGCCACTTTAAAACACATTTCCAAGGCCGCATTTGGATCCCAGTCCATCTCTGTTAGGTTGTATGGACTGATACGAAGCCTTGTGTTGGGCACCAGTAAGAAGCAAAAGCCAAGGAATTAATGTATAGATTGGGGTATTGCAGATTTCCTTCAAAGATATACAAAGTCCTGAAATATGTGTTTCATTTCGCCATTTTTATCAGTCCAAACTTAAATACCTATTTAAGAGCCTCAGTGAAGCATTAAGTTAAATGGGTAAATGGTGTATTCATTCACAAAACCTTTTGAGCTGGATAACTGAGTATGCTCTTCATAGAGTCCTGCTAAATTTAGTGATGGTTGTTTTCCCCCTTTTTGAACATCTAGTTTTCACTTTATTCTACTTCCCCAGCAATCTCTTTCTTTTACCCAAATATTCTCACCCACATGTAGTGTATCCAGTTCTCCAGCATGGGATTTCTGGAAGTACACCTTAAGTGGGTTCTCCCTATCATAGTTCAACACCGGGATCCTTAAACAGACATTCACAGTTTATGTATTTTAATCTACTCCATTCCAACAGAAGCACATAGTTTCCTCATTTCTCGCCATGCTGGAATGCGTGATCTCCGAAATACCTGACCGTTTCGTTAGTTCCACATGTATGGAACACACAAGGTACTGTTTATTTATGAACTGATGTGAAATATCTTCTTGAAAGTTTTTTTGAAGTTTTCATTGCAGAGAGGATAGATAAATGGGTTCAAAGTGGAATTCACATAACCCAACCAAATAGTAAACATGTGAAAGTTGTGATTGCAGCAATTTTGGCAAAAAGCTATGACCATAAATAAGACAAAGTACGGAATCCAGCACAGCATGAATGCCGCCATAATGAAGCCTAACTGCTTGGCGGCTTTCCTCTCCCTATTCACGTGTAGGCCTTGAATGTGTTGTTTGGACGTTGATCGTATAGTCTTCCAGGTGTACTTCAAATAATTGAAACTTGCTGAGCTCTTTGGTTCAGTTCTTTCCTGCGCCGCTGGAGTGCACGTAGAGTCCCTTTTTCCCAAGCCTGTCTCAGCAAAGGTGTGTTCGTCTGACGTGTCTGTCAACTCAAGCTCTTGGTTTTGTGATGCAGGGTTCGGCTCTTTTCGCCTAGCCCTTTTGACGGATACAAATTTTCTTCCTGTCTTGCTGACTCCAGGGTGTGATTGAACAATGGCGAGGGGGAAGCACCGCAGTTTCACAACCTCATCTCCCCTTCCTTTGGCCAGATCTGGAGTTTGGACACCGTCCTCCATCTGGTGATTCTCTTTCATGCCTGCCGACTGTGGAAAAGCACAAGGTACGCAGTTACCATTGTCTACATAACTAACATGCAGGGCCTCAGGATGCCCATTCCTGTCCTCCTTCTTGGTAGCAGACTGCTGTCTTTCCTGCACCCTGCTGCAGCGTACCAGTTTGGTGTCACAGACTGAGCGGAACGACCCATTGATGAGTTCTCTATGTTGGTAATGCTCCCTGACAGCCTTGTAGATTTTTGTGTAGAACCATAGCATCAATATTGATGGAATGTAGAAATTGACAATGGCTGTCAGCACTTTAAACCAGGTTACCCTGTGAAATTCAGTTTCACACACGTGTTGGGGCACCTCTCTGACTCCACCATTGGCAAACACATGCCAGCCAAGGATGGGTATGATCCAAGATAGAGATAGAATCCATGCTCCCGAAATCATCACAGAAGCCCTAGTTTTGGTTCGATACTTTAGATATTGAAGCGGTTGCTCCACTGAACGATATCGATCGATGCACAAAATGAAGAGGCTGAAAATAGAAGCTGTGCTGGCTACATAATCCATTGAAAGCCAAAAGAGACACACAGGCCGTCCCAGAATCCACTTGTCAGTTAGTAAGTACACAATGTTGAGAGGCATGACAGCGGCACCCACCATGAGATCCGCCACAGACAGACTCACAATGTACAGATTTCCTACAGTGTGAAGCTTGCGTTCCAGTTTCACCGCGTACAGGACCAGAAGGTTCATGACAACTGTGATCAGAGAAATACTGCCCAGGGCGAGACCCAATGAAGCGGAATGGACCTCGGTGGTGTTTTCCGGAGAGGTCAGGTTTGTTTTCTGCATTGTTCCTGAGAGGCCTCCTGCAGATTTAGTTGACGTTTTCAAGTCCTGAACGTTCATCTTTCCCTTCCTTTCTCTTTGGTCGTCTGTAAATGAAAATAAACAAATTTGCTTTGTTAATGAAGACTGTGCATAATAGGTGGAAACACAAAAACAGCGAAGGAACAGTTTTAGCAATTAAGGGCCACAAATCAGGCATGCCATGCAAAGTGAATATGCATGACTCGCATTTGCATGATATGGATATGAATATGAGTGGAAGTTTTCCATTGCAACTAATTATCCTGAAACAGTTGTGTTCCCTTTTCGTGCCTTGTAAAAGAACTGTAATTCCCCTACGACACTTGAAAAGTACATAGAGAATCAAAATGTGCTTGAGAGGAAGTAATTATAACCCCTTGATTGTTTTTGCATTGATTGGGATGGAAATATTGAATTTCGGTAGTAATCTGTTGACATGATTACGTGTATGCAGACAAGTCTATGGCATGCATACATCTTTTCTGATTAGAAACACACTTCACATTCAAGAAAATTCAATATGCCCTGTTTGATAGTGTCTTTTGCAATTTGATTCTTAATGATATTACCATGAATATTAGGCAGTTAAAAAATCTATATGGTCCTTGTTGTAGGAAAGAAAGTAACTGGGAAGATTTAACATAGCAATGCATGAATATGTAAAGCGAGTTCTTCAAATAACATTTTGTGAGAGGAAGTCGTAACATTCTATGCCCTCGCATTCGGAAGGCATTTCATGCTTTTAGAAGTCAAAATGTGTCCATGCTTAAAATGTTGGGGGTGAAAGTAATGTAAACCTGTTAGGTAAAAAGTAGAATTCTTCTGTCTTCTGATTATCAAGTCAGGGAAAAAAAGTGAAGACAAAGTAGCAATTGGATTGTAAAAGACCCAATCTGGCCACAGGGAATGTTGGGTAGGGTACTTTGGTAGATGTACAAGAAACATATACATTTAGTCTGCATGTTTAGGAATACTTGAGTCACAATAAATGGAACTCATATTTTAAACACTGATCAATCTGTGGAATTATTTGACTCTGTGGTACATATTTTTCTACTTATTTATTGGTTTCTGGAATGGAAAATCTACATAAAGTAATTATTATTATGTTTTTGTGTACTGGCATAAAGCATGATACGAAGCTTAATTACTATCCCCCGTTTTCCCCTCCACCTCCCTGGGCCACCCATGTTCAAAATACATCATAAGCAGGGTCACAATCAATTCCTAGTATGAAACCGGTTAAGCGCTCAGAATAAGTCTGGACACGAATGATTGCCTTAATACTTTTTCATCAAATCTATGAGAGAGGCCAATCTTCTCTAAAATCTCTCTTCTGCTCAATGGAGTGCAGCTCTTCATTTTTCCAAGAAGGTAATATGCCACACTTTGGTGGACCATATGGGCATTGTCTGCAAAATGTTTTACTTCCCTAAAGTCACAAAAACAGGTGAGTGGAAAGGAAATCCTCACCAGAGGTCAACGGGTAGCCTACTTCTTCTGCCGCCTGCAAAAGAATATATAATGGTTCATTGGAAATCTCGAGTTCCATTATTTTTCGAAACTTTGTTCAGACCTCTAATCAGAAACCTCTTAGCTGGGAACTTTCCAACAATACGTGTAACAGGATAACCCTTCCACTGCTCCTCATGGTCACTCTTACTCGGAGTCAATGCAGCTAAGTCCTTCCAGGATGTAGTACAACCTATATGTTATTTTCAACTGCGTTTCTGTGTAAAAGGCACACAATCACCACACAACGAACACAGTCATGCTTTGATCTATACTGTGCATGTATTATCATCCATTTGAAAACCTGGCTGTAATGACATCTAGAAAAACAAATATGAAAGAGTATTCTAGACAGTGAGCACATATGATAAGCTATTGGTTCCTAGCTTGGGTATAGATAAAATGGGATATCATTGTGATGTTAAATTGGTTACAAATCATTTTAAACGTTTGGGTTCAGGATATATGATTCTTTTAAAATGTTTGGACAGCAGTGCCTAACTGTCTCACTATTCAGAAGGAATCAGATTCGGCCGTACAGCACTCCAATTCTGCGTGTTCATTAAGGAATACATTTCAATTATGTTATCCTCTATGGCAGACACTGGGCATTCAGTGCATGGAACACAAGACCTCTTCACATACGCATTGCATCCTCCATCACCACTTTCAGAAAGCGCCTCATTACATACCTGTTTCCCCACATATAACCCTGCCCTCCTCCACTGCAATCACTTGTCTATCCTGATCTTCTTATCCTTTCCTGAAAACATTTTGTAACTTCTTTTATCCACTCCCACCTTTTCAAATTTTTGAGCCAGCGCCAGTGCTACACAAACATTCAAATAAAATAAAATAAAATAAATAATCACAGGGCGTTTCATTGTATATTTCAGTTTGGAATGTCTAAGGCCTCCAGAGTTACCAAATGACTGGAAAAGAGCCATATTATGGTAGAGCTACTAATGGTTTTAATGTTACTTTACTTATCAATCACAAAGCACATACACCATGTACTGTATTCAGCCTTTCAGTGACATAGCTTGTCAACAGGTTTCAGCCAAAATACCTTGAATAGCCATCTGGGATTTAATTATTTCTTGGAACATTTGAACTCACTTTGCTTTTGTCTTTCAAAGGCCCATCAAGCTAGGGACATCAACTGGCTTCAGGCAGCACCACCAGGAGCGCTCTTCCTTTCAGTTGGTCCACCTGCTTCCAAGCACACTCTCAGGTAGTCTGGTTCTCTCTGGGGAAGGGCCTCTGCATTTAGACTAATCTGAAAAGGCTTTTTAAAAGGAGAGTTCCCATCAGCTACTGCCACATGGAATCCAAATCTACTTTTCTTCTGATGAGCTTGCTTGCCTTTCTGCTTTCTCAAACCTTTTTCATCTTTCTATGTGTTTGTGTTTAAATACACAGCAAGCAGCATCATTTGAAGCCACTATTCTGGACTGCATAGGCCTGTGATAAGTTCCCTTTATTTTCTCACACACACTAGGGCCCACCTTCTTGCTTCTAGTGTCCCATTGAATTCTCTATGTCACAAGGGGATGTAAAAGTTGTGGGCTAACCCTCCCCTCAGGAATGAAGAATCACAATTGGACTGGAATATTATTTTTTGTTTACAATTCCCTAAATGGATATGTGATATTGCTGAGAAATGTATATATTCAGAGCGCCAAGACTAATTGAATCCAGAGACACCATTTATGTTTTTGTCACTGAATGCATAACATAGGTATTACAATGCGCAAATTAATTCATAAATCATACATTTCAGTAGATCATTTTTACATGCATATGATATTTTTTCTTCTGCCCAATTCGGATTTATCTTTGTCTTTCAATTTGGACAAACTGTTTTGTATGTATAACTAAAATGCTTTCCCCACTTGTACTCTCTGAATGCACATTTTTTAAATAAGCTTTTGTGATATATACATTAACTAACCTGCATTTCAATTGTATGTTGCCTGCCCCTATCAACAGACACCATCCACTGATCATGCCAAACTCTGCATTATGTCTAAAAAAAGACATACCTTTACTAGGCAGCTTATTGGAACAGTTACTTTCTTCATGAGGCCTAATGCTCTGCCAAGGTGAGAGGTTACATTCTGTGTAAGCATGTGCTCCCTTTGAAGCTGTACCTAATGGTCGACCAGGCACATACCAAAATATGCCCAAAGTGGCCTGCCACATTAGATTAAAGATATAAAACCATGAAAACCCTGTTCCTGGAATTCATTTTGATTTGATTTTTATATTTTGAAACATGCCTACTGTGATGAATTGGATTGGATTCTGCTCCGCAGGAGTACAATGATGAGTAGGGGTAAAAAATGGCCCACTCAGCCCTCACACTTTTACAAACTAAAACACAGCACACTCATAAAGGTAAAACTGGGACCGTTAAGAGATATTCCTCCTTTGCCTTTGTTGGTAATGTGGGCCAAGGGAAGGCTATGCTCGTGACACATACAACACAGTATCACAGTCCAAAATAAAGGGAATGTTCTATAAATAAATAGGGCCTCATTCCGAGATTGGAGGTAGTCATGGCGCTATTAGCGCCATGACTACCTCCAATACCAGTACTGAGTCTGCCCTCATTCAATGGGGACTTACCGGTCTATTCCGATCTTTGCGGGACCAGTAAATCCCCATTGAAAAAGCCATTTCCCATTCCCATTTCAGCCCCCATAGGGCTCAATGGGAAGGGGGAAGGCGCTAATAAGGGTACTGCAAATTGCAGTACCGTTATTAGCTCTGAAGTCCCTTAACAAGCCCGTCCATAACGCCTGATAAAACCAGGCGTTAAGGAAGGGACCTCGGAATAGGGCGCAAAGGGATTACCGGCACCGATGTCCTTAACGGTGCCCGGCATAAACTCAGGCAATGCTTTTATTTAGAGTGTTTCCTGCCACCAGCATAGGTTACTTAAGATCATCATAGTTTTGGGTACAGAGGCCCATATCTTAAACGCTGACCTCTGCACAGCAAGACTTGTTGGACTCTACAAGACTTGTTGGACTTGGCTGTCCCTGCAGCTGTCCGTTGGGCACCTTGTGACCAGTGAACCTGCTCTGGGGTCGATGGAAAAGCAGAATCTGTTTGGCAGATTACCCCTTCTGGACATGGAATAACTCTCATCCTTCTATTTATTAATTTTATTTTAATTACATACTGTGATTTGGTTACATTATAGAAACCTTACACAGATAAAACAATAAATATGCAATTCATAAAACAGTGAAACATATTACCAGTTTTACATATAAAATACAATTGCATAACTATGAACATTAAGACAAGTGTTGCTTCATATAATAAAAACGCTACTATTCATATCCAACAGCCCACCTCAGGGAAACACCTCTCAGTCAGCGATACTTAAAAGACACTTTTTTAGGGAGGCAAGATCACCACTACAAATCCAAACCTCTGGCAAGCAATCCAACAGGGCTACCGAGCACTAATGTGAACAGCACTCATTAAAGTTGCCCATAATATTTCAGGAATAACTGAAGAGGCAGAATTGACAAATCAACTAAAATACTTGATCCTTTGAGGTAGTAATGCCGGACATTTTAAAACTAAATGATACAAAGACTCTGAGCTAGTTATACAGAGACGCCAGGTAAAATCCGAAACCCCAATACGTGGACCAATCACCTCCAAGGTTGGGTAACTGTTCAATCTAAATCTCAATAATGCTGTCCTAAATACACGAGGTTGAGATTTTACAGGGTATAGTTGAGCACGTTGAGAATACACAAGGATTGATCCCATTACAGAATATTTATTTTTTTCAATCCAGTTATATGTGGTGATTGTCTGAAATCCATTGTGATGTACTGTTTACCTGAAACCAGAAAATAAGAAGTCATTTTTTGAGTATAAATGATTGACTCAACTCTATATAATAGCAAATTGAACAGTGTGCAAATTATATTATGAAGTAAAATATTTGATCTCTTTTTTTACCCAAAAAACCTTTTTTTGTGAATTTTATTCATAAATGTTATTATTATACAGCGTTTTCAGACACACATAACATTTAATTGTGTTTACAATACAAATTGGGTGTGCTGGGGATGGGTGAGTTCCACAAGGTTGTGGACTTCTGCTGTTTTCACATTTGTTAGTACAGCCAAGTGTCAGGGTTGGTTTTCTCCCCGGCACCCCACTACCTATCTGAAGAAATAGTGAATTATGAAGAAGTGAATGTGTGTTCTACGCTAAGTAGAACATAGCCATACAAGAAACATGTATTATAAAAAAAAACAGAGCTTTGCACCCTGGCCAGATGGCAATTCCTCACACCTACTGTCTTAATTAAAAACATATAGGCCCTCATTACAACTCAGGCGGTAGCCGTGCCGTTAAAAATGGCACGGCTACCGGCGGAGTTGCATTTTTTCTGGCACCCGTAAATGGGTGTAACGCTCACCTGATTCCCGCAGAGGCGCCGGTCTTGACTGGGTGAATGCCGTATCTTCAAAGGTGATGTGTAACACACGGTTGGCTCTTTGGGCTGGTCCTCTGTGCACTGTATGTCTGACTCGAAGAGTAAGATGTCTGCAGATAGAAAATATGGGATTAATGAACTGGGGTTATTGGGTGCCTCTCTCCTCTTCCCTTTCTCTTCTCCTGTAGAACCCCAAAGGTTAACGCCCTCACCTTAGGTAAGTGAACGCCGAGCTCTCCATCTGCCTCGGGGCAGGGTGCCGTAACCAGTTTCTTCACTGGATAAGGGTGCAGGCCTCTTGACCTCAGAGGACTGCTGTCCGTCGTTAACTGCACGAACGGTAAATTCTGGGCACTTCAAATGTCTTAAAAGTCTTTTGTAATGATATCTCTTGTTTTGCAAGATATGACTAGGCGATCCGGCGATGGCGGATGGCGGGCTGATGAGAGTTGAGGATCGAAACCGCGTGAGGAATAGAAACGCCTGGAAGCACGTAAGTAAGCGCTTGTAGCCTGCTTCACGATGCGCACTAACTGTCCCTTTTATCTTGCAGGTACAAGTTCGGAGCTTTAGAGAAGCTGAAGGGTGCTGGAATACCCACTGGATTCGGCGTGGGAAGGATTAATGGCACGTGAGAAATAAAGGTGTCTTTAAACACACCTTCTTTTGTCTTTCAGATGCGGGATGCAGCGCCGAAGGCCTCCGGAGCGTGCAAAGAGCTGGTAAGCTTTTGTCTTTCAGATGCCGGAATGCAGCGCGAGCCGTTGGTGACAGCCGATGGACCAGGTAAGAGATGCGCTGCCACTGAAGACCGTAGTGCTAACCTGTTCTTTCTTTATCTTTACAGGTGCTGCTGAAGACTGGATTCCAGAACTGAAGACTGGATTCCAGAATGGTAAGCCTTTGTTCCCTTAGGCCCAGGATCAGAAGCAGAAGACACGATGAGCGTTCTGCTGCAGAGAATGCAGAATAACGCAAAGCAAGATTCATCAATCGGGTGTGGTTTAAATAGCCTCCTGTAGTGATTAGGTGTCTCCTTCCACAGCCACGCCTAGGTAAGAAAAGAGTTCCTGCTTTCCAGAAGAGTTCCAGTGTTCTGAACCTAGGGAGTGGCTCCTGCCCCACCCAACAGGAAAAGTAGTCCCAAACAGAAGAGGATCAGGGGTTCAACTGGCAGGTAAGTAAGCAGCATGGTCTGCTGCAGGTAAGTCCACCCAAGCATTATGAGCCCGGCGCTTCCAGCGCTGGGACTGGGCATCTTTATGAGCCTGGTGCCACTGGCGCCAGGACAGGGTCCAAAAGGTCCCAATTGGGACTGGCTGGCACTCGGAACCGGGGTTATGGGTCTGCTTCCAAGGGAGTCGGGCAAGTCCTGATCTTTTGGAAGCAGAGATCATGACGATGGGCAAGAACCGGGTTATGCCGAGTTAGGCGGACCCGGTACTTGCCCATTTTCGGGTGCCGGAATCAAGGGTCTCCTCATCCCCATTCTGCCCCGTGGGCTGAATGGGGATGGGGATGTCAGATGCACCGGCACAACTCTGCATGTGCCGGTGCATCCGACGTGCTCTGCTCGCGGGTGCTGTTACACCCGCCAGGAAAAACCTGGCCGGTGAAAAGGTTCCCGCGAGCAGAGCCTGTAGTACGGCGGTCCGGGAAGTATGGTACCGGCATGCTTACCGGTACTGTACTTCCCAGACCGCCATGCTCTTAATGAGGGCCATAGTCCCATTAACTCTCCTAAGCACCTTGCAAAGTGAATGAATAATGATGTCTGGAAATAACTTTTCAAAACGCTGACAGTTGGACAAACATACAAATTTGGGTGAACCGAAGTTCGCAGAAAAGCTACATGAGTTGTATTCTATCCCATTTAATTGAAACATGTGTAATAATAAACCATATTTACTTGTAGTGGCAATCAAAAATCCATCCAGTGTTCACAAATATACTTTACTTCTAATGTGATTTGTAATAACTGTGTATCATTTCCTTGTAGAAAACTACAAATTTAAGTTACAAAATACACAATGTTCTCTTTCCCATGGCAGAAAACAAGGAAAAGTACAGTTAAAAGTGTAATTATTCTTTTAACAAGGCCTGCACGCATAGCATGTTTTCTCTGCATATTTGGTCTTGTTATGCTTAAAGTAATGGTTCGGTCAACATTTTTTATTGCCCCTATGGGTCGGCCATGTGTTTTTAAACCTAAGTCGCTCGATTTTAGAAAAATTTCCTATGGACCTTATCCGAGTTTTCGTCCATTAAATGCACGCGAAAACAGGCACCAGGGAGCTGCCATTTTGTGATAATCCTATCATTTCCCCCATCGCCCTGGCTGACCTGCTTTTGCGGCACTAAATCATATCCCCCGCTCCTGAGCCTGTCATCAGCAGACGCGTACCGCCCATTTCACAACGTGAAAGCACGTCTCGTGTCAACATTCGCTGCGCTTCAGCTAAATCGGTGCGAGCTAATGCCGACCGAGGAGGAGAACTGCTGCGAAAACTCAGGTTGCGTGGCCTACATTTCGGAAGACGAGCCACGACCGCAATGCATCACCGAGCTGCCAGACTGCAGGGCAGCCTGCCTCACACGATCCGTGTTGAGGATAATGATGGTGCTTATGCACGAACTTCGCGCAACTGTTCGTCCTCGTAATCCGAGTAACGAGCAAGTATACTCTGCTTGTGATGCCACTACTATTTCATGGTCTTCTACTATATCCAAAATGACATATACATATCATTGTAACGCATGAAAGTCGTTCAGTAGTGTGCAGTGTCTAGGTAGCATTTGTCCGAGCAGAATGCCATTAGTTACAAGAATTGTCATTGACAACAAACATTTATTAAAATTATCTTGGTTATTTAAAAACAGTTTGTTTCATTCCTTTTCACAGGTGGTACAGGCTGGTGGCCTATCGTTCCTTTACATGGTGGCTTCACGGGAGGCTTGGACACCGCGTTCGAAGAGTGATACCCGCCTGTTCCCTTCGTGCCATAAGAGAAACATTCCCGAGTGGCAGCAGTCAGTACAGGGGATTTTCTCTCGCTGTGCTGCAACCTGAACTGTACAATGTGTAAACTTTTGTATTTTTGTGTCATCAAAATAAGCTACAAAATAAAACACCACATATATTTTAACAACGGTTGTTTTGATTTTTTAAATCAAACAAGTGTGTCTCCATTCAAGGATGGATGTCAGACACTTGTGCTCGGAATGGGTGAAGTTCAGGTCGCTGTGAAGCGGGGTTGTCACTATCTAAGCTAACCAAATATATTATCAATAATGCATGCAATAAATAACACTTGTTCAAATTCTTTCAGTCGGTTATGTCTCTATAAAAGTCACACATATATCAATACTATCAATGAACATTGGATTATACAGGCCTTAGGTCAAGGGTCTTGACCACTATAATACAGTGTTTGAAGTGTGGGTCTGTGCTCACAAGAATCTCTGATATGTGGCATTTGTTATTGAGAGGCAACAATATACTGCAGTAGGGGTCTAATGTTAGTTGGGGATCTGCTAGGTGGCCATCATGGCGTGGTCAGTGGTCTGGCACATGAAAAGAATACCTTGCAGGGACACAGGGTCACAATGGCAGTTACTTTCCACTGGCGAGGGTGCGTGGGCAAGGACACGTTTGTGGAGATGAACGAGCCATGTGCATGGTTCAAGCCGGTTCACATGCAGGACCGTGATCTCAGAGAGTGATGTGTTACATTTATTAGCTGTTGCAAATACCTCTGGAGTTTTCCAGTCAGATTGGGAACGAAGCTGTGGGCCATGTGCCCTGTGCGCTGTACTAACGCAGTGAGGCCTGGTCACCAAAATGGAGTGGAAAGGGGGTACAAAAATGGATGCCCCGTGTCCTTTAACATCACATAAGGGCAAGGGACGGGCGCAAACGGCCAAGGTCCCGAACATCAAGTACACTTCAAAAGGTATCCCACGCCCAGGGGCCATCACTCACATGGCCTCCTCAGACCCCGTGTCTCCAGGCAGGCCTCCCCTGAGGCAGGCCGCCCCCCTGCAATCCACATAAGTGTGTCTCCATTCAGCAGTCTTCCTGTGCCTTATTTGCACGCCCCAGGCCCATCCATCCCACCGCCTCTATCAAAGGCGGTTCGCACCCGGGGATGAGCGCTGGCATGGGGGGCTGTGACGGGCGCAAACAGCCAAGGTGCCGAACAGCATGTACACTTCAAAAGGTATCCCACGCCCAGGGGCCATCGCTCACATGGCCTCCTCAGACCCCGTGTCTCCAGGCAGGCCTCCCCTGGGGCAGGCCGCCCCCCTGCAATCCACATAAGTGTGTCTCCATTCAGCAGTCTTCCTGTGCCTTATTTGCATGCCCCAGGCCCATCCATCCCACCCCCTCTATCAAAGGCGGTTCGCACCCGGGGATGAGCGCTGGCATGGGGGGCTGTGACGGGCACAAACGGCCAAGGTGCCGAACAGCATGTACACTTCAAAAGGTATCCCACGCCCAGGGGCCATCGCTCACATGGCCTCCGCAGACCCCGTGTGTCCAGGCAGGCCTCCCCTGAGGCAGGCCGCCCCCCTGCAATCCACATAAGTGTGTCTCCATTCAGGAGTCTTCCTGTGCCTTATCTGCACGCCCCAGGCCCATCCATCCCACCCCCTCTATCAAAGGCGGTTCGCACCCAGGGATGAGCGCTGGCCTGGGGGGCTGTGACGGGCGCAAACGGCCAAGATGCCGAACAGCATGTACACTTCAAAGGGTATCCCACACCCAGGGGCCATCGCTCACATGGCCTCCTCAGACCCTGTGTCTCCAGGCAGGCCTCCCCTGAGGCAGGCCGCCCCCCTGCAATCCACATAAGTGTGTCTCCATTCAGCAGTCTTCCTGTGCCTTATCTGCACGCCCCAGGCCCATCCATCCCACCCCCTCTATCAAAGGCGGTTCGTACCCGGGGATGAGCGCTGGCATGGGGGGCTGTGACGGGTGCAAACGGCCAAGGTGCCGAACAGCATGTACACTTCAAAAGGTATCGCACGCCCAGGGGCCATTGCTCACATGGCCTCCTCAGACCCTGTGTCTCCAGGCAGGCCTCCCCTGAGGCAAGCCGCCCCCCTGCAATAAATACCACGACATACACACGTCATTCATTCACAAACACACCCCTGTTTCTAATACTTTATATACCACTTGATATGCCTCATGAGAACATCTTTGTGCTTTGAAAGTGTACTCCTGAACCTTCTACCTGAGAAGCACTGAGATCTATGCTAATCTGCTTGTCGCCGTGCTATCTTGACCGCTTCGCGCAAACTCGTCAGTGTGCTACCTGTGGCCATCTACTTGTTCTCCTGCAACATACTGCTCGGCCTGCTGAATCCAACTGTTTGTTGGTCAAGGTAAGGCCATGTATCCTAGTCAAATTTCGGTCATTTTTACATTTCAATCTATTTGCTATTACAGTACCCAATAGAGCTATGGTCATTGGTCTCATTGCTATTGACTTGAGTTTCAATTGTTATGCTATCAATAGATCTATTTATTTTCATCTGTGTCAATTGTCATCGAATTGCATCCTTCGGGGGTCCAGTCTATAATGAAAGCATGGTTCCTTTTCGTGCAAGACAAAACAGAAATTTCTGTAACTTATGCAAATACTAAGCCGCACATGATGAACTGATATAGTTCCGGCGACCAAAACAAACCTTGCGTTGAGCATGGTATGGTTCATTTACTTTTTTATGACATTTTTATTCATCAAGGTTTTAAAATAATCTTGATATTTACTTTTCAGAATTTTCAACAATGCCTGCCTGTTCGATTAGCGGTTGCCCTTCGAAGACCCATGCTAAATCTGAAGGCACTACAATGCATGTATTCCCGAAAACTGTTGATCGAATAAGAGAATGTGTCAGACATTGCGGGTATCCACTGGATGAGCTGGAAAGTAGAGTCCAACAAGGCTTTGAGGACAAGAGGGGTGATCGATACCGCATTTGCAGCCGGCACTTTCCCACGAACATGTACACCACATCTTGGGTAACAAAGAAGAACGAATGGCGATCGATACGAAAATTGCTCGCAAACGCTATTCCCACTCTATTCATCCACAATCCGCCACTGGTGAGTTAAGTGTCCGTTTTTAGCTTTAGGCCTTGCAGTAGTGTGTAGGTAGCCGAATGGATTCATTGATATTTTAGGTGTTGTTTCCAATTTGTAATACTTTCGACATTGATATGAGTGTACAGCTTTTTGAATAATGACATTTATCAATATATTATTTTTAGATTTCATTACCCACAAACGAAATCTATATATGGGCACAGGGAACTGTGCTATATTGCGCATTACTCAAGTATTCTGTCTCCTTACATGGCAATTTTAAATATTGGCATTTCATTATCAAACAATAATTTACCTTTACAACTTCTTGACTATCCCTTGAATCTGAAGCAAGAACATTCTACTTCCGTCACGTGCTTGCAGTTATCAACCACTTCTAGCGCGTATCAGGTAATCATACTTGGCTATTCCGCTACAGACTTGTTTTATGCATGTCAAGTAATAGTTTGTATGTGTCGTGTGATTATTTTACCAATTGTTTGGTTAGTGCTTTCCAATTGATATCCACCTTAGTTGTCGTCCCCTGGTGTTTGTTTTCAGTTATAATTAGTGTTATCCATACTAATGCAAGTACTGTCTTTCAGGGAGATGCTGAAGCGTCCACCACATTGACAACAGCCCTAGATGTTCTTCAGCAGCCCGAGGTATGGATACTGACAGCTCAACTGACCGTGATCATCAGGACTGGAACACTTGTCATTTGATTGTTCTACACCATGTTTCATTTGTGGTTAGCCGTTGATATGTACCTGTGTGGTCGACCCCAAGCGTGTGTTGTGTTTTCAATATTGTAATCCTTACTAATGCAAATACTATGTTTCAGGCTGTTGTTGAATCATCTTCCCACGCACTTGATGCAGGGCCTGACATTCAAGTAATTCCGGTGGAAGCGGGACCATGCGGATACAAATCAGCGCCACAGCTTTCGGAAGTGCGCACCACAATGACAACAGCCCTAGATATTCTTCAGCAGCATGAGATATCGATACTGACAGCTCCATCGAGCGTGATCATATAACGTGATTCCATTTGCTATACTTTCTTCCCTATTAACGCAAGTACTGTGTTTCAGGGATTTGATGGAGCTTCCACTACAATCACAAGATCACATTTAGATGATGCAGATCTGTAGAAATCGGAGAAATAAGTCGATTAAATCTGATCATTTTTAAATATTCCTTGATTCGTTTAGATAATGCAACATTTGTGGTTATCTCTTTATGTGTACCTGTGCCGTCGACCCCAAATTGTGTGTTATGTTTACGATATTGAAAACCATACTAACGCAAGTACTGTGTTTCAGGGAGTTGCTGATGCCTCCTCTTCAATACAATCATTTGTGGCAGTCCATGTAGAGCCAGAGGTATTTATACTGACATCTCCATCAGACTAGGTCATCAGAGCTCGAATACTTGTCGTTTGATTGTTCCACACAATGTTTAAATCGTGTTTGGCTATTGAGATGTACATGTGTGTTCGTCCTCACGTGCGTTTTACGCTAACAATATTTTGATACACAGTAATGAAAATACTATGTTTCAGGGAGTCGATGGAGCCTCATTCCGTGCTGTCTATGCGGATACAGAAAATATAGTCGATGCAGCGCAAGAGGAAGGGGGGACATGCGGATATGTTACAGAGCAACAGCGTGCAGATGTTGAAGGTCGAGTCAAAAAAGTTGTAAAGAAAAGAAACCAAAATAAGGTTAGTTACAAACAGTTCATAACTTTAGAAATTATTTTGTGCTGTCGACTATTTTATGTTTTTTTTCCAGTCAATTGTACTATACTTTATCTTGTGTTTAAACTGAACATCCATTTTCCAATCTGTCCTCTAGTTACCCGTGGGTCTACGAACTATACATACACAGACAGTGAAGCGAATGAGAGATGTTGCTTGCCAGACCATTTACACTATGGAGGCTATGGAGGAACTATTAATTCAGACGCAGCGTGTTGAGACTCGGGATGCTTAGAACAATGGCCAGCAAAGTTTTATTGGACCATTGCTACAGTACGGCCGCACCGCCGCAACAACATGATACTGGAAGTATTGAAGATAGGTCTGAAGTAGTCGCAGATCAATTCACACATTCTACACCCGCCAAAAAATTGCCACCAAAAACGCTGTTGACATTGTTGTGTTCTCCCATCAATGTTGAAGTAACAGATGTTGAAATGACAGAGAATGAACCAGCAGCAGCATTCACCGACGCATCAGAACTTGATAGCAGCGATATTTCTTTCAAATGTGGTGATAGGTCCTCAACGTCACAGGCCGAATCAACTTTGACGCAGGATGACAGTCTAATGAAAGAGGGCAAATACACAGTATTCAACAGTTGTTTGATGGATATTATAAGTATGCTGAAATGTGGGCATTCCGTCAGAGGGAATGTATGTGGGAAGCTATTGATTCATGTGACTCATCAAAAACAAGGCAGTAACGTCACAATACATGCCGCCTGTAGATTACATCATACGTTCTCATGGTCTGCACAACCGATGCTGGGGAAACTGCCAGCAGGCAATCTACTGTGTGCAGCTGCATCACTTTTTAGTGGCTCCAGTTTTAGAAAGTTAGAGTCTTTCTTTCAGTTTGTGGGACTCCATTTCATTTAAAAAACGCAGTACTACAAATACCAACATGATTATCTGTTTCCGGCCATTAGTGATGCTTGGAAAATTGAACAATTGTCTCTAGCAAGTACATTCGAAGGCACATGATTCAGGCTAGCTGGCGATGGACAGTGCGACAGCCCTGGATTTTCTGCCAAGTACTGCACCTACCACTTTCAGGACATGGATAGTAAGAAAATTGTGAGTTCGGTGGTCGTGCAGGTAACACAATGTACATCCTCAGTGGCCATGGAGAAACTAGGATTTATAAAATCAGTGGAATATCTACAATCGAGGGGAATGCACATCGACCTCATAGCCACAGACAGACACGTTTAAATTGCCAAGACAATGAGAGAGCAGTTCCCACATATTAAACATCAATTTGACGTATGGCATCTTGCTAAATCAATCAATAAGAAAATCTTGGCTGCAGGGAAAAAAAGGGTTTGGAAAGTATTTCAGAGTGGTCCAAGTCTATCAGCAACCATCTTTGGTGGAGCTCCAAAACTTGTGAAGGGTCAGTGGAAATACTACTTGAAAAATGGCAGTCACTGATGCACCACTGTACCAACGTGCACCGCTGGTCAGAAAACCTACATTTCCACCAATGTGAACATGGCCCTTTATCCCCAGTGGAGGCACGGAAGAAGAAGAAGTGGTTGAATCCATCTTCACCGACACACAAAGCCATTGAGAAGATTGTTTTCGATAAAACTCTATCAAGAGATTTGAGGGGACTGACAGAATTCTGTCACACAGGAGGTTTGCAGGTGTTCCACAATATGTGCCTAAAGTACAGGCCAAAGCGCTTGCATTTCAGCATACAGGGCATGAGACATAGGACTCTACTTGCCGTCTTGGCCCATAACGAGAATCTCGGCCATGAACAATCTAGGACTAAGGGTAATGTAAGTATGCCTCGCTACACTAAGGCCTTTTCAAAAAGAAGTAAGCAATGGGTGATCAAGCCAGTCTATGAGGAAATGGAGTTCGACTTTGTCAAAGCCTTATGGTTGCTGTATTAGAGAAGCACAGATATGGAATTCTGAACGTTTCTGTGCAGAGCACTGATCCATTGCCACCTAACATTGCCACTGTGCCATGTCCACCCAAAGGAGAGCTGGTTGTGAAGTACAAATCCCGGTTTAAATAATTGTAATACGATTGTCTTTTTATAAATAAATTTTATTGTACAGTGTGCATACAAAGTACGCTAACCCTAACCCCTACCTTCACCATCCTGGGTGCCGACCTACCTGAGTGTCGTCTTTGAATTCTCTCTCTATTCACCTCATATTGCTGACCTTGTCTATATGTGTATGTATATATTTTTGTTGATGTAACTAATTTTCGCAATCTCTTATAAATGCTGGGCACTGTTAACCGAGGGGAGGCTTGCGTATTGCAAATAATAAAACAAACAAACAATAAATCTCACTTTCAAATCAACTGCTCGGGTACCTTATACTTTCACCTGACCTTCCCCAAAAAATTAAAAGTCTCAATAGTTATGGTTCTTTGGGGCTTCAAAGCTCGCAGACAACGAGGACAAAATTGGGGCCTTAGAACGCGCCAAGCCGTTGCAGATGGGGGAGAAGCCAGTTCGCATTTGCACATTGAGGCGCACTACATAGATGGATTTGAAACTTGAAGTTCTCACAGATGGCTTTATTACGGGATGTTGCAAAGAAAGAATGTATGCTAATTTGTAGTGAAGGTCAGCGGCTTTGATTTTCAGCTCGCACCCTGAAGAGGCCCACAACTCGCACTGGCAGTATAAGATTCTATTGTTTTTTGACCTTGAGAGACAGGGACCCTGCAGAAAGAACTTCATTTGAAGGGGGGCTGGAGGGTGCAATAACGTTTGAGACGATAAGGCAGAAAATTCTTAAACTAGACCGAGTTTCATGTTAGTTCAGTATACGAAAAATCGTTGTCAAGAGCACAGTGGGATTTACGGACTGCATTACGCAGAGACACAATGGAAATTGCAAATATAATGTAAGTAACTCTTTAGACGCTTTTATACCGTAATGGAGAATTAATGAATGGATGCATGAATAAATGAATGAATGAAGAGCTTTGAAAAGGTTTGTGGGATCGTCCTTGTAGCGGGCACATAGGCATGCAGGTCCACAATCCACACGCATGTAGACAAAAAGTCGTTTCTCATTGTGTACCAACCTCAATTTATTTAGTTAGTTTTCACATTGATTTTAGAGCCGAACATACTCCATTGCACTGTACTTGAAAGCAAATAGTTTCAGCTCGGCCGTAAAAAATAAAATGAATAATATTAATAAAGATCAGCTGGCGAGACTAATTATACATTTTATGTTTTTAAAATAGGTATATATTCCCGTTTTGCCACTGTCACCAGTTTCAGACACCGGCAGACGGTTTCTTCAGCTACTGCAGCTTAATGTAAACAACTGCACCATTCTGATGATCTTATGGGACGATCGCCAAGGGCCCATATGCCCTTACGCGGTACCAGCGGCTAGAAGCAACATATCAACCTTTATGCTGGCCTAGTGCCTACTTGATGGAACAGCCTTGCTGTTCAACGTGCAACAAAAGTGCCTCTTTGAACGAAAACCAACACCCTGTGTACCATAAAGGAACAGCGCGTGACTCACGATAAAATTTTAAGGATTTGCGGATAGAGATAAAAGAAAATAAATTACTTTCGGAGTTCATATGGCAATTGCAATTGCAGAATATTCTATAAACATTTAATGTCAAATAAATGTACTTTACCAAATTTACCGTGTTGCTGTTTGATTTTAAAGTACAGTTTCATATTCCGAATTGTGGCGCGCTGTGTTGTGAGCTGATCTGTGTTGGTTTCCGGGTTCTGTGTGAAGTTGTGTAGAAGACGACTGGGCGCGTTTGCCCAAGCATCACAGTAACGTCACAGAGAGAGGCGGGGAATATGAATGTTTTGATAATGTCAGGCTCAGGGGCGGGGGATATGATTTAGTGCCGCAAAAGCAGGTCAGCCAGGGAGATGGGGAAATGATAGGATTATCACAAAATGGCATCTCCCTGGTGCCTGTTTTCGCGTGCGTTTAATGGACGAAAACTCGGCTAAAATCGAGAGACTTAGGCTTAAAAACACATGGCCGACCCGTAGGGGCAATAAAAAATTTTGACCGAACCATTCCTTTAACAATAAGTACATGACGTTTCAGTGTAAGGATATTCTGAGTTTGCATTATTTAAAGAAGAGTATTACATTTAATCACATCATGTTTTACACTTCTGACTTCATCCTATGCAACATGTCCAATGACTTTTCCTCCACAATCTGTGCCTTATAAATACTTGATATCAAACCACTGGTTGATTCTGCTCCTTAGAAGATCCTATTCAGGGGTGTGATATCCCAAGTCACAACAGTTTTAACAGGAGATTGCATGCCCAATGACTAACTTGAAAGTATCTAAAATGCTCTCCTTCACCCAGAAACACATCCCTCTTTCATTTTTCAAAAGACATAATTGCACCCCTTTTAAATACATTTCTGTAGCATGTGCTGCAAGGTAGGGATGGAAATGTGGCACTGAATTAACGTGTATTTATTCAAACATAAATAAGTAAATACTATAAGTCGGATGTATACAAGCACCGCCGGTCTCATTCATCTACAGCCTCGCCAACCGTCAGTCTCGCCTCTGCTGGTCACGTTCTACACAGTCTCGTGCACCTCTGCCTGAGTCCCTGCATCACGGGCCGCAGGTAATGCCATGGCTGTGTGTGACACCGTAGCTGTACTCTACACATCCCCTTCTCTTCACAAAACCAGTCCAAAACAACTACATAGCTTAAGAAAACTCCAGTTCGGTTCCCGAAGAAACTATGTGCAGCTTCGGAAACTTCTGTGTAGGCTGCCTTCTACACATATCCCGTTAGACTTTTGGATCTCTGATAAATTCTTCCCGACCTCGACTGGCCCGGAAACCCAGATGCATTACCAGGCAAGGAAAATACACACTTGCGTTTCCATAGAGTTCTCATATTTTCTGAGGGAGTACATTTTCTACCACTTTGGAGTTTTCTGGTAACATTCTCTTTCTCTCTGGTAATACTCTCTCCTCTTTTCTCACCACAAACACTCCCTCCATGTTCCAATCTATCCCATCATCCACTCTGACAGCATGTTTGAAAACCTCAGTCACCACACTTGGCTTAGACCATCTACAGCATCCATCTCTGAGGGCAGGGGGAAGATTGATCCTTACTTTATCTCCTATAGTGGGAAAAGCATTACCTTTCTTTATACCAGCGTAACATTACCTTTCTTTATACCAGCGTAATCATGAACCTCTTTGTTCCTCAATTGACTGCACCTGATGTTACTACTAACATTCTCCAATGTGTCCCCAAAAGCAGTATCTGTGCCCAACCACGCCGGTACCAACTTGGTATTGGCTTTCCTGCCTCTGCTCACTTCAAAAGGAGAAACACCTGTGGTGCAATGAGGAGTAAATCTGTGAGCAATAATTGACTCCCTCACTGCTCTCTCCCAGTCTCTACCATTCGCCCAAGCCCACCTGATAGAAACATTCTACAGCTCCATTGTTTTGGGGATCATATATAGCACTTCTCCTATGCTCAATGGAGTTCTTCTGACATCTCTCCACATGAGTCTTTTTATTCTGTCAGCTGTTTTCCGTTTCACAGCATCATCATTGACAGTAGATATTGCATCATTTATCTTGGGCATATTCGCAGGCTGTGTTGTGATCTCCGTCTTCAAAAACACATCTTTCATTCTGTTTTCTAAAATGCAGACACATCTTTCTGTATGTTTCACTTCTTTAGCCACTCTTAAGACAGCATCCAGAGGAAGATCATCTTCTGACCACAACCTTTCTCTGACTTTTGTGCTATTGCACTCTAACACAAATTGGTCTCTAAGGCGCTCATTTAATTGAACATTGAATTTGCTTGTTCTGGCCAACTTCCTCAAACTTGTGATGTACTGTTCACACTTTCACTTTCTTCTTGTATTCTTTTCCCAAATTTATAGCGTCCCAGTATAGTGCTAATTATTTTTCTCATAGTGCTGATCTTCTTTACAGTTCTCTTGTATTCATTCAGGTTTCTATCTTTACTTCCCGGGAGGTCTGGTAAGTCTTTGAATTTTTCTTGGCCATCGGTGCCTAGGCAATGTAATTGTGGAGATGTCCTCCTCTCCACACTGTAATTAGTCCTCCATACTGCACTTGCATAATGCTCAAACAATGTTATCCACCTCTTCCAAGGTATTGCAGGTTCTCTGCCCTCCGGTAGGAGGAATCCAGGTGGAGGCACACTATTGAGCGCCATTGTTAGGGCAGAAGTGTGTTAGCGTGCAGGCAGAATGTTGGATGGTGGGAGGTGTGCCGGTTTCCTCAGATATCTTTCAGGTTTTCTCCTTCACCCTTTTATTTGTTAGCAAGTATTCTTTAATATTTCACATAAATGTATGTGGTTTTTGCTTTGTGGAATTGCAGCTTTCAATGTTCTCCTTAATGCCGGGAATGTTTGCCTTTGTGTGCCATATTTGCTTTGACTAGATTCACTGGTGTGCCTACTACGTCAAGGAGAGTGGGAGAGTGCTCTCCTATACTGTTCAATATGGTAAAATTGAAAGAGAATTATAATGAGGATCCGTTAGGTGGTGCTGTTGAGTCGGCTTTCATGTGCTCATTGTCACTGAGGCTGCTGTTGATAAATGGCCTCGTGCGGGGCCCCAGAGTGGGAAAGAAACACTCGTTGGGGCACAGTGACAGTCTTTGCTGGTGTTGATATATGGCCTCATATATGGCCCTACAACAGGAGGATGGATGCTTCTGTCAGCTTACCGTAAATCATGGAACAGGCCTGCCGGGCTGACGATACAGGAGTTACAGGGCTTGTTACTCGAGGCATCCCATCCTCGTCGCCACTGTAGAATGTGCTGCAAGGTAGGCACGTAAACGCGGTACTGAATTAATGGGTATTTATTCATACATAAATAAGTTTATACTATAAGTCGGATGTATACAAGCCCCGCCGGTCTCATCCCTCTCCAACCTCGCCAACCATCAGTCTCGCATCTACTGGTCACGCTCTACCCTGTCTCATGTCTCAGCCTCAGTCCCCGCATCACGGACCGCAGGTGACGCCATGGCTCTGTGTGACACCGTAGCTGTACTCTACAATTTTCAGACTTTGAGCAACTATTAGTTCCTTGTCATATCACTCATTAAAATTATTGTGAAGTCTACCTTTTTTCTTAACAGTGTAAACGGAGGAGGGAAGGATATCAATCCCGGGATTGCCTTTGTTATGTTCACATATACATTAGGGGCACTATTGTGTTTGGGGAGCTATGGTTGCATCTAGCTATGATTCCCTATGTTGGTATGTTTTGCATCCATTCTGTTATTATTTTCACCTGGGATGTTATTGTCATGGGTATCAGGCAGGGTATCAGGCAGGTAGTTGGGGCAAGCTGGGTGGAGGCTTGGCAGGCCTGGCATAGGCACAGAAAGAACCCATAGCAAATCCCTCCTTTCATTCCTTCTTATTGTTTGTAGTAACTTCCTGGTTACCACTTCCTGGTCCCAAACAGGAAGTGCATGATAACTCATGAGCTCTCTAGTGTTTGGGTGTGGCTGGCTATATAAGCCACACCCAAGATTCTTCCAGTGCTTCGTGTTGCTTACTGTGAGCTGTATCAGCAATACACTTGCCGTGCTCTGGATCAGCCAGCATCTTCTTACCTGCTCTGGATCATCCTGTTTCTGCTTACCTGCTCCGGATCATCCTGTTTCTGCTTACCTGCTCCGGATCATCCTACTTCTGCTTATCTGCTCTGGATCTTTCAGCTTCAGCTTACCTGGTTCTTACTCCATGCCACAGCTATCTCCAGTCAAGAGGGGACTTCTACACCGGCACCTGTAAGAACAAAGAAGAAAAGCGCATATCAGTAACGCTGCGCATACTAACCGAATCTTCCCGCGACACTGGAATCCAGGTTAGTTGCATGAGCGCACAAACCCCTGCAAGAAAGAAGAAACAGTATTCATTGCGTTCGTTCCAATAATGCGGACACTTATTTCACTGCGCTCTCTCTCTCTACGCGGTGCATACTTACCAAAAGCCTCCGTGCAAACTTACCTAACCACCAAGTATCCAGTAGCGCTGAACCCGGACTCGAGGCGCTAATACCACATAATTTCTCCTGCAAGGGAAAGGGAGAGACATTACTAGGCGCTCTCGAATTGAAGGTGCTGCGCAAACCTACCAGCAGCTAGCTTCTACACGCATCGTTACTCACCCACAAAAATACCGGCAAACAATACCGACAATTTTGGATACTCAACATTCTCCGCGCAATGTTCACTTGTGGGAAGGACCTTCTAGCCAGTGAAGAAACTGGCACCTCGAACTCTCGGCCTCGCTGTGAAGGCATAAAACAGCGTTTGACATCTGAACTCAGCCTACATACATTGGCACCAATCACATGAGTGAATCGCACCCCTGCAAATGCAGGAAGGCGTGCACACCCTACTTAATATCAAGGTATTCCTCCGGGTGAAACAGGGGAATTGAAGACTCTGGGTCAAGGGAGGCCCGTCTTTCGCTCCTGCAGAGACACAGGTGAGTGTGACAGCTATGTAGTATTTATAAATGTGCTGACACCCTACTGTCCTTCTCTTCTTGATGTCCACCAGAACCTGTTTTTATAAAGCATAGTGTTTTCCTGGCCCAGATAAACCCCAGAAAAAGAGACAGCCATTTTTCAACGTATTTACCAGGCCAAGGAATCAGAACTGTCTCAAAGATAGATAAACTAGGCCAGGTATTCATCTTAACTACTAAGCCAATTTCTATGTCTTTCCAGTGGGCAAGGTCTCTCCTAAACGCCCCATTTGAGGGGGGATACTTGGCTTTGCAAAGTTGGGATAGCGTTGGTGTGATATTAAAACCCAAATACCCAATTAATTTTCTTGCCATTTGAAACGGGACCACGTTATTTTGTATTTGTGTATACTTTTTAATAACAGTGAGATTCAAAGTCTCTGAAGTGTGATGTTAAACCGTGAGACATGGTTAACCTCTCTAAGTCCTGCAAACTCACCATCATTGAGCTTACTGGATCTTTAATGGAAAAGATCACACTGTCAGCAGGTTTTGAAAATTGCTATCCCTTCTGATAAAACAAACCGACATGGTGATAGAGGCAGTCATGATAGGTCCCTCTACCTAATTGATATTTCTTAGTGACCACCAAAATGTTATTCAATGTGAGTGGAAAGTTGTTTGTATTTGCAATAATCATTTGTCTCAGTGTAGGGCCACAGTTAAATGCATGGAGTGTTACTTCCAGGACTCCCCAGTTCACTCTGATAAATGTTTTTCTGTGCATAAATCTAAATGTAGGCTTCAGCCTGAGGTTCTATTTTCCTTACCAGCCAAGCAGAAGACCCTTTGGATATGTTTAGATGGGTTGTGCTATATTAATATTGTCTGAATGATCCAGCTTTACAAGATGAGGAATGATGTGCTCAAATCTGCCTGCAATAATGCAAGTGTAACGCTTCACATTCAGATTTAACAGGTCAATTGGCCTTTGTGAATGATACACTCTTTCTTTCTGCCCTGGGTTGGGGATGGTTATCATCTAGGCTTCAAGTACGTAGTGAGCTAATCCTTTGCCATCACAGAATTAGTATAATAAGTCTGGTAATGGTTTTGCGGAATTGGGGTCATATCCTTTTGTAAGGTTAGACAGTCAATCAGGTCATGGGCTTTACTTTTTAAATGACCTTATGAACCCATAATGAGTTTCTAGTAGTTCCCTCTGTTCATCTGACAATTTGGGAAGAAGCACTTAATCTGGATAGTCAATCTGTTCTTTTACATCAGCGTGGCCTTCTTTATACAGCTCTCAAATATGTTTGTAATGCCCTATTTTTGTGGTATTTTCCTCCACATTCCACCACGTGTTTACCTTTAATGGTGTTAATCAACAATTTGCTCTCTTGGTCTTTCAACCTGTTTTCCAAGAATGTTCTGTCTTTGTTCATTCGTTCAAAGAACATGTGCTTGGTTTTGAGTAGTAGCCGTTCATCAAAATTGACCATTAAACTCTTAAATTGGCCTTCAATAATGTAAAAGTAGAGGTAGTAGTAGTAGTAGTAATAATTTGTCATTTATATAGTGTCTTTATCCCATTGGTATGGCCTCAACGTGGTTGTATGGGGAACACCCTCGTGGGACCAGAGTCCAAGGTGTGGGAAATGGTCAGATCGGATTAGAATGCATGTGTGCATTTGGCCAAGGTAGGGATTGAGTTGGGATGGCAGAGCCCCAGTAAGCGACCCATGATGGTCAGGCATGTGGATGGGTGCTGAGAGGTAGTCATAAGAGTGTGCGAGTACAAGAGACTGGATGTATGTCCAGCTATACCGATTTTTGTCATAGGACATAGCTGCATTCTAATGGCAGAGATGTTGTGCATTGTGTAGTGCACTGTGTTTTAGTCTGGATGCATGCGTGTGGGTGACCATAATTGCGACTGGTGACCACCAAAGTGGCGCGTAAATACATACCTTGAGCCTCATTTGGAGCTTTGCTTTTGATGTAGCGTGTGATCGGATCATCCCTTCTGCTCCGAATGTATACTTTAGCTTGCTCTGGAGAAGGTGTTGGGGAGGCAGTGACAGTGTCATGGCCCAGGTGACTTGAAGATAAGCATGAAATGGGGAAAGATTTTCAGGTTGCTGGAGAGAATAACTATCCTTTGAGGAGAGGTAGTCCCCATTGCAACGGATGCTGAGTGGAAGGGTGTTCCAGAGACTAGGAGCTTGGACAGAAAAGGAGGTTCCCCCAACTCTGGTGAAATTGAATGTGGGTATCACAAGCAGGAGTGCAGAGCCAGAGCTAAGGATTCTAATGGGTTGGTACCATGGAAGCTTGAGTTGGAGGAATCTAGGACCTGTCTTGTGGATTGTGTGGTGTGGAATGCACATGGCCTTGAAGATCGCCCATCGGCTGATAGGAAGCCAATGGAGCGCTCAAGTGCAGGAGTGATATGTTCTCAGGCTAAGAGGGCAAGGAGGAGTCTGGCTGCAGTGTTTTGGATTTGCTGGAGCTTTCTGAGTTGATAGGTGGGGGCGCTCAGATAGAGGGAATTATTATAGTCTAAGCGGGAGAGGATGATGGCCAAGATAGCTGAGACTCTGTGAGGGTAGGAGAGATAAGGGAAGATTAATCTGTGGTTGCATGTTCTGGTACAGCATTGATGTGGTGGGTGAGTGTTAGATCTGACCCCAAGGTGCATCCCAGGTTTTTTACTGAGCTGGATGCTAAGGGCGGGGGTCCTAAGGAGGGTGACAATGGGTTGGGTTGAGGGAAGAGTGAGGTTTTACTGCAAATCAAGATTTCGTTTCACCGGGATTGAGGAGGAGATGGTTAGCCATCATCCAGTGGGCAATTGCATGGGGGCAGGAGGCTAGATCAGGATGAGAGGAGGCTGGGGTCTTTGGAACCTTGAAAATGATCTGGGTGTCATCAGCATAGCAGATTAGGTCGTAAGAGTGGATGAGTGTGGGGATGGGACTTAAGTAGAGATTGAAGAGGAGGGGGGACCGGGTGGCCCCCTGTGGGACCCCTTGGAGACAAGGTGGGGGAAGGAGAAGGGAGGGAGGAGCATGACTTGTGAGAGAGGGGAAAGGAAGGAAGAGATCCATCTTAGAATGGAATCTCTGATGCCTAGAGAGTGGAGTCTGTCTGTGAAGATGGAGTGGTCTATAGTGTCAAAGCCAGCTGAGAGGCAAAGGAGGATAAGTGCAGAACAGCCTTCAGAGTCTGCCATTCTTTTCATGTCATCCCAAATGGAGACAAGTGAAGTTTCTGTTCCTCTGAGGGGTCTGGCCAAGAGTTTAGCTATGAAGCGGTTGTTTTAGATTGGATGGTAGTTGGATGGAAGGAGGGGGTTGAGGGAGGGCTTTTCTTTAGCTGGGGCTTGACTTGGGATGTTCTGTACACTGCAGGGAAGATGGCTGAAGTCAGTGAATGGTTAATTATGGATCTAGCAATGTTGCCTGCCCAGGGTGAAGGTACAATGATTTGTAAGAGTTGGGGCCGGGAGCGTGGGGGGAGGGAGCATCCCGGGGACCTCAAAGGGTGGCATTGGGATAGAGGTTTCAGTGTCTAATGAATTGACCTGTCAAAATGTGTTTATGCTGCTCATAAACTGAATACAGGTCTGCATTTAGGGGGGTCATTGTCTACCTGATTGTAGTTTTTAGGTCTTTCCAATGATTTCCTGGGAAAGTTTATTTGAGCTCAGTTCCATATACTTCCTGATTGTATTCCCTGTCTCTTCCCTACTACTAATTACTCTCAACCTTGTAAAAACTCTTTGTGTGTCCCAGATACAAAGCTTTCAAAATACTATGGTCGGTGAAAGTGGCTGAGTTATGTTTACTCTTGCTATCAAGTGTAGTAACTACACTGACATAAAGATGCCATCTGCTTTAGAATAGGTTGGATGTGTTTGGGAAAAGTGACTATAGTTCTTTGGTTGTGGAGGTTGGACCTCAAACAGTCGGTCAGATTGTAGTCCTCTAACTTCTTCTTAAGTCTGGTTGATGCTTTGCCCACCCCAGACAACCTCTAAATCCTTATTCATAATTATGTTAATTTCTCCTGTTGTTATCAGCTTCTCTTTTGCAAATGTTTTGAAGTCTCCTGAAAAATAACAAAGAATTCTTGTCCAGAGCTTGAGGGATTAAAACATTCAAATATGTAGAGGCATTATGCTCCCTTTACTATTACATATTTTCACCCTTTATCATTTGAATAATGTTCAGCAATGAATGGGAATGCCTTGTGAAATAACAATGCCACTCTTGCCTTTTTACATTTATTAGTGGAGTGAGGTTGTTGATTGAAGTCACTATGGGCCTCATTCTGAGTTCGGAGGTAACCACACCGCTATTTGCGGCATGGCTGCCTCCGAACTCACCCAAACTCTGGCATGGTGAATGGAGTAATTACCGGTCCATTCCGAGGTCGGAGGGACCGGTAATTCCCCATTCACCAGGGCCATTCCCCATTCCAATTTGAGCCCCCATAGGGCTCAATGGGAAGGCGGCAATAACGATACCGTAAATTACGGTACCGTTATTGACCCCGTAGTCAGTTTGCAGGTCCCGTCCTTAACGCCTGCTAAAAGAAGGACCCGCAAAGGGAACACGTAGTAGGGTGGTAAGGATTTAACGGCACCGGTCCCGTTACCGGTGACCGTTAACCCTTACCGCCCTACTCGGAATAAGGCCCTATGTCTAGACGTCTCTTCTCTATCCCCAAATAACTGTGTTTTCTGTAGTGCAATAACAATCCCTCCTCAGATCCTTAAATAGCCGGACTCTTATTTGGAATGCTGAGGCCTTCCACATTCTTTGTCTAGACCGTATGGCAAAATATTTAGTCATAGTGGGTGTCATTATCTTGTCACATGGGACAGCCATTGATGCCTATTATAATTCCAAAATGCAATGAGCTGAGTCTGACCATTCAACTGATGTGTTTATGCTCTTTACTTAGTAAAACTGTGCACTACCATCATCAATCTGTTCCCCATCTCTCCCTTCTCCATCTTCTCCACTCATATGCCAGCTTCCCACAACTGTGAGAGCAATTGTCTGGCCTTTCCACCCTGCAGTATTTTAATTAATTTCTAATCTTGTAGCAAATTCACTGCAGGGGATCATAAATCCATTCACAACAGTACATACACTAAATGAATATCGAACAGAAGACATCATACCCATTGACTCCTTATGCATCTAATGAGAAAAGTAAAACAGGTCAGAAAGTGCCTTTACCACCCTCTGTCCTCTGCCTTTCGGTTGACAAGCCATATTGCCCACTTCCCTTCAACAGTTATATATTCCTTCACTTTGGTACCAAATCTCTCTCCCACCCCACCAAATGCACAGAAGCCCCGAACTTGTTACGGATATTTGAGTGCAAACTGAGTGATTTCACATCTTGATTACTTTCTCCTCTTGTCATTTTTACAGTTCCACAGTGGTCCACCAGAAATTTACCTGTAACACATTTGGATTGTTGGCCATAACATATCTGATGTCTAATGTCCCAGCATTCTGTTGTCATTTAGTTTGAATTGAAGTCAACATGTATGTTCATCTGTAGCAGATGTGACTACATTGTAGATCCTCATTTATTGGTTTTGTGGCCCTGTGTCTATTCAATGTTTCTTTAGAGAGGTCTTGGAAGATCTGGATTTTACTGTCAAAAGAATTAATCTTGCCTATCTTGCATGCAGTTGCGAGGATGGACTTTTAGATCAGGTATTGCACAATGATGTACCTCAGTGGTTGATGTCTGCCTCCTTATTAGGCCTGTTTATTGTTATTGCTGATAAAAGGGCAACTTCCCGAATCTAATGAAAGAGGGTACACGTGTTTGGTGATGTTATCCGTATTGGAACCTACCTTCAGATGGCAGATCATACATTCTAGTTCATTCAAGTCTTCCCATTTGATTTAGTGGGCGAGCGTGGTGACATGAAGCTCTTATAGTTCTTTAGACAGCCATAGGACTTTTTCACTAACATTGTGAATGTGGTTTCTTTCAGGCCAACCTCTCAACTAGCAATGCAATCTCACTCATGTTCTCTGTTAGTGTCACTCTAAGGCCTGTCCTTACCAACAACATTTCTAATTTGAGCACATCACTGAAAAACTTCACCCTGTTAGGCTTTCTATTATTTGAATTAGCAGGCCCTTAATGAGAGTTGTTCCTTCTCTCATTTCCACTGGATCTGCATGTTCTTCAAGCATTATTTGTCTTGCAGTGGGAAATGATTGTGGAAGTAATCTTTGTAATAGATGAGTCCTCCATTCCTCCTCACCAGCAGTGGCCTATTGTCAAATGGGCACTCTTGTCTGGTCAAATCACAGCCACTGCACCTTCTGCCACTGCCTCCACTCGAGTCTGAATATTGCTTATTGATTTTTACTGTAGGAGTTTCTGAAAAGAAAGGGGAATACACCAGCAAGAGTGATCAATAACTAAGCAGCTCATTTCCTTTGTAAGAGCACAAGGAGAGAATGGCAGACAACATTCAAAGCCTTCCCTATGATCAATATGGTGTACCCATACTCAATCTGATAATGGTGGTTCAATTATAGTCCCTCCAAATGTCGGGGTCTCATCCTTGGCCACTGAAAATGTAGCCCCAATAAACCCAGGCACAATTGACAGAAACCAGACGATGCCTGCCCCCTTCTGCACTGGTGTGTGAGCGGTTGTTGCTCAGTCAATTAGGTCTCCACATTGCAGTGTTAATTCATGCTGCAAAGGATTGTCTGTGGCTCATGCTAAACCCTTTCTCTTGGTTTCCTGGGAGAGTGTAACAATGCATCTGTTGTTACTTCACAGCTTTGCTGTGTGGTACTGCTCCTGCAGACTACCATACAGCTCCCAACTCCTCTTGCCAGCTAGAGGAGGGAAAGTTCTAGTTGCCCGACACTTCTGTGCTGCATCGACTTGTGTCCAGACTCATCCAGCAATCTGCTCTCAACTTCAGGTCAGTTCACTCTCCTCTAACCAAATCTTCCTGCTCTTAGGGTTTGCTGGCCCATGCAGCCCAGATACTGTCACTGTCCCAGCACTGCTGGGTGTTTCCATCTCAAACCTTCTCCAATCCGCTCCTTAGCCAAATTCACCTACACCTGAAACTCTTGTTATGCTGGGTAGATGCGTTTACCACTCCCTTTCTTATCTCTGAAATATGTTCATGCCACCATTTCAGATGCACATAGTCAGAGGGCAACTCACCCACCATGTTGACATGGATCCTTCATTAGGGAAATAAAGTTCCAGAGGGCCACCATTGTTTCCGGCGTAATCCTACCACATTCTGTTGGCCTTTCTGGGCATTTTGCCTATATCTGTGGAAGTTAGAGCTTTGCAAATGGAAACAGGAGTATGAGTAACAGAAGCAGACACCCACACATCCGCTCACGCCAGATTCCTAGCCACACCGCAGAGCATTACTTTTTTTGAAGTATTACAGAGCAAGGTACTGGAAATTGTGAACATGCCGAGTTGCCCAGTCCACTGCTTTACGTTTTTATTACTAGGTATCACAGATGGCCTAAAGAACTCTAACTCCCAGAGATGGTTCAAGAGAATTGCTATGCAGGGCTTTAGGGCCATCCCTCACTCTCTCATCTAGTTGAAGAATTTGCCTCCTTAGCTCTGGCATTCTCGTTCGCCTGGTTAGTATATAGTGCTTATTGTCCCCTACTATGTTCTAAGCTTCTATTGGTGATGCCCTAAAAGCAATCAACTCATTTATCTAAGCTCCCTCTGATACTTTCTAGGTCAGGCCTCCACTACTACTGATGTTAGTACTTTAGAGAGTGTAGGGTTCTGCCTTACAGACACTCAAGCCCCACTCTGGCTTCTTTCTCTCATGCCCTGATGTTCCTCTCCCTGCCGTTCACTCTCCTCCCAATACTTTCCTCCTTCAGAATCCTCCCCTCCTTTCCTAGTACTTCCTCTCTCTACCACTCCAGTGTCTCTCACTCTCCTGACCCCTTCCCCCACCCTCTTACGTTATGCCCTCCAACTCTCTTCCCTACAGCTTTTCCTTCCCCAAACCACTACTACTTGCCCCTCTCCAAACCCCAACTACTCTTGCCTCCCTGCATTACTGCTTTCTCCTCCCCCTACTAAATCCTCTTCAACACTACTGCCCCCTTCTCCACACAACTACTGTCCCATCCATACTACTACTCCACCACACCTTTTACTCAGTCATCATCTTTTCACTCTCCCAAGCACTTAACACTCATTCCCTAAACTCTTTCTAGCACTCTCACTCCGCTTACACGCACATTCACCACACAATACCACTTGCTCTCACTTGCTCCCACTAACCAATACCTCACCTTTTCTTTTAAAACACCTCCACTGTCCTTCCTACTTCAGGTTTATTGGTCTGCCATCTTCTCTTCCTCTGACCTCACCTGAACAACTCACAACTTTATGCTTCTAGTTCCTCTTTTTAACCTCCCCTCTTTCTCCCATTGGACTACTCGACCCCTGATCAATCAAATCCTATCTTCCCCACCTGGGAGGAGTTAAAAAAAAAATCAAAATCAATGGTTAAAATGAGGGGTTTACCTCCCCCTTCTTCTCTGCATGGCCACTGTGCTGTAACAATGGTGGCCCGCATTTTAGAGTGTCCCAGTTAAGTAATAGTCCAGGATTGGCTGTGGAAGCAGCTCTGCAGCAAGTCTGTGTAATATTGTTAATGTCAGGGCTGGCGATTGTGTGCCTGTGTTGGGGAGCCATGTGCGGCATATCTGGAATCTGGGCAAGCTCTCCACTGCTTCATACTCCGCCTGTCTTTCTCCTTGTTGGCCCCGGCCATTGGCTGGCTGCAGTCCTCTTATGTGAGGTGCTGAAGGTGGTGGGATTGCTGCTTTGTGGGCATTTGGCCCAACCTCAATTGTCTTGCTAATATGTCTACAAGTAAGAGAAATAAACTCACCAGCATGTTTATCAAGAGGCATGGTGGATCTAAAGGTCTACTGCCAACAAGCATACACGCACTAGTGGGGATCAGAACTGGAGCCTACTCAACTGCCAACTCTCTGTGATAGGAATGGCTCTGGCTTCTACGCAAGTAGGCCTCCCATTTCAGTTTGGAAGGGGTCCCTATCCCCTCTTGACAATGTCAGATTACTAACCTTGTCACACAGGACAAAACAGATGATCTTTCAGTTTCATAGGTATTATTTAACGTTAAATACCATAGCATTGACTATAGTAATCGGTTCGTTTCTGAGAGCCATACATTACATTAAACCAGTTTCTGGCATCAGGAAGCTATAATATGTATTCATTAAGTTTCATTGGGGAAGAACAACTTAAATCATGTAGGTGCATAAGATACAAGCAACCTCCACAACCTGAAAAAGAACAGCATCTTCACATAGCAAACGGCAAAGAAGTTAGACAAAATATGAAATTATTAGGGGCATGGGTAGGAAGAGAAGGGAAACAGAAGCACTGGGAGTTATGGCCTTGAGTGGGGTGGCAGAGTGTTTGGGCCTTTCACTCCAATTGGATGCGTGTTATAGAGTGGGTAATGTGCCACATTTTTTATTTGTGTAAGTTTAAAACACCTGAGCACTGGAATAACACGCAATCAACTCTTTTTCAAATATCCTATGAACAATAATATCAAACTTTCTATAGTGTTTCATGCCTGATTCATCTTTTAAGCATTATAAGAGCAGCAGCTATTACCACCTGCTATTACTACAGGCTAACCTGCACAACAGGCTTTCACCCAATGGGCACCCTGTGCCTGGAACTCCCTCACACCACATCTGTGCCACACTTTCCATCATCACCTTCCACACAATCCTCAAAACCTACCTATTTCCCCTCACCTAATCCAGATTGACCTCCCTCTTTTATTTTGTATCTATCATGATCTTTCTATTCTGTTCTGAACAATTTGAACTCCTTTTCCCCTGCTTATTTTGAACTTTGTAAAGTGCTCCAAGATCGCATGGTTAGTGCCAGTGCTGCATACCAATTTAAATGAATAAATACATACATTTATTTGTAATCAATGTATTTGCCACAGCATGATGCATAGCTGAATCGGCCTGTAGGCATTTGTACTTGTGAAGTGCTGTCTTACCCCATCTCAGACGAGAATGATTAACCTGCGAGCATCAACCCGGGATATAGTCAACCAGCACCTCAAGCATGCCCTATCTATGTATATAAAACAAAGTCATGTTTTTTTGTTGGGTTTGTATGTGGCGTTCTTGTGGATGTAACTCCTCATGAACGCTGAGGTCCGGTGTCATGAATCTTGCATGGCATATTCTTTATTTCATTGCTGAATTAATGCAACTATTTCAGGCTCGATAGGTCATTGCGTTCTCGAGATAATTAATCTTATTGGTTTTTCTGCTTTGTTTTTTGGCATTACGTTTTGTGGTGTTACATCACCATCTACAGGTCATTTGTAGAAAGTTCTCATCATTATGCATCAAAGCTGAAACATGATATACACCTGATTAATTTCTATCGAAATATTTTTTAAAGGGCAGGTATTTTACCCTTGTGACATCAAATGGGATTTTGCTACAATTTGAAGATGACATAGTTAAATCAGTTGATTTTAATCATGTTCCATGTTCCCACAAATATATGTTTACAGAAATGCCATGAAAAAAGAGAGCATTATTTAATCCCACCCGAATCAAAACAACACATCGAAAGCTGAACCATGATCAATGTTCTGAAGAAGGAAGTTCTCAAGACCATGAAGCAGATAGAATTCAACATGCTTTGAGATAGAACAATGAAAGTGCCGAAGAACCTGAAGCAAGACTTACTAATCAGAGAATTTGTGCTGCTAAAAAACAAAGCAACAACACTGCTGAAGAAGCTGAAACACGACTTGCTGTTACAAGAATTAATGCTGCTGAACAATGAAGGAATGAACATGCTGAAAAAACTCAAGCGAGACTTACTGATTTGAGAATTTGTGCTGCTAAAAATATGAAGCAATGAAACTTCTGCAGAAACTGAAGTGAGAGTTATCGATCAGAAATGTAAAAATCTGAGAATTGAAATCCTGGGCAAAGCCGGGTAGTTCAGCTAGTTATTAAATAGAAGTTAACTTTTTCAAATGCAATATTTCCCAATCAATGCATCGCCCCGCTCACTATACTTTATAGTAGCCTTCCATAAAAAAAATAAAAAACGGGGGTGCGGGGGTGTCCTCCGCAACACCTCACTCACTATACTTTAAAGTATAGTGAGCAGGGGCTGTGGGGAACACCCCCACAGCCTTCCATTAAAAAAAAAAAAGAAAAGGACCCTGCGACGCTGGTTCCCAATCATGGAAGTGAAAGGGAACTGGCGCCGCAGGGACCTAGCGTGAAGAAGAAGGTAAGTGGGGTTTGTTTATGTTGGGGGTGTGGGTGTGTTGTGGTGTGTCGTGGCAGTGTTGTGGGTGTGGGTGGGTGTGGGTGGGGGTGTGGGTATGTACGTGTGTTCGCATGAGATAGTTGCAAACGTTTGGTAGTTTGCACCTTTCTCATGCAAACTTTCCTGCCGTGGGACATTCTGCCGCGGTCGGATCAAGTAGATGCAACAAATGTCATGATTTCAACAAAAGCCACTATTGGGTTTGTTGCAAGCCTGAATTCTCTCTTCAGCGATTACTGGATCACATGTCAGAGGAAAATCTGTTTTAGTAACATATGGGTAACAATTATGTGTTGAAATTGCATGTAATATTTACCGAACAATGCGCATGGAAAGTACTAGATTGGGTAAATAACAATTTTTTACCATCTCCACTGTACTTTCTATGTAGCCCATCCAGTAAATGTTCCATCAAATTAGATCGTATTTTCTCAATATGAGGTGCTACCAAAAGTACCCGTTCTCCGAATGGGTTCTGTAGACAGACATGATGACACTCATCAGTTGTTGAAAATCAATGATCCTGTAGGTCACTGTTCAGATTCGCTTATCGCTTGATGTGCTTTGAACCCTGAAGTAAACAGCACTGAGAATGGGTGCATCTAGCTGGCTGATATACCCCAGAGCAGAGGTTGGGGAGCCAAGAGTTGGTATGCTGCTGCATACTGCTTTCTCCCCACCTGTTGCTTCACCATGGCGTGGTGCAGTTCTTTGAGGTGCATTGTGGTGTAAATATCTTGGAAACAAGGTTTTTGAGCTCCCATAGGAATCTCAAGTTTCGTTCCACGTGGTGGGATGGGTCCATTTATGACCACATTGATGTTTCACTGATTTCAGGCAACCGTCTCATGTGTGAAGGTGCTGAAATGTGGCGAAACAGGTGGGCTGCCCAACTGTCATGTAGCCAGTAATATCCGGAGGGTCCAAAAAGACAACTATGAAAAATGTGGTGCAGGTTGGTGAAACAGTGTGGAATTGTATAAGGAACAACACTTCGCCAAGCCACAAACCCACCAACAAATTTCGACTTTTGCTGAAATATGGGGAAAGAGATGGGGTGTCCAAATGTCATGAAGCCAGTAATGTCCAGAGGGTCCTAGTAGGCAACTATGCAAAATTTGGTGCAGATTGGTGAACCAGTGTGTAATTGTATAAGGAACAACGCTTTGCCAAGCCACAAACCCACAAACAAATGTTGACTTGTGCTGAAATCCGGTGAATGTGGTGGGGTGTCCAAATGCCATGTAGCCAGTATTGTCCGGAGGGTCCTAACAGTAAACTATGCACAATTCGGTACCTTGTAGCCATTTGCAGGCGTGAGGGTGCCTAGCCTCTGCCAGCACCTGGGACCCGTTCCCTGGAAGAGCTGAATACTTTCAGTTTCTACTTGATCAAGGTGATGGAGGCACAGATTTATAATGCATTGCTGTCACAGCTGGAACAGGTTTTTAGCAACAGCCTAAGCAGCAGTGTTTTGATAAGCATTCATAAACACATGATAAGCGAAATAGCGCCCTTTGTCACTAAACCTAGCAAAGTGGATCACACTGGAATTGTAAAACACACGAAATTGCACAAAAGTGAATGTCGCCATGCCCAAATTGAAGTTATTAGGGAAGTGAAAAACCCCATTTCTACAGACAATATAAGGCTGCGAGAAATGAGATCTTCTTAAAAGAAATTGGTAAAGAAGAATAACAATTAATAATAATTTGTTTTTTATACAGCCCTTTAATCTAAAGCGCTTTACACAGGACATATTTACATACATGACTTCATGAAGAATGAGTGGAATGAGCTTTGGGTTGCTGCAAATAGCAGGGATAGTGCAACCTTTTAGAAAAAGGTAGTGGGAGTCACCACTGAGAAATCCAACTGCATCCATGGGAGCATTTCCGAAGAAGCATGGGTAAATCACTTTGCTGATCTTTACGCCTCTGATGTTGCACACACTTATGCCATGTTACCCATTGTCTCTGATGACCTTGGTTCCCCTGTTGTTGACCTACCCCGTACCCTTTTTGATGTTAAAACGGCCATTTTAGCCCAGAGGCCAGGTAAAGCCCCAGGACCTAATGCAATACCTGTGGACCTCTTTAAGAAGGAAGTTGATATGTGGGTGCACACGCTTTGTGCCATTTTCAATGGTGACATTGAATCCGGCAGAGCCCCTAAAGCATGAACGGACGCCATCATAATCCCAGTATATGAGAACGTGGGAGGAACAATCCTGCATGCCAATATAATTTCTCGATGCATCTGGGAAAATATTTGTACGCACGCGTTTGTTACATATGGCATCATGGGCAAAGGAGGAACACGCCACCGCCTTCTTCTACTCTATCAGTCTCATATATGAGATTAAGACAGTGTTTTTTCGTCATATTTGACAAACCGCCATGAAAAGGTATTCATGCTCACGAGCAGGAAAAACCTGTCCAATATATTCTGAGCATCCAAATGAGGCTCACCACTGGTCACAACAAAGACCCCCAAAACGCCTATAATGCGAAGTAAGGAAAGACTAAAGTCTTTGGGAACTTTTGGAAACAAAACAATATGTTAATATTGAACCTATATTATAAAATCTCAAATCATCCACCGATTTCCTCCTGAAGAGACAGCATCCAAATCACTGGTGAAACACGTGCAGAGGATTATGGAATAATAGGAGATATTTTTTCTACAAAACCCAAAGCCTGCACAAAAATTAACCTTATTTGAAATTTGTTGTAATACACTTCGAAATTCTTATTTTTTTTTAAAAACAAGTGGTTATTCTTGAAAACCAACTCAGTTTTGCGCGATCTCAGCCATTCACACTGAACAATTCTTTTTCACACTTGTAAATATTGGGGAGATACAATACTTGGACTGGCAGGTCAGCGACAATCAACATCTATAAGGTTCGCCAAAGGCTTGCGATATGTCTGCAAACACACAAGCCAACTATTCCTGTCATCTGTAATTATTCACCTTCAAGCCGTGTTTACAACCCGATTTGTGTACAATAGGTCAAGCCTTCAGATTAGTTGTGATCCATCGAAAGTATGTAGCCTTGAGGAAACTGAATCTTTGCACCATTTTCATCGACCTCAATAATTTTGCATTTATATAGCGCCACGAACCCTCAGGCATCTGAACGCTGCGTATTATTAGCCATGGTTTGTGGTGCTCATTTAATCAACCTCAGAAGGATGAAAGGCTGAGTTTGGCCTTGCCGGGATTCTAACCTGCGTCGGTAAGCTCTGCACGAATGTCAAAGCGAGCGTTCTACTCGCTGTGCTATCTGACCAGCATTATTCTCCATATATATCAACATATTGATTATTGGTCTATCACAGGTGGAAAAGGATGCACAAACAAGGGGATTGGATTTTATACCCTTCTTGCTCTTTGCCGACAATGGCATCCTGATTTCTAAAACCCTAGCAGGCCTAAAAAGTGAAGTAGACATCTTGCATAAAGGTTGCATTGAAAATGGCCTCACAATTAACATCTCGGAGGCAAAAGCTATGGTATTTGGTCTGGAAAAAGGCAAGAAGCATTCCAAGCTGAATGTGAAGGTAGGGTAGCTACCCATTGAGCAGGTAGACACTTTTGATTTTCTGGGCATTAGACTTGTTGCCAAATGGACATGGTCTGCACAGGTAGAGAAGTCAGTGACTACCTTGGACATAACAAGTAATGCTCTGCTAAAACTAGCTAGCTCATTTGTTGGCAGAGGATTATCTCCCTCGCTTTAATTATACAATGTGCAAGCAAGGGCTGCTTCAATATATGGAGCCGATATCGAATATGACATTCAACTATCTTTCAGGCCACCCTCAGCCGCCTCCTCATCCTCACTCATCTCTGACTGTCTGTCCGCTATTCAGTCATGGTGTGCTGCAAATGACCTCTGTCTCAATGCCAGTAAGACTGAGATTGTTTGTATTGGAACCCCTGCTACTGCTTTCCCACTTTCGTGGCAAAAAAACTCCTGGGTAATCTTCTACTCCACCTTCTCCTTCTTCTCTCACATTTCCTCAGAGGTACTCTTCCTTTTCTCACTTTCCCCTAGTGGCTCACTGCCTCCAGAGCCTTGGTTCTCTCTAGGCTGGACTATTGAAACAGCCTATTTCTCAACCTCCCTTCTTCTGCCCTGCACCCGTTGCAACTCATCCAAACATAACCGCAAGACTTATCCTTGGCCTCAAGCCCAGGAACTGCATCTCTCCGATGCTAAAATCTCTTCACTGGCCCCCCGTGGCTTCAACAATCAAGTTCAAGACCCTCTGCATCATCCACAAGGCTTTCTGGGACCTGGGACCCACCTACCTGCAATGCTGCCTCCCTAAATACTGTCCCTAATGAGCCCTCCACTCATCTACCTCTAACCTTTGGCGTGGTAGTCGGTCCCCTAAGCAGAGATTTGGAGGGAGATCCTTATCCTCAGCTGGTGCCTCCCTCTGGAATAGCATCTCTGCCTCCCTCTGTCCTGAGCCTGACCTTCTTAAGTTCCGGAAACTCCTCAAGACCTTCCTCTTCTGCTCTTCCTTCGCGTTCCCTCTGCACTTCTAACCTAGCCCTCCGCTCTCTCCATCTCTCCTTCCTCTTTCTTACAGCTTTCTGACTGGTCGCCTGGTGTACCTCAGAGTCTCACCGGTCCCAGGCACCTCCGCCAGTCCTCTCACGCACTTGCCTCAGGGCCCTACTCCCACCCTGCTTCACTGCCCTTAGAATAACCCAAGAGAGTGTCTCTCTCTGCACTAGGGAATACGCACAGGGCAAATTAATTCCAGTTAAGAAATTACATAATATTACTATGCTATGATGAGATCACTGTATGCGAAGAACAGGTTGGGATTGTTGCCATTAAACACACCACTTTTTAAATGGTGGGTAATTGATTCTGAACTTTGTAAAGTCTGTGCTCTTGCAAGGGAAGATAATGTGCACTTCCTGTTGTTATGCCCTTATTATTTGGGACCTAGAAAGAAACGACTAAGACCTGTCTTCTTGAAATGTAATATTAGACAATTACATTAAGCGTTGGTATTGTCCAGAAGCACAACTGACAACTTGGTGATCTTTGCATTAGAGACTTACATTTACCGTGCAGGTTCCACAAAATCAACCAGACAGTATATGGGTTGGCACATCAACGATTGAACTGTTCATAACCTTGTGGGAGTGGCACTGGACAGTTTGAGCTCAATCATTTGTAGTGGTACAATGTATTTATGTATTTATGTGTTTATTATGATTGTTGTTTTGTACACACTTCTTATGGCTACGCCAAAATAAAAGTATTTGATGATGATGAATGACGTGGCGTTTGACTGGGTGCCTTTTGACATGCATTTGACATGCATTAAATTTCATTTTTTTTATTGAATGCTGTATTATTTATTTTCATTTATTTTAACCGTTTGCAGGCGTGAGGATGTCTGGCCTCTGACAGCACCCCGGGGCCTATTTTCCGGGAAGCGCTGAACACTTTCATTTCATACTTGCACACATCTACCACTGCAAGTCTGTTCTCGCTGCCTACCAGGTAGAATCACAAGATTGGCTCTGGCGATATCATGTTCTTACATAAATTATAATCATTATAATGGTTCTTTTATAACCCGCTTAATACCGAAGACCAGTTTCTAAGTGTGAGACCAGGATTGAAACCTGTGTTGCTATGCGCTGCCTTGCTTCGAAGACAAATGCGTTGCCCTTGAGCTATCCTCCAGGCCCAAGGAAATGGTATGGAGGAAGCGCAGCAGATGAGAGCAGGAAGAACCCACTTGTCGTGACAAAGTTGTGCCTAAGCTTAACCCGTCTGTGCTCATCCGTGCGCAGGACGGACCATGTTCGTGTCCCTCCGGTAATATGCAATGTTACGTTTTGCTGTCTTGAGAGGCGATACTTCATTTGGCACCACCTTATACAGCGCTGCCCCCTGCCTTTGTATCTAGTCCAGTTCTTAGCCCACTTATTGATACATATGCAGTGGATTTCTACAAATGTGTTTTTGTAAATTCGCGCTCAATGGTCACAGATTCAGCATCTTGCTATGATTGGATTTCTGAGTTTCATCCTGACGTCTTTTGTAAGATGGAAATCGGGTTTAGGCATTCCTCTTGTCCTTTGATTGTCCCGGCTATTCCGGATGACTATGGCCTCATTTGTCTTGACTGTACCTCTGTTCACCCGAGAGGAGGGGTCACTAATTTATAAGTCTCAGTTTGTGGCTCTTTCATTGCCCTTGTTTCATAAATTGGAAAAACCTTTGGTTTGCCTTACCATTTTGAATATATATTTCAGCTGTCTAGCATCCCCCTTGCGTTGATTCTTTTTTCTGTGACTTGTTTTTAGAATTTACAGCACATCTGCATATAACATTTTTTAACTTACTTAAAGTGGGTGATTTTAATTTGAAATGTAATGTCCCTATTTCTCTTCCTGCCACTCAGATTTTCGGTGCTTAAGCAATATATTGTGCTTAAGCAATATGTTGTGGAACCTACCCACCTGTCAGGCAACAATCTTGTTTTTAATCTTGACTCGCTTATTTATATGTTTTCTGCTTCTCAAGTCACTTGGACCGATGACCTAGTTGTTCCTTTTCCAATTCTTATGAGGGTGGCGTGATTGGCTCCTCCTACTAAGGATGTCTTTAAATGCAGTTGGCGCACAGAGGTCAAGGCTGATATTGTTTCTTTTATCCAAGATGAATGCAGCAATGCTTAATCTGTGGACCAATCCTTCCTCACTCAGGTTTTTACTTCCCTACCTGACCACTTTCTTCCTCCACACGTTGGTTCAGTGAAGGTCTTAAATTCTTCTGGCTTATACAGAGGTAAGCCAATCGTAAGTGGCCTTCCACTTTTTCTGATATATCTTTAATCAAATCTTTATAGTATCTCCTCTCCAGGAACTTATCCTGTAACTCGTGAGCCTGTCTTTTGTATTCCTCTACAGATCGTAATAGCCCACTATTAGCAACTAGTTTCCATCCCAAACGTACAATTGACCATGTACCGATAAGTCCATTTCTGAGGTAACCGCAAAATATATCTAATTTGGAGGAATACAAAAGACAGGCTCACGAGTTACAGGATAAGGTCCTGCAGAGGAGATACAATAAAGATTTGATTAAAGATATATCAGAAAACGTGGAGAACAAATCGGGATAGGCTCTATTAACATCTAAACCGCCCAAGACAAGTCCATCCTTGGTTTACGTAACAACACATTCTACACAGAGCACTAGAATCAAGAAAGTAATAAAGCAACACTATCCCATGTTGCAAATAGATCCAACCCTACAGAGACTTTTCCCAGAAATATCGACCTCTGCTTACAAAAATAGCTAGACTCTTTGGAGCACACTTGTGAGAGGTCCGATCAGCAGTATAATTACGTGCCTAGATGGCCTTGGAAGATATGGGCTACCGAGCCAGATGTAGTTCATCAATGAGATGACTGAGGGTTCTAAATAGAAGGCTAAGATTGTTACACTTCTGCTCTTTTAGGCCAGTGCAGCCTCAATAATAGAGAGGCACCTCCCCACGAGATGATGAAACCTAAAGATAAAGTTGTTGGGTGGTGATGCCAAAGTTAGCAATTAGCACTCCAGATGATTCCATATAAAAATGAATTAATACAGGAGAAAAGATGGGCCTCTTAGGCACTGAGCCGATTGACATCTGTTGAAATGTAAAGCTCTAAACCACTGCCATAACCTCACCCCTTATGTCAATCCACTCTGCTAGGATATGAAAGACTGCTACATTGAACACTGTTCCTAATGATGCTGATAGATCAATCAAGGCCCTCAAGCAAGTGCCACAAGTGTCTGTGATGTGTAGGATGTCATCAAGTGACTGGAAAGGGACAATCTCAGCACTGTGCCAGGGAGCCGAGTGACAGGAAACAGCTGGAGCGCCCAGACGAGCACCAAGTCTCAATCTGACACAAGGATCCAAGAAGGGTTTCACCAAAGCAGTGCAAAAAGCCAAAAAGGGTTAATAAGCATAGCGGTTGCATTGGCAGGAGTTGTGGACCGTTAGGATAAATATCTATGAGTTAAACAGTTCAAAGAAAAAATAAACAAAAGCTAGTGAGGCAGCCAGCATAAAACAAAATGTCAAACAACGAATGTAAAACCAGAACAAAGTATATTTTAATAAAAATGAACTTTAAATCAAAGGAAAAAAGTTTTACAAACCAACACAACAACAACCCAAACACTACACGGAAAATAAGGCTTAACAGCCACCTTGGGGTTTCAACATCCTAACAGTAACACAAGCATGTTAACTACGTTAGCCAAATTGCTTCAGCTCCCGCCTCAGTTTCATCAATATGAAGGATGCCTTAAGCTCTCAAAAAGTATGTGTTCTAACCTCTTCAAGTATTTGCTCTATGTTAGGCAGAATCACATGCAGTACCCTTTGGGAACACTACACATAATTAAGACTACAGGTGTAAGTGCAATTCGACCTTTGGTACAAGCCCATATTACACAGTTATGTGGTAGCAGTGGCTGAGCAGCCAGACTTATCTCAAGAGGGAAGTGAGCAGTACAAGATGTTACACGAAAGACTTAAAATTACAGTGGTTCAAACACACACTTACTCAAGGTTTGTTGGTAAAAGAATCTACATTTATTTACACAGTCAGTTGGAAAACATTCCACTAGTAAGAAGCAGCTGAATATCACACAATAATACACTACAATACTAAACCAATACGTTTCTGAACAAGTTAGGCTCCCCTGAAGTGGTAGCAAAATGCCCCTCACTAACTTTCAAAAGGGGTAGAAAGACAAAGGTTATAAGAATCAAAGCATAATTACTTTCATAGGCAGGGCAAATAGTTTCAGTTCATTACAACAGGCAATAAGCCTGGGCTAAAGTCAATGGTTCAGTGACGTGGATAGGATAGCACAGTTCTGGTAGTAAATGGTTAAGTCTTTGCCAATGTTCTTAGAAGTAGTTTGCCAGAAGAAAAGTTATCTGTCGGTTTAGGGGAGAGCAAGCCTCCAAGGTTGGGAAAGTTTCACAAACGTTCACCGCTGCAGAAAGGATTTCTTTACTGTACTTTCACAGTACCTTAGAAAGAAGAAAAGCTGTAGCTGAGGCAGTTGTTCCTGGCTGTTCCTGCAGATCGCGCTGTTCCTTAGCTTCAAGAAGAGGACGTCAGGAGGTTCCTGCACTGCCCAGGGAAGAGGCCACAAGCTTGGCAAAACATTGGTTTAAATGTCAGTGCTTTAAAGTCCACTAACTTGTATCCTTCTCACTGGCTATCCGGTTTTCACAGCACTCTGAAGAAAATTTGACCAGTATAGAGACGGTGTCCAGGTGGCTTGCGAGTTGGTTGGTTGTTCCCACCAGCTCAAGTGAAGAAGTCGTCCTTGAAGGGCTTCTCTGTCAGGGAGCTTTAGGCAATTCGGACCTGCAGCAGGGCTTCACCAGTGGACCAGGAGTTGCAGCAGTCGTCTTCCTTCAGCTCGTCTTCCGTTCTTTTGTTCCAGTGGTCGACTCTGCTTTCCAAGTACCAGAGATCTGCTTTTAAACAGTTTTCTCCCATTCATTCCAGCCTAGCTGTCACTCACCCAGCAGGGTGGCTGTCCTTGCCGGACAGTCAGCCATCCAATCACGCCAGAGTGCATTCAGGTGTCCTAGGAGACTAAGCACAGGGAGTTTCGGGCACCTCCCTCACATCCTGTCCACCCCAGACACTCAGGCGTCAGAGGAGGGCTTCAGCACTGAAGCTCGCCAAAGGCCAACAAACAAAGGGACGAGACCTGGTTTGGCGTGCAGAGACAAACACTAGAAGGACCTTTCCTAAAAGAAACAGAGAAAAATGTTAACCGGACTCTGTTTTTACAGATAGGTCGCCATATTGGAAAACATGGCTGACCCGATCGTTAGCTACCGGTGTTCACGGTCGGGAAAATCATGGTAGTTTGTTTTAAAACCACTGCCACCAGTCATTTCAAGAGGAAAGGGTAACATTTGACTGTTACGTGAGCGTTTAGACATAGGGGGTGCTAGGCAACCCCTCCAGCACTCTATAGGAAGATAGTGTGTGCTGGGTCTGTAAATCTAAAAAGATTGGTAAAGTCAATTTAACTTTACATGCTCTTGGAGACAGTAGTCAGTCCCAGAGAAGGTATTTAAACCTGGGGGAGTCTGAAAGACACCCCTTTGCCACTGCACTGAAGGTGCTGTGTAACACACAAGAAAAAGATGATGCCTATGGAGTTGTTTAGAACTCCATATCCAAAGAACACAAAAGTAAAACACACTTCAAAATACGTGAAAGAGTGGGAATAAAAGGCTCACACTCTTTCCAGGTAAAAATGTAAATCCTAGAAATCCAGCAAAGTTGCTGGGGGTCTCAAAATGTAAGGGAAATTAGCACATCCTTGAGAATTCTCCGTAATACTCTATTGTAACTATAGCAGCCTCTTCTCATACGTTCCAAATTAAGGATTTTAGCAAGTTATTTATTTTGTGTGAAACCGCATTCATTCTATTTGTCACGCACTATATTTTCTGGCGTGCCATAGGTAAACAGGACAGGAGATCTCTTCCAACTGCACAGTTACTCACACATACCTACCAATATGCTGACTCTTCTCTGCATCCAAAGAATAACATAATGCAGCTATCTCCATGAATAATTTCGCCCTAGCTGCACATATAATTTATACACCACCATGCACCCATCAACCACCTTTAGAACGCAGCTATCCCTCACGATAAATTCAGCCTAGCTGCACACATAATCTCATATACAAACACCACCTCTGCTAGAATGCAGCAACCCAAGACAATTTCGGGTCTAGCTGCACACATTCTACTCGTCTCACACAACCTCCACACTACACTTAACAGTAGATTCCAGCTACCCACCACAGAATTTCAGTCTAGCTGGACGCATACCGAATGCACACACGCACTACTTACCACCCTACTTTTTCCACTGACCTGGCCTATGATCCTCGAGGGAGTTCAACCCACAGTGCGTTGAGATCATACCAATGATCAAAGGCTATACAAATGCCCAATGACATAACATAACATAACATAACATAACATAACATAACATAACATAACATAACATATCATCTTAATTCGGGGAACTTCTGGAAAGGCCAGAGTACAATATAAAGGGATGCTCAAAGCCTCGCTTCACCTTCAGCCTGAGTGGATATGTTTCAGTCAGCATTAAGGCCTGTCAATATTTTTAAAAGTTGCAAAGCTAAGACTGCAATTTTCTTTCAATTGCTTTTGATTTGATTTAGCCCTCTCACGCCAATGGGATTTCAGAATGTTATTATTTTCCTTGTGCAATAAGGCTGGATAAGGAAGTGGGATAATCAATTCTCCACAAAACTTGAAGCTAGGAGGTGACAATACATTCCATTAGCTTAGCTCATATCTAGCTATCTAGGACAAAGGGCGATAGCTAGACTGGGCATTAGAATCCAGAGAGGGTTTTTCAATGAAGGAGTGACTACTGCCAAAGGGCTTGTGTCAACCAGGGAATTGTTTTGGGACCCAGAAAGAAATGCATGTGTGTCACCGGGATAGGAAGATTCCATTGGCGGATTTTCCACCGTGGGAGAAATTATTGATTTCTTACCATTGCAATTTGCTGCAAATGTATGTGGGGTAGGTTATGGTAATACTAAAGCTAGGGGGAGCTTGGGTGAGGTTGCAGGGGACCTCACCCTCATACATTTGTTGTACAAATATCCTGCATGAAAATACATTCGATGAATTCTCCAACAATGTATATATCTCGATGGAATCACATAGAACCGGTGCCACCTGTTGGGCTGGCTGAGTGTAGTGTAATTGCATTTTCTTGATCTTGCAGGAGACCTAGAAGGAATTATATGTAGTTCATGAGAACCGCTAAACAGTTCCTGTGTACCACTGGAGCAAACAAAGAAGTGATGAAAGAGGAATTTCTTATTTTCAACAGAAATAGTTTGTTTATAAGTTCTTAAATTTCAGAGAAATTACATTTTTGAATTCCCCAATTCCTATGCTAACTACGTTCGGTTTGATGGATGCAGTGATCATCTTACTTGTGGCATGGCTCTCTTTCACATAAGGTTGAGGCTTGAAAAGGCTTGACAAGGGCATCAATGCCCTGTGGCAATTTGGAGTAGAAACTATCCAGGACAGCTGTAGGGTTTGGGGATAAATCTACTTCACCTTTAGGAAGTAGAGCTGCATCAGTAGAAAATGGTTGAAGTTGATGTACAGTTAATTTGCAGACCTCAATACTATGCATATTCCTTATAGAGTAAATATTTGTTTGAGTTGTTCCCCTCCTTTGCCTCGTCGCGCCTTGAAACACTTGCGTATAGGCCCGATGTAAATAAAATATCATATCATAATAATAAAAGGAATTCTGGCATGAGTCAGACCCTGGGAACATTCGGAATGTCCCCAACTCAGGTGTCTGGATTGATCAAAAATACAATCAAGTTTATGGTTGGCAAAATGTGTTGGGCCAGAGCAAGCTGACAAGATGAAGATCAGCTAGCATATTGATAAGTAATTGGGCTTTTATGTGCTCCTTTCACTTCAACACATACATTTATGTCCCCTAAGTTTACTACGTTGGAGGAAGATGGGGGAGCCAGATCAATAAAATCAAACAATGATGGAAGATTCTCTCCCACATAGGGGGCACATTATAAAACGAGAAAACTATTAGCAGTGAAGTGGAAAATAGATACTTTTCATGCAACAAATTGGAACTATCCTATTCTGAAGAATGTAATTGTCAAATTAAGTTCTGTTTTGAAAATAATGGCTAGTTCTCTGCCCTTTCATCGCTGAACTATTCAGATATAATGTCTTATAATCGGGATCCTACCAGCTCATTGTGTCAGGGAGTAATCCGTCAGTCATGTTTTAGTAATAAATTGTATTTCCAAGTCAAGTGTAAAGGCAGAAAATTTTAACAGCCGACTGACTGTTGATAGGAAATGTTTGAACAATGTTACTGCTATCAAGCTGATTAAAGAAGCCAGTTCATTACAATTGTAACAACATTAATGTTAAATAGGTTGATTTAGCTGTGGGTGGCACTCTTGCAAAGCTGAGGATATTAGGAGTTTACAGTTATCTTCTAGCAACCGTTCCTCGCTGGGTAAATTAAACTGTGAACTGTGAGAATTCAGTATTTCTTTTAAGGAGTATGGGAAAGCAGGAGGGTAGTTTATTCGACTCAATTCCCAGACTGTCACCTGCTGCATCCGCCCACTGCGTGGACGATCTACCAGTGTGAAGCTTTTTATGGGTTGGAAGGCAGCCATCTGACCCTTGCTAGATAATCAGCAGTCTCAAAGATCTAGCAAACGCATGCTCCATGGCAGGCAAGAGTATGCCAAAAAGGTAGAACTAAGCTACACAATCCGGCACACTTCAAAGGAAAATTCTACAAGGAAACCAGGAGAATTAAAATGTTAAAAGAAAATGTATACAATCGATCAAAACAACTAAACTGAGGGCAGCGCATAGCATCCATTAGGCCCTAAAGGCACATAGGAGGCTGAAAGAGTGAAAGAATAATAACTAACAAAATAAATGCAGCCCCTTTCTGAACTAAACCAAAATGGCGACTTGGTACATCCTGGTTTGGTATTTCTACTAAGGGCAACAAATAATATGCATGTACATATGCATGTTCTTGGCTTGGAGAACAGTGTTTTCACTCGGAATATGGCATTTCTTTAAAAGCTATGCACCCCAAAGCTCTGAACGGGCAGTGACCTATACCCTGCTGTCAGAGTCTGTTTACAGTTTCCATCATTTGGAGGAGGAGGAGTTCATCTCTACTAATACTCCCCACCGGCGCGGAGCGCAGCACAGTGCGTGAAGCTGTGTGTTTTGTGTTAGCAGTACTGGCGGTGACCTATAACCTGCGGTCGGAGTGTTTTTACAGTTTCCATCATTTGGAGGAGGAGGAGTTCATCTCTACTAATACTCGCCATTGGCGTGGAGTGCGACGCAGTGTGCAAAGGTGGTTGTTTTGTGTTTGGACTCCAAAGTGAGAATTAAGAGGTGAGTAACTTTCTATAATCGCCACTCTGATGTTACCATAGCTGAACAAATATTTGAAATGGCAAGGAATTTGCCTTTGCCTATTTCACAACATAAAGAACTTTTGACATCTAATAAGGAGTCTGATGGATTGAACAGCGGACATTTAGAGTGGATGGAACAGTTGAAACACTGTCCTCGTAAGGCCGACATGACCGACACAGTGTGCTCGCAAAAGAATGTTATTGTGCTAACAGATGAACTGGCTAATCTCGTTGACAGACAGATGGGCATGGGGAAAGTTTTAGCTAGTCTTTCTAAATTAAATTCATTTTCTTCCTCTACACTGATTTTTTCAGATTGTGTTGAAGCAGATAGCAATTTGGATACTTCCAGTACATCATATACTATTAACCCGTGCCCAAGGTCGCATGAGGAGCTTCAGGCAGAGGTCCAGGAGGGTAACAGCTCTTGTCCCGTGGATGCCTTAAAGGCTTTATATGCCTTAAATTATGTTTTATCTTTGTTTGTGGCCTTGTATGAGAGCATAAAACAGGAAGTGCAGCTACACGCCATCACTTTAGCCACTATATAGTCAAAGTTGGATTTGGCAGCAAATGTTGCAGATTTAAAAGCACACTTTTTAATCAAAGACAGAATAAGAGAATTTTGGATTTATCTCAAGCCATACAAATGTTGTAGGAAGAAGTTTTGTCAACTTCAGATTCTACATCTACGGAACAATCTATTCAGTTAAAAGTAGTAATCAATCAGGATCTTGAAAACATTGGCCCCTCAAAGAATTTGAGCCCCGTCAAGAGGCCGATTCATAAAGAAATGACACAAAAGCATAAACATCTACAGAACCAGAAAGGGCTAACTGTGAAAAAAGGAAATATGCCGAATAAAAGGTCATCAAAAAAGGTTTTGTGTAATTTGACAATTGCAGACACTTTTGATAGGGTTAAAGCATACATTTCAGGAAGCAACAGTGAAAACTATTGAGAAAGTTATAATTGACATTTTCTCTGAGGTGGAAGATCTATCAGAGATTAATTCACCAATGATATCAACTGTGAACATTCTACAAGAAACAACTTTGGATCCGAATAGGATTACTGCTCAGTATGATTTAGCGCTTAAATAACAACATTCTTCTCGTGATGAGGAAATCGTCAGAGTCATGGCTTCCATGGCAGTTCAAACTGATAGCTTTAGGTGGGTTTTTCACCAGGCCGCTCTGGTGGTGACTTGGAAAGTAATTTTCAACAACCAACTGCACCACTTGGTGAGGTTCCAACGCGGACTATAACTTGCAATTCATTTTTAAAGACTGATTCTCCTCAACTCTTGCAGTAAACGCAAGTAAGGCACTTCGAGGTATCTGATTTACAAGTTTACTGTGGGGGAAAAATCCTCTGGGGTGTACGTGAATCATCAGGAGAAGAGAGATGCTGTTATTCAATATACACATGAAGGGGGAATGGACTGTTAGCTTGTAGCTCTTATAATCTTCAAACCATGGGTGTGAAACAACTAGAAATGAGGGATGCCAGAGATTCATATTCGAGGGAAGGAAGGAGTGATTTGTTAGCTACCGTTCAGTCAATGCACATACCCGGTGGGTATGTGGCTGGTGTGACTGATTTACATTTAAGGTTATGTGCTAAAAGTCACCAGACAGTTACCTCAGGTAAAAGCATGGAAGCAAAAAACGATTCTAAGATTTACAGAATGTTGAAGGGGGCCATTGGTTGTGCTCAAAATGAGGTATTATGTGAGCCGTCCAGGGTATCCTCCTCTTCAAGTTCTGTTGTGACTAAAAATTATGGCAAAGTGGGGCCTTTGCTGCAGTTGGCTGGGAAAACGTTAGGTGTATTGAAGATAAATCGAATGATTCTTTTTTAAAGTGTTTTTACAGACGATCCTCGATTGATTTTGAATCGTTACTCCATCTTACCACTCTTTTTCGAAATTCCTAATTTATATAGTTTAAATTCACGCAATTTGGAATGGGTGGAATTTTGTCATCCCTTCCGCACTAATATCACGACAGTACATGTTGCATCCAATTTTGTTGCTGATGAAATTATGAGGGAGACCATTCAGTTATGACGTCTCCGCTTTGATGTGTCAGACATGTTTGCCTCAAACGATCACAAAGGGGAGGACTTGCCTCTCCATAATTCCACAAATATTCAAAAGGATATTATAGCCTCTGTGCAAAACAAGGAGGGGATTAATAGAAGAGTCAATTCTTTCAAGAAAGGGGGGTATGAATGGGGATAGGAAGGACTTGTCCTGGCTTTCCCTGGTCCATTGTAAAAGACAGGAATGATTTTGTTCAAAATCAGTCACTTTAGTCGAGAGCTCTAAATTTAGCTTATTGTCTTGGAATTCAGGGGGACACGCCTCTTTCTTTCAAAGTGTTTCAAAGTATTTCAAAGTGTTTCAAAGTGTCAAATTAACCGTGTTTGTGCGAAAACATTGGATTGTTTGCTTGCAAGAACACTGGTTAAATAAATCTCCCAGTGTAGATGGTAATTCAGTGTTCTTTCAGGCCGCCTCCAAATGGGGTCTTATGACCCTGATCCAAATAGGCCTCAGATTACACGATTTAAGGGATATTGCCTCCATTATAGGTGCATTGATTGTTGTATTCAATATGGGCATTAGTCAGGATAGGTCTTGGGTACTATCCACAAACATTTATTGGCATGAAAGACTGAGACCATTGGAAAAGTTCATATAGGAATCAGGCTTAATTATCGATAAATAACTGCGAGGAATTTTGGGCATGTAATTATTGTTTGTGATTTTAATTGTAACATACCTGACAATAATGTAAATAATTCAAGAATTGTGTTGGGCAGTGATTATTGTGAGAAGAACTCTTCTAATGAAAAGAGGTCCTCGAATGATAAGAATTGGCCACATTATATGGCTTCGAATGGGTTGTTTAAGGTAAATGTTTCAGTAAAAGGGGATGAAATTGGTAATCATATCTGGTTTAAGGGTACATTGAAATCCAGCATAGATTATATTTTCATGGACTTCTCCTCTGCACTAAAGGTAAATGAAACTCCCTGGAGTGAACATTGCACACTGAGCTGCTGGCTGAATCACTCTGTGGAAGAATTTAGAGTGGTCTGTGCCCCCAAAACCATGGTTGATATGGTGGGTAATGAAGTAAAACGGAACAGGAAAATTCTTAGTAGTGTTAATGGGAATATTGACACCATTATGGCTTCCACTGATCTGCAACAGACAATGGGCCTGTTCACTATTGATACACGTGGGATGAACTAATTACATTGAACTTGACTCAGGACAATTGTACACCTTGTAAATGGGACAAGGCACATACTCATATCGATGATAGGTTGATAGCAGATAGAAAACATGAGTTTAGGGCTGAAATAAGATCTCTTAAAAACTCATGTATGTCGATTCTGGAAAAAAGTGAAATATCAGCTATTGTAATTGCAATTGTTTATTTGTAAAACACTTCTACACCAGTGAAGTGCTTCAAAGCTTCAATGTAGTGTTAAAAATGAACTAAAGGGCAGAGGGCAAGATTACAGGCCCAGCACTCTTTGGTAATGCTGGACTCTCTCAAACAGAGACAAACCAGTAATTTCTGGCAGTTGGTTAATACCACTCAAAATATTAAGAAGGCCATCCATGTTTGCAGAGTCTCTGAATCTGACTGGGTATTTTATTTATTTTATTTATTTATTTGTATTTGTAAAGCGCACTAGCAGCCCACGGACATCGAGGCGCTGTTGCAGAGATTGTCTTATTCACACATATTTGTCTTAGTTACATAGGGATGCTTGGCTCTTGGTTACAGTGAGCATGATTTAATATTGTCTTTGTTACATGAAGTACTCTATTTTGGAAAATGATATTCGATGGGACCTATAGAGGAATTTAGTTTCATATTCCACGAGGCTGATAAAGATTATTTGGATGTTATTGATCTTTTGCCTGAGAGAGTCTTGAACATTATAAAGCAATTGAGTGGCTATAGGGCTTCTGATCCTAACAAAAGCTCGAATATAATAATCAAGGAAAATCCATGGAGCTGGGCGGTAATTTTATCATTCTTGTTTCTAGAAATATGTAAAAATATCTGTCATCCACCTACTTTGAGGACCTTGTGTATTATGCCTATATATAAACGAGACCCACGTGAGGATCCCAGAAGCTACCACCCAATCTCTATTCTTGACGCAGATGGTAACATTTCTGCGTCAATGATGCTTGAACATCTATAGGAATGGGCGGTGAAAGAGGGTTGTTTAAGTGTCTGGCAAACATGCTTCAATAAATCCCACAGAATACTGTTGAACGGTCTTGGATTGAAAATGTGTCAGGATATGGTTTATGAAAGAAATATAAATCCATAAATATAGCTAGTATAGATCTTAGCTCGGCTTTTGACCTTGTCAGCAGGAATAAACTCTGGAACAGATTGCATGACTGGGGTATCCCTTTAGGCCTATTAAAACTAATTATAAGGTTCCATGAGAAGCCTTTTCCTTTCGGTCTCTGGGGGTTCTACAAAAAGTGCCATTCGATTTGCACACAGAATGCCCTCATGTAGCCAGTGAAATGAAACACAGTGTTGAACGACAAAGCCACGTTCCCTGAATTCTGCTTAATCACCTCTACCCACTGCTTTAAACACTTTACAACTAGAGGGGCTAAAGCACATAAAAGACATCTGTATTGCCCATTTCACTGCTGAACCTATTTCAGGAGTTCAGAGGGTGCTGGAGCACCCCTAGCACCCCTGCGTCCTGTGCCACTGTAGAAAAGAATAGTTTTGTTTGGGCATGGGGAGAAACTTATATTGGTAATTTATAGCTGTTCTGACTTTACAGTTCAATGCTGTTTGGGCTGTCTCCCTTACAATGACACTATCACTTACCGACACAGAGGTACGAAATGGGATATGTTCTTTGTGGGATTTTCCCTTTTCTTTCTTTAGGTTACTGGAATGATCCTCTAGTGTATAGGTTCCGGGATTGACTAATGGAAACTCCAACAAGGAATGGGAACATACGCTGCAGGGGGCAACCCCCTGCCCAGTAACAGGTGCAGGGGATCCTTCCCATAGAATTCTGGGCACGTCACCTGCTTGGCTGGAGAAGCATACACCCCACTAGATGTCCCCAGGCAGGGGGTTTTGTCACACCAGCACCTCAACCCGAGGTATTTAATTGTATTCAGTGCAACTTAATATTGTCCTGGTGTATAAATGCAAAGCTACCCTTACCATGCAATGGTGACACGTCTGATTTGGCAACATTAACCCTGCTGCCAGAGGGAATCCTGTATTCCTGGTTGCACATGCATCATCATCTCCAGGGGTTTATGGTTGACTTTGTGTATTTTGATCCCGAAATAGGATGGGTGTGCCCTGATGAGGCATGCCCGAGGCTCTATCAAGTGCATAGAGCAGGGGAGACCAGGGGCACCCCTGTCTCACCCAAAAGAAGATGTGGAATGCGTCAGAGGGGAAGAACATTTGCAGCAGTTTCACAGATCTTCAATGGGTAAAGACAAAAGGCTCCGAAACATATTGTCCCAAGTGACTGTGAAATACCTGCAAAGCGTTGAGATAAGGAATGGCATCAATGGCTCCCACAGATCCTACAAGTTAAGAGCCCTTCCCATATTGCCCACAAGATGCTTCCCCCTTAATGAAGCCTAGTGTCCGATCTCATTGTAATAACTTGATGAGGAAACGGTCAAGCTTCAGTGCACTACACTTAACTAATATTTTAACATCAGAATTTATTAACAAATTTGGTCTATAAAACCCATACTTGTAAGGCAAATTTACTGCTTCAAGAAATACCTGTTGTAACATTGGAGTTAAACCGGTGTTTTCTAGGTGTCGAAACTAGTGGCTTGAGGCCATTGATTTCCCAATAGTTGTTCTAAAAGAGTGGCTGAGAGAACATATTGGAAAATAATCCAGAGGGATTGCCTTCTTTTGCTCACTTGGCTTTCTACTGGCCCTGCTCAGACCCCCTCAGCACAACTGTTTCTCCGTGCTCTGGCCTCTGAGCCACTTTTTATTTTTTATTTTGGGGCACTTCCAACTCGGTGTTTCGGTCAACATCTGCTCTCCCTACCCCAAAAATGCAATCACAGAATATATTTTGCATGAAAAGTTTCATGATGCATGTGTTTGTGAATAATGTATATACCTGCAGGGAATGAAGGCCTTATAGAGTTATAGTTTAATAATGTCCAAATCGCTACTGATTGTGCGACTCTGTATCGTGTCTAAATAATGAGGCTTTTCGGCTGGCCCAAACATTCTTGCTTTCGCGGCCTGAGGAATAGGTGAAATATCTGACGTAACCAAATTCAGTGTATAAAGATAGGTTTTGCAATGTCCGTCTAAATGTACTATGTGCTTCCTATATACAAAAGAGCCAGGAAAATGACCTTGACCCTACACAACGATCTTTCCCTGCAGCTATTGATGGCTTGCCTCATGCAAGGTACTCTCCACTATTACTAGGGCTTCCATTGCGACATGCTCTGAGCAGGCAACAATAAAGCTAGTGGGCAAATTAAAAGTATGTTTCACTGGAAGTAAAATGAACAGCAATCATCCACTACAAAACATTGGATGTGCATTAGCAAAGGCAAGATGTGCAATAATAGATGTCCTTCACATCAATTTTAAAGGTGACAATGTTAATTCCATTAACAATTTCTCAGAGTGTTTGCTTTTGATTGAATCTTGGATGAACAGAGATACATTTAGTATCTAATGATTAAAACACCGGTCTGGCCCAGGCCCATCTGGCAGCAAGCCCTAGCACCTTGACCAAAGAGTGAAGAATACAAGTGTTCCTTTCGCATCCTTTTTATCATTGGAGCCACAAGTGTTGGTCGTGACGGAAAATACCAAATGGGAACATTAATACACATTTTCCTTGCAATGTCCTTCCCAGAGTCCAGGCAGTCATAACCAAGGCTTATAAATAACCAATGTAATTGGTTATTTATAAGCATGGACCCGGTGATGGAACCTGTGTTGCTCTGCGTCGTCTTGCTTCCAAGGCGAGCACGTTGCCCCTGAGCTATCCCCCCGAGACTAGGGGAGTACACAAATACTACTGGAGACGCAGTCCAGTTACTAGCAGCCAGGGTGCTACTTACATTAAGAACATGGGATCATATAACACCTCGCTTCCCCCACAGATCTTCGATTTGGCTCCCAGTAGCCAGGAGACTGAAATGCAAGTGTCATTGCATCACACACAGATCCCTTCCTGAATCATAGCCAACGTTGTCAATGAAAGTACTCGGATTCCATACAGCTAGAAGGTGGAGTGTATGCTGCCATCTGGCAAGACAGCTATGGAACGAGTTACCAACATATTTAAGAGCCACAGTGGAACACCTGTCATTCATGAAACTCCTGGGGACACAATAGTCCTAAGCAAATTGTTCAGCAGTCACATTCATCTACATTGGTAATTCGGTCCTCAGCACCATGGGGCTGCCTCAGAGGCAACGGTGCACTCAATGAATAGTCGATAACTTAACAATTCTACATTATGGAACCATGTGCAGGCCATATTGTAGTTGGCAATTATGAGTACAGCATTCAAACTCTCTTTTCTTTTACCATTAGCAGAGAGGGGCGCAGCACAGCTTGTCAGAGTGTGGCTGAAGGTTACATGGCATTTTAGGTCTGCACTGAAAATTTCTTCTTGATATTGTTTAAAAGAAAATAGTCTTTACTCCTGCTCTGAGCCAGAACATATTTTGAAAAGAAATCCATAAAAAACCTCATTGTTTACACAACGTGTTAAAAAATCAGAACACTTACATTTTAAAAATTAGGTAGAGACAGAAAAATCCTGTGAGACTTCCCAGGTTATGCTTGTATCAGACTAAAACCTTCTTAGCGTTACCTTTCAGGACTTGCTCAGAAGCAAAGATTCTTGCCATTCACATATTAGCCCTTGATGCTCCCATCTTTGCAGCTAACAGTGATCATGGTATCAGCTGTGGGGTTGAAACTTTGGGGGGGGCGGGTGGACGTTGGGAATGATCAAACTGTCTCCCTCTTGATGGGCGAGAAGGAGTCTCCAGGGCCCTAAATCCTCCATGGTGGGCATTTTGTTTTTTTTCTCTGGTGATCCAGTTATGCAGGGAGAAGGTGTGACAAACCATTTGAGCGTTGGCCATAAGTACCTGCATTCCAGAGGAGGTCTGGTTGTCGGTATAGCGTTCTTTCATCGACAGTTGTAATTTCGATGTTTTTTTTACAAGTATTTGTTACCGAAAAAAAACAATACGGGATGAGGGGCTTGGGAGGGGGAGGCAAAAATAAAATAAATCAATTTTGATGAGTTTTTTCTGTAAAAAATACTCGTAAAAAAAACATCGAAATTACAACCATCAATGAAATGACATAGAACCCTTATTGTCCAGGGTCGGACTGGGCCATAACATTGTCTCAGAAACCAATTAAAAAGTGGCCCACAGTTGCAAATGGCTATTCTTCCCCTTTGAAACACTGTTTGAATAGTACCCAAGGTTTTTTTAAATAAATAAAATGTGATGCTAATTGTGCATTTTAAAGAATATTTATTCAGCAACACTGGTCAAAATTACTAGCCACATAGTGAGTAACTCATCAAACTGGCCCACATTGGCCACAAACATGGCCCACTTTGACCACAAAAACTGGTCCACGCCATCATTTTGTGTTTTTGGTTTGGCCATGGTTTGGCCATTGGCCTATTGCTCTATAGGCCAGTCCGAACCTGTGGTTCTCCCATGGTAGGTTCTCGATTTCCTGGGAGGTTCTCTGTATTTCTTCCACATTTGCAGGTCTATCGACTATGTAGGCGGCTGTGCAGTAGTTGTGGGTTGGTTTGTAAAACTGCCCAACTTTGGGGATTTCCTCCATATAGGGGCACCTGGGTAAATGAGGGCTGTCGTTGAACGCCTGGTCCTCGCTCAGCCCTCATTGACCTATGAGTCGCTGTATGGAGAAAATCCCTGAACTCAACCAGGATACCTGATCCTACGGGAGTCTGAAATTCCCCTACATGTATGGTGGCCGGACTGAGACTCTTGTGGCTCTGGCTGGTAGGCAGGCTCTACTAGTGTTCATTACACTCAGGGAAAGGGACCTTGATTTTTTGTATTTATTTGTGTTTGTATTTGTATTTATTTGAAGTACAGGGATGTCAATTTTGATCAGAAATGACGTAAAATAATACATTTACAGATAGCAGAGACATTCCCCCAAAGGATATTTGTGCAAAGGCACAAAGATTAGAACGAGCGGTGAGTCAGTTTATGAGGTCAGGTGGGAAGGATATAGTAGAGGGTAGGGATGACATTGGAAGCAGGGAGAAATATTATTTCAGTTTATGAAGAGTTCACCATGAGGCAGTGGTGAACCATCCAGTGAAGAGTTGCAGTGAGACAGTTAGTAATCACTTTCAAGATAGCTAAAGTGAAGTCAGAAAATGAGAAAAGAGATTTGAGTGTCATCAGCAAGGAGGTGCTAGTGAAAGCCTAAGGATGAGATATATCTTCCTAGGGCAGAGGTATGGAGGGTGAAGAGCAGAGGTCCAAGGACAGATCTTTGTAGCAGATGAAGTAGCATGAAATGGTAAATAATCGACCTCTCAGGTGAAAGGCGATCCAGGCGAGATCAGCTTAGCATAACCCAAGGCAGTGGAGAATGAGTAGGAAAGAAGAAGGATCAACCGTTTTGATAGTGGAAGGGAGGTCCAAAAGGATGAGTATAGAAGAGAATTTTGAGTGGCGAGCCTCAGAGAGAACATTGGAGAGATGCACGAGTGCAGTGTTGGTGGAGTGTTTTCTATGGAAGTCAGATTGATGTGGATTTTGAAGGCCATTATCCTCGAGATACGTAGTGATCCAGTTAAAGACCACCCACATAAGGTCCTTTAAATTATGGGGAAGGAAGGAAACTGGTTGATAGTTGGCTGGCACTTTTGGGTCAGCAGAGGATTTCTTCAAGAGGACCCGAACAGTTGTAGACTTGAAGGAGGCAGAGAAGAGTCTAACACAGAGAGAGAGAGAGGTTAAAGAGCTAAAATGGATAACAGTAGTGGATTGAGGCTTGGTTCCCTGGTCTCACATGCACTGCTTGAGTAAATACCCAGCCACTCTTCCACCCATATGCAGAGCCATGCACTCATCACAGTGGGTATTCAATTGTATGTCTCCAAACACTAGTAGAGATCTACCACTAAAATATCTGTTCTTGTATTTTATTTTTCTTTACACTAAAAGGTCCTTTGAAGATGACACAGGCTTCTCCCTGTCAGTGTGTTTGGTGACACTACTTTTATAAAGTACAGCTTCTGCCCTTTTGACTCTCCTTTTGCATATGTTTCTGGAAGCAGGACAAAACAAGCAATTCAGGTCCGAATCTCAGTCATGCGCTTAGAGACTGGCCTCTGGTTTGAAGCATGTTGTAAAAGATTCATTAATGTATTCCCACATCCCACATTAGCTCCAAGGTCCCTTTGCGGGTTGGTTTTTTAACGCCTGCAAAAAGCAGGTGTTAAGTTCCAACCCGCAAAGGGAACTCGGAATAGGGCGGTAAGGGTTTAACGGCACCGGTCTCGTTACCGGTGACAGTTAACCTTTACCACCCGACTCGGAATGAGGCCCAATGTCTTTGTATTCTCTGTCCTGTGAGGGAAACCATGACTTCCTGTGCCTAACTACCTCAGGGAATTTCTAAATGATCCTCCCCTTTGGCCTGCAGACTAATTTCACCAAGATCTCGCCACCAGGCTCTCCCTCTCACATTTTCTTTTCCCACCTATATTCCTCCCTCTACATCTATCTCCTCTATCCTTCCTTGGCAATCTTCAACCCCTTAAAATTCGACCTGTTGTCCTTTCCTTCTCTTCTCACTTCTCTCCTTTCCCCCTTTCTTTCTATATTGACCGTCTCCTTCTCCTCTCCCCTCTTCCACCACCTTTGCACTACTTACACCTCTCTTCTTCTTCTCTCTATTTCTCTTTACCTTTTTTGTTTTATTTTTTATTGTATTATAGAAAACAGTTAGCATAAAGTCATAATTTAAGAAACCTAAGTTATTACATTTTACAATAAAAGAACAATTTGGAAGGAAAAACAACAATAATACCTTTTTTAAATAAAAAAAGCAAAGACCCAACCAATCCTCTGGTCATAGTTAACATTTTGGTGTTATTTAGTGTAATGAAGCCCATAGTACATAGCAGCTTCAATACTTCTATTGTTAAAAAGTTTTTGTGACCTAACAAAGCTCTTTCACAGAAATCAAAAGTATTCAGCCACGAAGGCTGGACCACAAAATGTTCAAGAGTCAAGCAGTCTCGACTCTTCAGTGGCCTATCGATTTTGCCACCTAGCAAGCAATTGATGCCAACATTAGTCCACCTGTCCCGCACTCCCAGGATTTCCCCCGTGGGTATAAGATTTAGGCAGAACCGTGGGAATTCTGCTCTCCATTTTGAGTTGGGAAACTGCTTTAGATAGGTTGGCAATATACCTCTAGGTTTAACCAGTTTTGAAAAACAATTGTGTACCTTATAATTGCGCATTCTGTCTATTGGTGTTATTCAGTCCCTTCGTATTAAGGCCCTCTTAACACCCACGGGGTTAAGCATCAGATCAGATGATGTACTTGCGCAGTTATCTATGCTGTCCAAAACCAAGCCTTTTAAAATGCTCAGGAATTAGCTGTTACCTTCCAGTAGCGTTGATGTAATGTCTTCATTCATCAAGTGTGTATGGGGCATCATTATTGCCCTGTATAGGGACACAAACTTCCAGTCCAAGCTAGATTTAAGAGAGCTTACCCCAGTTCGTAAAGGATGCTAGCGATCGGGAGGGATTGAGGAAGTTGAAGTACTTTCTTCCACACCCTACCCACTAGCTTGTCCAAAATAAGGTTCCCGGATTGGAACTCTACATTAGCCGGTCAAGTGGCACAGCGAGTAGAGCGCCCGCTTTGACACCCGTGCAGAGCCTGTTAACGCAGGTTCGAATCCCGGCGGGGCCAAACTCAGCCTTTCATCCTTCCGAGGTCGATAAATGAGCACCACACACCGTGGGTAATAATAAGCAGCGCTCAGATACCTGAGGGTTTGTAGCGCTATATAAAAGCCTAATTATTATTATTATTATTATCCACACCATATAAGGAGACCGGCATTACTTTGCCTTTGTAAAACTTAATTAAGGGAAGGATGGAGAATTGAGGTCGAGACATACTTTTAAACCCTAGATACCTTATCTACCTACAACAAACCACATCATGATCAAGAAGAGACCATTTGTAGCAGTTTTTTGTTTTTGTGGGATTGCTAAATCGGATAATATTTGATTTTGCCGGGCTGATGAGGAGGTTGTTTGTTTCTGCATAGGTCCCAATGGTGGTGAGCAGGCGTTGGTTGCCCCGCGGAGTATGGTCCAAGAGTAAAATATCGACCGTGCAGGCGATCCAACATGCTTTTAACCTCCCCACCCTGGGATTAGCAAGAGTGTTATCTTTGAGTGCCTCATTCAAATTCACTAAGTAAAGGTTGAAGAGGCAGGGGGCAATAATGCACCCCTGCCTCACACCTCTCTCAGTGATTACCTGACTACTCAGGTGTCCCTGACCATTTCGGCTGATTTGAAGTTAGCATGTAGATAGACTATTGAGGATAACAAGTGCAGGGGCAGTCCTCCACTGTCTAAGCACCCTCTGTTGATAGTATCAAAGGCTTTCGCTAGATCTACCAATAGTAAGCTGTTCTTAGTCTAAGCCCTTTCTTAAAAGATATTAATAATCAGGCCATTCAAAGAGGTCAACATCCCCTTCTGAAAAATGATTTTTGCTTTATCCAGAATACCAGGATTCATTCTTCCTTTGTTAGTTCTAGCTTCATGGGAGTTTGACCGTTGGCCTTGCCTCTCTAACTGGGTTCCTACAGAGATCATTAAAATGCAAGAACCAGATGGTCTCAGAGACCGAATTGCTTTGGGAACAGACTTGGTGACCTTCGTCCTCATTCACAAAAGCCCAGAAATGTGTTTTTGGTTACTAATGTTTCCAACATGAGTTCTACATTTCTTTGGGCTTTAAGCAGGTGATTAGATCTAGCCCAGTTTTTATAAGTTGAGGTAAGCCTCCTCTTTTCATGCTGTATTTCATGGCACAGATGTTTTTCCTTATGTCTCGTTTATGCTGCCATGTTTACAGGTCGAAACTATGCTTATGAGCCTTATTGGTTTTGCTCCCTGTATGTATTGGTCTGTCCAAGTTCTATTTGAAATCTTGGAAATTTAGTGGGACACACACCCATTCTAGGCCAACACCTGTCGGAGAGTTAACCAGGTCACCCAGTTTTCTATTAAGGGCTTGACCGCCAGCTCTAAACCTAGACAGTCTATTCACCCACAGTTACTTCTTCACCTCTCTCTATCTCTCTCCTCTCAATCCCTCTCTACATATCTGTGTCATAATCTTACCACACTCTCGTTGACTATCTCTTCCAAATGTCTTCTCTCTCCTGCTTCACTCCACACTTAGCATTAACTCCACTGCCGCTTTGTACTGTCTCCACAACCTCCTCAATCACACTCTTATTGCCCCTACACTTCTCATCCATTCTCCATATGTGTCATTCTTTCTTTCTCACTCACCATTTATACCCCCTCACTGCGCTACACTAAAACTGGTACCACTCTCTCCGATACCCAATACCTTACCTTCACTCTCAAAGAACACTGTCACAGTCTCCTAAGCACTCCACAATTCACCCTCTGCCTGGTCTCTTAATCCACCACTGCTACACCAGATCTCAGCCAAACTTCTTCTAATTTCCTCTGCACTGGCTGATTTTATGCAGCCCAGCCTATCCCCTTCAAACACTACTCCTGGCTCCCATTGGTCTCCCTGGTTACAAGCTCCACTTGTCAATTCTATCCTTATGGTGTTTGGGGTCTTCGTGAAAGCATTTAGTGGCGCCCCTTTCCAATCTCTATTGCAGTGTGGCAGCCATTTGCTGAGGCTGTTCATTTTACTTGTGGATTTTTCATGTATAAGTGAGTTTCAGGAGGTTTTATGTCTCTCCCGTGCTACCCCTTCTCACTCACAGTTTGTTTTCTATTGCCCCACCAGTGCTCTAGGGTCTGCCTGGGGCTGGTAGGTCATGTGTTGGGTGTCTAATCTCTGTTGGACAGGACAGTTTCCAGTCCATACCAGGTCTCAATTACATTATTCTGGTTACAATCCTGGATTTCCTGGATAACCTCAGGTGCATTCTGGGTGTGAAAAAGACGTGAGAGAACTCTTGCAAGAACAGAGGCTGACCAGACCCTGTCACATTCCATCAACAACATCTATCAACCAAAATTTAGTTTCACAAACATTTAAGCCTTGCTGTCAAGTGCATAACCAAAATCGAATCCCAAGAATACAGAATATTCATCTTCCTCTTTGGAATTACCAAACATGCTCAAATCCAGAATTGGCCATCAGGAAGGAACGTTGATTGCTTCTCTCTTTCGTTCACATCCACCACTAAATTCATTGGCTTACTTTTCTACAGAAGTATTTCTTTCAAGATCCACAGCAGGAGGAAAACCTGAAGAGCCTGGCCCCAGCTTTCTCTGATTTGGAACATCAAGCTCTTCTTCGCTCCCAGTACTTCAAAAGCATCAACCAGAGCTTGGTCTTTTCTCAATTGGCAGGGGGAAATTCTCTCTCCTCCAGTCCTGACCTCCTACTTAGCTCCACTGAGAGCTGTACAGCAGACCACAGCCCATTTTATCACAGGACTGAAGAAATACAACCATGTTACAGCAACCGTTAGAGTGCAGCATTGGTTACACCGTCAAGCTAACATCACGTTCAAAACAGGCTGCTTTACATCCAAAGTTTTACTAAGCAGAGTTCCATTTTACCTGGCTTAAAAAAGCTCACTCTCTTTTGAGGCCTCACCAGCACTAGAAGCCAGACCAGAATCTAAGCAATCATGTGAAATAACATACCAGCGCACATCAGATCCAACTCAACTTGAAGTACTTAGGCATGGAAAAGAAAACCCTACTATTTTGGTCCACTGACTCCCGATATCACCTTTTCCCCTTATGGAACTCTTTTGTCCCATAAGTATATATTTACTAGGATTCAAAAACCTTAGGGTTGTCTCAGAAATATTTGCTAAAACACTTAAGTTACACTTGATGTTCTCGGTGTAAGTGTTAGATGCGGGGTCGGAAAGTAAATGTAAATGCATGTGATACATTGATTAAGAAGGTGAAAGTGCTGTATAATATTTCGGCGAGAAGAGAAAAAAGGATAATACAAGTTTTTATTTTATTTATTTTAAATGTAATTTTGTTCCCATGTCAGGAAACTCATTTTGGGTGTAAGTGGGCCATTTGTTAATGAGGTGCAACAAACAGATTGGCAGACAGCTTTAAAGTACGACAGGGGACGCCAATTTATTTCGCAAATTCACTTTTTACAAGCAAGTTATGATCAGACATAGGTATTTGGTATTGGGTATTTATTTATTTATATTGCGCACCTAACCCCTAAAGGGGGTAGCAAGGCGCAGAGGCAACAAGAGGATTGCAAGGCTTAGTTACATACAGGGGAATGCAGTCCAGCCGTGGTTACAGTGCTGGACACGTCAAAAAGAAACAATGCACGCCGATGGGGCATAGGTTACAGAAGTATACAATATAAGCAGTACTATATACAATACATCGGTTGTCTCTTGAAAAGGTATCTACACTGAGCAGTTGACAACCTAAATGTACATATTTACAATCATAGTGGTGGAGCATCAGGGCAGCAAGAGAGCATGAGGTCGTTATGTGTCGTGAATCTTGAGCCAATGGATGGTCTTAGTTCTGAATAGGCGGTAGGGGAGGTCCTCCCTGCAAGGAGGTGGAAGGGAGTTCCAGTATTGTGCTGCTTTAACAGGAAAGCTGTTCCCACCCGACATAGACCGTTTAAACCTGGGCACCAGGAGGAGATTGGAGTTGGTCATTCTAGAGGGGAGAGAGGAAGTAGGTCTGGTGAATCTAGTGATGAGGTATGGAGGGTGTAACATACTCCTGGTGTGGAATTTTCTAAATGCTGGATTCTTTGTGAATAAGCCCCATTGGTGTAAACTAATTAGGAACATGTATTTCGTTAACATTTCTGCACTTTCATTTGCTGAGATTAGAAACTTGGTAAGAAAAAAATAACAGATGCAATACGAGATATCAAAGACAAAAAGAGAAGAGGAAGTGATGGCACCTGAGATAATAAGTATAAAATGTATATCTCTCCCAAAAGGTTCTAGTGAGCGCTATAGAACTGTAAGAATATTTTCTGAATTTCATCTAATAAAGGCATTGTGCATACTAACAACAATGCATTGCAGCCATGATTATTGCTGTATAAAGCAGCAGAAAGCTAATGCCTGTGAGTCGTTGCCGTAGAAAAGACACAGACCAAAAAGCTGTCTGGTTGCAAAGTGAGAAGCGGTTCAGAATGTGGCTGTGCCCGGAACAGTAATACTGTGCATCAGGCACCAAGACAAGGCTAAGCCTTGGTCAAACCATTGCAGGGATGTCATGTAGGTCGCTGGTAAAGAAGAATCAAGTAAAGGCCATATGTAATTTCAGCAGGATAGGCAAGGATTTGTAAGCAGGAGAAGTTAAGGATGTCCTCAAAGTTATAGGACTTTCAGGGGGAAGGCAGATGTATAACATGCATGTAACAGATTAAATGTATCAATAGCTGCCAGACATTTTCTGGGATGGGGGTGCTCTGTCGGTTAGTTTTGCATCTGCTAAGAAATGAACAGACTGTATCAACTGGTTCAACTGGTGCTACAAAGTCGCGAGTGCTGTACAGTTTCTTTTTTTTTTTTTTTTTACTTTTTCTTTTTACTTTTTTTTTTTTTACAGTAAAGACTCTTATTGTCATGCACATGTGAGATGACAATGGTAGTTGTGGACAGCTCTCCTACAAATCCCACGAGGAGAGGTGAAAGACCTAGATAAGATCTCTGTTGAGTTTCAAGGAATGGCTGCCCAAAAAGTTGGGCAACAGGTCTTTTCTTTGTTTGCACAAAGCTATTTTCATTTAAAATACATCAGGGATAGACAAAGGCCCTCATCACGAGTGAGCTGGTTACTAACAAAGTTACCAGCACCTTTTCCGGACCAGCTCACTACCAGCACCTTATTTCCAGACCAGCTCACTCTGTGTTTGCTGGTAGGGACTGTGAACTACTGGCAGGCCTGACCTGCCGGTAGTTCAGGCCCCTACCGGCAAATAAATCACTGAAGCACTGGCACTGTTAACAACAGTGCCAGTGCTTCAATGTTCCCATTCCCATGGAGTACATGAGAATAGGATCTTACAGTTCTGCCGACGCCCGTAATATCCCAGTATTACTGAAATTTCGGGTGGTGGAATTGGTAAACCGAGGTTGCCAGCAGGCCACCGGTACTACCGGCAGCCTACTGCAACCTCATAATGTGGGCCATTTAGTCGGAATTAGTAAGGGACCATTTCATCTGCATAATGAGATAAATGCGTATGGATAAATGTAGACTTGTGTGAATGTACACATATAAGTAAAATAACTAAAATGTTGTAAGATGTTTTGTAGAGGGGAAATCAGAATACAATTTGAACCTGGACCTGTTCTAGAATAGAATAGAATAGTGAACAAGTGAAAATAGACTGAGCGGAAAGAATACAGACAAATGATTGCATGATGAATGGTACATTTCCTATCTCAGGATGCAGTTTGGTGGAGTTCTACACAGGAATGTTTAAAAATTCTCTTCTCTCAACAGATGCACATTTAAGCAGAGCTTTCATTGAAATGAGATTGGGAAAAGACAGTCTAATCAGTGTTGTTTTGCAGTAAAGGATACTACACTATATTTTATGTTTACTCATTATCGCCCTGTCACCTGTAAGTATCAAGAAAAATAGAATTCCAAACACAGGAATCAGTTTCCTAAAGAAAGTACCTTGACTGAAACAAATTTCTAATGTTAAAACAAGTGGTCAAATGAAGGGAAAGCCGATCCGAATCTCATTTACCCTCCTTGCACTGCTAAAATTCCCTTTATTGACTTGGGCCAATGGAACGCAAGATCTCTTTATAACAAGTCCTCTTCAGTTCTTGAACTATTTCTAAGGCTGAATTTGCATTTCCTTTGCATCAATGAAACTTGGATCCCCTCTAATAATACTACTATCCCTGCTTCTTTGTCTACCTCTCAGACTTCTTTTTGTCATACCCATCACCCGTCTGCTCGTGGTGTAAGCAATGCCATTTTATATCGCTCTTCCTTCATGACTGTTCCTTCTACCTCTCTCCTTCCTACCTTCTCTTCCTTTGAATTTTCTTACACTACCTTTTCCAAGCCTTACCCTAATTCGTTCTTTCTTATCTATCACCCTCCTGGGGCAGTTGGTTCCTTCTGTGAAGACATTGACCATCTTCTTTTGTACTTCCTCCCTTCTAATACCCCTCTTATACTTCTAAGAGATTTTAATCTTCATCTTTCTTTTGTTCACTCTTCTCTCCCATTGCTTGCAATTCTTGATTCCTATTTCCTTTCTCCTCTTTCTATACCTCCTTCCCACATTTCTGATTCCTGTATGAATCTTATTTACACCTCTTCTTTGTCTACTTCATCTGTTTCATCTCTTCCTCTTTACCTTTCTGACCACCATCTTCTTTCTGTTTCAATTTTTCCTACATCTTCAGTCTCTCTTTTTTCCTCTTCTTCCTCTCTATCATATGGTCGGCATGATCTATGCAGTTGTAATACTCCACTTTTTGTTTCCTCATGTATCTCTGCCTTACCTTCTCACTCTTCTTTTGCAGCCTTGTCTGCTGACGAGGCAGCATTTGCTCTTTCCTCTGCACTCTCCTCTTCTCTAGATACTCCTTATCCTGCCACAGTTTTCTACATTTCTTGGAAACCCCAGCAGCCTTGGCTTTCTAACTATCTTCGATCTAAGCTTTGTGTTCTCTGTCGCCTTGAGAGATGTTGGCTTAGGTCTAAATCTGTGGGTGATTACAGTTCATATTCATCATATCATGCTTTGTATGATGACTCTCTGCTAAACGCTCTTACTTCTCTGATCTTCTTCACGCATAGACATCTTTTCCAAACCCTTTCACACCTTCTATCTCCTCCTATTCCAGACTATTCAGTCAATTCTACTCTATCCACTTCTGACTTGGCTTAATTTTTCTCTTCAAAGGGGGTTTCTCTTCGTTCCTCCATTGCATCTTCTTCCTTACAAAGAGCACCCATTTCTTCTACCTTCCTCCCTATCACCTCTATTTCCTGTTTTACTCCTATTACTAATGAGGCGACTTCCTTTTGTTGTCTCTGGCTTATCCGACTGCTTCACCTTCTGATATTATTCCTTCTGTTCTTATTCCCAAGGTCTATCCCTCTCTTGTCTCTTACATTACGTCTTTCCTCAATATTTGTCTTTTGACTTTGACTTTTCCATTATCTTACAAACATGCCTCAATTATTCCAATCTTAAAGAAAGCATCTGCTGATCCTTCAGTTTCTTCTAATTTTCATCCTATTTCTCCCTTACCTTATCTTTCTAAACTATAAGAACATCTTGTTTACTCCCAAGTCTCTACCTTTGCATCTAATACTTATATTCTCCCCGGTTTCAGTTGGGATTCTGTTCTCTTCATTCCACTGAAACAGCTTTTCTGTCAGTTCTGAATTTGTTACTTACATAATGCTATTTTAAATACTCTTCTCTTCTTATTTTGTTAGATCTATCTGCTGCATTTGACATATTGATAACTCTCTTCTATTGGCTTCTCTTTCCTCTTTTGGTTTTACTGGTTCTGTTTTTTCCTGGTTTAGTTCTTACTTGTTCCACAAGACATTTTCTGTTTCCTCGGCTGGTACAACTTCTGACATTCTCTCTCTGTTCTTGGCCCCTTCCTTTTTTCCCCATACAGTAATTTCTTCCTTTGATCTGTCACATCCTTTCTATGCCGATGATACTCAGTTTTTGGCCACATATATGTTGAAATCCACACACTTTTTTCCCAATAAGTGGAGAAATTCTGTTACCAATCTGTTAGTAGAGGCCGATATAACCATTGAACTGCTTCTAACTAATCCCAATCGTGCCCAGAGAAAATTATATCAGCATGACTGGATCTGCACTTTAGAGCTTTGCTCACAGTACAAAGATTATTGCAGCCTGCCTTTTGGTACGAAAAGAATGAGAGTTGCAGCCTCCTATTTACTTAAATTTCCCTCGCACCATTTTAGAAACAACTATCTTCGATTTAGATTTAATTTGTGGCCCACTAGAGAAATTTTAGCTCGAAGAGGTCAAATAACAAAATAAGAAAATAAATGTCGGTTTTGTCAATTACCAGAGTGCGAGGAAACTTTAAAACATTTGATAGTAGGTTGCCCCTCACTAAAGGATTTACGTTGTAAATATTTTAAAAAACTGTACGAAAACTATACCTGTTTAACTAAAGATGTACTGTGGTCTAGAATATTCTCCTCACCTCTCCAAGCTGTTCGTATAGCCACAGTCCAATTTCTGCTAGCCCTAAATCTTGAGACGAGCCCCTAAATAGATGACATGTGTTTTCCAACTAATACCTCCTTGCTGGTGGATCACTAGTGGTTCCAATGATGTGGAATTTGAATCTATTTGGATTGATTTTAGATGAAAACTCAGATGATGTATACATATGAATTGTGATTTTATTATTTTTTTTTGCTGTTAATGAGAAACAATTGAAGGTTGAAGTGGTGAGTTTGTAGGGTTTTGTTGAATGCAGATTTTGAGCTTGATTCTATCCTGTTTTAATTTGTGATCAATTATGTTATATATTAAATTGAAAGGTTGATTTTCAACCAACCAATAAAATAAAAAAAAAAAAAAAAGATACTCAGTTTTTTCTGTCCTTTTCTTCTGACGTTCACAATCAATTGCCTTCTTTTCTATTAGCTATTAAATCGTGGATGACAACTCATTTTTTTGCACTTATTCCTCCTCTACCTCTTCCTTATATTTAATTTCCTCTATCTCAACTTCCTATCTCACCTACTGCTCGTAATCTCGTAATCTTAGACTTCATTTTTGACACTGCTTTATCTTTAAACGCACATTTCTATATCTCACGCCTGTCTCTTCCCTGACGTTTGATGCCACTGTGGGATATTTTGACCCATTCCGATATGCCCCACTGCATCACTTTACAAATGGGGAAAGGAACAGCCAAAAATGGATGAGCTAACCCCTGTGTGCACAAAAAATCTGCCAAACTGTGTGTGGTTCTCAACCACAAAGGCTGCACACCCTGCCACATACCGGCAAGGGTGGGTAAAAATATAATTTACACCGCAGGAGCATGCCAGTGGGTGCTGTTACATCTAACATGAAGCAAAGCCTCAGAATCGGGCTAAACAACAAAAATGCCTTTTAAAATGCAGCTTTGCAACCTTCAAAGTGCTATTTTGGCGCTAGACCCATTCATTTTCCAGTGAATCATTGAAATTAAAAGGGTACTGAAATTACAGATCATCCAGGTGGGTCAGAGGAGCCGGGCCTCATTGACTGACAGCAGCTAAGAAATGTATCTTCTGAAAAACCAGCCCAACACCAATTGTTTTAAGTTCCACAGGAAAAAAGTGGCTAAAGTGGCAACATGTAACAATTTCAGCTGTGCAGAGAGAACTCCAAGCAAAGGCTGGATACATACATCCAGACTGCAAACAAATACCAGCACTCAAGGGAAGAACTGGCGCTGAATAAAATGTGTGTGCTGCAGAGGAAAATCTGATGTAAAGGACTCAGTTTAATGTGCTTTTTCAGGAAGAAAGTTCAAAATCGCCTGTTTAAAAGCATGTTTTTGTTGAAAGGCCTAATTCTTTAATGTCAAAATCCACCTAAAAACTGTGTTCATTTATATGTTTTAATGAAAGATGTAGGTAACTTAAAGTCAAAACCCAGTCTTGAGTTAATTAAATATTTAATTCTGAGCTGACAGCCTCAGCCTGGGAATTGTTGACACCTCACTACTGGCAGGACAGGACTAATTGCTACTGGGAGGTTTTCGCATACTCATGGCTTGAACACTCATCCCTACAGGGGAGGGCAGGAAACTTCCCTCTCAGGGAAGAGGAACCCCACCCTGATCAAAGGAATTTTGACAGCTGCTGCCAGTTGAAAGAAAAGTAAAAGAAAACTGCTCAGGACTTTTGGTGGTTAAATGCCTATTTGTAATTAAGCTTTAAAGACTTTTAACTTTGCCACAAGAAGGAGGACATCTAAAAGTTGGTAGTTGTAAATCTAATTGTATGCTCTTTCTTTGAAGACATGATTGAACCCTGTACTACATAAGGAACAAAAGTTATCCAAAACCCTAATTGCGCAAAAACTATTGATGCTGTAAATCTAATATTGTATACCCGTGTTCTAGGGGGGATTGCACAGATATGTACTGAATTAGGAATTGTTAGGCCAAACCTGTATGATTAAAATTGACAAAATTCCACAGAAAAAGCCAGCTCTCAAAGATGGGGGAGTTGGATGTAAAGGTTACCCACAACATATGTAATGTATGTGTCCGATTTTATTAGAGGGCATAATTATAGAAATGTGTATTTGTGGGAAAGTTACATTTTGGTCCAAATAACTGTGGGAGTTCCCAAGTCACATCATAAAATATGACAGCTCTTTCCTTCTTCCAACCAGAAAAAGGCCAGTGCCGTTGACCTACCAGAGCCTTGTGGGTGTGGATTGTAAGTCTGCCCTTACCATGAACTGAGTGATGTCATTTGGCAGGATAAATAAGGGAGCTTCACCAAACAAAGACAGACACTGATTCCTGACTCCATCCTGATTTCTGCGTGCCCCTCTGTTCCAGAATTCTTCATCTTGTAGCTGATTCCAGACTTCTTTGAAAAGCCAAGGACTCAGCATTTACTGAACTCTTCTTCAGCTAGGCCCAAATCCTGAAGCAATCCCACACTTAAGGGAAATAATTCTGATCCAGTCTGGCTTGCTACCATTCATGCTTGTCTGCTGAAACTCGCCAGCCCGCTGATCTACAGTGTCCAGTAACCAGAAGGGCCAATCCAATCCAGTCTTAGGTGTCAGTCCAATTGACCAGAACCGCCCAGCTGACCATCCCCCCAGAAGTGTCCTGCTGTGTGTAGACCCGATCCGTGATGACCAGAACCTGACGGTCCAATCTTAATTTTAAAATGGACTGTAAGCATAAATAGGAATCAAAGTAAACCATAGACTATTTGCCTAACTTGTCTATCCCCAGCTCTCAACCCATCCTCTCTTCAACTTAAGAATGTGTAATAGTGTCACACTAATCTTGAAACTTTGCTTTGATTCTTGTGCTAGTGATAATTTCTTTAAAATTATTTTGTCTTGTGAAATCCCAAACCCTTAAAATCATCCCAGGGGTAATCCGACTGAGTCCTCCAAGGCAGACACAGAGGTGCTGGGGTTGGTTTCCGTGAACCACTCTGGAGCTTACTGTGTTTCAAACGGATAACCAGCCTGAATACTCTAGAGCATAATTGTCATTGTAAAAACTGATTTCTGCTTTAATTTTTGCGCCTTTATTTTCAAAAACACCTCTCATTAAAGCGTGTATAATTCTTCAATTTTATAGCTAGAAACTTTGGGTCTTTCTCATTCTGAGTTGGGCGGTAAGAGTTAACGGTCACCGGTAATGATGCCGGTAAACCCTTACCGCCCAATTCCGAGGTCCCTTAGCGGGACCCACAAAGGACGTGTGGTCTGACCGGGTCTCGTTAAGGGACCAGGGCGCTAATAACGGGCCCGCTATTTGCAGGCCTGTAATTAGTGCCTTCCCCATTCCCATTGAATCCTATGGGGGCTCAAATGGGACTGAGGAATGGTCTACAGAATGGGGACTTACCGGGTCCTCCAAGGTCAGAATGACCCGGTAAGTCCCTATTCTGTCAGACCGGACCCGGACCCGGACCCGGACCCGGGTTTGGAGGCAGCCATGGTGCTAAGAGCACCATGGCTACCTGCAAACCCGCAATGACCCCCTTAATTTAAACTCTGAATTAAACCTAAGACCTGTAGCTACATCCACAAACAAAAACCGCATCCAGAAATAGTATATTTGACCCGTTTATATAAAAAATCTCATAGTGAGAATTAGCCGGGAATTCGCAATTTTGCAAAAGTTTTACACGTGTGTTTTTCCATTCAAAGTATTTCCAAACTTCCATTCTGATTCAAAGTGTGTATTGTTGCTCATATTATAGCTTATGCTTGTTAAGATCTTTTTAGTGTTGCTCCCATAGGATTTTTGCACACTTGTCATTGTTTCAAACAGCCATTTTCAAATGCTATTTTAAAAGTGTAAAAGTTCCAAAAATGTTTTCTCTCTTGTTTGGGGAGGGAAGATTGCATTCAAACCCTACACACTGTTCTTTCATTCCTGAATACCTGCTGCTTACTTACATCTGTGTAGAATTGCTCATTTGTGAATTGGGAACTTTTCAGGGGGAATCTTTACTTAAACGCTATATTTTCTACAAACCAAAACTGTTCTTTTCCCTGTGTTTTATCTTCTGTATTGATATAAGTAAATTCAATTGCCTTACCTACTTTCTGAAATGTTTCGTCACCACATTGGTGATTGCTGCCCCATATATATTAACTTGTGTTTGATTTGAATTTTGAATAATAAATAAATAATACCTTTACCAACCAGCCTGATTCCTAGTCCAGTGTGGCCTGGGGGGTATTTTGGGAAGGGTGTGATATGAGTGGTATATCATTCAGAATATTGAACCTATAGACACAATAAATAAGTATTTTGTTTGTGCACTGAATGCTAGGCTGAGACCCAGGTCTATTGCCTGACTGAAATCCTTGACACCACTAAACTTCTGATATCTTATTTAATTTTTTCACAGCTTTTTTATTGTTGTTCTCCTGCGCTCTTTGGCCTTCTATTTACTCGACTTGCTCCTCTGAAATCTGTTTTCAATGCTCTATTCATTTACTCTTCCTTCTCTCTTCATTTGACTCTATTTCTTCTGCTCTCCTTACTATTGGATGTCTTTCTTTTCAAGCTCAACTCAAATTCAACTGCTTGTGTCTTGTCTTTAAATCTCTTTACGGTCTTGCACCCGTCTATCTTTCCTCTCTGGTTTCTTTCTAAATTCCGTCTCATTCTCTTCCTTCTGGTTCTCAATTTCTTCTCATAGTTCCACGACCTCCATGTGCTCAGTCGCGCTTCTGCACATTTTCTTTATTGGCCCCTTTGAACTCAAATGCTCCCCCTCTTTCTCTACGTTGTATCTCTGTTTGCTCTGCATTTCATAAATCGTTGAAATTCCATTTGCTTCATCATGGCTATAATGACAGATTGTTTTTGCTAACCTTCATTATTCTTGTACCGTTTTGATGTTACGTACAGCACTTTGGCTTAAGGCGTGAAATAAATCCCAAATAAATACAAAAAACACAACTCCGGAGCAATGGGAGGTATTTCTAGATTGGTATGAAGATGTTTCTAAGTGACTTGGGTTGTCTCAAGTACGGGACTCAAATATTCAAATGAAAAACTGAAAAATGACATTCATAAACTAAAAAAAGAAAAAGGTCTCATCCTTTACACAACCACTACTTATCACCTCCTTTTCCACAATTAACTAAAATGGAAAATCAAGAAGGAGAAGTCACAACAGAGGATGTGTTGATTTCTTTAGCATTTCTAACCAGCCTGTAGCTCATCACCAAGCACCACCTCAGCAATCTACCCTCCAGGCATTATCTGCACCAGCACGATGCATCATCATCCCACATCAGCAAATAGTCTGAGCAATCAAGCAATTACTTCCACCACAACTCTGAGTCCCTCCCCAACCCACGCAAACATAGTGTATGGATCACCTGTGCCTCTTTTAAATGCCCCTTTATGACAACTTCCGGCCATTCATTCAGATGGAACAGGCAATTTGGTAATGGTACATACGCCTATACAACGGGGGATCTGAGGAATCAGTCAAAAGATGTTCCAGATATTAGGGACAAATCAGAAAAGTGTGTTGAAGTATTATGAACTGTTGTACAATGTTATTATCCGTCCAGGTCAGAAGTGAATCATTAGATGTGTGATATAATTCCAGCATAGGTGTGGCAGCGCCTGGTGATAGAAAGGGGTTGACCTGCACAAAATCTAGGTATAGGTGCTGAACTGACCCAGGCAAGAGACCATTTTTTTTACAAAAACACCTGTTGTGTGCCCGAGAAAAAAAGATTGTAAACAGAAAAAGAATGGATGTCGAACGATTATCTAGATCAGTTGAGTATCATGTTCACTCAGCATTCAGGCATTGACCAACCTGCAGAAGCTGCCCAAGAGGCCATGGCTGCTGCATGATACAACACTAATTAAAGGCCATGTGTGTTGAATGTCAAATGAAGCCGAACGGATCAAGTGGTGGTTGTGAACCATGTATTATGTCATGAACAGAAACGTGAAAAAAAGTATCAACACTAATGACATGTCAATTGCAGATCTTCCAAGGAATAGGCAGAGTTGTAAGTGCAAATTCCACACAGGAAACAACATGGTTAAAGGGCCAGCGCAGAGGAAGTGTTCATATGGGTTGTTTTTTAAATTCACTATGCTTTCAACATGTGTCTACAGGAAATGTAAATGAGATGTACACAGTATTTAGACCATGTTTCCTTGACCACCTCTTAAAGAGACCGCAGAGGAAAAATCCTGCCTAAATGACCACACCAGAACATTCAGAACAGGCGGGCCTGCAGTGGCCTTGATGATGGTATTTGCAGGCACCAGCAGTGGAGCAGGTAAGTGTGTGGAGGGATAGAGGAGTTCAGGAAAGTATGTTTACATTGGGCAGGGAGGGTGGAGAGTCGAGGGGTGATGGCCAGGATGCAGCAATGGAACAAGGGGAGGAAAGGAATAAGGGAAGAGATGGGTGTGGCCAGAGGAGTGCCACAAAGGGAAGATCATGGGATAATCCCCCCTGCATCCCCCGTGATGCAACAAAAATCCTACCCATTGAAGGTTGCTCAGGAACTGCCAAAAAAGGTGGTCTTTTGGAGGAGTGGACTCCATTAGGTGGGATTATGATATACAACCAAATGGGAAGGACATTGAAAATGTGATTGCCTGTACCGACCACAACTGATCTATTTTTCTACAATACTGTCCCTGATTCCTCGTAACAAACATACAGGCCGTTCAGATGCAAGCAACAGTGGCAAGAAATAAAATGCTCTGACAGCCTGGGTAAAGGTAACATTGTCATAATAAGACTAATACCTTTTGATCAAGAGGTCCAGTTGTTGAACCTGTGATCGAAGAGAAAAATATACTGGAGAAAATTGCTTAGTACTTCAATCCGAAGATTATCTCTACTATTATGAAAGCGGTTGGTTTTTGTAATAACCTTGTATTACTCCTCCGTGTGTGACCCTTGATCTGATATCAGATCAACATGTGATCTTATTGAGTCCATCCTGTCCAAGTAACTTACTAGGGTGAGATGTATTGTGCAAATTGAACTGTACCATATTCTATACACTTGTGAATGAGACTAGGGTGTGCACCCTTTCAAACCTCTCCCAAGGAAATCACAATATCCTTTGTGACCTGGAGCACAAAAAGGTATTACTGGTTTTTTGCTTGTTAATTTTGCTCACAGTAATTAATGAGATGTTACATAGGAACTATATAATGACGAAAAAACCTCACATAAAGCAGTAGAAAAAGACAGAACAAAACAAAAGAGCAAAATACATCAAGAAAAGAATATAATGAGCAAGAAAAACAGAAAAGGTTGAAGGTCTAGCAAGAATATAACCATGAAGGACAACATCAAGTCACCGGCAACCTCCACTTAGATGGCAGCTGGGGAAGGAGGAAAGGTTTAAAGGGTTTTTAAATACTTCAATTGTGTTGTTACCAAATCTGCAATGCTGCTACTGTCTTTAGGGAAGTTTAGGGGAAGGAAACCCCTACCAGTGTTGTGATTGCAAGGTTTGAGCCCGTCTGAGGGAGACATATGTGTAATCAAGTGCTTCTTGTTGAAAGAGGTCCGAGCCCAACTGAGGGAGACCTGTAAACAAACATTGTGTTTAAAGAGTCCGAGCCCAACCGAGGGAGACCTATTAAGACTTTGAGCCTCATCACGAGTTGGGCGGCATCCCAGCGGTATTATTGCCAGGCTACTGCTCACACTAATAGCGTTACCGCCACCCGGTCCGGTGCTATTAGCGCTGGATCAAGGGCTGGGCGGTAATGGGTATTCCGCATTCCCCATTGAGTCAATTGGACCTAATAGCGCTGCACTAATTGCACCCAAAAATGGCTGTTAAATTGGCGCATATATGCTGCCAGACTCGTGATTGGGCAGGCCCTTAAATGCGGCGGTAATAGCGTGACCGCCGCATTTAAGAGCTACCGCCCAATTCGTGATGAGGCCCATTTGTGTTTAAAAGGGGTCCGAGTCTGATTGAGGCAGACCCAGAATCAACTGTATACCTGAACTTTGAAATCCTAAAGAGAAGGAGCTTTGTTTTGTGTTTTTCCAGGCATTAAGCGAATGAGAGACCTTTTTTGGAAAGAGACTTTGTCATGGAAGGCCTGGGCTTATGTCCCGAACTGCATCCTTGAACCGAAGAAGCCACAGAGTGTTTTAAAGCCCCGAGTGTGCCCCCTTGTCCTGTGCAGAAAACGTGGGGAAGAGAACACCACTGTTCAGTAATCCTGCTACACACTTTCTTGAACACTGTTTTCTTTTGCATACACCTTTTTCACACACATATTTAGTTTAGTTTAGTTTAGTTTATTCATTTGTATTGCGCACCAGACCCGAGGGTATGAGGGCGCATGAGCAGCAAGGTGATTCAAAGCTTGGTTACAGGATGCTTATACTTTACATTACATAATTATACATTACATTACATAATTACAGTGACGATGAAGGAACATGTGTACAGTTTGGCAGGAGAGAATGCAGTAGATGTATTTAAAGAATTACAAATATATACAAGTTTAGTATTACAAATTTACAGATTTGTTATAGCCTAAGTATTGGAAATAGTTATTTTTTGTTATAGGCCATTTTTGATTTGACAAGACACTACTAGGACTGAGTTATTCATTATTTGGTGGTCTAGCTTGCTCCCATCCTCATATATAGGGCTAGATAGGCATTCTACCACCACATCTTTGCTAAATAAACACCATTGAACTGTGCCTCGTCTGTGCCTGTCTTCATTCATGATACCATGCCTTCCTTACAACAGTCATACACTTGGTACAGAATGTTTACAACTGTTGCCAATATATTACACATTCTCTACATTGCTTCAACACTGCAACAACAAAACAAACCACACATAGCCTCGCACAACAGCACATTACGGCTACCAACCGAAAAACACACCTAAGCTCAGTGAACAGTGTAAACCAAACTGAAGCTGCCAACAACACTCTCTTGCTATTTTCTCCTGCTCAGTCCTACTAACATGCATACCCCTCACCCTCTTGCCTTACAGATCTGCCAGAGCACCAAGGGACCACGCATGTGGTGACAGTGCGCGGTATAAGAACCTTTAACTTAACATAACATAACATAACATAACATAACATAACATAACATAACATAACATAAGCCTTACCACACTCCAAGAGCTGATCATTTAGAGTACCTCCCATTTATTGAGCAATGGACACTATGGTGTTCATCGTTATTTAAAGAAAAGACTTTGCCAGGCTGGTGATCAGTGTTACTGGCATCGTTAGTCACTGTGCCGTTTTTCCTTTCATTACCGAGTTTCCAAATAATGTCTCACATTTCAAATCGTTCTGCAGAAGCTGCCATTCATCTAGCTCAACTGAAAGGTATGCTGGGTAACAGAATTAAAAGAAACTTGGAAGGTGGAATTTGGGATCATATTAATGGGCCTGGAATAAATTTAAGGGCGGAGCCCATGAGGATAGACTGGCACAGTTTGAAAAAGCAGTTACAGGGAAGGGGTCCCACCTGAATAATTAAGGTGGTGCTCGAGTGCCAATGAGCCACTGACATACGCAGGTTTCTGATTAGAGTCGAGGTAATGACCCCTCTGAAGCATTTAAATGCACAGGCTGTTTTCGTTCCAATCACAAAAACTTAAAGCGAGTGAAGTAACAATTCTGTTTATTTTGATTTCTGTAATAGCCACATGAAAAGGATTGCTGCAGTGCAAATGCAGTCTGTATGAAGGCCCATTTTACAAAGCGTTGCGAAAATATATTTTCATTCGATAGGGCAACCAGAAAAACAAAACATAAAAAGGCGTTTGAAATGCATAGTACAACCTCTACTAAATTAGAAAAAAACGTATTTTCAGGCAGCAAAAAAGTAAAGTATCAAATGCTAATATCAGAGGTCCAGAATCTTACTAAAAAGAGCAATGAACATTTTCAAAACTAGAAATGTATTTTTCTAAACAGTAAACATTACTGCTTGTGAATATGCAGGATAAAATAGAAACATAATAAATAAAAATATGTGTACACCCAGGACATTTCTCGTTTCTTCTGGTCTTGTGTGTGTCTATGGGATACCAAATGCCTTGTTACCGATGATTTATCATTTTTGTTGGGAATATCTCACTTGATTTTTAAGGTTTTGTAGTTTCTCTAATATACAAATGTGCACAGAGACAGTGTGACAAATTGACTTCTGCCCTGCAGGAGTACATGGGTGAGTAGAGGCTAAACGCCTATTTAGCCCTCACATTTTCAACAAACCAATCTCCAAAACTGTTATAAATTTAAAACAGGGACAGCTAAGAGATATAACTCTTTTGCCTTTTGTGGTAACGTGGACCGAGGGAAGACTATACTCTCAAGAGGGCTGTGAATGTGGTTCATTAGCAACCCAAACAGCCTACTTTAACAGTTCAAAACAAGGGAATGTCCAGTCAAGGCTCTACACAAATGTGTACTTTAATCAATTTAACAGTTCAAAACAAGGGAATGTCCAGTCAAGGCTCTACACAAATGTATACTTTAATCAAACACACAATGTATAATAAAAATTAACTAGAAAACACTGTAAACCCCCCCCTCCTCACCTCTTTAGAAAGAACACAGCATATGTAAAGGTAGAATAGACGCAACACTCTGGGTAATGAGACATGGGGAGAAAAGGCAAAAGAGATTAAAATGACCTATATGGTATTTAGGGTCCAAATATGTACCAGGGGGCAGATGTTAGTCAATAATACATTTTCAAAGGTCTTGGTAGTTCAACGGCATCGAACACGATTTCTGGGCATCGGCCGCAGTGTCGGCTCGGGTCACAGATGTGGCACTCGCGATGGTCCAGCAGCAAGCTGGCATCGAGTCAGGGTCGCATGGGAGGGAGCTGCTGTCTCGGAGCATGTACTCGAGCTGTGCGGATCAGGTTGTTCCTAGGTTCTGTTTTGCATTCAAGGATTTATAGCGGTTGAGCTGATACCAAGAAGAGCAGGCGAGTGAGTCAGTTCCTTTCAGAGGCTCAGAGGTCACTGTTCAGGGAACACAGGCTGATCGACTCAAAGGAGTGGTGAGGAAAATACTTGTGTTTCGGATAGTGGCTCGAGCAAGGCAAGGCAGTGGTACTTCGTGGTTTGATCCAAGTCAATGATGCACTTCAGGTGGCCCAGTGCGAACGCGGTCGAACCGCGGATGGCAGTTTTCAGAAAAATGGACGCCAAAGGACAGCAATGAAGTGTCCAGCTAGATCGCTAGTCATCACGGCTCAGAGCGGGTCATCATAGACAACAGGGGCCCTAGCTGTTCTGGCTTCCAGGTGCTGCGAGTCACAGTCCAGGGTCTCAAGACCAATGTCAGTCCTCTTCTTGGACTGCCATACATGGGGAGGCAGACACACACCTTCATGGAAACTGAAATACAGAGAGGTCCTAAGCAGCAGGGTGGCTGGCAGAGAGGCATATTTATGGTTACAGCAGGAGAGTTCATCCTAAATGGTACCTGTGGATGGTTAGGGGACTTGCCTCTGCACTGGAACAGCTGCATTCACCTCACAACTAGTGGACTTTAGAAAGGACTGCTCTCCCATCAGGGTCCAACAAAATATTCCTTTATAAGCAAAGGTTCTCAGGTGACTGGACTAAAGATAGACAGCTTTAGGGGTCCAATACCTGCTCTAGAAATGTGTGGACCTTCCCTTCCTGATGTCACACCCAAAGTGCTTTGCTCCAGAGGAAGTAAAGCGGACAGGAAAGAGAATGAGAGGCAGAGATATTCAAGATGGTGTGAGTCACCTTTCCTTGAACAGAGTTCCCCTTACCACTCTAGCCCCACCCTTTCCCTTAAAGAACACAGGCATTTAGAAGTGCAGCATTATGGTGTGAGCCGTGGCTCTCTGTGAATGGGCATGTTCCTTGGTTTCTGTTCCCAGGCCAGGTCAGCTTCCTCTGGAGTAGTTGACCCTGTGGAAAGGGTGTTACCAGCCCTTACAAAGGAGCAAAGGGAAGGACCAAGCTATAGTCCTGCCAATGGGCAGAGATGAGCCTTATCTGGGAGGAATACACATAATACTTCCACAGCTCTATTGGGCCCACAGGGATGACACATGTGTGAAATAAGTATAGTTTACCATGCTACGAGGACAGGATATTCAGAGTTATGCATTTGTCGGAACAGGGGTGCATACCTTAAGTACAGCTCCTGCACTGCAGAGACTTGGATATCATTTCAGCTGCCAGGAGGGCACCTGTGACCTCTGAACCTGCTCTGTGCTACTGGTAGATCAGGCACTGCAATTAGGATACTGATGCAGCAGGGCACAAGTACACGGCATGCTTTTGGCATGGAGCTTATAAAAGGGAAATCTGATTAGCAGATTTCCCTTTCAAAGATGGAATTACCTGTATCATTTTATTATTTATTAAAAATCAAAAAAGCTAGGGCTCCTACACTCTTGCCAGTTGGTAATTCCTCACAAGCAGACTAAAAGGTGTCAGACATTTCGTGAATTGCTTTACTTGTATTTTTGTGCTGCAAATTGGATATGCAAATGACAACGCTTTGATAACCTTGTATACAGAACGGGAGTTGCACAGATGTGTGCCTGTTTTAGACTACACAAAAATTATTGATCCAATTTATGAGTCATGATGTTTGCCCTGAATGATATGTCTGATAAATTAAGCTGTTGTTTTTAGGTAAATGGAGGCTTTCCAACTTCAATTGATGCAGGTTCTTCATCAGAATTCAGACTAAACTTCCCAGCCATGGCTTACTCCAAGTCTTATTCCTCTCTGCCTTAGCTAGCGTAAAGCCGTACGGCTTTGGAATAGCTCCCACTCCTCTTCCTACCTTACTACACTTCAATGCTACGTTCTTCCTTTGATTCTGCTCTACTCATTGCAAAGAAATCTTAAGTTTCTGAAATTACACTTTCTCTATCTCACCACCCTCATCGTCTCTATCAGCTTCTGCACAATATTCTTTCCCCTAAAGCCACTGATCCTTCTGCTTTCTCCGCCCTTTCTTCTTCTGATTTTACTAACATCTAAAGTAGCTAATCTACAACTAGCTTTTACTCCTTCTCCTTCTTCCTTCTCCACTTATGTATCATCACTGTACTCTCTTTCATTGTTCTCTTATCTTACAGATCTTGAAACCTCTGCTCTTTAAACATGTGCTCATCCCACAGCTTCTACCTCTGACCTTCTTCCTTCTTCTCTTATTTCCCAAGTGCATCTCCATCTTCTTCCCAATCTTACTTCTCTCATTAACTCTTCATTTCTACACTCTTGCTTCCTGCTGCTTTCAAGCATGCGCTTATTCTCCCGATTCTCAAAAAATCTTCTATTGATCCTTCTTCCCCAGCTAACTTTTGTCCTATTTCCCTCCTACCGTTTCTCTCTAAAAATTCTTGAGCGGGCTGCCTATACACAGATAACCCGTTATCTGAGTCTTCATTCTCTATTGCCCCCCTTGCAGTCTGGTTTTTGCGCTTCTCACTCCACCGCTTCTGCACTTCTCTACTCACTGCTTGCCTCTCTAAGCTTTCTTCTATTCTTATTCTTCTTGATCTATCTACAGTTCATGACACTGTAGATCACTCCCTTCTTATCTCTCTCTTTCCACTTGGGGTATTTCGGGGTCTGTTCTCAAATGGTTTAGCTCTTATCTTTCACAATCAATTATTCTGTTTCTTGGGCTGGACACTCTTCTTCTTCACTTCCTCTTCTTTATGGTGTCCCCCAAGATTCGGTAATGGGTCCTCTTCTTATCTCTCTCTACACCGCTCCACTTTCTGCTCGTATCTCCTCTTTCAACCTTTCCTTTCATATTTTTGGTCCCATGTGATCTTAACGAAAACTGAAATAATGAAAACATTTTGGATTAACCTAAAATACCCCCCAAAAAATCACTTTTTTAATTTTTGATTTGGGGATTTATCCCCAATCCTCCCATTTCCCTCGGTCTATAACCCCACCGCAATCCCCACCCCACCCATTTTAATCCCTTACCCATCCCTGTATATATTTTAATAAAAAATGTAGTGTGTTTCGGTATTGAAGGTTCGTTAAAAAAGTTCTTTGTTATTTGAAATGTGTTAAGAACACTGGATTCCAGATTTTTCTCTCTTTTTCTTCTTTTGATCCTGTCCTACATTCTACTGTTTAAAACTGTCTCTTAGCTGTTCAGAACTGAATGTCTTCTCACTTCCAACATCTTAATCCCTCAAAAACTGAGTTTTTGTTCTTTCCCTCATCCACTATTTCTCCCATCCCTTCTCCTCCCTCTCTTCCTTTCCTCCATCCACTCTTTTCTTTTCTCCCTCAGCGCGCAACCTGGGCGTTATCTTTGATCCTTCTCTTTCTTTTTCTCTCCATATTACTTCTATTGCTCACTCTTGCCGCTATGCTCTGTTTAACATTCATCGTGCTTGTGCTTATCTCTCTTTTTATTCCAATAAATTTTTCTTTTGTCTTTTCTCGGATCAAATACTATTCATCGTTATTACTTGGCATCCCTGCTTGTCATCTTTTCCCTCTTCGTTCTATTTATAACTCTTCCGACCGCCTCCTTTTTTCTTTACTCTCTCGTTCCTCTATTACTTCTTTAAATTCCATTTCACTACTTCCCTTTGAATCCCTTCTTTTGTATCACTTTTCTCTATTGTTTTTAAGTGTACTCACCGTTTGCTCCCCCTCAGCTCTCTTTTTTGACTTTCGCTCTATGTCCCCTCATGCCCCTTGCAATCTCAGAATCTATTTCTTTTGACTGTTCCCAAGCCACCTTGTGCTTCATCTCGTGTCTGCTCCTTTTCCTTCGAGCTCCTAAGCGCTGCAACGCCCATCCTCATCTCTTTGCATCTTCCAAACTAATCTTAAACTACACCTTCTTGCGTCTCTAGTTCTTTAAAAGTAAAAACAAAATGTTCTATCTTTCCCTGTTGATGTAAATTTGTATTAATTTTTGTCATTTTGATTTGACAGTTTTTTGGATTCTTTTATTGAAAAGTTCCTTTGGCGAAAGGCACTTAATAAATGCAATAAAATACAAATACTATGGCAATTTTTCCAAGAAATGTTTTTAAATATGTTGCTTTGTGATCCATATGTAGGGAAACATATTAGACAACCATCCTTTTTGCCTATGCCTAAAGGATTGGGTTTTAGTGCTTGTTCACAAGAGACAGTGGGTATCCTGTGCCTTGAAGAGGCAAGAGAGGCATTTGAATATCATTATTGTCTGAAAGCTTGTCAATTTTTGTTGCTGACTGTGAAAGAATCCCATTGTTAGAGGTAATGGGATATATGCACAATAAATGATTAGTAGGTCATTATTCATTTAAGTTCAATATACATTTATTCGATTTAAAATCTTCAGGTAAAAGTACAAGTAGATACATACATTATTTAAATAAAACATGAAAAGAACCACACACATTGTTGAATAGAATAAAAACGAATTCACCAATTCCTCAAACAACTGAATTGCACATATTGGATCATGAAATAGACACACCACATCATAAACATAATTTCCACATTCATTGTAAAGCTTTGATCCTCCTTATCCAGGAACAATGGATATTCTTCACTGTAAAATGGACGACCTTCAAATTCTTTGATGATTTACAAAAAGACATATCATGGGCAATGCAACAAAAATGGTAAACAACGAAGAGCAGCTACACATATCCAACACATTTCTTAAAATATCACATCAAAAGGGGTTACCAACTCTTCTTTAGCCCCACACATCGGCAGCTACTATTATTAGATCCTCTCCATGAATGTGTAAATTTGCCCACTCTCAAAGAATTCATTCTGAATTCAAAGTAAAGTGAATGTGCATACGGCGGTGCAATTATATCTAGATACTCTTCGTACACAAAGTCTTCTTCGCACAGCAAGTATGAGGGACTCAAAGCCAACCTTTGACAAGAGTCCTCCATTCTTTTGCAAAAGACAAGGAATTGCACGTCTCCCTTCTAAATATATTACTTATGTTAATGATTCTCCATACTTAGGTAGACCAGGTGAACCCCATATCCAGATCCAAAACGTTACTGGCCTCAAGCCCATCTCAAGCCCATCTCGTCCAAAATGGGGTGAGTGTCAAATTCCATACAAGTAAGTGCATTTGGAGAGCTCAAGGGAAGCATAAAATACTTTTCTTAAATAGTGGTTAAAACCTAGTCATTAGCGTAGCCCCATATGCCTGCTCCATAAAGTGGCAAAGATTACTTTGCCTGTAATTTATATATTTCAAGGGCAGGTGTGACAACATTGCCACCATATTTAGATAGACTTCCTGTACCATTGTTCTTTTTATATGATAGCACTGGCTTTACAACGTTGGGCTGTCCAGAGTTGTTTTCTGTCAACCTTATGCCCAAATAATCATAAAAGACCACTTGTTCCAGGCTACATACGGCAACACTTGTATTTAATACACAACTTTTTGAGATTCACGGTCTAAAAACCATAGCCTTAGTTTAATTTGCATTAATTTTTAATCTCAGTTCTTCACTTATCACTAAAGCAATCTAATTTTCTCCTGTGACCCACCGGAGTTGTCGGCAAGAGGACTGTGTCACCTGCTAAGAATAAAGCAGGGATCCATTTTCCATTTGTGGAGGATCCAGTCAGTTCTTATTCAAATATTCACTTACCCCATTGATATAAATACAAAACAGTAATGGGGCAAGGACATAGACCTGCCTTACTCCCCTTGCAACATCAAAGGGGGTAGTATCCTCTCCCTGCCATGACCCATCAACCAACCACTAGATTCTCAGTATACAATAGCTGAACAAGTTTCAATAGATAACCCAAAATATTCTTATTTTTTAGGACCTGCCATAACGACCCCTGCGGGCCACCATCAAATGCGGTTTTTAGGTCAATAGAGATCTTAATTTTTTTTAAAGCAACGTACTTCTGTACAGTAAGGGAAAGTCAGAATCCTTGATGTAGATTATTTTTGCCTGCCCGATAGCCGGGCCAGAGGTGGCTAATAATTTCCCATGAATCAGCCCACTCCTGCAGGTGATACCAGGGCCTTTGCAAAAATCCTTCCGTTTCCCTCAAGCAGCGATATCGATCGGTACTTCGAGGGATGCCCCCCCCCTTTTTTAGATACCAGAACTGTCTCCACTCCTCCACTCTCTGCCAGGACTTTGGAACCAAGTTCAAATTAATGCATTAAAAAGATGACATAATATTGGAGCCAAAACTACTAGTTTGCTTGTAAACAACTCTATAGGGATCTTGTCAGGTACTGGGACTTGTGTCTCCCTTATATGATTTTATCGTATGAAAGATCTCATACAGAGAAAATCTAAAACTTGGCTCTCCTGGCTCCCGGCTTAACCCTAGCCCTACCAACAACTTCAGCTCAACAGTAGAGTTTCCTGGTATGTCCCCATATAATTCCTCAAAGTACTTCTACCAGGTGTCTGGGCCTATACAAGCTTGAATATCAGTGATCCCTGTACTTCTTTAGCGAGAACTAGTTTCCAAAAAGCTAGGGAATAACCCATCTTGACAGCCTGCAACATGTCATCTCATTTAGCACTCACAAAAAGCTCTTTCTTTTTTTAACTATGTTTTTGTAATTGGTTATAAAGGCACTCAAAAGATCTTTGTCCACTGGGAAATGACACTTTAAGAACTTCGTAGCCTGTCTCCCAACACTCAGCGTCATACAGCTCCTCCTTCTTTAAAATCAGTTTTTTTGTACTGTCTTTGAGGAGTTACTATTGGTTAGATATAGTTTACAAGAAGATGGTATTCTTGGATAACACTCTAATTAGAGTGCTCTTTATCACATGTTTTCACTATTTTCTAAAATTACATGATAGCTTCTCAGAATTCAATTGTTTGCCTCTAATTTGAACCACTTTACTGAATGGCATGCACACCCCTCCAGTATAACAGCTGCAGCTCTGTTAACTTCAGGAATGCCACAATGAGGGACGCCAAAAATCAATAAGGCATTATATAAGGGTTTGTGGTCACTTTCGTGACGAGTGACAATCCCAAAATGCTTTACTAAGTTCCAATCACGTGCCAAAACTAACACATAGTAAATCCAAGAGGAACACTTCTGCCTAAAATAGGTATCTTTCGCTGGTTGGTCTTGAGCAAAGCGACAATTGCAAACTTTAAGTCAAGCCCAATTATATTTTAAGGTTGGAAAATAAAAAGAAAAAGGCCAACAGTAAAGTATTATGATCACTTGTTTTATGATATGAGGTAAATTTGATTTGATGATTGTCAATCATGATGTTCACAGCTAAACAATTTATTGCATGAGAAGATGATTTCATGCAGAATTTTATTTTGTTCTGCTGTGCTACAAATTGCAACAATATATCTGAAGGACAATTCCTCAGCAAAATAAACATCACTGGTGTTACAGGTCTAAGAAATCACACAATCACACCTTTTTACTGTAGGTAACAAAACCAGGTGAACTCTAATAAATATCTGGTGAAATACAAAATCTAAGGCAGAAAGTAAGAAGCCACGATTTGTTGTTTTAAATGTTCTCTGCAAGACTTTTGTTACCAAGAATAGAGCTCCCTCTACTGGAATATTTGTCTACCAATTAATCATATATAATATTTAACAGAAAAAGCTACAACACTGATAACATGAACCCAGCTGTGATGCATGATGAGAGTCTGGAAGAGATGAGTGTGATGGAAGAATTGAACACTTTCTCATAGAATATGCTAACAAATGTCCTCTTTAACATCACTTCTGTAGGTTGGCAAATCAAGTTAGAACGTGCATGTTCAGATGTCTAGCACTACCTGAATGTGCAGCTGAGAGCTATGTGTCGTAAATCAACCCTGGTCTGAAATCTCTAGGGTGCCGGCTAATTTCTGGCCATGCCAAAACTTGCGAAAGTTCTTCAGATGGCAGTGCACACTCACTGTGTTCCTGCATTACTTATGGGCCCATCCATGAAACCTGGACCCAATCTATTGAATCCCTGACAGACCATGGGCTAGTTGTAACAGGGATTAGGTAATTCATTGAGCTGGCTGGCCGATAAGAACTCCTAATGGGCTGATCCTATTTATGTAAAGGGTTCTCGGGTTAACCCCTGTTGTAAATTAGCAGAATCAGAACTGCGTGGACTTTGTGGCCATGGAGCCAGCTCAGCTGCACTGCATGAACAGACTTAAACCTGGTCAGGTATCAAACATTGGAAGAATGGTCCCCCGGACCACTGCTGCTGAATGAGACAAGCCTTTTTGTGGCTGATGATAGTTGCACCCAACCTTGCAATACATTTCTCCAAGATGTTGGTGTTATGCATATTACCCAGATTTAAACATAATGATATCTATTGGCCTGCAGAAAAGGAAATTCAAGTGAAATCTGATTCGACTGGACCCCCTTAATTCCTCAGTGATTCAATAAGTTATAGGAACTTTTGACTCCATTTAAGAAGATTGATGATTTAATAAAACAAATATATATATATTACAAGTAATTTATGATTCTGAAAGGAAAAGATTCAAAGTAGCTCAGATATGTCCACTCCCTATTCTTCAAAAGATATTTTCTGTTTTGTCACCCAGGCTATTGCTCAGTCCCAAAAATATATGTGGCCTGTTTATTTAATTGTCATATTGGTCACAGTTCTGCATTTTTTCTGTTGCTGGTGTTACAAGCGAGTGAGCCCCAAAGAAACAGTACATATCCATATTTACAGCATGGTGAGTAATTTATTGAATAGCGTTTAACAGTTTGCAAGTGAAGAAGAAGAGACCTCTTACGAGGTTTTTGTTGTGATGGAATTTTACTGTCCATAATCAAACATATTGCTTTTCTATGCTTTACTACACTCTTACTACACTTTTTTCAGGCAGAGTGTAATAAAGGCTCCAGTTTAAGTGCCCGATTAGGGAGATCTCTTTCGATCCATGCTACCCAATCTATGAAAATATTAAAAAATCAGCGTGTTTATATTTTTATATATGTATATATTAGATGCATTGCATGTCCTGAAACACTTGTGTATGAGCGCAATATAAATAAAATATCATATCATATACTAGCCATGAAAGTACTGCAGCTATGATATTTCTGAATAAAGCAGCAGAGCCGGTAAAGTTGATGAGTGGTTGACATAGAAATGACACTGATCATAAAGCATTTCAGCTGTGGCACGAGGACATGTTCCGAATTATCACAATTAATTATATATTTATTTATTTATTTGTTTTTTGGTTTTAAAAGAAAAACCTTTACAAAAGAATAGTGCATTTCCTTAGATAAAATTACAATAGGATCTCGGAAACCAGGGAATAACTAGAATAACTGGGGGGGCCGAAGAATGTCAACCAGGAAGCTCAGTAGGCCGTGTCGTCTTTTGATACTTTGTTAGTATAGTAAGTTTCTCTGAGACTTTTACTATCGCTGCAGTGAGCATGATTTCCTGGCCGGAGATCAGTCTGTTCCAGAATGCATCTTGATTTAGACTCTCTTCTCTGCTTACAAATCTCCTCAGTAAAGACACTCTTGTGGCCCATGTGCCTTCGCACTCCAGCAGTAGATGTTTCAAAGTTTGGAGGTTCGAAGTTTTACAGATTTCGCAGAATTTTGTTGCCTTCTCTCCCTGGTTTCTTTGAGCCAGTATTTCTCCTGTGTAGGCTAGGTTCAGTCGCAGTCTGAGAAAGCTGTTTCTTATCTCACGATCTGGGAATTTTTCCTGGTAACGTGGCATGGTTCCAAGTTTCCTGTCTACTATCAAGAAGGAGTTTAGTGTTTTTAGGTTTCTGACTCCTGTGATTGTTTCGATCCAGTCAGCCATTTTTAGTTTTTTTTTTTACTTTCAAGGGGTTTTGTAGAAGGATTTCTGTTGGTAAATCAAGCTTATGCAGGATCTGTCCAATCTTTTCTTCTAGGCTTGATAGTTGGTTTGATTTTGCTTTCTTTAGGTGTTGGTTTATATCGAAAAAAAGAGTGGCCTTGCTGGCTGTGATTATATTACGATAGAGTGACAGGAGTTTCCACTCTGCATGGCAGCTCAATGAGGTCAAGCCTAGTTCGAACCTCAGACTGACTGACGATGTGCACATTGGTAGCGAAATGGACGATTTCCAAATAAGGCCCTCAATTTTGTTCCAATCGTAGTTCCACAGCAGAGGTTTTGCCTCCAATCCATAGAGGAAAACAGGAACTGCTTTGCCTACGTAGAATTTCTTGAGTGGTGACAATGAACATTTACAAAATTTTCCGTTTAAGTTTTTCATTTGCGCAATCATTTTCGAGGTCTTGTTGAGAATTGATGAGTTCACCTTGTTTGCAGTTGGATGGGCTAAGACTTCATATCCCAGGTATGTGAGCTCATCTACTCGGGGAATTTCCTCGTTGTCCAACACCCAGATCCTTGATGTTACCTTTTTTCTTGGATGTTTGAAAATCAGGACCTTGGATTTTAGTGGGTTGATTATTAGGCCATTTAACTTGGCATATTCATTGAGTTTGGATAAAAGATGTTGCAGTCCTAATGCTGATCCATCAAAAAGAACAAGATCATCCGCATAGGCCAGCCAGTGTAGTCTTCTGCTGTTAATCCTGGGACAGATGAGCGACGCCGAGGCCAGAAAGTCTCCAATGTCTGATAGAAATAGGTTGAAAAACAGTGGTGCACCCAAGCATCCTTGTCGTACCCCTTTAAGGACCTGGATTGCTTCTGATAGGTTTGCGACGTCATCCATCCTCACTCTAATCGTAGTATTTTTATGTAGTTCAACGAGCATAGCCAGCAGGGGGGCTGGAATTCCCCAGTTGTTCAGTTTCTGCCAGAGGAGTGATCTGTCCACCAGGTCAAATGCCTTGGACAGATCTACCCATGCCCCATACAGCGGCGAGCCTTCTTTCTCATTTGAGCTTTCGCTCAACAGGTTCAGTGTAAGGCCATTAAGGCTGGTAGAAAGACCCTTCCTGAAGCCTGTTTGGTGCAGGGGGAGAATCTCCTTTGAGTCCACCCATAGAGAAAGTTCCCTCAATAATATTCTCATGAATATTTTACTGTCTATATCCAAGAGGGCTATGGGTCGATAGCATGTTGGACTTAGCCTATCACCCCCTTTGAAGAATGGAATAATCACTGCGTTCTTCCACGACGGTGGAAAAGTTTTTTCCCTCAGGATTCCTTGAAAGAGATGAAATAGCATTTTTGACCAGAGTTTTGGCTGATTTTTTAACACCTGATATGTGAGGCCGTTCGGACCTGCTGCTTTCGAGGTAGAGGATGATGTTATGAGTTCTTCAATATCCTCTTCGGTAAATTCCAGAGACCAGGTGATGTTGCAGATGCTAATGTCTCTTGAGCCTGTTGCTTCGAAGTTCTTGGCCAGATGGTCTACCCACTTGTGTTCCGGCACTAAGTTGCAAAGAGAACTATTTTGGCCAGTTCCGAGTTGATTTAGAACTGCCCAAAAATTTCTGCAGTTATTTGTACTAAGAAGCAAAAGCATTCTCTCCCCATCCTCTTGTATTTTTAAATGTTTGTGATTCTTGGACCAGTTTCTATAAATTTGTTTGTTTTTTTTAAGTTTTTGAATACAGCCTAGAGGATCTTCTGCTCTGGTCTGTCTTATGCTTCGCAGTGTTTGTCGCAGAGTTCTTTTCCTTTTGAAAGTTTCCTCGTCGAAGTGATGGAGATGTGTCTGTTTCCCCACTATTTGTACTTCACTTGGTCGGCAAATGGACCATATAAACTTTCCGAATCTTTCTGGATGGCACTCTTCGGCCACTATTGAGGGATGAACTATTGCTAAATGATCATTCAAGTTTTCCCCCCCATGTTTGTACTTGACTACTTTCAGTTTCCCCTTAGAGCCCTCCAAGTCCTGTCTGATGCGTGGGTTTGTAGAACACTGAATTTCAGGAAAGTAGAGTTCCATCCTCGCGTGATCACTTCCCCCTTCCCAATCTAAGGTGAGATGATGTGGGTGCAGGGTAAGTGATGGTGAGGCGAAGATGTAGTCTATTATTGATTGCAACCTTCCCTGACGCCATGTTGGTCCGGGGTTGTCCGTACTGCTATCGTCTTCAGATATCATGTCGAGATCCCATGATTGAAAGAATTCCCACCATTGTTTACCTTTCTGTGTGGTACTGTGTTTAGGTGAGCTATTTCTCCTATTTCCTACACTAATGAGATCTGTGTTCAGTTCCCCTGCTACAACGATCTGTGCTCCTATGTGATTAAACTTGACCGTGGAGAATAGTTCATTTAGAGTTTCTATGTAGTCTCGGAGTTTGGAAATGGCTGGGTTCCAATAGATGTTTACCAGAATGAGATTGGCCCGGTAGTCGCTCTGTCCTGTCTCTGCTTTACAGGCCTGGATGCCCACTGGATTATTGCAGAGCGTAACCACATTTTTAATGGCGGAATTTTTGGTTGCTATTATCATTCCTCCTGCTGGTCTTCCTTTGGCTTTTTGAGAGGCCTTGAGGTTTTGCACTGTGAAGCCCTCTATCTCGATGGGGTTAGCTAACCATGTCTCCTGGAATAATAAGATATCATTGCGCTCTAAGAGGTCGTTTTTGAGTTGCTTTTTTTCAAAAAGCTTGGGCCTCTGGTGTTCCAGGAGACTAATCTAAGGCCCCTCCGACTAAAGACTGTTCTGCTCCTCGCCCAGTTTCTGGAGGATTTGCGAGATGATTTCTGGGAGTTTAGTTATCAGATCGTCTTTTAATCTGAGACCACTTGTTGCGTTGCTTTGGAGCCCTCTAGCAGTTCCGGCAGTACCCACAGCAGTGGGTGCGGATTCCTCTCCGGTCTGTTTATGCCACCGGTGATTTCCAGATATGCCTTCTTCCTCTGATTCATAAACCCAGAGCCCTTCTTTAGCCAGATCGTCTTTATTATTGATAAGCGCCTGTTGTGCCTTTCTTGAGGTAAGAGCTATCTCCACAAAGAATTTATCCTCCCTAAATGGGAAGGCTAGGTATTCAATGTCCTCTGAATCGAAAAGAAAGAGATTGTAATTCTTTTGAATTTCTGACAATAAGACGGATCTACAGAGTGATGTCTTTGTACTCTGATTCTCTAGTCTAAGCCACAATCTTGGGATTGTAAAGTTTGATGCCGCTACTTCCTCTTTTCCTGCAGTAGGGGTTTGTTGTTTTTTTTCGTTTTTCTCTCTTTCTCCATATTGAGGACACATTTCCAGGTTTTTAAATTTCCCGGACCCGTTCCAGCAGTCTACTTCACTGAATAAGAGGCTTGGTGATGTCACATCTTTGATGGCTGACACGGGAGATGTATTTTTTTCTTGTAATGCAGGAGCCTTTTTACCTGACGGTTTTAGGAAGATGGGGGCCATTTTTATAAATGCTTGCTTGGGCTCCCCGCTAAGTCCCTTTCTTGGTTCTTTATGTAAATTTTGTTTTAGAAATATTGGAGCAATCTTGATGTTTGTAGAGACCGGTGTACTTTTCTGGTTGTCGGAAGCTGCAGATAATGGAAATATAAGATCCGTTTGCATACCGAAGTTTGATGTTTGAACCTTGATTTTACTAGGACTCTCCCTGCCCGTTGAGCACGTCTTTTTGCCCTGGATTCTCTCAGGAGCACACTTGCTTACGAGGGCATCATGTACTTTTGATGTTTGTGAAGAGTTGGTTACTGGAGATGCAATAGCGATGGAATCAGCTGTCTTTTCAGCTGTGGGAGTAGTTAGATTTTTCAGGAATGTGTTTGTCCCTGCTTTCTTTTTTGCCTTGTTTTTCTGATTTTTGGGTTTCTTCGTTGTTCCACCTGAAGGTTGAGAAAAGGTAGCCTCTATTTGTTTGCCCCTTTTGTTCCTTTTGTGACATTTTTTCCTTCTCAATCTCTGTGGTGCCTCGATATTCTGATTTAAACTGTCGGTTTCCTTTTCTTCCTCCTCTTGGGTTTTTTGAGGGCTGTTGTTGATAACTTCTATATAGTCGATATCGACATTTGCCAGCCTTCGAAATTCTTCCAAGATTGAGTCTGACAGTGGTGTGTCATCGAAGAGATCTTTTGGCCCTTCTTCGTTTAGAGTCTTGTTCTGGTTTTGCAGTTTTTGAATTTCCGAGGGTATTATCTTTAAGAGTTCATGGGTGGTTGAATTACTTTTTGCCCCCTCCTTCAGTAGGCTTTGAATTTGGGCGATGTCTAGCCCCTGTTTGATGCCCTCTATTTGTGTTTCCTTTAGAATTGGAATCAGAATGCTATTCATGATATTGTTTACAGCAACCATAGATGATTCGTTTTTCGCAATTTCCTGCGACATTTCCAAGAGATGGCCTGCTTGTGTTTGCACCTCTGTTCTTAGGAGTTCGAACACTGAGACCAGAGAATTTAAAACATAGCTCAGGGCTGCCAGTGTGTTTTCAGATGCCATTGGAGGCCCTTCTGGTGAGATGGCCAATGGCTCTTCTTGTTGGCTATGGTTTCTCGGTGAGATTGCCCTGGTTCCTTGAGTTTTGTTTGTTGAGGTAGCGTTTGCTTCTGACCCCTCTGTAGGTGTATTTGTGACCGGGGTATTGGGTTTATGTGTTGATAATTGCCAGGTAGTGTCAATAATGTCCTCTAGGTCATTGGTACTCTTGTTCCTTTTCCTAGGGAAGTGATCGTTGATTCTTGTCTGGATTTTTTCAGTTGTCAGAGTGTACTCTAGCCCTCTTTTCCATATTTTTTGAATGTTAAGATTGGGGAATCTTCCCGCTGGAGTTTGTTGTGCGTCTATATGGGTTAGAGTCTCCTGTGAGGTTACTGGATCTGCGTCTGAGACAATAGATGCCCCCCTCCCTGGCTCGCACCCTGCCTCTAGGTAAGACCCATCTTGTACATCCATGTCTTCTTCAAGAGTTGAGCTGCGCAGTCTCATTACGGATGTTACAATTATTGTTTGATGGTGTTAGTGCGCGCAAGACGCGATAGTTATTTACCTGTTTGGTGCGCCTCAGACCGCCAAACAGCCGCACAACAGCCGATGGGCTTGTCTCCTGCCGGGCTTAACGCCGCGAGGGTGGTAAACTCCGTCCTTTGAGTCCGCCCCAGACCACGTGATCAGATCACGTGTCCAAACGAAGCCGCGCCTCCTCCAGGAAGCGCGTTGCAGTGGTCGTTGCTGGCAAGAGTCTGGGAGAGAACTCGCAGTGCCAGATAAGATGCAAAAGGTAGGTCCGCTTCCAATCTCAGCGCTTTTGTGACTGAGAATTTTGTGACTTATATATTTTTTAAACAGGTTTTGGAACTATTTTAAATCTTTAATTTGTGGCATTGCCATTCAAAATGGTTAATCTAATATGTTATTTTACTTATTTTTCTGTTATTTTTCATCTTGGCAGTTTTTACTATTTACAATTATAACAGTTAGGAACTTGGTTTTATGTACATCTTCAATTTACCTTCTACAGGTTTTCCTTTCTTTGTTACACCAGGCGTGTTATCTCAACCAACTAACCCTACAAGTATCTCTTCTTCCATCAACCTAATGCTTAAAGAGTTCTATAAAATGCATCAAATACCCTCAGGTGCCTATGTGCTGTAGAGGATGAGGCAGCAAGCACATCTCTGAATAGAGAAAAATAAATATTTAAGAGCTTGTCAAAAGAAATGTTTTGATGTGCTTCTGAAAGTTCTGCAAATTGGTCTCCTTTCGGAGTGCAACTGGGAGGGTGTTACAAAGTCTGGAAGCATTGACTGTATAAGAGTGACCACCATGTCTTCCTTTCAAAAATCTACGGATGATCAATTTCCTTTCTTGATTAGATTTTAGCGAGCAAGGGGGAGCGTATAAAGTAAACCTAGAAGCTAATGTATTAGAGTCAGATGAAGAAAGACTCTAATTAACCAAGCACATGCTCTTGAAGATGATTCTATTTTTAACAGGGAGCCAGTGCAGAGACTGCAGTGTTGAAGATGTTTAATTGAATGTTTAGGGGCTCCTAGGTATATGATATTATTGAAATCTACCCTGGATGAAACCAGAGCACTCATTATCTGCACTGCATGGATCATAACAGTGGCTAATGTGGTTTTGGAGCAATTGGTAGGATCTTTCTTCTGTAGAGCGGACTGGAGGGCTGTGGAGCAGACTGGAGTGCGTAGAATTGCGCGATTGACATGGAATGGTTTGGAATGCATGGAACGTCCGATGAGCATATAACCCACCATCTCACATCACTACGCTTACTCTCTTCTTTACACCACCACTCAACTAGAACACAGAGATGCTATGACACCATTCGGTATAACTGTTCTCCTACCAACATCTGCCTCATACTCCCCATCACTCTAACCAAACACTGCTGGTTACTCACCCCCCAGCCAGGCGTTCTCCTCAGGCCTAACGCAGCCACAATCGGTCTGGATAAATCCTGCCAGAACGAACACATACTCTTGACCTCTCAACACCCACACCTACCGCTAGGAAGCAGCTATTACATGAATATTGCAACAGCTGCACACATACCCGGTGCTCACACGCACCTTTGACTCTCTTTACTCTCTCTACTGACCTGAACTTCGGTTCCCAAGGGCGTTCAACCTACCAGCGCCTTCAGACCATACCAGTGGTATATATGGTGCTATATAAATGCAAAGTAACATAACATAACATTACAAATATTTGATTAGAAAAAGAGAGAAAAGGGATAGTATGTTCAAGCTTTTTAATCAGAAAGAAGCAAGATTTCGTAACGGATGCAATTTGGATGCCTAATGTCATAGGTGTACTGCCAAAATAATAATGATATACTTGATTCTTAACTGCTGACTTAGGTTCTGGGCAGTGCCCAAAAGATATGATATTATATGACATTATAGGTTATTTATAATGCCTTTAATACCCAGAGGTTTCTAAGCGCGGAACGGCGTTCAAACCTGTCTGGCTCCATGTCGTCTTGCTTCCAAGGCAAGCATGTTGCCGCTGAGCTATCCTCCTGAGACAAAGAGTCAGGCTAATAGGACAAGAATAGAAAATAAGGTCTCTCATTCACTATTAAAATCTCTATTTTATCAGGGTTGATTTGTGTTCATTTTGGTCCATCCATTGTTTAATAGATAGAAGACCGTCTCTGATTTTGACAGGCAAGGCATCAGGGTCTTCAGTGAGGTCAACCCGAATTTGAGTATCATCCGTCTAATTGAAGAACTTTAACCAGGATTGCTGCAAGATGTCCATCAATGGAGGGATATATATATATTGAAAATGTTTGGTGACAAGGCCGACCCTTGGACTCCACAGGGCAAAGAGGAAAAGTGGGAATAAAATGGACCAATTATGATTTGTTGACCCCTAATTGTACGAAAGGAGCAAATCCATTTAAGAGCAGTACACTGGATGCAAAGCTCATGATGATGAGTGATGAGAGCTGGTGTAGGTTCTACTGGCATAATAGACACAACCTCGAACTATCACCACAAGATAATGATACCTGGTCAAAATTAGCTTTGACTGCACATCTCTATCACGCCGCTTTTCCAAACAACGAGTTGGTGGCAGATCTCTCTCCGCTGCAGGGGTCTCCCTCTGTAACAGCCTTCCTGCCCCCCTGAAACTTGAGGAGAACCATCTCCGGTTCCTGAAGCACCTCAAAACCTTCCTCTTCGCCTCCGCTTTCTCTCCCCCTCTCCCCTGCTAAAGTTACTAAACTGCACTGAATCTGCAACTGGGCCAATCACCTTCTCGGTCCTTGGCCCAGCCACTCTACCCTGCACTGCCTCCATGGCACCCCCTGCACTACTTTAATAATAATAATACTTTAATGTGATACAGATTGAAAGTAATTCAAACTTTACACATATTACAAATTACATAGAAAAATAAGCTCTTTACAAATATGAAAATAAATATATACATCAATACATAGTTCCTTTACAAACATCAAAATTACTTCAAAGAGAAAGCAAAGTAAAATACAAAATGCTATATAGCCAGTTATCCTTGGCTACATGTTAGCACACACATTGTGATGGTTATGCAGGAGTTATACACCCCTACCAGAGACATCATGCCTCTATACCCATTAGCTGTGTAGGAGAAGAATTACCTCTTGCCGATCAGAGTCACTCGAATATTAATAAAACCTTCCTGTTAGGACATTTTAAATCAAGGCGCCCATAACTTTTTCGATCTGTAGCCATACATTATACAATGCAATATAAAGATGCATGTTAGAAGTATTAGTACAATAAAGCCAGAATTGTCTTTCACATATAGTTTGCAGGTCGTGCACAAATTCCCCAAGATATTTGGTAATTGAGGGTCCCAATACAGAGCACTCGGTTAGTAGATGCTTGGCGGTCTCCAGGCATTCAGGGAGGTTACATAAACGACATACTCGCTCAGCAGTAGAGATCTTTTTCCTGGCTCCTAAATTATACAAAGTCGGTAATTGCTCCAAGCGGAATAGAGTAATAAACCGTCTGAGCCTTATGGAGGGGCAGAGGTACAAATAGGCTTGAGGTTTCATAAAATTATAGAGTCTATATTTAACAAAAGCACATGACTATAAACTACTCAAGTGTGAGAAGTTCTCCAACCAGTCCCAGAGGTCTACCTTTTTACCAAGCGCTGTTAAAACGTCCTGGGAAACAGTTGCCCCTCTATGAGTCCAACCTATGTCTCTGAGAAATTTGATCATATCTTTCTGGAGGGGGGAAGTGGTATCCTTTTTACTCACTTCTTGATGTATGATAGCCAATAACGGGTTAGGAGAACTGCTCTTCATCTTGAGATAGAAGCCCGCCCTCTTTTTAAGTACCAGTGCTTTGAGTGAAGGAAGACCCAGCTCAAGCCTAATCAGGGCCATAGGGACACTTGGAGGTAATCCCAGAATACATCGCCAAAATTTTCCCTCCATCACTTCCAACCAGGCCAGGTCGAATGAAGTAAGGGCTTCTAGCCCATACGTAATCATGGGCGCAAACACTTGAATGTATAAGTGTCTCGTCCCCCATAGGGTAAAACCGGCCTGCTTGCAGGTGAATGACGCAATTAAGGCTGTTACTTGCTGCGCCCTAGTTATTCGCCCATGTCTGCACAGGGAATAATCGCCCAGAGGTTCAATTTCAACACCTAGATACCGATAGGAAGGGGAATATAGTATATTGTTATTATACACCCAGAGCTCAACTTGGGATACTCTTTTCTTCGTAAATCTGATCACCTTTGTCTTGTCTAGGTTGATCGACAAACCATTGATCTTAGCATATTCCCATAGAGTCACCGCAGAGCGCCTAATACCAGCTATAGTGTTATCAAAGATGACCAGGTCGTCTGCATATGCTAAGACTGTGAACGGTGCTTCCCCCATTTTGGGTGGGCAGTTATTTGCCTCGGCCAGTGCAAATGGGATATCATAAACGTATAGATTATACACTAGGGGTGCTGTTACACATCCCTGTTTTACCCCCCTGTTCTGTCTCACCTGTCTAGTCATAGTGCCCTCTTGGTTTAATCTGAGGCACACCGTGGTATTATAATGTAACTGTCTTAGATAGTGGAGGAGACCTGGTGGACAACCCATTGCTTCTAGCTTAGTCCACAGCCTAACTCTTGGGATGGAGTCAAAGGCAGCCTTGAAGTCAATGTATAGTGCATAGGGCGGGGGCTGTCCCTTGCTAAGCGCCCGCGTTCGGAGCGTATCCATCACCCACAGATTGTGCGTGGTAGAGAAGCCACGGCGAAAACCACATTGGAATTTGCTAAGAATGCTGGTGTGTTCTACCCAATTCTGCAGCTCCATAAGCAAAAGTGCTGAAAAAAGTTTTCCCGTGGTATCAAGCATGGAGAGGAGCCTATAGTTATTTGGATCCATGCGGCTACCCTTTTTGAACACCGGCACCAATATAGCCGTTTGCCATGAGCGGGGAGTCGTCCCCTGGGCTAAGACCTTTTTGAAAAGTATAGAGAGGAGGTGTGCCCAAAAAGCAGAGTGGTTCTTAATAACTGCATTGGCCAACCCATTGGGGCCAGGAGCTCTGGAAGCTTTCAAGGTGGCTATTTTATTAAATATGGCCTCTTCCGAGACATCAAGGGGCGGAGGAAAGGGAACCTTCGCTACTGATGTAATTGGATCATCCACCTCTCCAGAATTACGATCTAATACAAATTTTACCCATGTTTCCTCACCAATGGGGTTATCTAAGTGGCCCTTGACCTTCTCTCTGTTCTCATTTAATAGTAGCCATATATTACGCGAGTTTCCAGAGCAAATGGTTTTAACAAGCTTTTGATTTCTGATATTCCTCTCTATTGTTCTAATGTTCCTAATACAAGCTCTGTATTTATTTTTGGCTTTTCTGACTTTGTCGTAATAGGTGGCTCCCACTATATGCAAGTGCTTAAGACCCCGCAACTCTGCTCTTAGCCCTCTCTTGGCGTCACATATACCCTTATTATAAGGGGGAGTAGAACCTCCCAGTTTTATCATGTGACTTTTTTTTATGGTGGCATGGAGACCCGAGAATCCCAGGATCCATTCTTCTATTTCATTTGCGGTCATCTGTTCGAAATGAGGAAGAGACCCCTGGGCGGGAGATGAAAGTGCTTCTGTAGCCACTCTAATGTTTCTCTCCGACCATACTATTCTGGATCCTGCGCAATTAGTTTGAATATTGCCAATGTTCAAATGAGTGGCGGAGGGGAGAGGGAGACGGAGAGAGCAAAGAAGTAACGCATGGTCGCTCCAATTATTGGGTATAACCCTCATGTCAGTAACTATGGACTGCATTTCGGGGCACATAAATATATAGTCCAAAGTGCTAAATGATGTGCCATTGGACCATGTGTGTTTCCCTAGGCCGGTCACCTAATGTTCGACCATTAATCATGGTTAATTCCCAGGTCTCAAACAGTTATAACCACCCTAACCCTTCGCTCTCCCTTTTCCCATGAGACATCAAGCATATTTCGCTCAGGACGGGGTTAGGAGAAACCAGTTGATCGCCCCTCATATGGCAATTAAAATACCCCATAACCACTACTGCTAAATTACCAGACCTTTGTGTCCAAGATGACAATAACTCATGAATAGCCTCTTGTAGTGGTTCTCTTGACAACGCTCCAGGGGGATTATAGAGGTTAATCAATAAGAATCTACTTTGCCCATTTTCATTTGGATAGTCCACCTCAACCGCCAAAAGGTAATCAGCGGCTTTGGACTGAATCTTCCGAGAGTTGACCGTCCCCGTGAGTAAACCCCCATATGGGCGACCCTTGTCCCCTCTTTTGGCAAGTGACTGATATACTACAAAACCATCCAGCAATAGTGGATTCAGTGTCCATGTTTCCTGGAGACATATGCAACTATGCTTAGACAGCAAGTCCACTGATCCCTCTGGCCTCAGGAGATGGACAAAGCCTCGACAGTTCCACGAAATAAGAGAAAAGCTTCAATGGTTCTGTGTGATTCGCGGGAGAGCTTCCAACAATGTTTTAAGAGCTTGCTGTATTTCAGTCATCGCCGAATTTTCCAGTGCCACCAGATTGGCCAAGGGGGCTTGTATATCAGTGGTCTCAGTGGTCTCAGTTTCCTCATTTGAGTCCCTCTCCTGTGGATCAACATCAATGGCAATATCTACCGCTATCAGTTCTTCTTTAAATTTTCTAATCATTTGTGCAGAAGCCAAGAAAGTACAATGTATGGCAGAGACATGGGAGTTAGGGACCTGTAGGGGTTCAATAAACAAGAAGTCATCAGATTTCATAACTCGAAGTTGAAGAATATAGTGGAGTCTAGTTAAAAATTCTGATCGCGACAACCAGGGATTTTTTCCACTAGGATAGAGGTTCTTGATGTAGCAGATGTGACTCAGATTACATTCCTCATCTGAGCTTCTTTTGTACGGGCCGTGTTGGCTCAGGTGTTTCTCCTGTTCCGCCTGGCCCTATGGGATCTTCAGGAAATAATGTAGCACTGTAGTCTAGGTCTTGCTCAGAGTCCACCCGTGAGACTTCATCTAGATCCACCACACTAGACTTCTCTCCCGGTACTAGCCAGTCTGACAAAGGCCCCTTTGCTTTTATAGCTCGAGCTGCAGCTCGTGCCATTCTTTTTCTGGCTTTTTTAGAGCGAGATTCCGGGGCTGATTGAGGTCTCACGATAGGGAGTGGGGCGTTCGTTGATACTTTCTTATTTTTGAGTGCCCTTTTGGCTAGTCTACGTTGTTGTCGTGTGGGAAAGGTCCCAGGACTTTGTGCAATCTCTTGATCTTCTACATTTGCTACTGAAAGTTCCTCAACTAGGGCGTTGTCCTTAGGGACAGGATGCTCGGCAGCTTCTTCAATAATCTTATCCGGCTCTTCCATCTCTTCCACAATATGAATTGCATCCGAAAGGTTCGCTTCCACCTCGTCACGAGGGAAGTCCTTAAGCTCCAATGCCCTCGTAATGGTGTTAGTATTTGTCAATATACGCCCTGACATTTGCAAGAGTATTTTAAGTGCAAATTGTAAAGAGGCTACTGACGATTGGAGCTTGGTTATTGCCGTAATTTTGGCGTGCGGGCTGTTATCCTCTTCAACCTCGTTTTCAGGGCCATCCTCCATGGAGGCCATCGCTAGATTTGGAGAAGCAGATAGGTGACCACAACTGGCCTCATAATTAAATACCTCCAATGTTGTACTGATGCTTTCTTTTTGATGAGTTAAATTGTTAGCTGCCCTCTGTGGATTCTGCGATGCCATACCTCTCTGAATACTCAGACAGAGGTCAAGTAATGAGTTGTTATCAATATCCTCAAAATTCGTGGAATTTAGTGAGATGCTGCCATTAATGCCTGGTACAGCTGTTTCCTCATTTATTGTTGAATTTATTTCCGGTGGTGGATTCACACCATAAAAGTCTGTAATAGCTCCTTGTGCCACAGGCACTGGATTTATTGAATTCTTCTTGCATTTTTTGCCTTTCTTATTGTTCTCCTTGCCTTCTTTCAATGGTGGTGTCTTGCCTTTCCGCAAGTTGTAATTCGACTGGGGAACTCTTTTCCCCCGCTGCATGTCCACAACGTGACAACACAATCCGTAGGAAATTTCTTTGTCAGAGTCCTACTTCAATGATAGCAGTACTACTCGGTGCACCACCCCAGAACGGTCACTTCCAGGACCAATGCTGGGTGTGTCGACGGTCAGTACAGTTCACGTGCCAACTGCCCTGTACCCCTCCAATTCCCCACACACCCCTACTGTCTGTTTTCCAGTACCCTAGGGGAACGGTTATCAGGGATATCAGGGATACTAACCCCACCTGATCCCACCTCCACACTCCCACTCCTCGCTGTCACTCCTGCTCTGGTCTCGCTGTTCTCCCGGCCGGTGCAACGACAGCGCAGTGGTGAGTGGGTAGGTCAGAGAGGGTGGGTGTGGGGTACCGGCGGGATACCTGAGGCCAAATACAGTAGGCCACTAATTGGTGTTTTACAGGTCAGCTATGCAGAGAGCCTCCTTTCCTCCTTGCCTCCCTGTATCAAGCCGCACCTCGCTTTCCACTAAACACACAGTGAGGCCGCTTCCGACACAAACACTCAGATAGCCAGGACAAATGGTGTTCATGAGGTACGTGGTTGGAACAACGGGCGGTGCACTAAAACACTCGGGCACCGCAGGAAGTTGGGGGCACTACTGGGGGCTAGAGGCAGGAAGCTACAACACACGCCTCCACTAAGCACCTCAACAGCAGTCCTAGCCCTAGGTCTGGACCAGGACACGGACCACTAGCCCAGCACCTAGCCCAGCACCTGCGTTCAACACCCACCGCTGCCGAGCAACACAGTCATACACTCTCACTCTGTATCCTGTCTGTATCCTTACAGCCCCTCCTTCCCAGCACTTATCTGCACTTACTCGCACTGCCACTGGCTGGCCCTTGTTACTTTCCTGTATGCTATTACTCTGTACTGCACTTTCCCCTCTCCCTTTCCCCTTGCACTTCTCCCTTTCCCCTCCTCCCTTGCACTTGCGCGATCTGAATGACACCTGGCCTAGTCGGATCGTTGTATGTCTCCCCTTGTTTCCCCCCCCTGCCTCGTCACGCCTTGAAACACTTGTGTATAGGCCCGTTATAAATACCATATCATATCATATCATATCATATCATTGAAACGTGAGACGAAAAGATAAAGGATAATGGAATTCAGTGGTGCTTTGTTACACAGTTTGGTCCCAAAAACCATTGCTAAAATCAGAGGTTTTATGCCAAATATTGGTAAAAATGTAATTGCTGGTCTAGGTAAGCATTCACACCCTGATGAGGGGTAATGTCAGACATTATATGTCTGGAAGCTTGACTTAACAAAGCAAGGGCTGTTAAAAAGTTTATAGAGCCCCTAAACCCTGTCATATTCCCCTGGGCATGCTAAAGCTTTTAGCTCCTGTCTAGGTCTTTGCCCACCCCAGAAAAATAGAGAAAAGCCAAAAAGATGTATGCACCTTTTCCATGGGACACATTGGTATGACATTGGTTGCATGTGGAAAGTCATGCTGACACAGGGAATGAGAGAAGTGAAGCCAGGGAGGCTCACGCAGCAAGGAGAAGCAAGGAAAGGCACACCTGAGCAGAGTAGCAATACCTGGAGCAGCATCAAAAGTTCAAAATGGTGCTGCAGCCTGGAGAGACCTAATAGACCATTCTGATTGGTGGCTGCACCCAATGTTCTGAAAATGATGCTAATACTAATTCTCGAATGAACACGTGCTGAATCTTACGCCATACTGTAGGCAAAAGCTACTCCGCAGTTTTATGTTTGTTGGTGAATTATGACTTAATAAACGAAGGTGCAAAAACAAGGATGTGCAGATCAGATGGATTCTAGCTCCATTTGTTGGGCCTCATCCCCTTCAGTTTTGTTGTTTCCCTTTGTTCTGGCACAACAGGCAGACACATGATGGAATCAAAACGCTGAGTAACTACGACCAGTTATGACTAATTCAAAACATTTTCATCCAACAAAGTTTACCTAAGTGGCAACGGTATGCACAGATGTACACCAGTGCAACCTGTCCCTCGAGTCCAAAGGTACACCTCATTGTTGATGCACAGTGAAGACGAAACATTTTTAGGGTTGATTGTCCACTAAGCCGTTGGGTATGGACTTCCCTTATTGTGGTGGGTTCAAATATGGTTTACATTTGGTGTCTCGCCTTCTGTAATAGCATGGCAGGCAAACATGAGGGGGAGGTCCGGGCAATTGCCCATGGCTCTGATCGGTTAACTGTTTTTTCATCCTTCGCTCTTCAATGTTGCAAATTAAATGGTTTAATTCGTGGCTTTTAGATAGTGTTATTGAGTCACTGCATTTGTCAGCAGCAAAATAAATATATGCAGCTGATCATGAAATGCATTAGCAAAAAGTATGCTAACAATAGATTGTTATACTCCATTTACTAGATATGAAATTCAGTACAGAATTTCTGTTTACTGAAAGCTTCCTGTGACCCACATTTTGACTTCTCTTAGAAATCACTAGGATCCTGACCTACGTGTTGTGAAAGCCTAGCCCCCTGAAATGTCCAAAGATCAGTTCATGGACATATTTTCCTTTTAATCCTATACTTTTATGTTCTGCTTAATTCACACTGTAGCAGTTATGAAATAGATTTCTGAAAATGACAAAGGGAAAATATTGATGGAGACAAATCTTCTTTAAAATGTTTGCTAGTGTCTTGAGATTGGGTCTGATGGCTCTTACATTTGTTAAAGCAATGCTCTCCTCTGAATACTCACTGGTGCTGAAAAAAAGAGATTAAGATACTATACCTGTATTCGTAAATTATTCGAGTGTAGGGATTTCCATTGCATCCATCGGATCCACGCACACATTCTCCTGCAAAAAAAGGAAACAAACTGATAAATTGCACCTTGGAATGGATGCCACTGAAATTGATGAGGCCAATAACCATATTGCATTTTACATCAATGATTTGCACTACCTCTAAGAGAATCTGCTACTCTCTATCTCAAAGCCGTTCCTCTCTTCTTTCTTCCTCATCTAATTCTGAGTGCATATGGTTTGTACCACCTATTAATGTACAGCACGGTGGCGAAATCAATTCATAAATCAATACATACTAATACAAACATACAGTGAATGGAACCTAATTTAGTTGGGCACTTTGTCATTTTCTAACCGGGTGTGACTTGGTAATTTCATGTGTTGGCTCACCAATATTACTGATAACAAAACATTTATTTATTCAAATTGGGGGATATTGGCATGAGCAAGATTGTATGATGTAAGTTGGAAAGTGATGGGGGCCATTTCTCCACTTCAGTAACTCCATCAATCGCTGGATTTTTTCTATACCCCATTATTTACTCTCCAGTACTGCCCTGCAGTATCCTGACCAGATGCTTCAAGTCTGCCCCTCTACCGCAGCAACCACGAAGAGTAGATTGTGTGTGTGTTTCCACACATTTATTTTTTTTTAATTCTTTTTTTTATTCAAAATGCTTTTGGATAATGAATATGACCTTTTGCATGTACAAAACAATTTAAAACACACTACAATAAAACAAGAATAAAAACATACATGTCATTTCACATAAGTAATTTCATTTCAAATTACCACAGCATCCAAATACATACACATAACATACTAGCTTGTGCAAGTTTTCCATACAAGTAACCACATTTCAGACTTCTCATGATATCATCCCATGAGTATAGTTAAAGTAAGAACGTCTCGTTTTAGTAGTGGCAGTATTTTATCCCAAATGTGCATTGCAGCCGCTGCAATTACTAAAGACTCATCACTCATTATAGTTGCCCAGAATGTGTATTTTTCTTTACTTTCGGTAGACACACAAAACCTATTGCAGCTATCTAAGTAGTATCGATGTACAAACGTACAGCTTGTCAGTATGTGATGACTGGTTAACATTTATTGGCTGCATAATCGGCATAACCTATGTTCTAAAGGTATACTTATCCAGGCCCCTGTATATTCCAGGATTGGTAACACATTTAACAGTAGGTACAGGATAAAGCGCCACCATTGTTGTGTACATATTTCTGTTAGGTAACTGCGTGGTCTCATCAGTATAAAACCCTGTGACCTAAATTCTTGATATCGTCTTTTACTTGTTAAGCTATCGGCAGTCCTTACCCAGTCCCAGCTAAGCGACTGTATCTTCACAATAGCCAGCACTGTTCATATCCGCTATCTCTAAACCAATGTTTGTCAGATGATCTTGAACCGTATTTATCGAATCAAGTTGTGCCAAATTTCTCTTTCGAAAGCACACATGCGCGGCAAACATGGGCAACATACTGGCTGAAGATTGCGTCTGCTTGGATTGTTTTATATTCATTAGCAATTTGCATCGACCAAGCTGCCACCTCGTATAAAGGGACAACTCCAATCTTAAAGCTCCGACTGGTACTCCTACTGGGAGGTTTAGCAGAAATCTCAATATTTTTCCATCTAGGGTGTCAAGCCATCCCACCTGCTTTTCCGTAAGTATTTCAGTCCCATCCAAAATACATGGCAAAAATGACTTTAGATAGACCTCTAAAAGGCCCTGTACAGAGCTACCACTACCTCTGTTTATCTAGCCCTTTACTACCTGCCATCTACGAGTGTCTTTCAGTGTTATATACATCTTTTATTTTGCGGGACTCGGGCATCATAAAACGCAATCCCAAATATAAGTAGTTATCCACTACTTCCAACTTTACCTCACCAATATGCCACCTATACCCAGAAGTATGGCGTCCTTTAACCTGCAGTTGTACAACCTTGGTTTTGCTATGATTAATCCATAGTTGATTCACCTCCGCGCATTGGGCCAGTGTGTCCATGGATCACTGCAGACCCACCGGAGTATGGTACAACAAGACCGTTTCATCTGCATATGCGATTGATGGCACTGCCCTCGCACCAATTCGTGTCGGGAAACTGCCACACACAGTCAATGCCTCACCCATGTCCGCCACATAGAGGTTAAAGAAGTGGGGTGCCAAAACAAACCCCTGCGTGAGTCCTATATTTGCGCGCATGGGCGCAGTGACTGCACCTTCTTGGGACAATCTAAGACAAACTGTAGCATCAGTGTAGAGTATTCTAATACAGTGCAACAAATGTTTATTGATACCCCAGCCTTCGAGTTTGGTCCAGAAAATTGATGTTACAACACATTTGAAGGCTGTTGTATAATCAACAAAACAGGTACAGTGCCCTGTCCTGGCCCCCCAAAACATCTGCTGCCAACAGAGTGCCCACATAGTGCCTGAGCAGCCTTTTCTGAAACTAAGCTGCAGGGGTCTCAATAACCTTTTTTTCTCAGCGCAGCTGGTTAACATCTGCAGCAGGATGGTGGCAACAACCTTGTATCCAACATTGAGAACAGCCTAAAATTGCGTGTCTGGGCACAATCTCATTTATTATAGACTAGTATCAATATGGAATTACACCAGCTCAAGTATAGCCCCACAGCTATAATATCGGCATACATGGCATTTAAGAATATCGCCCAATAATAAGGACTATTCCTTAGGACGACTTTCGATAAGCTGTCTGGTCCTGGGGCACGAGAGGGTTTCAACTTAAGTAGTATGTTGAATTTTTCCTCCTCACTGGTCTGAACCATATAATTCACTTGCTAGCCTGGAGTTTTTTACTGATACCAGTAAATAGCGCCTTGGTTAACGCCAGGGTCGGAATGAGGCCCATAGACTTGCACAGCATAACAGTAGTGAATATACAGTCTTAACACTAAGAGTATCTTCCCCTCGTCCAAGCCACTACTTCAAGAAGGTTCTCATTTGTGCTCAGAACGAGTGGCTCCAATTGAAAGTTACGTAGTAATTCTGTCCATCTATGTCCCTTTTGGAGTGACTCATAGATATGTTGTGTAAATACAGGAATGGATCCTTCAGTTGACACCAGACCATCATCGATCCACCATTCATTCTCTACTGAAATGCAGTGTGCATTAATGTCTCCTGATACCAGGATTTCCCTGCTTGGGTTTTTTTTTTCTTTCCATACTAGCAGGTGCTTTTCTACACACACTCACAGTTACTTAGTACCACCACCTTCAGGCAGATCATATATATTCACAACTAATATGCTCTTGTTAACTTTCAACAGGCTACTAAGCTCCATACGAAAACAGCCAGTACAGTCCATATCTAAATCATATCATTTCGCATTTAGATGATTTTTCACCACGATACATAGCCCCCCGCACCTCCTTAGGTTTTCCTATATTAGATTGGGTTGCCGGTAGAACAAATATCTGATACCTGTCCATCTGTATGGTAGTCAATAGCCAGGTTTCCTGCAGTATAAAGATTTCAACAGAGTTCAAGGCATCTGTGCCCTCAGCATAGAAGGTAAAAGATCTGCAACCTCGAGTGATCGAGGAAAGTACTTAAAGGCTTATATCAAACTCAGGTAGTCAACCGCTGGGCCTTCTAGCACTGGAATCTAATTTCTAGTTGTCTGCATCTGTAACAGAGTCCTTGCCTTTTCCCAGTTTACAACTTGCTTTTTTATTCCTCCAAGGATCCCCCTGGCTGGTTGTCCCTTTTTACCTTCCGTAGTATATAGTGGTGTCCTGAATCTACCCTCTTTGTATCACTCTGTTGTACCTCTATGATAAAAACCATGGCCCGCAATTCCTCGGCTGAAGATAATAATGTTTCTACTACAAGCAGACTTACAAATGTAACTACTACTTTCTCTGGCTATACAGTGAGGGCAGTTTCACTTTTTTAATGTCCTGCAGCACCAGGAGTCTCAGAGCACCAACACACGATGGAACAAGTGCATTAAATTGCCTCTATTAAGAAAAGGGCTATTACTTGTTGGTTCCAATTCTTCAATATGTATGCTGAGTGAAATACTCTTCATCACCTTAAGCTTAGTTTCTCGTATGTCAGGGGCATAATACCTAGTGACGCACTCGTGATCCTTGAATTTCTCAATTCCCAATGGCCTAGTTTGAGCAGACATTATTTGCGGCTGCAGATTATGGTCTCAGAGATAACTTACAATTTCTAAAGAGCTTTGATCAGGGAGGTCGGGGAGAGAGGATGGTACTTGAGCGCATCCAACCTGCTTGGGACAATTCAATCGAATTCCAGCAGTAACCTGCCATTTCTGGTTTCAAATGCTCAACCCCCTCTCTTGTTCACCTCCCTTGTTTCCATTTCCTTCCTCACCTGCATTTGCCATTGTGTCCATTTCTGGAAACTGGAGCCATTTATCTAACTCTCCAGTCTGACCATATACCGTCTGTTGTTTATGTTTGCTTATGGGCAAACCCTGTGGCTCCGCATTAACCTTCCCAACCGGCAATCTGTGGGTAATAATTGCCAATGATCCCGCTTTTACTGGTGTCTTTGTTGGTAACTTATTCTTAAGTGCTGCTGTTTCGGTAGTCTTCTGATTACATTTTATTTTCTCATAATATTTCCAAAGGTACAAGGGGCACTGTTACAAAACTTGTAATTTGTTGTATTTCTGGGTTATCCCTCAGGCAGCTATAATCAAGGAGAACTGATTGTTGTCGTTTCGCCGGGCCATCAGATATTATAGAGGGTGGCGAATCTAACATACTGGATTCTTATTCTGAATTCCCAGTAGCATTGCGATGGTATCTTTCAGGGATGCCGTCTTTAATTTGCTCCAGCTCCTTGCCACTTTTCATCAAAATTATGTTCCCCACTCTAGCCAATATTTGCTTCATGGTCTTCTGCTCATTTGCCATAGACGAGCACAGCCCAAAAATTGCATCAACGTTTATCGCCACAGTATTCAAACTTGGGTTAAAACTTGCTTGACGCTGGTCTGTAAAATCATCTGAAGTGTCAGTGGTGTTATCAATAGTAGTAGGCACTGATACATCCAACACAGTTGGGCAATAGCTACCAGATTGGGGGTAGATGAAAGATTTGTACTTAGTATTTGTGTCAGAATCATTGAATTTGCCTCCAGTCCTCCCATCAATGCTCTACACAAGTGCAGACACATGCTTAATAGCGAATTATTGTAGTCTATGTTTGTCGTTGAAATGGGTGAAACTGCAAGTGCTGCTGGACATGAAGGCGGTACTAGCATGACTATTGGGAAAAAAATTGTGATCCTTTCACTTTGTACACGAGACTTGCTACCAATTTGTTTCCTTCTTGCTGCATTGGTTCTTTCAAAGTTATTCACATTTGTGCTATTCGACATTCCAGTCTCAAGTCCCACATTTGTTGTTCTGATGCTATTTTCATTTAGAGTTGTCTTTGCCTTTTCCCGTGGAGGTGGATCAATAGCCAGTAATGTGTTTGTCATGCTCCGAGTTTCGGTCATGACCCCCTCCTGTACTCGCTTGTTTATTTCTTAATGTATGTAACTGTTGCTTATTGCGACTGCATAACACGTGCACTCTGGGTCACGGATGTTTTATGTTTCTTTGCTTATTTACTGCAGGCTCCAGATTGATCAGTTTTTCTCAGCACCGTCGTGTAGTGCTCGGTGTCCAGCGACGCTGTAGCAAAATGTTTAGTGAAGCCGAAATGGGAGCCCGACTTCCAGCTTCCAAATTCCCAATTGTCCAAACACTCCCAACACACTACTTCACTCACCGTGCCACACTCTGCGCCGGTGCCGAGTATTTGGATTGATGGTAGTTCCTCCTCCAAGTCAGTAGCTGCGTAAAGTTTGCTGCCAACACTGCCTTCTCCCAACACACGGCTTCACACACTGCGCTACGCTCTGCGCCAGTATTGAGTATTTGGAGTGATGATAGCTCCTCCTCCAAGTCAATAGCCACAAAGAAAACACTCCAGGAGCTACGTAAAGCTTGCTGCTAACACTACCTTCTCCAACACACTGCGCTTGCACACATTTATGATAAAACCAACAACACCTATAGAGGCAATGACTGAAAAACAAAGGTTTTGCATGATAGAACCTTTTTTCCTAGTTTGGTCATTTAACAAGATACAGAATAGGGGTCCCAATAAAGTGAATGACCATATGATGAAAGCTATTTTTATGAGTACTGACAATATACAGTAGTGTAGGTACTTAAAACCTGACATATAGATTAAGGCTGCATGTTAGTAGTATAGGGGAACTAGCTAAGGCTGTTGAAGGTCATCATTAGTATCCACTCGCACACTTACAATGTTGGAACTCTCCTACGTTGCCAAAGGTTGCAGGGAAACTGGACCTATTGTTGCTTCACCTGTCAAAAATATGCACCCTGTGTTGATCATAAAAACACACATAACAACAAAGGTTATTGGGTCCAGCCTCCTTATTGTTCAGTGTATCAGTATTAGGTTATAGTGCTAGGCAGGCTTCTTGTTCTACTGCACAGGAAACGTAGGAGACTAACAATGTCCCAGCAACACCGTCCCTCCAAGGGAGCCAGTATCCCGCTAACTGGGTATGGTGCTTAGCTCCCTTTGTGCTTTCATTCTCAATATGAGGATTATAGCGGCTAGAAATCTTCTTTCTATACTTTTCACTCTCCAGGGTATAGTTCCCAGGACAATTTGCATCCGCTTTTCATTCACAGGGTTACAACATTCACCACACACTGCTCCCAACTTGCTCTTCACTCTATATCCAGGTGAATATTGTCTCAGTGTGTGTATGTGTGTATGTATGTATGTATGTATGTATGTATGTATGTATGTATGTATGTATGTATGTATGTATGTATGTCTGAAGCAAAAACCTAGCTTGCAAGCAACACAGCAATGTACCAAGGAGACACACCTAGGTGGTTACATGTAGAGTGCAGGGGTAGCAGAGAAGCTGGAATGGGTAGGGGGTGCTATGTATTCAACCTTCACACAATACCTACAGAGATATCATTACGGGTCCAGCGGTAACTGTGCCGGTAAAACTGGCAGGTTGCTGCCAGATCCGTAAACAGTTACCAGGACTTGGCTTGCCAGTAACACCAGGGTATTACAACCCTGGTGGCTGGAAAGTCAGGCGCTGGTAAAATGCTCTTCCCCATTCCCATAGAGTCCCATAGGACATATGGGAATGGGGAGCACGGAAATACTGGCACCGGTAATAATGTAGCCAGTGCTTCAGTGAAAGTATGTGGGCGGGTGCCAGTACGCACAGAAGGTCAGACCTGCCGGGCGGAAGGGCACCTGCCCACCAGACTTGTATTTGCCGGCCCGGAAACAATGGTGCCGGTAAGCTTACCCGCACCATTGTTTCCGGACTGGCAAGGTTGCAATGAGGCCCATAGTGCCTGCATAGCTGCACCCAGTGATATAGAACACAGCTAGCATTGCCTCTAACAATGTGCCTTCAAGGATGTAGTGTCACATTCTCCTCTCACCTTGTGATGTGCCAACTGTTGTTTGAAGGAGAAAGCACAAGCATGCTATGCAACTCTCACTGTGCCATCCAGAGATAGACCTCCCAACTTGCTCTATAGCTGGCACAGTGTTCTTAGAGATATAGCACCCAGCTCATTATACTGCTCTAACTGCTCAGTTTCGGGATATAGTGCACATCTTGCTTTACAGCTTACACAGTTTCCCCAGCAATGCAGGTTCAAGTCTTAGGGTATTTGCCAAGACTCGATGAAACTAAGCTCTAAACAGAAACCAACAGATTCTACACAGGGCAGATCATGACAAGCAGACAGCTGATGTTTTTGGTAAGATGGTCAAGCCATGTGAAATGTCCATATTGAAAAGAAAAAGACATGGGAAGGAATGGTAGATTGTCCAACCAAATGCCAGGAAATATGCTGTGGCACTGAGCAAGAGCCATCTTCTATTCAATACAGAGTTTTGTTCCTGCCTCTTCCAGTATTTCCATCCAGTACACTTTGTATATACGTGTACTTTACCCAGGCACATTCTTGAAGTGAGCTACCAAAAACATGCGTCTTGATTTTTATGGAACCAATGTATTTTTTGCAAGGACCATATTTGGCAAATCACCCTTATTTGTGTGGATGTAACTTCATTTCGACTCATTTCCACTCTCCCAAAAAGTGGAATCACCCTCTCGTCAACCCTTTATCCTTCTCCAAAGATATGTGTATCTCCAGTGACTTACACTGTACTACACCAACTGTAATTCATGACATTATCATATGTATGTCTATATTCTTTAGCACAACAAGCTGCCCGTACCCTAGACCTTGTACTAGAAGACATCTCGGAGGTGGCATGCAGGCCAAGCCACTGGATGAGGTCATGAACTGGGAGAAAGAAGAGGGGCCAGAACAGCCTTCAGACAAACTTGAGCATGATGATAAAGTGCACCAGGAACAGAAAGTGAGTGAGCTTGCAGAAACCGATCAGGATAGGGCTTCTAATATTGAACATGGACTGTTGGGTGAAAGCAAAAGAGCCCCACACCTGCAGGTCTTCCCCGTCCCCACGCGACCAGATGCAAAGGATGTACAACGAACTGCATCTATAAACAACAATTGCATGCTTTAAGGAACACTATGTATCTCCTAAAAGACTGTAGAGGTGGGGTGTGGAGACATGGCTGCACAGAACCAGCAGCAGGGCGAAACAGAGTGGGCCTGTCAAGGGTCACCTCACCATCCACTGCATCATCAAAGAACATCTGGGGAAGGAACAACTCATGCCTTCGACCCCTCCTTCCATTCCTTACACCCAGGCTCCTCTGCATCCTCAAAGATCCCTGTCTGCACACCGTAAACTGTCTTCTTCTCCACATCTTTGGCCGTCCTTCTGACAGTGCCACCCTAGCACACTGCCTCCTCTCCTCAACAACATGTCCATCCAACATGACCGTTAAACCCACTAGCACAAATGCAACAACCCACTGACACCTCTTTCCTAGATAGCTTCTCCCACCAAACTCCCCTGTGTAGTAGACCGCAGCAAACCGATAACTTCATTTTGTCCCCCGTTATTTTCAAAGGGAGCACATGTTTCGTGCCCGACAAAATTGCTTAAAGGAAGAAAAGCATGGGTGGCCTTTTGCTCAAATACCTATAAAGAGCCATTAGTGTAGATGATAAGCAGTTCATGGTTAGATTCTTGAAACATTCTTAGTGAGATGGCCCACATCTTGTTCAAACATTTGATCAGTTGGAAAACGTATCGACAATGGTTCACAAAAAGTTAAGTTCAACTGGTTGGACAACAATTGCTGGACCGCAATGCCGTATTTTCACTGTCTGCACTTCAAAAATAAGAAAAATAAGTTCATTTAAAATGGAAAATCAGAATGTTTCACCCACCTCCAGCACTCTAGCCAGCACTCCTTCCAGCCTTAGTTGGGCAAGGCTCTTCCTTATCCACCTCCATCACAACACGCATGCCTCCGATCTTCAACCTCCAACATTATTGCTACAGCACAACCCAGATCTACGCTAGCCAACGTGAACAGGAGGATAGCACAGGGGCAACGGGACCACCAGAGCAACAGAGGCTCTAATCCCAGATCCTCCTTAGAAACTAAACTCAGGTATTAAGTGTGTTATAAAAAACGATTAAAATAAGAAAGAAATAAACACCCCACTGACTGAAATTATCGCACACCGGAGCGAAAACCTAATGTAATCATGGAAATATTTATTAAAAATATATGTTAGTGAATTCATGTAAAGAAAACAGCACCATGTTGTGTGTGTTGCCTCTCTGTCTGTGAACAAGTGTGCTGGTGTCAGGCATGTGTAAAACCAATAATACAATACCCTTTAATCTACATCAAATCCACTATCTTCATTAATGCAATACTCATGTTCCACTCACCCCATAATGCCAGACATTCGGCTTAACATTGTTTTTTGTAATTGTCTATTATTACAAGTTATAATCTATAAAATCCTATTATATTTCCATGCAATCTCTCTGCCACTCAGCCACACAATCCGTGCTTTTTGGTCTCTTTTCAAAGCCAAATTTCTGTTAATTCTGGGCCCTGTCCTTTTTCAGCCATATCATTTCCAAACCCAACCTTCTATGGTGTATTGGGGATTAAAAATCCTGGTTGTATTGTGTATACCTTAGAAACAGAATCCAAGGGCACGTACTCTGTGGTCTATGCATGTATAATAGGCTTTGGACAAAGTGTAGGGGGGCAAGTTTGTCAACGTGGCAAAAATGGTAAAAGTTGCTCAACATAGTGTGTACTGTATTTCAGTCCAGTCCTCTTTGCTCTGTACTTTTTGGGATGCCATCCCTATGTGGAGATGTCTTTAGCCTTTTGCAAAGCAAAAACCTAACTTGAGATGTATCCTCTGTTAGGGCCTATTGCACATGTGCAGCATGGACTGTACCGGCAATGCCTGCCATCCTCCAGCAATTCTTGGGAGTGCATTCCCATCTGCCCGGCTACACTTTACATCCTGATAAGAAAAGCTGGGATGGATGGATGCCTTACTGTGGAAAGGGGACTATAGTTTAGGAGTACAGTGGTCACTCTAGTGAATACATTCACATTCTTCTGCGTCCCTAATTTAGCCTTTCCTTCATACATTTCGGAGATTGCAAAGCACGTAATGACAGGGAGGTTAAATCAAAAACAGTCTAGCTGTAGAGTTTATGGCGAAACCGGGCCTCTTCCATTCAGAGGCTGCATTGGTGCATACTGCTTGGTGTGAGGTTCCCTTGAAAGCTGGACTTTTTTGTATCTTTTTTGTATCTTGACTTATTCCGGACCGACATGATTTGGCATAAAACGCTTTAAGAAACTCTTTAAGAAATGGCTCAAACCATTGCCTGGCCAAGACATTTTTTGACTTTAGGATAGCTCAGTTTACCCGAGAAATGAATACCCAACTAAGAAAATTCCTCAGCATGCTCTCACTTAGCTCTTTTGATGACAAAATGTTGGGGAAAAAATACCTTTACTGCATGCTAACAGTGTTACCACTGCATTACCACCTTTCTATCCCACACAAGGGATGACGATAGAAACTAAAAATGTGCCTTGAACACAGTTTCACAGCTGCAATTAACTGCGGTAATTGGTAGGTTCAACATTGTTACTGAGGAGCTTAATACAGGTAATTGTAACTCCTACTTTTAAAACGCCCCCTACTTTTAGATTGGAATTTCCTGGGATACTTAGGGCATGATGGGTACATAGAAAATGCTGCTTGGGGAAAATAACCCATATGTACCCAGTGCAGTACCTGGGTATTTTAAAAATATGAGGTATTTAAAATACTTCATGTTTTTACTCTTACCACTATACCTCTAATGAGGTCATGAATCTTCAAATGATGATCTATTTAGGTTAATTTGTATAGTATCTGCGAAGCAGAGAATTCCAAGATCTTTCCGTAGTCACCAGTGCAGCAGTTGGACTATATCCTGATATCTTTATCACGCGTGATCTGTGCTTTCCTGTGTACATAGGGGTCTTCAGTTAATAATCTGTGAGCTCTGTCTCAAGCATGGATGTTGGTAGCTAAGACAGGATAGGATTTTATGGCAGCTGAAGTGTTGAAAATGTTACATGTATTTTGGAAGGTTGCAGAACCCTAGCAAAACAAAAGTGGTAAAGTAAGAACATTTGGGAAATAATTATATACTGAAATAGGGATGAATGGGATGACGATTTAGAAGAGCACCAGGAGGAACTTCCTTGGTGAAAAAAAAAGAATTATGTCATGGCTAACACCACCCTGTATGCCCTTAGTCTTTATTATTTTCTTTAAATCTCTGTAGACTCTCGCTTAGTGTACCCCAGTTGTATTGGCTCCAGGCAATGCTGGTTGCTGCCGCATCAGACTGTGCAGACACACTGAAAGTGCCGACTCTGGACATTCCGCTAGACCCAAGGCACTGGGACAAGGTTTCCTTGTTTGTAGGATTAGAAGAGCCTGTTAATGGCTAGTAAGGCAGTAAATTAATGAGCAGGGTCTACTCGACGAGTTCCTTCCAGGGTTCTGATTCTTTGCACATTGTGGCTCTCTATATGTGGAACAAAGGTAAAGTAGAGCAGTTTGGTAATCCAAGATTCCATGAAGGAAATTCATTTAAGTGGCTCAAATTTTTCCGGAATCCCAAAAAGTCAAACATTAACCCTTCTATTCCTATCTTCCATGTCGGTGCAGGCCAGTGCAAAGTCTCAAGGTCTGGTCTGGAGGTATTTCTTTCGCTTGATTTGATCTTCAGGGATAGATATTTGGTCTTTGCTTCAGCAAGTCTTCCGGGAATAGATGCCCTTTCACAATGTACCTCCTTGTTGTGCTCTTGCACAACTAAGGCTTTCCTGGCAAATGAGGCAAAATAGTGCGCTGCCGTCTGATATCTTGCTTTATCTGACTACTTAGGGACTGGTAGTGTGGATTGGTCAGTATTTGGACAGTCAGTGTCTCTCAGGGGGGCCGGAAAGAGTTTGCTGCTTGACCTGAATTGACCACTGGCCACAGAGTAACAAGGATGGATCATCTTGAGATTGCATGTGTGGTCTCAGTAGAAGCTGAGGAGAGATGACTTGTAGAGTCTTTGTGAACCTGATTCCTGGATTGCGTTGACCGGGGAGATGCAGTTGTGGGGCTGGATGACTACTTGTGGTCTGAGGTGGTTGCCATATGGCTATTCTGATTGCCTGTGGATCTGAGGTCTTTAGTTTCTGGAATCATACACTAATTGGCGCAAATAGTTTTTTTTTTTCATTGCGCCTAGAGTTCGATTGCTGGTTCTAACTTTATTGGTATAGGGTTCTTTATAGATGTCTTCTTGGGATGCTTTCATTTAAATCTGAAATTTCTTTTTCACATCCTCGAATAGTTGAGGTGTATTTATGTGGTGTTGTGAGCTCTAGACGGCTGCAGGATTAGGAAAATATATTGTGAGAAGCTGCAGTGCCATTGGTCAACTTCGGGCCAAACTCTCTTTCTTCATCCACTCTGCTGTTAGTACATGGACAGTGAACATCCATAGAAAGGAGCAGCGTGCAGAATGCAGTGCCGCTCGAGGACACTTGCACCAGCTGTAGGCTCACTGGGCTTTCCTCACACCTGCTAACCTTGTGCATCTGAGTGCTCTGTTTGCACTCTGTCACAAGACCGGGAAGGGTTGACCGATGAACCTGCTCACTGTATGTGGAGAGAGAGCTCTCCACACCTGCCCCACTGCTCCATCCACAGGCTCCTCTCCCCTTCGGCGGACCCTGCTCGCCTCACCCCTCGGGTGCCTGTACTGACCCCAATAAAGGTCGGGAGGGACCCCAGCATGCAGTCGGGTCTGCACTGCGTTCATCCATCATGAGTGTTACGGAGTGATGCACCCCGTACGCATGCGTGAGCCATAACCAGGGCCGCGCATGCACAGAGAATAAAGGGGAGACTCTGTGAGGCAGTAGCCGCCGGGAGCCCGTCACCGTAAGACGTGTCTGTGTCTTCTCTTCAGATACGGGGGGTCTGTGGGGCATATGAAACCATAATAATGAGTGTGAGTGGCACTACTTTATCCATAGAAATACAAATTGCTTACCTTGTCAGGCCTTTGAACTTTCACAACCCTCTTTTAGGTTTTTTAAACTTTTAGATAATGGTCTCCGGTATTAAGCGCCTTGCAAAAGATTATTCCATTTAATTTAATATTAGGCAAGAACATGTGAAGAATCAACCGGTATATTTTGCCGTTATAGATTTCCAGGCAGCCTTCGACTCTAGTAAAAATTAAGTTAATTAGAGCCGAATGACCGAATCACCTAGTTTTTTGGATAAACCAACTTCACTCAAATACTACTGTCCAAATTAGACTATCTATGGACGGCACTCTATCGGAACTGATCGAGACATGGAGAGGATTGAAGCAGGGTTGTATATTGGCACACTGTTTACATTTTTCCTCTCTGAAATATGCCATGACTTTATGAAGATTGTATCGGATGCTCCCCGATTAGGAGGCTAGGCGATTCCCTGGTTGTTCTATGCTGAATACCTTGTGTTGTTGGCGAGAACTCCCAGGGGATTGCGTGCCCTTCTCTCATGCCTAAGCAAGTTTGCTGATGCAAACTTGTTAAAAATCAATCAATCGAAATGTAAAATACTGGTTCTAGGCATGAATAAGGAACAGGACAAGAAATCAAGATCATGGGACCTACAGGATGTAAAGCTCAAAGGGGTCTCTGAATATAAATATTTAGGTCTCACCATCAGTAACAGTCTGAGTGATAAGCATTACTATCAAGAGCTTGATGATAACATTCGGACAGGGATTTCACAAGCAAGAATTGTGCAGTCGAAATATGGGAAATTTTCATTGCTACATGCAATCACATTCTATCAACAAAACATTATACCAATTCTGATGTATGGTGCAGAGACGAGAGATTACATACCGGAATTGGTGTGGTCAAAAATGGAGGGAAAGTTCTGGAAATGAGTTATTGGCGTACTCCAAACTGTCTTGATTTACCGTTTATGCCAGGAATTGGGTATGTTGTCTCTTTATGCCACTTATGAGTGGAAACCTCTATCATTATACCGGAAGTATTTGATGGTGGTCCTAAAAAATTCCATCATGTTTACACTGGTAAAGTACATTCTAGATGCTGAATGTCTTAACATAACGATCTGCCAGTCGCAAATAAAGAGGCTCATGGAGTAGGCAGATATTGACAATAACCTCCTTATCACCAATCCAGTGAAAGCTAAAAAAAAAAACTGTGGTGGGCAGATTGGATAAAAACAGGAGAATTATGTGAGAAATTCAAATCATTCAGGAACTTTCCATATAGAAATAAGAAATGGCACTGTGAAGAACATTATTTAACAAGTTTTATGCGAATAAGGCTGAATTTGTGCTACACGAATGAGGTTCTTTTTATGAGAAAACAAAGTTCAAATCAAGAATGCAGATTTTCTATTATGCCGAACCAAACTGAGGCCCTAAAACATCTGGTTGTTGAATGCCCGGCCTTACTCGATGCAGGAGTGCGTTTTTTTAAACATATGTTTGGGGAGCATCATTTAATAGATTCTGATGAATTGTGGTCTATCCTATATAATAGTTGACAAAAATGAATTTGGCAATGATCATGTTTGTAAAATCTCTGAATTTAATGGACAGATCACATTAATATTATGTAGGAGATAATTGTGATGCTAATCTCGATGTAGAGAGCAGTAGAAATTGTATTTATTAGAAAAGTTTTAGTTTTGGTTACAAATGAATTGAATAGTATGTTGAATTTTATCTTGTAAATAATTTTATACGAATGTATTATGTTACATTTTGTTTATATTTGAAAGGTGTTCTCACAGCCATGACAAATAATAATAAAAAAATAATAATAATATTAAGCAGGCAATTATGGGCTGTGTGAGGATTTGACTTTAAGAAGCAGATGTGTTACTTAAGCAATATGCCCCGAGCGGCGGGGGGATTACTGACTCTGGTAATGCCCCGGGGCCCACAGTTATAGGCCTGAGCGAAGCCAGGGCCTTAACGAAGGCCCCGGGCATTACCTGAGTCGTTAATCCCCCGCCGCCCGGTGCATATTGCTATTAGTACCCCAGCCCACGATATTTGTGTGACAGGAGCACTATAAGCATTTAAAAAAATTAAAAAAAAGAAACAACCAAGAAAATGGCTGCCGGGAAAGGGAAAACAGAGTCATTTTTTCCTTTCCATGGCGGCCATCGGGAGCGGACGCGCTGGGAACAGAAGTGTTCCCAGCGCGTCCGCTCCTGAAGAAAAAGGAGCAGAATGTAAGTGGGGTTGGGGGGGTCAGGAGGGGAAGAAAAAAAACAGAGAAGAACGGGAAGGGCAGAAAATAGCAACAGGTGTGCAAAAGCGTCATGAGAGAGGGAGAGGATTTGCTGTGCATTGTATGCATCAAAAGATAACATCATGATTTGCTGCTCTGGAATAAACGCATGCGGCCTGATTTCCAAAGCGTTTTTCAATGATATTTTCCCATTCCTACAACGCTTTTGTAAATGAGCCTCATATTGGCGTATTCACACAGAAATGACTGGTCGTAACTCTGACTCACTCCTGGAGAGAGTCCGCTCGATTTCCAAGGAGTAACTTTGACTTACTAGTCATTTACCACTGGAAAGAAAGAAGCAAGTCAAGAGCAAGTCACCCTTGCGAACAATAATCAATTCTTTGTGAATCGAATAACCTTCATCAAGGAGTTACTTGCAGTTACTACCTGTCAGGTTGTTAGTGAGGGCTAGACAGCCCGCCCACATTGTTGTGTGGGCAGACCGCCGTTGCGGTCTTAGTTCCCGGCACAAGGGAAGTGACGTTGGGTTAGGGAGGGGGCGGGAGATAAGGGGAGCGGTTCCTGTTGAGGTAGAGAATAAAGAAGTTGCACCGTACCCCGGCTCCCGTGTGACTCTGTTCCTAGCGGTTAGGGGACCCGCGTAAAACCCTACATTTGGCGACGAGGGGTACATCGTACCCACTCGCAACCCCGGAGGCCCGCAGGCGCGCGGGTGCTGCGCGTCGGCGCACCTCCGCCCCGAAGGCCAGGGGTGCCACGGAGGGCCGCGGTCGAGCGGCGTGGTGCGTCGGCGCACCTCCCGAACACAGGAACCGCCGGAGAGGCCGCAGGCACGGTGTGCCGAAGGGGGAGGAGGCCCCCCCCACAAACACCGCCTGGGAGCGGCCGAAGCGGCCAAAACCGCAGGGGAGCGGCCACAGGTGCGCTCGAAGAGGCGAATGCGGGCCCGCGGGAAAATTGCTGTGGGTCCCGCCCCCCCCGCACATCAACCCGCGATCGGCGGGAGGCCCCGAGACAGGTCCGAAGTTCCAGGGGCAGTGCCAAGAACACGCGCCAACCCGGGAAGAGGCCAAGGACACGCCAGAGCCTGTGAAGAGGCTGCTCACCGCCTACACGTGCTGCGGGCGGCCACACAGCACAGCACAAGGCGGCACAGAGGTGCCTGGCGTCCACCACAGTCGCAGCGGACATGTCGGCCCCAGTGAGCCCCGTAGCCTCCACGTCGGACGGATCTGGAGCCGTGGCGGATGGCCATCAACAGGCACAAACGTCAGGTACCGCCGCTCACAATTTACCGCTACCGGGCCCCTTTGATGTTAGAGACACATCCAACCTAGGACCCAGATGGGTCTTATGGCTCAGGGATTTCAAATTCTACACGGGGGCAATCGGCTTGACCGACAACGCGATGCTGAAAAACACCCTCTTCATGACAGTAGGCCCCGCTGTCAGGGACATCGCAGGCAAACTGATGAACGTAGACACGGTCACCTATGCGGAACTACATGGGAGAATAGAGAATATTTCAGGCCCCATACAAACATTGACTACGAGCGCCACGTCTTTCACACTACGAGACAGGAGAAAGGATAGTCCCTTGACAACTTTGTGATGCGCCTACGCATCAAGCTAAAGTACTGTGAGTTCCATAGGTACTCAAATGACGAGGCGCTAAGATCTCAAGTCATAGCAGGCTGCATCTCGCAGCCGTTCAGGAAGCAGCTCCTCCAAAAGCAAAGGTCCCTCGAAGAAATCCTTGCACTGGCCAGGATGGAAGCAGCAGTCGAGTCGCAGCTCGACAGCCTAGGCAAGGTTACCATTCAACACCCGCCGTTGACGGCTGAGACCATTAACAGACTGCATACCGCGCCCTCACCGGGTGGGAAAGGAACAGACGCCACGTGCTACAGATGCGGATTCGAGTATCCGCACGTGGGTGACTGCCCTGCTGTAGGACAAAAGTGCGCCGCCTGTGGCGGAATGGACCACTACAGAGCCGTCTGCAAAAATCCGCCGGGACAGGGACCCAGCAGAACGAGACAACAAGAGAGAAGGAGAAGCTCGCGACATAGCCCACCAGCAGGCAGAGGAGAAGAAGACCAGCCAGGAACCCGGAGAGAAGAAAAACCTCGAAGGAGCTCCTACGCCAGAGACGATAGAAGGCCATCGGACGGATCGAGGCGATCGCAAAGAAGACGGTTCGTCCGGTACATTGAGATGGGATCCCCGTCAGGCAGTGAATCCCAGTCATCAGAGGACGATCAACGGAAAAAAGGGTACGTGTGGGCGCTCAACAACGCCACAGCCACCCAACACAGTCCGACGCTCCTGCTACAAATCAACAACACACCGGTGGAATTCCTCATAGACACGGGGGCGACGGTTAATATAATAAGCGAACAGGCGTACAACTCACTCCCCAGCCCCCCAAAGATCCGAAAGGCGTCAGTGGACATATACCCCTATGGAGCCACAACCCCGCTGCCATGCAAAGGAACAATATCGGCATGGTGCGTGCATAAATCGCACGCTGCAAAGATCACGCTTCACATCCTGAAGACGGAAGCCAACAGCGGGTGCATCCTCAGTTTTAAGACAGCCGTCGAGATGGGTCTGGTGCACATCCTGTACCAGTTTATGGCCCATTAATACTTCGCCAGACCGGACGCCATCGAGCAAATAATCCCCAACCTATTCAGAGGCCTTGGAAAACTAAAACACCGGAAGGTACAGTTGCACATAAACCCGAAGATACCACCCGTCGCCCAGCACTACAGGGGCATTCCGATAAATATACAACACCAAGTCGAAGAGGAGCTGGACAAGCTAATCAAGCTCAATGTTATTGAACCAGTCTCAGGGCCCACTCCATGGGTGTCCCCGAATCCAGGTACATCACGACATTTGTCCCACACTTGGGTCTGTTCCAATATAAAAGGCTCAGCTTTGGGATATCCTCCGCAGCAGAAATTTTCCAGGAGGAAATACATAGAGTCATCAGGCACGTGCCCAACTGCCTGAATTACTCGGATGACATTCTCGTATTCGGAAAGACCAAAGAAGAGCACGACACTGCTCTCCACAGAGTGTGCGCGGCACTGCAAGAGGCCGGACTAACGCTCAACAAGGCCAAATGCGAGTTCGGGAAAGGCTCCCTACGATTCTTCGGCCACATATTCTCTGACAAAGGGATGCGACCAGACCCGGAGAAGGTGGCGGCACTCAACTCAGCCGCACCCCCAACGAACACGACAGAGCTTCGCTCGTTCCTGGGACTGGCCAGCTATTGCTCCAGATACCTAAAGGACTATGCAACCATCAGTAACCCGCTGCGCCTCCTAACGTGCAAGGATCAACCCTACACATGGTCCACAGACTGTCAAAAGGCCTTTGAGGCGATACGAGATGCCATTTCCAAGGCAGAGGACATGGCGTACTACGACGCCAAAAGGCACACCGAGGTGATAGTGGACGCCAGCCCCGTAGGTCTGGGCACCATACTAACGCAAATAGACCCACTGGAACCCGCAAAAATATACGTGGTCGCATACGCCAGCAGGAGCCTAACCCCGACAGAACAGGCCTATTCCCAGACGGAAAAGGAGAGCCTAGCGGTGGTATGGGCATGCGAGTACTTTCACCTGTTCGTGTACGGCAAGGAGTTCACTATCATCACTGACCACCAGGCACTGATCACAATATATGGAGACCCCAAGTCAAGGATGCCGCCCAGAATAGCCAGATGGGGCCTATGATTGCAGGACTACAAATTTATCATCAAGCACCGGCCTGGGAAAGAAGATAATCCAGCAGACTATCTGTCACGCCACCCGACTGGCCCAGCCACACCACAACCTTCCATCGCTGACGAATACCTCAATTATGTGGTGCATCACCTACAGCCATTACCAGTGGGGTGGGCAGACATCATTGCACACTCAGAACAAGACCCGGCTCTACGCATCGTACGACACTGCATACAAGAAGACAGAAGGGCGCACATGCGTCAACAGGCGCTGCACGAATCGGAAGAGGTCCGAGAGGATGTCAAACTAATAGACCATGTCCGGGACGAGCTCTCCATCGTCGACGACCACGTAATACTAAAAGGGTGCAAAGTACTCCTCCCGAACTCACTGCGCACCAGAACAATCCAGGTAGCGCACGAAAGTCACCGAGGGGTAGTGGCCACCAAGAGACTATTAAGGGAAAAAGTGTGGTTCCCCAAACTGGACATGATGGTGGAGGAAATCATAGGGCATTGCACGACGTGCGCACAGGTAGCTCCGCCTCCGCACCCTAACCCACTCCAAATGTCGCCACTACTGAAAAAGGTATGGGAAGAACTGGCGGTGGACTTCTTTGGACCCCTAAGAAATGGTACATATGTGTTAGTGCTAATAGATGAACACTCCCGATTCCCTGACGCACAGATCGTGGACAGCACGGCAGCATCCAGCGTCATCCCGGTACTGGACTGCATGTTGTCCACATACGGAATACCCAGGATCATAAAATCCGACAATGGAGCACCATTCATGAGCACAGATTTCGAGAACTTCGCGAGGTATATGGGCTTCCACCATCGGAAGATAACTCCGAGATGGCCACAGGCCAACGGGATGGTCGAGAGGTTCATGGCCAACATCAAAAGAACCCTGCAAATAGCGACCATCGTCCACAAACCGTTCGAACAAGCACTATATCAGTTCCTCAGGGACTATCGCCACACTCCCCACAGCACGACGGGCGTATGCCCCGCTGACTTGATGTTCCGCAGACCAGTACAGACACGACTGCCGGAAGACCCACACACAACAGAGGCCACGCCTCTGGAACAAGAGGCCACAGACAAGGACGACACTGCCAAAGCCAAAATGAAGGACACGGCTGATCACAAAAGAAAGGCACAGGAGTCGAACGTGGAACTGGGAAACCAAGTGTGGTTACGGCAACCAAAACAGCGCAAGGAGGACGCCACGTTCGCACCGGAACCGCTGACGGTCACGCACAAGAAAGGAACGATGATTACGGCCCAGAGAGCCGACCAGTCCTCCGTCACCAGAAATGTGTCGTATTTCAAACCCAAGAAGGGCTACATGGTGGATACACAGGATCAAGAAGCAGACAGCGAGGATGATCATGCTCCGGACAGATATTACGGGGAGGTGAGCGAGACCTCAGAAGGGGAAGACAGTTCATCACCACAGGGCCTGACCGAGCACATACCGGGTCACAGAGGTCGGCCTCAGAGAAGTCGTTTCAAGCCTCATAGACTCATAGAAGAAATTGAGTAAGGAGGAGAGAGCCGTGTGGTTGTTAAAAAAGGGGGGAGATGTCAGGTTGTTAGTGAGGGCTAGACAGCCCGCCCACATCGTTGTGTGGGCAGACCGCCGTTGCGGTCTTAGTTCCCGGCACAAGGGAAGTGACGTTGGGCTAGGGAGGGGGCGGGAGATAAGGGGAGCGGTTCCAGTTGAGGTAGAGAATAAAGAAGTTGCACCGTACCCCGGCTCCCGTGTGACTCTGTTCCTAGCGGTTATGGGACCCGCGTAAAACCCTACACTACCTATGGCATGTTTGTTAACCCGCCCCATAGTTCGTTTGACACATATGCATACCCCCTACGGCGTTTTGGGCACATGCAGCTGACTACCAGCTGGGAATGTTGCTTGAAGGACGGACACATCCGCCTTTGTCCCCCCAGAACTGGAAGTGCATGCGGGTCGCATGTCAAGAGAGATGGTAGACGGGGTCATAGGCGTGTTCCAGCGCATCAAAGAAAGACACACAGGTGCATGGATGATTATCACTACCCAAGATGCACCTCGTTTGGCTGCTTCCAAAGCCATGCTCCCAGGACTTGGGACTGATGAAGAGGTGAGAGGTTCAGCATAGCAAGAAGGTGGAAGGATACATGCTGGGAGGATTTTTCTTCCTAGGTTGTCTGGGGACACAAGCAAAGCGGCAAGAAAAGCCACAGCGCGGCCCTTCAGTACAGAACTTCTGCGGCTTCATGTGACACTGGTTTTGGCATTTTCGAGGACAGTCCCTTCAAATATGTTAACGGTCACTCTGCGCCCTTCTGAGGGTTATCAGTAACTGTCCTGAAACTGAGCTCCCAAGTGTCAACCAGCAGGAGGTTAAACTGACGGCCACAGAATCACTTGCGTTTACACAGACTTCTGTCGTAGTTTTTATATTTCGATTAGCCCCTGTTGTCCTCCGAGTACAGTTAGTGCCTCAGGGGACAACCGGTGTCGAGAAATCCACGTCCTGTGACAGCAAACTATGTTCAACGGCTGCCGTGAAGTTAACTGGAAAACTCTTTCGCCAAATACATCTCATACATGAGTAAACAGAAAAGATTTCTCTGCTGCGATTTCACCTTTACGATAAACGGAATACTACTCTCATGTCACTGGAATTTAGATAGCGTTTTAGGCAACGAAAAGGTTCCAAATTGAATGAACACAGAACAATTTCTACCTTACATAGGAAACTATATTAAATGGAAAAAATAACATGCCCGCATTCCCCCATTTTAGTAATTTTCCTTTGAAGAGAGTCCCACACCTGATGCAAGATATTGCATCTTATTACCTTCATCGACTACAAGTATCCTAGTCTCACCCGTAAAACGTGCCGTGAAGCGTGTCTGCAGATGGCGCCATGCAAATCACAATAGAATAAAAGCAAACAAATAATAATTGATACCAGTGCAACATGGATGGCGGAATAAAATAACAGCCCCAAAATCACTGTATCACCACAGAATTCAACGACCTTGTGCTCAGAGAAAAAAACGCACAAGGCGAAGAACTGGCTTGGGCTGGCCCATGGGGCAAAGACGAAGTGCCAGGCCATGATTTCAATATGCGCTAGTTTGTTTGGCCCGTATGGGCCACTGTTTTGACCAGATTGGGCCAGTTTTTCTAGTTTTAGCCAATGTTACAAATCAAATATACTTTTGATGCATTATTTGCAACATAGTTTACCAACCCACCACCCTCGGATAATACTGAATAGTCTGTTCTGAAAAGTAACTTTAAAGAGTCATTTTGGGCCACTGTTTCATTGGTGCCTGGATAGATTTTTTGATCCAGCCTGACCATAGCCCAGAATAAATTGGGGGTCATTTTGATGCTGCGGTGGCGGGGTTGGATCCTCATTTACAGAGACATTACAGGCCAGGACCAGCTCTCTGACAATACCTTATGATGTACCATAAAAAGACCGGAAAACACACCTTTTCTGCCTATGCCTCAAGACTATGCAACCTCCTCCACAGCCGCATCAGACTCAAGGTAAGCTGTAGTAGTCTAAAGGCGTCTTGAGAAAGAATCTCATTAGAGAAGTTATTAAGTGCATCTAGACAGGAATTAATTAATTTGTTGTAGTACTGAAAGTCTGTTTTTGGAATGGCAAACTTGGATGATATTTGCTGAAAGGAGAGAATGGAAGGACCATTAATAATGTGTTGAATGAATCTGATTCCTTTTTTAATCCATGATCTGCGATTTAAGGCCTTGTTATTAATTACAATATTCTTATTATGCCATATTAAAGGGGAAAGGTACTTATTGGGAGTTTTTGTGTGAGGGAAGAGAAAGGATTGTAGGGCTGAGACGGATGATTTAATAGGGTCCAAGACATTCATAGATGTATGTTTAAATATGTAAATGAGATCATTGATGCTGTAAGGGTAAACTGAATGTTTTTCTAAAGTGCACCATGTGGGAGTATCAGAGATTTCAGGATCAGCAAACCAGTGGCGAGATTGCTTTAGGAGAAATGCAGGGTGATATAGCTTGATGTCTGGGAATCTAACTCCACCCATTTCATAAGGTGCTTTCAGTTTGGTAAAAGCAATTCATTTACTTTTTCTTATGCCCCAAAGAAGGTTTAGTAAAATAGAATATATAGATTTGAAAAAGGAAAGAGATAGTGGAACAGAAAGAAGCTGTAGGTAGTATAGTACAACAGGGGACAACATCATTTTAATTGTATCTAGACATCCCCACCAAGATAGGTAAAGGGGGGACCATTTGAATGTTAGGTCTTTAAGAGTATCCAGCAAGATCTTAGTGTTGAGTTTGACAGTGTCTTGAATTGTGGGGGCAAATCTAATGCCTACGTATTTAATAGAGCCACTGCACCATTTAAAACCAAAAATATCTATGTCATGTTTATAACAGTAGGAGTTTAGGGGCATAATTTCTGGATTTCTCTCTATTTAATTTGTATCCTGATACTTGGCCAAACTGAGATAAAACATTAAGTAGATTGGGTAGGTGAAGTTTGGGATTCTTGATAAGAATAAGGATATCATCGGCGTATGCCGCTATCTTGGTACATGAGGTGCCCGCAGGAATGCCCGGGATATTTTTTACTGGATCTTATCAGTTCTAATAATGGTTCTAGTGACAGAATATATAGTATAGGTGAAAAGGGGCAGCCCTGCCGAGTTCCTCTGAGCCTAGGAAAAAAGGAGGATGTTTGGCCATTTTGATAGATAGAGGATTTGGGGGATGAATAAAGAAGTTTGACCAGTGAAATGAATTTATCACTGCATCCGTGCCAGTGTAAGGCTTGAGACAAAGTTCCAATTTACACGGGCAAATGCTTTTTCCGCGTCCAATGCAATGGCTGCATATCCTTGCCTATCCTTTCTGTCCTTGGCTACTAAGTTAATGGCATTAAGTAACAGTCTAGCATTTGAGGATATGTTGCGTCCTTTTACATAACCAGTTTGGTCTGATTTAACAAGAGCAGGGAGCAAGGATTCTATTCTGTTAGCTAGTATTTTATCAAAAACGTTGCTTTTAATATTGATGAGGGAAATGGGTCGATAATTACTGGGGATTGTGGGGTCTTTGTCTGGTTTAGGGAATGTAATGAGTAATGGTGAGATACGCCATGGGTATCCTTAATATGGGAAATATGACACTTATCCTTTTTAGTTTTTAAGTAAGAGGCAAGCATTTTGCCAGCTTTATTAGATGTTTGATATATTTTTGTTTTATATTTAAGTATTGTCCCAGCAGCAAGTTCTGTGATTTCTTTATTGATTTTGAAGCGTAGTGCTATGACCTGATGGAGGTTGATCGAGCTAGAGTCTAAATAGTAACGTTGTTCAACTTGAGTAAGTTGGGAATAAAGGTCATCAAGGTGTTTTATCTTAGTTTCCTTTTTTACCTGAGAAGGCCATAATGTCACCTCTTAAAGCCGCTTTAAACGCATCCCAATTATTAACTACTGAAGTGTCACAGTCTTGATTATCTATGAAATATTGTTGGATAAACGATTGAACGGATTGAGCAAACTGTGGGTCCTGTAGGAGGAAATTATTGAGTTTCCATCGGCTAGCAGTTTTGTTCACATCTGCAAGACTAAAGGATATAATTACAGGGGCATGATCTGATATGATAATATTGGAGATTTTAGTATCTACAATGGAACCAGAGAGGGTTTTGATTGCAAAAATATAGGCCAGGCATGAGAGTGTGTTGTACGGGGATGAATGGAATGTATAATCTAATTGAGTGGGATGGGATAGTCTCCAAGTGTCAATTAGACCTGTTCCGGCAAGACAATTCAGAAAAGATTTATGGGTTTTGTTTGTATTAAACATACAACTGGATTTTCGATCCAAAAATGGATCGAGGACCTGATTAACATTCGCACACATTATCAAATTGGTAAATTTGTTTTTAAGTATCATTTGTTTGATTGAGATCCAAGAGGTGGGATTTGGTAAAGTGGGACCACATATGTTTAAAATAGAGACTTGTGTTGAGTCAATTAAGAGTTTTACCGAAACCCATCTACCATTAGAGTCAGCATCATGATCTAGAATTTTGAAGGGTAGTTTTTTACTAATTAATATGGCCACTCCATTCTTTTTGGAAACCTCTGGACTGGATACAACCTCCTTAACCAAAGGGATTTAAGCTTCATTGTCTCTTTGTTGGATAGATGAGTTTCTTGTAAACAAGCTGCCGATGGCTTAAATTTATTTATGTGATATCATTTTACATCTCTTGATGTGATTGTTACATCCTTTAATGCTCCATGTAATACACTTAAATATCATTTAACCATACACATAATGAAAGGCATACATTATAAACCTGAAGCATAATATCGGAGACTGATCCAAAGTAATGTGGTTTGAAACATATATACCCAAACAGTAACACAAAAGGATAGTACATTGGGGGTAAGGAAGGGGAGTAGGGGGTTTGATCATATACTGAGAAAATATAGGCAATGAGAAAAGAATAACTTTAGAGATCAAACAGGACATGGAAGAAGGAGCAGGGGAAAGGGATGAAATGTCGATAGGTAACACCAACTGGGTTGCCAAAAAGAGAAATAACGACCACAGTAGAAGAAGGACGCTGCAAGAGCGCCCGCCTCAACTTGTTAAAGTAACTGGGTAATGATTGCATTAAGTAAGTTGTAAAGAAGAGAAAAAGCAAAACCAGAACATATTATGAGATTCAGTTCTCAGGTAAGAGATGAGGTTGAGGTACTAGTAGGTGAGGAAGTGTCCATGCCGTCGCTTTTGATGGATTGGATAAAGGACCTGAGATCTGCTGGATCATCAAACACAGCTGTATGACCTTCATGTGTTACTTTAAAGGAACATGGGTGATATAATGAGGGATTTGTGTTCCTTGGAAATAGATATGATAAGTTGAAGCTGAGAGTATTCCAAGAGTAAAAATATGAGAGTACTGGATAACAGATGAGAGGTGGTTGAGACTGTAGGTTGACCAATTCTATTAGCACGCTGTATGTTAAGTGATGTTTCCGAGGGCAGATGTAGAATGGCTGGTAGGAATTTTTGTAGAAAAACAATGGGGTCAGTGCCTTCAGAGCCTTCTGGTAGGCCTGAGATACGTAAATTGTTGCGCCTGCTGTGATTTTCTAAGTCTTCATTGTGCCTTTGGAGGTCTTTAATGGATTTTTGTAATTGTGTCACTCTAGGGGATACATCTTCAATAACCCCAACTCTCTTTTCCACTTCCTCTATTCTGTTGTCAACTCCTATCCATCTGTCATCTAACTGCTGAAGCTTGATATTAGTAGTTTCAATGAAAGGTTTAAGTGCTCTGATTTCAGCAAGGATGGTTTCAATGGCGGGGTCAGAGATACCAGGTGGAGGTGGTGAGTCACTTTTAGGCCTTTTAAGATTAGTTGAGGAAGAGGTGGATTCTTTTGCTGTGGATGCATTTTTTTGATTTGCCTTATTCGCAGCCATTCTGACACTTATTATCAAATCTTTAGGAGCTGAGCAGTTTTCTGAGGTAGATATTAGAAAATAGGTGTAAATCAATACAATATTCGACTTGCTGAACGTAGTATGGGGACTTTTTTGTAGTAGATTGGAGTGACTTCTCAACTTGAATAAGTTTAGTGGTGTCTTACTTTATGTGCTGTAACATATCATTGTATAAAATTATTACATCCATATTATGTGTACTGTCTTACTCTTGCAATAAGAGGTCAAATAACCAGACAGATGATAATAAGGCGCATACTATAATGAAGAGTATAGTAAAATCACTGAGTCGAATGGTGTGTTGTAGATCTGTTCTTGTGCACTTCAGCAACAGAACCAAGTTTGGTCAAGGGCCAAGTGAGTATTAATGAGAGGGTTGTAAAGTCTAGATAATATCTGGCAGTGCTGTATTTTGTGAGGAAAGAAGCAAGCAGATAAAGCGATGAAGCTATGGCATTGAAATAATAACCGCTAATGTTTTCTGTGAGGAGGTAAGGAGCTAATATTCAAGGCAGTTTAAATTGTTCATGCGTACAAAGAGCCAGGTGCCAATTTCCTTAAATAAATTGGGGTTATTCAAGTAGTACACAGTGATAATTCTGACTGAGAGAAGTATTCAGCATGGAGTCTGTTAATAACTTGGATGAATGTTGAAAGGAGGTAATTTAACTTTCTACTCCTCCCTTCTTCACTGCTAGTTTTCCTTATAAATCTCTGCTGTTTGTTTCTCGGCTACCTTTTTCCCATATATTATATATATTTTTTTCTTTTAACCTTTCCTTTCTCTCCTTTACTTTTCTACACCCACCTCTTCTCACCTTTTTCTCTGTTGTGGTTCTTTTACTTCTATCCTCATTGTTCTTCTTTTCCCCTTTATCGTGTGTTCTTTTCTAACTGCTTCTTTCTTTTCTGTGCAGTTGGTTAATAACGCCAGAGGTGGCTTTGTAGAATCTCTGGTGTCTGTGAATTCCGGGCCAAAGCTGGCGCATCACATGAAGCGCGATGCCGCGCCTCTCCTCATGAGGGGCGGTGCGCTCCAGAGCCGATGACGGAGCTCCAAACCCGAAAGCGACACGGCTCACCAGGAACGCTACAGCGCTCTAAAACAACAACAATGTTGTGCAGACCCACGATGCAGCAAGGAACATTAGCAAAAGGTAAGTAATGAGTGGAAAAAAAGAAAAATGTAACGACTTAATGCATGTTAATATTTGTATGAGGCAGAGCAACCCTTTTAGGTGGCCATCTTCTCTGGCGTGCAAGCCATGCCCCTAGAGGTGTCATGATGCCCGCTCCCGGGGAGCCGTTTCAAGCCCGGCGTCCCCGAAAGCAGACATCCAGTCCCCAAGGAAGGACCCAGCAACCACATATAGGGGCCCTTTGGACAGTGTCCTGGCGCCTATGGCGCCAGGCTCATAAAAGACATCAGTCCTGGCGCCATAGGCGCCAGGCTCATTATGGGAATGCTTGGGTGCACTTACCTGATGCAGACCATGCTGCAGGATCCCGGCCTCCTTGAGGCCTGAAAGGAACTACTTTACCTGTGGGACTAATTTACCATCGGGCGTGGTCGGTGAAGGATACATACCTGATTAGAGGAAGGATACATACCTGGAACTTCTTCCAAGGCTATTTAAACCCCACCCGAACAGCCACACATGCTTCGCGTTGTTCTGCATCTAGCAGCTGGACGCTCACCGTGTCTGCTCCTGCATCCTGACTTCTGCCACGCCTGCCAGCATCCTGAATCACCTGCAAAGGAAGAGAAGAAGAGAACAGAAGAAGGAAAAGTCCTTACCTGCTAAATCCGCATCCCGAAGACATCTCGCCGACAATCCTGAAAAGGAAGACACCTTTTCAGGGCGCCTCCATGTTCAGCAGCGATCATCCGGATTCGCAGTCACGCCCAAGCGCCTAGGGAGAAAAACACCAGAACAAAAGGTGAGAGAGAGAAGGGAATAAGGAAAACTAAATCTCCATGTTAAGACTTACCTGTTGATTCATTCCCTCTTCATTTCGGGTCCGCGCCGTATCCTGGCATTTCCGGACCTCGGCCCCTAAGGGGAAAAAGAGACATCAGCGTTAATGAGCGAATGAAAAGACATTACCAAAAAACGCTCATTAAAGACTTACCTGATTTCTACAAGGATTTCACCGCTCATCTCGGGTCGGTGCCTGTTCCCCGGCATTCCGTACCCCGGCCCCTATGGGGAAAAAGACACTAGCATTAGTACATTAATGCATGGACACAAGGGGAACCTCTTATCAAAAAACTTACCTGGAAGCCAAGCAAGTTTGGTTCTCACCAATACGAAAATCCAGTGAAGTAACTGGATACCAACGCGCCCCTGCATCAGAAGCAGGATGGAGAGCTCATCCTTCCAGACCCTAACGTGAGACGCTACGAGAAATCACAGAAGGGTGTCAAGGAGGGTGAGAGGGGAAAGTGGGAGGCCGATTGCATTACCCCGCAGACAGTTAATCCCCTATTTTCGCCTACAGAAGGATACTTCTGCGAGCCAGACAAACCAGATTTGGGGGCCCGGTCAAGTCCGTCTTCCGAACCCTGCGCATCACCTTAGAAGAGGTCACAGCAGCGCGAACCAGGCCAGCGCCTCCGTGGGAGTCAGGTGAGCATAACAGAACGCGAAGCCTTCCTACAAATTCCCACCCAGGCGCTATGGAAAGTATTGAGACTAATCAGTTGGCCCAATTACTAGGGGAATTACGGGCCGAAGTACATGCCGCTCGTCAAGAGACTAATGCCCTCAGGAGGGAATTAATAATATCAAAGGAAAGAACTGATGACCTGGCCAGACAGATTTTGCAAGGTCAAGCTGGGCAAACTCCTCTACTCGGTTCCGGAGGGAACCCCGCTCCTGTGGTTTCCAGTAACCCTGTGCAGATTAATCTACCTGGAAACATGCCGCTGGCCCCACCCGAACGCTTTGCTGGGGACCCCAAACGATTTGCCGTATTCATGAATCAGTGTCGTTTGCACTTCCTATGCAGACCTGGGGCCTTCCCTAATGATCAGACCAAGGTAGCCTTTGTATTGTCATATCTCATCGGCTGCGCTGCCGATTGGTCAGTTCCACTGGTTACTCAAGATGACCCGATTCTCCGTGATTTTCAAAGGTTTCAAGCAAGCATGGAAAGGTTATTTGCTCGACACTCTCAGGGGCAGGCTCTGGATGACGAACTTCTATCCCTGCGAAAGGGCAATCAGGACCTCCTATCCTATATTGCAACCTTTAATAGACTAATTGTGGAAACGGGATGGCCAGAGGATAAAAGAGTCACGTTGTTTTATCGAGGCCTTCGCGGAGAACTTAAAGATGTCTTGGCCCAAGTTGTAAATCCGCCCCAAGAATGCACAGAGTATATAGACTTAGTGGTCCAATTGGATCACAGACTTCAAAATAGAAAAGCAGATCGGTCCAGGTTTGAGACCCGGGTGTTGGTCAAGACCCATGCTAATCCCAAGGGAGTTGATGTCTCTGAGCCTATGCAAATTGGAGGGGTTAAAGGACCCTTAACTCAAAAGGAACGTGAAAGGAGGCGGCAGTTAAAATTATGTGTTTATTGTGGGAATTCTGGACACTTTCTACGAGATTGCCCGGCAAAACCGCCCCGAAAGGCGGTAGGAGCCGCTGATAAAAACCATGAAGACTCTGTTTCGGGAAACGACTCCGCCCGACAAGTGTAGGGGTCCGCTTGCCGAGCTTGAAAACTAACTCTCAGACCTCGCATTTCATTGTGCCAATGGTTCTCGTAGATCCAGAACAGCCTAAGCGGTTGCATGCAATAAAGGCATACATCGATAGTGGTGCTATTGGAAACTATGTGGATCGTGAATTGGTCTCTAGGATTAACCTCCCTCTCCATCCTAAAACCGGCAAAGATGTCATCACCACAGTCGATGGAACTGAAATTGCCTCTGGACCGGTAACACATTCCACTACTGAGGTGACTCTTATTGGTCCCGACGGCCATCGGGAGGGTGTTGTGTTTGATGTAATCAAGGCTCCACAGTTTCAGGTTATTCTTGGAATCCCTTGGTTAGAGACACATAATCCTCGAATTGATTGGCGAGCTAAGAGAATAACCTTCCCGGATTGTACACAAACCTGCTACCCAGAAAACCTGAAGATTAATCTAGCATCTGTAACCTCTGCCTCCATGCAACTACCTCCGGAATACGAAGACTTTCAGGACGTCTTCCAAAAGGAACAGGCCAACACGTTACCTCCTCACAGATCGTACGATTGCCAAATCGATCTGGTGCCTGGTGCACAACCCCCTTGTAGCAGGATTTATGCCCTTACCGAACCTGAGAATCTGCATTTGAGACAATATTTGGATCAATACCTAGCTAATGGTTTTATTCGCCCGTCAAAGTCCCCGGCATCCTCGGCTTTGTTCTTCGTGCCCAAAAAAGAAGGCGACCTTAGAACTTGTATCGATTACCGCGCATTGAACCAGATAACGGTTAAAAACCGTTATCCTCTGCCTCTGATCCCTGAACTCCTTGACCAGGTGAAGGACGCTTGCATATAAACCAAGTTAGATCACCGGGGGGCTTATCATCTGGTAAGAGTTAAAGAAGGCGAAGAATGGAAAACTGCCTTCCGTACTAAATACGGATTATTCGAGTACCAGGTGATGCCTTTCGGATTGTGTAACGCGCCGGCTGCCTTCCAATACTTCATGAATGATGTCCTTCGGGAACTCATCGATGTTTGTGTTGTCGTATATATCGATGACATTCTGGTGTACTCCTCTTCGGAATCTGATCACAAAAAACACGTCAGGGCAGTACTTGAAAACCTGCGCCAACACAAACTATTTGCTAAATTGGAGAAATGTTTTTTCCATACCACAGAAGTCGAGTTTCTAGGTTTCATCCTGACACCCAAAGGAGTCCGAATGGACTCAAGAAAAGTGGATGCCATCCTCAAATGGCCATCACCTAGCTCTGTAAAAGGGGTTCAAAGCATGCTCGGCTTTGCCAATTTCTATCGCAGGTTTATCCCGGAATTTTCATGCGTGGTACAACCCATTACTGCACGCTTGAGGAAAAATAAACGTTTTGAATGGTCTGAAGAAGCCGAGCAGGCCTTTCAGGATTTAAAAGCTAAGTTTACCTCCGCACCTATATTGAAACACCCGCGTCCAGATCTCCCTTATGTCGTCGAGACTGACGCATCCAGCCTAGCCATGGGAGCTGTCCTGTCCCAAAGAGATCCCGAAACCAACCAACTGCATCCCGTAGCATTTTGGTCCAGAAAATTCTCTTGGTTGTTTTATCGAGGCCTTCGCGGAGAACTTAAAGATGTCTTGGCCCAAGTTGTAAATCCGCCCCACGAATGCACAGAGTATATAGACTTAGTGGTCCAATTGGATCACAGACTTCAAAACTGAAAAGCAGATCGGTCCAGGTTTGAGACCCGGGTGTTGGTCAAGACCCATGCTAATCCCAAGGCAGTTGATGTCTCTGAGCCTATGCAAATTGGAGGGGTTAAAGGACCCTTAACTCAAAAGGAACGTGAAAGGAGGCGGCAGTTAAAATTATGTCTTTATTGTGGGAATTCTGGACACTTTCTACGAGATTGCCCAGCAAAACCGCCCCGAAAGGCGGTAGGAGCCGCTGATAAAAACCATGAAGACTCTGTTTCGGGAAACGACTCCGCCCGACAAGTGTAGGGGTCCGCTTGCCGAGCTTGAAAACGAACTCTCAGACCTCGCATTTCATTGTGCCAATGGTTCTCGTAGATCCAGAACAGCCTAAGCGGTTGCATGCAATAAAGGCATACATCGATAGTGGGGCTATTGGAAACTATGTGGATCGTGAATTGGTCTCTAGGATTAACCTCCCTCTCCGTCCTAAAACCAGCAAAGATGTCATGACCACAGTCGATGGAACTGAAATTGCCTCTGGACCGGTAACACATTCCACTACTGAGGTGACTCTTATTGGTCCCGACGGCCATCGGGAGGGTGTTGTGTTTGATGTAATCAAGGCTCCACAGTTTCAGGTTATTCTTGGAATCCCTTGGTTAGAGACACATAATCCTCGAATTGATTGGTGAGCTAAGAGAATAACCTTCCCGGATTGTACACAAACCTGCTACCCAGAAAACCTGAAGATTAATCTAGCATCTGTAACCTCTGCCTCCATGCAACTACCTCCGGAATACCAAGACTTTCAGGACGTCTTCCAAAAGGAACAGGCCAACACGTTACCTCCTCACAGATCGTACGATTGCCAAATCGTTCTGGTGCCTGGTGCACAACCCCCTTGTAGCAGGATTTATGCCCTTACCGAACCTGAGAATCTGCATTTGAGACAATATTTGGATCAATACCTAGCTAATGGTTTTATTCGCCCGTCAAAGTCCCCGGCATCCTCGGCTTTGTTCTTCATGCCCAAAAAAGAAGGCGACCTTAGAACTTGTATCGATTACCGCGTATTGAACCAGATAACGGTTAAAAACCGTTATCCTCTGCCTCTGATCCCTGAACTCCTTGACCAGGTGAAGGACGCTTGCATATACACCAAGTTAGATCTCCGGGGGGCTTATCATCTGGTACGAGTTAAAGAAGGCGACGAATGGAAAACTGCCTTCCGTACTAAATACGGATTATTCGAGTACCAGGTGATGCCTTTCGGATTGTGTAACGCGCCGGCTGCCTTCCAATACTTCATGAATGATGTCCTTCGGGAACTCATCGATGTTTGTGTTGTCGTATATATCGATGACATTCTGGTGTACTCCTCTTCGGAATCTGATCACAGAAAACACGTCAGGGCAGTACTTGAAAAACTGCGCCAACACAAACTATTTGCTAAATTGGAGAAATGTGTTTTCCATACCACAGAAGTCGAGTTTCTAGGTTTCATCCTGACACCCAAAGGAGTCCGAATGGACTCAAGAAAAGTGGATGCCATCCTCAAATGGCCATCACCTAGCTCTGTAAAAGGGGTTCAAAGCATGCTCGGCTTTGCCAATTTCTATCGCAGGTTTATCCCGGAATTTTCACGCGTGGTACAACCCATTACTGCACTCTTGAGGAAAAATAAACGTTTTGAATGGTCTGAAGAAGCCGAGCAGGCCTTTCAGGATTTAAAAGCTAAGTTTACCTCCGCACCTATATTGAAACACCCGCGTCCAGATCTCCCTTATGTCGTCGAGACTGACGCATTCAGCATAGCCATGGGAGCTGTCCTGTCCCAAAGAGATCCCGAAACCAACCAACTGCATCCCGTAGCATTTTGGTCCAGAAAATTCTCGGCACCCGAGATTAATTATGCAATCACGGACAAAGAACTGTTAGCCATTAAGTCCGCTTTTAAAGCCTGGCGGCATTATCTGCTTGGCGCTCGACATACCATCACAGTGATCACTAATCACCGGAATTTACAGTATTTGAAAACCGCCAAGGCTCAGTCATCACGGCAGCTCCGATGGGCTTTGTTTTTCGCTGAATTTGATTTCATGATTACCTATCGACCTGGCTGCAAGAATGGCAAAGCAGACGCCTTATCCCGAATTGGAATGGGAGAATCTGATACAAACTCAGAACCAGTACCAATAATTCCCGAACAGAGGATTCTAGGCATGACTTCGTTACAGACGCTTGAAGACATTCAAGCCAGAGTGAAACAACTCCTGGACCCTACAACCTTACAGGAATGGATACAAAAGGGATCAGACTTTACCATAGATAATGGTTTACCTTATTTCCAAGGACGCTTATTCCTGCCACATAAGGAATTACACAAACTAGTTATTTCCGGTTATTATGATACATTAATAGAGGGACACCCCGGTATTGCCAAGACAGAGGAAAAGGTGAAACGACAATTTTGGTGGCCCTCTTGGTGAAAAGATGTTAAATCTTTTGTGATGTCCTGTGGTGTTTGCGCCCAAAATAAAAGTCAAAAGAAAAGACCAGCCCGTCTCCTTCAACCTCTAGACATACCACCAGCACCCTGGCACACCCTATCAATGGATTTTATTACGGACCTGCCTCCTTGTTCGGGGTACAATACTATTCTGGTAATTGTGGATTTGTTTTCCAAAATGGCCTACTTTATTCCTTTGAAAGGTTTACCTTCAGCTTCTGTCCTAGCCAAAGAATTCCTCGAAAATATTGTTCGGCTACATGGATTCCCATCTATACTAATCTCTGACCGGGGAAGCCAATTCATTTCCCACTTCTGGCGCAAATGTTGTCAAATAGCGCAGATCGATGTAAGATTATCAACCAGTCACCACCCTCAGACCGATGGTCAGACCGAGAGGACAAATCAGACCCTTGAACAGTACTTACGGTGTATGTTACAGCAATCTGAAAGCAACTGGAAAGACATTCTTTGGATAGCCGAATACGCATATAATAATTCGGTACACTCTGGAACTGGCCACAGTCCTTTTTATACTTTGTTTGGGCATCACCCTCGAACCTCAAACCTTGACTCACCTCAGAACCTTGGAATGCCTGCAGTAGAACATCTGCATTCTACAATTACCCAAGCCTTCAAAGAGGCAACTACGCATTTACAACAAGCCAAGAGAAAATACAAGGAGAATGCTGATCTACATCGGAGTGAAGCACCTCCGTATCAGATTGGGGATCAAGTGTGGTTAGCTACCAGACATTTACCACTCAAAGGGCCTCGAACTTTTAACCCAAAATATCTGGGACCTTATTCTATTACAGCAATAATTAACCCAGTGGCTGTTAAACTTGATTTACCAGCTAGTATGCAAATTCACCCTGTTTTTCATGTGTCACTTCTGAAACCAGTGGTACCCGGAACCTGACTACTCAAACCTCCAAAACCTATTCTAATAGATGGGGAGCATGAATTCGAAGTGAAGAACATTTTAGACTCAAAAATGTTTAGGTCAAAACTGTTCTACCTAATTGATTGGAAGGGGTACGGACCTCAGGAGAGGTCGTGGGAACCCAGCGACCATGTGCATGCACCTCGATTAGTCAGGAAATTCCACCAACTCTTCGCAGACAAACCAAAACCCCCGGAGGGAACAACCTTGGGAGGGGCCTTGGAGGGGAGTGCTGTCATGATGCCCGCTCCCGGGGAGCCGGTTCAAGCCCGGCGTCCCCGAAAGCGGACATCCAGTCCCCAAGGAAGGACCCAGCAACCCCATATAGGGGCCCTTTGGACAGTGTCCTGGCGCCTATGGCGCCAGGCTCATAAAATATATCAGTCCTGGCGCCATAGGCGCCAGGCTCATTATGGGAATGCTTGGGTGCACTTACCTGATGCAGACCATGCTACAGGATCCAGGCCTCCTTGAGGCCTGAAAGGAACTACTTTACCTGTGGGGCTAATTTACCATCCGGACGTGGTCGGGGAAGGATACATACCTGATTGGAGGAAGGATACATACCTGGAACTTCTTCCAAGGCTATTTAAACCCCACCCGAACAGCCACACATGCTTCGCGTTGTTCTGCATCTAGCAGCTGGATGCTCACCGTGTCTGCTCCTGCATCCTGACTTCTGCCACGCCTGCCAGCATCCTGGATCACCTGCAAAGGAAGAGAAGAAGAGAACAGAAGAAGGAAAAGTCCTTACGTGCTAAATCCGCATCCCGGAGACATCTCGCCGACAATCCTGAAAAGGAAGACTTTAATTTAAAAGCTCATCGCGTCGATCGCTGCAGCACCGCATTCCACTCACCTTTACAGGGCACCTCCATGTTCAGCAGTGATCATCCGGATTCGCAGTCACGCCCCAGCGCCTAGGGAGAAAAACACCAGAACAAAAGGTGAGAGAGAGAAGGGAATAAGGAAAGCTAAATCTCCATGTTAAGACTTACCTGTTGATTCATTCCCTCTTCATTTCGGGTCCGCGCCGTATCCTGGCATTTCCGGACCCCGGCCCCTAAGGGGAAAAAGAGACATCAGCGTTAATGAGCGAATGAAAAGACATTACCAAAAAACGCTCATTAAAGACTTACCTGATTTCTACAAGGATTTCACCGCTCATCTCGGGTCGGTGCCTGTTCCCCGGCATTCCGTACCCCGGCCCCTATGGGGAAAAAGACACTAGCATTAGTACATTAATGCATGGACACAAGGGGAACCTCTTATCAAAAAACTTACCTGGAAGCCAAGCAAGTGTGGTTCTCACCAATCCGAAAATCCAGTGAAGTAACTGGATACCAACGCGCCCCTGCATCAGAAGCAGGATGGAGAGCTCGTCCTTCCAGACCCTAAGGTGAGACGCTACGAGAAATCACAGAAGGGTTTCAAGGAGGGTGAGAGGGGAAAGTGGGAGGCCGATTGCATTACCCCGCAGACAGTTAATCCCCTATTTTCGCCTACAGAAGGATACTTCTGCGAGCCAGACAAGCCAGATTTGGGGGCCCGGTCCAGTCCGTCTTCCGAACCTGCGCATCACCTTAGAAGAGGTCACAGCAGCGCGAACCAGGCCAGCGCCTCCGTGGGAGTCAGGTGAGCGTAACAAGAGGTCCGTATTGTGTCACAAAAAATGGGCAATGATAAAGGACAGAGAGGCTCCCAGAGCACTGTGGTTATGATGGCTCCTACTCATCACTATCAAGAGTTAGAAATTAACAAAGAATTACATGGCTGCTTTATTTGCCCATGACTGTAAGGAGGAGTTTGTGTTTTGGGGTGCATAGGCCCCATTAACCACAAAAACATTAAAGAGGGATCAAAGTTGTAGTGAACGCCGGAGGGGTGGTTCTGATTACCCCAAACTCTTTTGACAAACCAATAGAATAAGATGAGCTTTTGCAACAAGCACTGCATTTTTGGTTTATTGTGAGCATATCATTTCGATTACTCCTCTGCAAGAGTGCCAATAGAATCTAAAGTGATCTGGGCAGACGATAGACTCTAGGATATACTGCATGCCAGATGTGTTTCTATGTCTGGAAAGATCCAGGGCTACGCTAATGTCAGGACAGTCAAGGATCGGGGCTAGCTAGCCTTTTGGTTGTAGCCCCTGAGCTTCTATCCGAGGCGATAACCAAAAGACCTGAGGCTATGGCCCCCTCAGCCCCCCCCCAGCAACGCCTCTGCTGCGTGCTACGGATTAGGTCAATGCTGGTTCATTCTATAGGTTTATTGTAAACCTAATGTGCACGCTTCCCAGGCTGTGTTAGAGCGGCTTTGAACGCGCATAATAGGAAGCCTCTTTGCCATGCCTTACAATTTCGATTACTCCTAACTTGTGTTGGAGAGTCAGGAATCGATTCATGGAACAGAGGCGAGTCAGAAACTTGAAGGATGTTGGGAGGAGTTTCTTTTATATAGGAAACGTGGAAGAGGGACTGTGATGGAGAAATTATGTGAGTGGCAGTGTATAGTTGCAAAAGTGTTTTTTCTTACTGCTGTGGAGTGGAATAAAAGAAAAGTTCATAATAGGAAAGGAAGCCGCCGTGCCATGCCTTTTGCATCTCTCTACTTGGTAGAGTCAAGCCTGAGAAATCTTTCTGAAATTCGTATTAAATGGTTCATACTAGAGTACAATGGAAAAGTAACCATGCTCATAATTGGCCAGGAATTAGAGAACACTTTGCACAGAATTATTTTGAAAAAGCTGTGTTTTAAATCGTATTTGGCCAGAAACTTGCTTAAAATATATTCAATTGAAGTACATGTTTGTTTGGGGGTTCTCCTGCAGCATATTTGTAGCAGAATGTGCATTACAAAACACATTAGACCGAAATTGAAGGTGAAAGTGGAATAGGATTTGAAGACAACTTAATAAGGTGCTCACCACCAGTGAGTTTGAAAGTCTTAATCTGCATCTGTGGCAAGAGGCACATGGACTGTTGCATTTTGTTTTGACTATTAAACACAACTTTTCCTAGATGGGTCCTTAACAAAGACTCATTAGGGATATTAATCATGCCTGTTCTCCTGTCTTTGGTCTCCTACGGTGAGGGTGCCCCAAAGGTATTGTGGTCCCTGTGTGAACCTTCACTCACAGTGGGTTTTGTGTGATCCACTTGTTGGTGGGGTTCATTCTGCTGTATTCTGAGGTTTCTCATACCTGAAATCCCTGTAAATTCAAGTGTTGTATCTGGCAGCCTAACATTATTTACTACAAGCGTGAATGTGATACCAATGTTGCCATATATATTTATGGGTTTTGCTTGCCGTGGAAGACCAATGGCTGCAGAGTCAAGACCAGAACTGGCTTGAGGTTTGAACGGAGTTTGGATCTCTTCCCGAAATCCACATGTAAGTGAAAGCTGGAGAAGATGCCAGGACATGTTTAAAAGTGGCAGCCACAGTGATGGTGGGGCACCCAAAAATGTAATTCATTCAACCCTTTAATTAGAAGCAGTGAAGAGACCCATTTCCTAAGATTCCTGTTTAACTAAAACAGTGGCAGGCTGGTGAATGTTTTAATTGAATGGGTGTAAATATCACCCCCTCGAGAATTTGTTTTGAATAATGGGTTACTCAATCATGGTAAGTGTTGCTGCGTGGCTAAACAGGACCGTCTTGCTGCACCCAGTCTGGTTATACATTATGCCTCTGGCATGGAATTGTGTTTACTAGTCATCATTGTTCAAATAAACATGATTTCAGAGAGTCTAATTGAAATTTTCTGTGATTCTAAGCAATACTCAAAGAATGCGGATTGTGAGGGCCAACAGGTTTAGTTCAGAGTCTACGGAAGGTTTGACAGAAGAGACGCTGATGACCAAATGGATGGTTCATGACAGACCAGTTTGATGCAGCGTTTGAAGGTTGGAGTTCGATGAAGCCACCAGAATTGGTTCCACCATCGTTGTAGATCAGTAACAAAGAAGTGTGTGGTTGAAAAGGTGGTTCAAGTGAGGTGGTTGCATCGATGAGCTACTTTATCGAGCCAAGGCAACAATTCGATCAGTTGATATGATGTGATGGTGAACTGGTTTGAGAGTGCTACACAGCTGCTCGAAGATCAGGAGAGTGCCAAAAACAACTCTCTGAAGAGTCCTTTTTATGCTGCAGTGAAAACTTTGTTTGTGTGGTCTGCCGTCAGTGACCACTAAGAGGAGGAGCATTCCCCACATATAAGCACCCAGGTAGCGGAGTCCGCAGAGTCCTTGCTGTGCTAGTTGGACGAGTGTGCAAGACTACTGTTCAAATCCTCATAACAAGCCGAGGAGCAGGAGAGCTGTGCAACGTGCCTCAAGCTAGAGAACCAGGTGAAATACTGACAAAGACCTGGGGGGTAAGGGGGAGAGTCAGACTTTGGCAGCTCCTTGAGCTGTCAGGCATGCCCCGCCCCGGCCCTGTTCTCTACACGATCTGTCATCTTTGCTACATTTATTGCTCCATTGTTACTTCACCGTTGGCTGTATACAGGGGGAACACAGGTGTATTGAGAAGTGTAGGGAGCTAGGAAAACACACTTATTGTGGATGTTTCTCTTGCCTGTCTCTGGCCATGTCTCCCAATTTATTTTTCGAATGCTGTAGACCGCCTGTGCTGCCAGAACTGCCTGTGCTGTTAGTGCTGCACTGATGCCGTGGAGCAGGGTGCTGCTTACTGCTGAATACTGTTACACCATTTACTAATTACGGCAATTACTGCAAAAAGAAATAGCCCAATTTACTCCACTGCTATTGTTGTGCTACCATTGAACCAACATCCGACTTTATATTTACATTTAAAACACTTAAAACAGCCCCTAAAGTCTACAATTAACTTGCCTGTGAAGGGACCCGAAAGGACCGGCGCGTCAAGGGGGCTGCAAAGATTTCTCTCCCCCTGATTGCAACGTGATATTCTGGTTGCCTTGGTTGCCTGTCAAGGGGGTTGTGAGAATGTTCTCTCCCCGCGAATAGAGAACGTCCCACCGTCTGAAAATCAATAACATTTGCTTAATAATTTGCTGTCAGTGGGCTTGTGGGCTGTGAAGTCTGTGAAGTGTCCCACCCTCCGTCCTGGGCAATATTGGACAAGACTATAGATAGGTTGGCTCCAAAGACAAATAACATTGGCCGTTCTTTATGAGCTGCTTTACACTGCACACTTGCATTTTGCACCTTGATTTTGAATTCGAATTTGATTCGACTTGCTGTTTCTGTTTCATCTGATTCTTTTTATTATGCACCATGTATTTCATATCCATTGATGCTATTTTTAACATTTTGCCTATAGTTTTTTATTTCTTGAATGTAGAGTTAATGCACGTAACGAGCTTAATGAATTTTAATGTTGGCATGTCCTTTTTTAGCTAGATTTGCAATTTTGTTATTAGGTTTTAGATTGTGCAGCTTTTTATTTCTTGAATTATATTATTTTTAGACTCGCTCTTCTCTTCTTTTCTGTCTTTTGTCCCTTCTCCCTTCTCTCCGCTCTCTGTCCCCTGCTCACCACTCAATGTGGTCCCAGTGTAGGTCTCTGTGAGGGTTGGATATATTACAGTTGATAGTGAGCAAGAATGGTAAAAAGGAAACTTAGAGAGGAGGGCTCAACAGCCACCAGTGCTAAAAAAAATCTAAGCAAGTAAAAGTCCCTAAGGCCCCTAAGGCCATTGGTAAACCCGTAGCCAGGCGTCCTAAGCCTAGGCGACTGGTGAGCCAACTGTCTTTGGATTCCTATTTAAAATCAATGGCAGGGAACCTGGCAGACAGGATACAAGTTGCAGAAAAAGCCATTTGGGAAGCTGCCTCTTCAATAGGGTCCACTAATGTATTGGAGGATGGGGGACAGGGAGAAGGCTTTTTGCTCCTAGTACCCAGAGCAATTTAAGCACCCAGAGGGCCATCTTGGGGGGCCGTCTGGGGTACCATCATCCAGCAAGGATATTGAACTATTTGGCTCGGGGGGAAAAGCAACTACATTGGCCCCTCCCAGCGATGTGGGGGAGGCCCTGGGTGACCAAGGCCCCCCGCAATGTCAGGGGATGATTCAATAGCCTCATATGAGGATGATGACAAGACATGGCTGGAGGCTTTACTAGATACTAAACTGAAACCATTATTCCAACTTTTGGCCGTAAAGAGGGGGTCCCGCACCGGATGCTCAATGTCAAGCCAAAATAGAGGCTACATATACCCTGCTTAAAACATTTAAAAAAAGGGTTATGGACAATCTGGCGATAATGGATGACTCAATTAGAGATTTGAAAATGAAAGTGAATGCCATTAACCAGAATGGTGCAGGAAGAGGGACCTGCCTAGCGCAAACACCTATGCGGGATAGAAGCAAGATGGTGCAGGGGACAAGAGAGGGCATAGCAACAGGTGATAATCCCATGCCGTCTGCTGCGACTGGTGCACTGATAGGTTGTACCGTGTCAGGCATCCCAACGGAAGGGATAAACTCATTGCCTAAAGTAATGTATAACGGTCGGGTAAGAGGAGCAAGTGTGGTACTAAATCTCTCCCCGGTGGTGTTACCCTTAGTTGGTGTAATAATGATGGGGGTCCAGGGCTTACCCGGGTGAGCCTTGGAAACAACTGCATCTTTGATGATTAAGACCACACACTGGATAAATTCCAACTTGATGGAATTTGTCTACAAATGTAGACCCTAAATCAGTCTTAATGGCTAGAAGAGTGGGATGGGTGGGCCCCACTAAGAAGTCTGTTGAGGGCAATTGTATTGTGGTTTCTTTGTCTAACCCTACCTTAGTCAGTCATATGGTGATCTCAAACCTAGCAAGGGGTTTGAGGGCCAATGGCTCAAACTGGATTGTAGATTGGTGAGCCTGGACTATTTCTATCCCCATGGGAAGTTGGGGGCAGCCCCACCAGTGGGTCGCAGGGAAATGTCCATATTGGGGGACTCCTGTCGGGAGGGGGTGGTGTCACCTCTTTCATCCCTAGTGCGGTATGTGTGCCTATATGGGCAACTGTGATGGGAAATGGCTGTGAACGACAAGGGCGGGCTGAACCCAACTGGAGCCTTGCAGCTCAGAATAGATTTGAGCCATTATCATCATTGGACAACCAGGATTGACAGGAGGAAGCACAGTGCTAACCCACAGTGGGGGACTTGGTAGGCTAGTCACCGGGGGGACAGTACGAACTGTGGGGCCACAGAAGTTAAAATTGTATTTTGGAACATAGCAGGCTGTAGGGGTAAATTGCAGCTGGATGAGAACGTGGAATTTTTGAAGTGCCGCAAGATCATCTTACTGCAGGAAACCTGGGCCCGGGAGTTGCCCCGCTTGGATGGGTATGCCTCCTATGGCATCCCTGCCAAGAAGCAGGACGAACACGAAGCAACACAGATTCGATCCCCGGGCCCGCGCTTAGACACCTCTCGGTATTTAAGCGCATTATAAATACGCAACTAAGACCAACAAAAAAACAAAACAATTACGCAACTAACAAACAATTCCTGTAACAGCTCCTCGAGGTCCGTGGGCTGTGTAAGCGCATTAAAAATGCAAATAAGTAAAAGTAAGTAAAACTAAAAATACCTGTGCCTTGGTGCACAGAGAACTGGGAGGACTTTTTTGGAGGATGACTGGGCTGCTGCTCCGAGAATCATATGGCTGAGAATTTTTTTGGAGGATGACTGGGCTGCTGCTCCGGGAATCATATGGCTGAGAATTTGGGGGAATAAAAATGCCCCTTTTTGTCACTTTATAATGAAAGCAACACGGAGCAGGCACCTGTGGCATAAAATACCCTGGCTGAGGTCCGTAAAAGCGCTAATGTGTACGAGGATTGTGCCGCTTAGGCCACCTTCTACTATGATGTTGCTACTGAAGAAAGTAAGATCATTTAAGGAAGGGGTAACCAGAGAAACCAGGGTTAAACTCACAAATGTAGCATCCCTGACAGCTGGATAGCTTTCATCAGCATATAAGTGGGACACTAATTCTGCAGCCGTATCTTGCCTGGGCCAGGGAAAAACACCAAAGCTGGCTCATCACAGGGCACGATTCGACTGCTTACGGCTGAGAGGTAATACAGTGAACTGGGTGGGTACACAGATGACCCAAGTTGCCATGTGTGTGGTGCCCTGAACGAATATTTTAGCATTTCATCTTGTTTTGCCCGGGCTGCGAGAAAATAAGAAAACAGACCAACCTGGAAGTTTTTAAATGCACATATCTGCGCCAATACAGGCCAGCAATGACTCTTTTTTATTAAGGGCGGAAACAAAATTGATGGGGGTTTTTAAGAGGACAATCTGATGCATTTTAATATCATCCAAAATGTTTGTTCTATATTTTTCGCTTTAAATATCTTAATATGTAATGGCGATTGACTTATTTTATATGCACTAATGGGTTATGTTTTGTTTTTGATATGCAATATGTATGAATTTGATGAATATTTGTATTCGAATAAACATTTACATCACAACTCCAGAGGGTCTTGGTGGTTTGAATGTGTCAAACGGTGCACAGTGCAGCTGCCTTGGCACTCAGGGTGTGGTGAGTGTCTATACAGAGGCTCGTGACTATTTAGGTCCTTGTTCTCGTTCTCTCAAACCAAGGGGAAATCTGGCAGACAAATGCAGGAATCCTTCTCCTCCATTGAGATTCTGGGAAGTTGGCAGAGAGGCATGTCTTCCTCCAGCAGCATGTCACCCCCAATTTTCCCTGGGGGTGGTTAGCCTCTATCTTGACTCACCTTGCTTCACCTCACTGATTGAGGAACTTGGAAAGGACTGCCCTCCCAAAAGGGTCCAAGCAAATTCTTGAAAGGTGAAGTCTGGAGATGAATCCAAGAAGGAGTGGGAGACCCCTTGTTTTATATGCAAAATCCACAGGTGATTGGCGAAAAGCAAGCCTGCTTTATGGGGTCCAATCCCTGTTCTAATGGCAAGTGGGATTTACCTTGCTTGCATCATACCCATCATTGTGATATATGAAAGGGAGGAAAAATGCTAGATAGAGAGGTACAGAGAGAAAAAAATGGCAGAACCCTTCCTCACTTGTGCTGAGCTCGCCCTATCTACACTAATCCAGCCCCTTTATCAGACCCATGTCATCAAAGGCCCTTTGGTATGCACACCCTAGTGTGTGGCTCGTCCTATTATGTAGGGTGTGTCCTTTGATTCTTGTTTCCCAGGACAACCCCGCCTGAGGGGCTGTCTCTCTGGAGAGATTTGTTACTTTACCTTAAGGTCAAAAGAACGCAGTCACCAACGGCTATGGTCCTGATGCATCTAGCAGAGACAGCTAGTCTGGGGAGAATACACACAGCCTATCCATGGCTGGGCTGGCTCACGGGGGTTCCTTGCCACGCCAAGCTGGTTAACAACCTGCGCAAGCATGCCCTGAGGATGGACTTAATGTACGAAATGAATCGGCTTGTGTCTCTGCCACGATAAAGAATAAAACTTTGCGCTCCAGCACAACTGAAAAAAAAATCTAGTAATCTTGGACATTTTTTCCAGCCTTCACCGGCTGAACTAACAAAAAATGTTGAGAACTTAAAATAATTTAATTTAATTTATTATTAATGTTTTTTAGTTTATAAATAAACTTTTCACGTAATATATACATCTTACATATAAACAATGTCAAATATCTAAAATGTACACAATTAATTCAACATTCCTGCTAAAAACACTTAACATATTTAAAAAGCAGAGTTAAAAAAAAGTTTTTCTCCTAAAACATACATTAACATCCATTATATTTAGCGGAATTAGTTATTTACTTATTAATGGGAAACAGCGTGTGAGTAGCAAGAAATAGCTTTCACACCAACTTAAATCGTTACCTTCAGCAATCTCTCCAGAGTAAGCCATATGATATACATTGCGATGAATTTCTTCAAGTTGGAAGTGTTGATAATTTGCCACCAGAAAGTGTCCACATCTATGTGTTTAATGTCGTGCACATATTTGTCATAGTGTCTCTTATACACGTTCAGCATCTTAGGGCAACTAGTCAATAAATGTTTCCCAGTCTCCACCGTTTTGTTGTCCTTACACAATCGACAATGACAATCAGCCCTAGGAATCTTATCAAGTACACCGGTCGTGGCCAATACAGGGAGCTGATTAATCCTGACTAGAAGTATAATTCGTCTTAGTCTTGGGGCTGGACATAGATTCAAGTATGACTGAGGTTTTTTATAGGTGTACAATAAAAACTTTATAAATTGATATTTTTTTAATCCATCTAATCGATCGTAATTCTCTATCGAGTCCCCCAGATCGACTTTCCTGGCTAAAGCAGATTTCACTGCCGAACAGTATTCCCCTGCTCTCAGAGTCCAGTTTATCTCATCTAAATACTTCTCGATATTTACCTTAAAGAGGGACTTCTTATATAATAATGTACTTTTAATATCGCAGTAGTATTGACTACCCTAAGGGCGTCTCCAAAGCTCAGTGGGAGTTTCACTGAGCATATTTTGTTTTCCCGGCTTACAGTGTTAACACATGTATGATAAAGAATCAGGTGTGGCTTTAACAACAATGAGAATACTAGCCTCTATACCCTCAACTCAGGTAAAGATTATATTGTAAATTTACAACTGCCACAGGATAGTAATTGTCATAGTTATGTGGATTGGGAACATAGGTGCACATCTTAAATGCAGCCCCTGTGCTGATGTGGCTTCACTGTCCCTGCAGCTGTGAAGAGGGCACTTGTGACCTCTGAACCTGCTATGTGCCACTAGAGAGCAGGCACTGCAGATCAGTATACTGTTGAAGCGGGGCACATGAGTACACTATTCTTTTGGCAAGGAGTTTGGTTAAAGGGGGGTATGGTTAGTAGTCCACTCTTTCTAAAAATCAAACGAGCCAGGGATTCTACACCCTTGCCAGATGGCAATTCCACATACTGGTTAAGCATTTAAAAATACCTCAAACTGCTGTTCAACTGAGTAACAGGTTATTTGCTGTATAGCTGTTGGCAAATCTCTACAAAGGATCGTCGTCACTGCTGCTGTTATCTGAACATTGACCACCTTTGATCTAATGCGCAAACAGGAAAACTGTGGTTTTCAATGGTTGACGTGTGCCCCTGTTTTGCTGGTTAACATGTGTGAACTAACCTGTATTGACCTAAGACTCTTCCTACATATGTAGTACATATACAGTCATTGTTCAACGTGAATTACTTACCTCATTTTGCAAAAAATCATTGTACTTACCAAAATCAAATAAAGAAAATGCAGATATTATTTTTTTTGGTAGCACAGTGTGTGTGTTTATTTATGAATAAAATAAAATGTTGAATTATGTTTATGATTACCCACATAAGCTTCTAAAAGTTATTTCTTGGTTGCTTGGCTACAGCTAACCTAGATTAATGTAAGTCATTTAAGGGGAATTGAAGCTTTCTTGCATTTGTGCAGGAACTGAACATAGCATTGCACAGTGTGCCTAGGATGATTCCTTCAAACTCCTCCCACAAAACAAATTCCTTTATTCATAAACAATGCAGTTTTAATCACGTTTAACCAAAAACAAATCAATGGTGTATTATAAAGGCAATTCTAAAAGAGCTTGAACTTTGCAATTGGTGCAAAGCAGATCCACTTCTCCAGTGGACCGCATATCTAGTGTTAATACCACCCAACAGGGAAAATCCACAGTTCTGCAAACGTGACCATTCACTTTAAGTCCTCCAGTGCCACCAAAATCAGTGCAGGCACTCCCTGCAATATTAGGTTGACACCACAGGATCTAATATACATTCATAATTGGTTCAAGGCTACCAAAATTCACCCATCCTGACATAATGGGCACAGTGTTAGCGCACAATTGAATCATCTCGAATGGGGCAAATCTGTGTTCACATTGGCTTATAATATGCTGATATAGGCAATGCGAACACACATTTAGAAGAACTTTATACTGGTACGGGAATCAGGTCTTAAAACTAATAATGTTGATCACTTGATATCAAAAACACTGCAAGGGGTTGACCAACTCCAGTGTGGTGTGATGCTTGGTGTTCAAGAACTGGAATGCCCAGGTACAGCTGCAGGATAGTTTCATATTTTTCTAAAGTTACAGGTTAGATAGGGATACATGAAGGAGAGTAACACCCACTCACACATCATCCAATCAGCTTCCAGTTAACTAATTCATTCAGAACACTCATCCATCACTCACACAGGCAAACTCTCAACATTTCAATCTGTTCCATGCAGCCAAGTCATACATTCAAGATGCATGCATTGTAGGGTACAGCATCTCCCGTATTCCACACAAACACAATCAGTAACACCCATGCATTAGCAGGATACACCAGACTCACACTAATATGCTTCTTCAGACACCTTCTTCCTCACAGACAATCACACACTACAGACACCCCCTACACACATAAAGCGAATGGGAGGGGTACTCCACAGGGAACCCACTGATAGCAAGGGCACTTGTCTCTGCTCGCTAAATGGGCCGCCCTTGGTTTGACAATGGGGAGACATGTCCATCCTATGTGAAAGTGTTAAGGTGGGAAAATTATGACATCTACTAAAAAGTAAAACATTGTAATATGGTAAATGCAGACACTACTTAACACACCTTCCACATAATTTCCCATCCACACACATGCAGTAGTTGACATGCCTTGCACATAACAATTCCTCCACGTACAGACACTACTTGATGTACCTTGCACATAAAGGTTCATGCGTGTACAGCCACTACTTAATGTAGCTTCCACTAAACCGTTCATTCATGTACAGACACTACCTGACTGTGTGTTGCACTTAATGGTTTATCCATGTTCATACACTACTTGATGTGCCTTTCACATTGCGGTTCATACACGTACAGGCACTGCATAACACGCCTCACACTTAACCATTCATCCACGTTCAGACTCTAGTTAATGTGCCTTGCACACACGAGTTCATGTACTGTGTCTTGTATCCTTATGCACACACTACTTGGAGAGCTTTACATATAACAGTGCAGTGCTTCCTTCGAGACATTATCCTAGTACTTCAATATTACTTAAGCAACATAGGATGCTTCATTTTGCTTGGTTTGTACCTAAAGCACATCTCTAATACTCTTGTACTTCAAATGTTCCTAATTTGTCACTTGTCAATTGACCCCGCCACTGCCTCAAGTGATGCTTAATAATCTAATTTTGTATATTGCAATACTGCTTCTCTTTAGTTTGAAGCACTTGATCCCTTAAGGTAATGCTCCCTTTGTAAGTAACCTGTTTTAATATATAAATATATATATATATATATATATATATATATATATATATATATATATATATATATATATATATATCCATATCCACAGAATAAAACTTTAGTTAAAGTACAATTAAGTTGACCAGATTTAAGGCAACAAAACATTTGAAATTCAGCAGATATGGGAGGTCATGACCTGCTTAACTTGGCAGGCTCATATTTTGATGAATTGTTCTCAACATTTCCAGTTTGGAGGGCCATTGACAATCCCTTGGTTTAGAAAACTTCATCCAAATCCACCTAGCAAGTCAAAAACTATTAGCCTCTCTCAGTCTCTCTGCTTCAAAGCACCAATACCGATATAAAGGATTTAAGGCACAGGGGGACCCATTCTCTGTTGAATATTTTAAAAACTACTAGATGGAGTTACCCCAAACCAGTCACAGAATTTAAGTCAATGCTATGTGCCAAAGTTGTTAATAATGTGCTCGAAAACTGCCCAGTGAGTCTCGTGCTACAGCTGTTCAAAAACTAAACTTTTCTCTGTGGGAAAACGAAAGGGCTGAAAACTGTGAAACCGTTGTTTTGTTTTCTTAATAAAATTTTAATTTTATAATATTCTGTTGCCTCAATTTGCAGTTTGGAGGGGGTGGGGTGGGCTAACCAAACATTTGGTTTGGAAAATCTCATCCAAATCCATCAGGAAAGTCAAAGGTTATTAGCAAAAGAATTTGGGGGAAAAATTGCTGCTTTTTCATTTCTGAAAATCCTGTCAGTCTCTCTGCAGCAAATCACCATGGGAGATATCAATATAATTTTGGAGAAGGAACTTTCTGGACGCAATAATACAGAACCTCCCCTTGGAAATCGAGTCAACTCTTCGTGCACAAGATGTTTTGTACCTGATCTAATTCTATCCAGTGGTTTTCCCTGTGCGCCTGAACAACAATTTTACGTTTTCCTCGATGGGAAAATGAATGGGGATTAGGCCAAAACTGTGTTTTTTTGTTTTCTTAATAACTTCATATTTATTTTACAGATCTTTCCCAAAATGTTCAGGGGGTGGGGGATAGGGGTGGGTGGCGGGACGAGTGGGGTGGGCTGGGGTATGGGGACAGGGGCGGAACTACAATTTTGTTAGCAAAATATCTACCAAATCCGTCATATGAGTCAAAGGTTATTAGCAATAACATTTTTGGGTTTCCTACGGTACTTGATACTGAACTTAACTATAATGCGACGACCGCTGCACTATAATATAAATTGGCTCACCACTTGTACTCGTCTTTATCCTACTGTGTAAGCACCCTTCGTTGGAATGTCTCCACCCTCTGTCACTTTCTGATTGAAATTAACATCTCTTTTCTTAAAATAAATACATATACAAATTCCAAATGCTAGCGCCTGAAAAGCTTGTGTTTTGTTATTTGCCAGCCATGCAATATTAATACAACCACAAACATCCTCTATGCTCTTTAGCTATAGTCAGGAGCTGTATTCAAGCAATTTCCCATGGTGAGTCACGCTTCATAATATCCCTCACCATACACTTAATTCGCTTAAATTATATTTAGACAAATGTACACTATTCTCATGTGTCAAGCAATTAGACAACAATTAGACCATTGGTTCCTTAATGTTTTCTCTTGTACATCACTTTATTTTTCATGTTCCTTTGGTTTATTACATGCTTTTCCTCTTGGGTGGTAAGCCCGCCTCATCCAAATAGTAGCAGTTAAGCTATGCCTGACCAGACTAATGCTTGCTCGAGCCATGCTCCGCTCAACTGTCCCAGCAAGCGCTGCACCCAATGCACAGCAGGTTGATACTTTACTTTTTTAGGTGCATTGAATTTGAGGGACCACTCGGACGTGCGATTGGAGGGCTTGCCAGGTACTGAACTGCTGCAGAGTGAATGGAGGACTTGCTGTGAGTTGGCTGCTTCCCTCCTTGCTTCTGTTTAGTTTATCTTGATCTGGCTGCTGTATTCTGCATGATTATAGGGCTTGCCAGAAACTGGATGCATCCCTCTACACAACCTCTCACCTTTGAGTTATTTCTTCTAATGGGTGGGTAGATTGCTGGGAACTGGCTGCTTACGTACTACCAGAAACGTAGGTCAATAGTGACATTCATGTCACTCCCCCTGACTCTGCCCCGTGGTGCGGCACTGCCAGTGCTGCAGGGCAGCACAAAAGGGAAAGCTTGGCAGTGGCTTGCACACTGGCAAGTGCTGTTGTTCCCAGATAGATATTAAATGCTCACAGGAAGTGCATACCCTCTGCTCACTGGCAGACCCTTGTGCACACATGCACCACACTCCTTCTGCTCATTGGCAGATCCTTGTGCACATGGGCACTGTACTCATGCTCACTGCCATATCCTTGTGCACATGGGCACTGTGCTCCTTCTGCACATTGGCAGATCCTTGTGCACATGGGCATTGTACTCCTTCTGCTCACTGCCAGATCCATGTGCACATGGACACTGCACTCATTCTGATCACTGTCAGATCCTTGTGCACACATGCACCATAATGCTCCTGGTCTCTACTAGATCCTTGTGCCCATGGGCCCTGCACTCCTTCTGCTCACTGCCAGATCCTTGTGCACATGGGCACTGTAGTCCTTCTGTTCACTGCCATATCCTTGTGCACATGGGCACTGTACTCCTTCTCACTGGCAGATCCTTGTGCACATGCGCACTGCACGCCTTCTACTCACTGCTAGATCCTTTTGCACATGGGCACCATACTCCTTTTGCTCACTGCCAGATCCATGTGCACATGGGCACTGTACTCCTTCTGCTCATGCCAGATCCTTGAGCAGATGGGCACTGTACTCCTGCTCACTGCCAGATCCTTGTGAAGATGGGCACTGTACTCCTTTTGCTCACTGTCAGATCCCTTTGCACACATGCACCATACTCCTTCTGGTCACTGCCAGACCCTTGTGCACATGGGCACCATACTCCTGCTAACTGCCAGATCCTTGTGCACATGGGAACCATACACTTTCTGCTCACTGCCAGATCCTTGTGCACATGGGCCCTGCGCTCCTTCTGCTCACTGCCAGATCCTTGTGCACATGGGCACTGTACTCCTTCTGCTCACTGCCATATCCTTGTGCACATGGGCACTGTACTCCTTCTCACTGGCAGATCCTTGTGCACATGGGCCCTGCACTCCTTCTACTCACTGCTAGATCCTTTTGCACATGGGCACCATACTCCTTCTGCTCACTGCCAGATCATTGTGCCCATGGGCACTGTACTCCTTCTGCTCATGCCAGATCCTTGAGCAGAAGGGCACTGTACTTCTTTTGCTCACTGCCAGATCCCTTTGCACACATGCATCATACTTTTTCTGGTCACTGCCAGATCCTTGTGCACATGGGCACCATACTCCTGCTAACTGCCAGATCCTTGTGCACATGGGAACCATACACTTTCTGCTCACTGTCAGATCCTTGTGCACATGGGCCCTGCGCTCCTTCTGCTCACTGCGAGATCCTTGTGCACATGGGCACTGTACTCCTTCTGCTCACTGCCATATCCTTGTGCACATGGGCACTGTACTCCTTCTCACTGGCAGATCCGTGTGCACATGGGCACTGCACGCCTTCTACTCACTGCTAGATCCTTTTGCACATGGGCCCCATACTCCTTCTGCTCACTGCCAGATCATTGAGCAGATGGGCACTGTACTCCTGCCCACTGCCAGATCCTTGTGCAGATGGGCACTGTACTCCTTTTGCTCACTGCCAGATCCCTTTGCACACATGCATGATACTCCTTCTGGTCACTGCCAGAGCCTTGTGCACATGGGCACCATACACTTTCTGCTCACTGCCAGATCCTTGTGCACATGGGCCCTGCACTCCTTCTGCTCACTGCCAGATCCTTGTGCGCATGGGCCCTGCACTCCTTCTGCTCACTGCCAGATCCCTTTGCACACATGCACCATACTCCTTTTGGTCACTGCCAGATCCTTGTGCACACATGCACCATACTGCATCTGCTCACTGCCAGATCCTTGTGCACATGGGCACTGTACACTTGCTCACTGGCAGATAATTGTGCACATGGGTGCTGCACTCCTTCTGCTCACTGGCTGACCCTTGTGCACATGGCCACTGCACTCCTTCTGCTAAGTGGCAGATCCCTGTGCACATGGGCACTGCACTCTTTCTGCTCACTGCCAGATCCTTGTGCACATGGTAACTGTATTCCTTCTGCTCATTGGCAGATCCATGTGCATATGGGCACTGTACTCCTTCTGCTCACTAGCAGATCCTTGTGCACATGGTCACGGCGGTCCTTCTACTCACTGGCAGATAATTGTGCATATGGGCGCTGCACTCCTTCTGCTCCCTGGCTGATCCTTGTGCACATGGCCACTGCACTCCTTCTGCTAAGTGGCAGATCATTGTGCACATGGGCACTGCACTCCTTCTGCTCACTGCCAGATCCTTGTGCACATAGTAACTGTACTCCTTCTGCTCATTGGCAGATCCATGTGCATATGGGCACTGTACTCCTTCTGCTCACTAGCAGATCCTTGTGCACATGGGCACTGCAGTCCTTCTGCTCACTGGCAGATCTGTGTGCACAAGGGCACTGCACTCCTTCTGCTCACTCTGGCACTAACAAATCCCATCCTGCAATGTGATTACTTCGATGGGTTTCACTGAACTACAACCTGGCAGGTGCATGCACTGGCCAGTGGCGGTAATATTAATAACATGACCCAACCTTGGAATTACTGCCAATAATTCACGGATTTACCATTATTGTTGTGTCTGTCCCTGGAATTTCTGTCCCTGGAATTTCCATCGTCTGAATTACCGCCAAAGGAAATTCCATCGGTGGAAGTATGCCACGGCCTATAAAGGAAGCACTGTGGAGGCCATTTTGGAAATCACAATCCATCAAAAATCTCAAAACGGAGTGCCATCCAGGAGTACTGACAAGCGTAATCATGTCAGGTGGAAAGAGGAAATCAAGGGTGCCGTATCTGAGAATGCAGAAACCTAAATTTACAGAGTAGGAGCTCACCATATTGGCATAGCAGGTGGTGGCTCACTTGGATGAGTTGTATGGAGATCAACACTGGCAGACCCCAGAAAGGCAAAAACGCAATATGGGCAGACATCCAGGACAAGGTGGTGACCGTAGGAAATGTCCAACACAATGAGATGGACAAGAAAAAGCATTGGAACAACCTCCTGGCACGGAGCCTGATTGCAATACAATACAGGGCGACAGCTGCCACTGCAGGCAGTACTGTAGAACCACTCGTGCTCACACCCTGGGAGGAGATGCTCGCCGGTATCATCCACATGTTTGGCATCAAGGGTGTGTCACTGCAGAGTTTGGAGCCAGCGGCCAGGTAGAATCTGGTGAGTACCTGTGTGAAATGTGCATCCATACATGGACAACTCTGCATGCATGCCACTAAGAATATGAATCCATCAAAGTGACATGAGCCACGGCCAGAATACACAATCCAGGACAGGTCAAAGTCCACTGTGATAAAAGTCAGCAAACCAATGACCCACATATAAGGAAGCTGGCTAGGAAGTGGAGGGGATGATATCCAACTATCACCATTGCCATGCAAACCCGAAGGCCCAATGCACACCCACAGCACACAGCACAACCCTCCCTTGCACATGGTGACCACCCATACATATGCAACACATACATCATGCAACCATGTGACAATAGCATGTGCATGAATGTCAGGCACACAGCTCATCAGCAGCAATGTGCATTGGAGGTACTCATTGCACACTCCATGCCTGTTATCGCATCCACCTGACTCACACAAACATCAATGCAGTGCAATCACCTCACTGCTGTACAGCAATCAAAGCCTCAACAGTCCTGATGCACATCTGGACAGGACACCTTGTTGGTCAACCCATTCCAGGGTTTCACACCCATAGTAAGCAGTGCACCCCACCCCACACCTGTCACCTGGTTGCCCCTACCCAATACATGGTCCCATTACAGTGGCAGATACATGATGCATGCCCCCCGGATGAACAATGCACAGCGATGACATTGTACAAGTGAAACCCAATGTCATATCGCCATGCACCTCAGCAACAATGTGTTCATGGACATCTGAATTATACCCCAACAGACACTCATGACACCCAGGAACAGGATGATGTTGCCGGACCCTCCAGGACACCAGCACCAACAAGGAAGTGCACACTGCCAGCCAGTCATGTGAGTGGGACAGTGCCACCTAAAAAAAGGCACCTTGTGAGTATGCAATCCACAGGCCCAACAAGCATTGGGAAGGACACAGCCATGGTGCACAGAAGACTCTCACAAAAACAGCACCACAGGCAATAGGACAACACACAACCACAACTGACACAGTGTCGATGAAAGCACACAATCCCGGCAGGCCACAGCTGGCACAGCAGATGTGCTGTCAGACTCTGCACCCCCAGCTTCAATTCCACCACATTCCCCTGCCTGCCAGTTCTCCCCAGACTCCTCTTCCCTGCGTAGCCTCTCCCCATTGCGCACCCCACCTTCCCATCGGGAATCACAGCGTGCACTCCAGTACCTTCATGAGTCCTCCTCCGATGGCCAGGCTGAGGCAGGTCTCCATTCACCCCCTCCACTTAAGCAGGCCAGACATGGCAGCAGCCATTCATCCAGCCATTGCCTGGCCCCACAATGCAGGCCATCTGGGACCATCTCAACAGGATGGAGCAGAGGCAGGATGAGATGTACTACATGGCCCAGGAACAATTGGGTCATTCTCAGGGCATGTGGGACTGTATCCAAGGGTCAGCCAGGCCGTTTTCCACATCCATGGGCAGGAGCACAGAGCACAACAATGGAAGTCAGTGTCTGGTGAGCCAGAGGGTGTGTGAATTGGCTGAACAGCTGTCATCCTCCTGTGAGGCCATGACGAGGGCCATCCACCTCACCGTGGACCATGTGGAGTTCACAATCTACTAACCATGCTGATGGTTCATTAGCGAGCACCCCACCCAGGCAATCACATCACAGTGCAGCACAGGCTGCACTGGCTGCTGACAAGGGGGACAAGAGGTTGTGTTGGGGATGAGCATGCGGGGTGGGTGGTGGAGTTAGGGATCATCATGGGGTGTGGAGTAGGAGATCAGCGTGTGGGGTGGATCGTGGAGTTGGGGATCAGGGTATGTCAAGTTCTGAATAAATCAATGTTTGAAGTTAGTGTTCATGTAAGGTGATTATTCTATGGTTCAGTGTGTTGTGTATTCAGAGCCTCATCAATGCTCTCACTATTGTGTAGGTGCATAGTAGAGGCCAATTGTCCCTGTGGTCCTTCGGGACCTTTGGGCATTACATCACATCCCAATGTATGCCCTGTGCTGACCTGTTTACATCTTCAGAGACATACTCATCTGAGCTAGGGTGTGATTGGGCCTCATCTGGTGGCATTTAAATGTGCCTTCAATTGCACAAGTAGTGCATCTTTGCAGTGAATAATACTATCTTGCCTACTTAATTTGGTTTGTACATGAGGGCACCTGAAACTGGCTTTCACAAATCCAAATGTGCACTCAATGCATGCCTTGTACTCTGCGTATCACCGTAGGCCTCCTACTGTGGTTTGCCATGGTTCCTCACATGTATCCTCAGCCATGGTGACTGTGGATGGCCATCTTCCCATGCAAGACATGCATGGACTGTGTGAGGTTGAGGTGACTCTACAAACATGGTACAGTTGCAGTCAGTCACATTGCAGGATTCAGCAGTAATCAAGTATTTGTCAGTCTCATGTCATCTACAAATCACTTTTCAGTTTTGGTGTTGCAGTAAATGTTAACTATGGTTGTGGTGGGTGGCATGAATGTGTTGTGTTGCCTTGCATGGCAGGATACCCTGTGTCATTGCATGAGTACTGCCTGTGTCCCGGGTTGGGTCAATCAGTGTACTAGGTCTGTTCTGGGCACTTCTGTCGTTCCATCATGGGACTTATAGTAGTTACACTTTGCTGAACATTGTGTACTCAAGGTGTGTGACGGTGGTCGTCTGCATCCGGTATTCCTATTTCTTACCCACAAGCCAGGTGAGTGTAACGCTCACCTGATTCTCGCAGAGGCACCGGTCTTGACTGGGCGACTACCGTATCTTCAAAAGTGATGTGCACCACCCGGTTGGCTCTTTGGGCTGGACCTCTGTGCACTGTATGCCTGACTCGAAGAGTAAGATGTCTGCAGATAGAAAATATGGGATTAATGAACTGGGGTTATTGGGGTGTCCCTATCTCTTTCCTTTTCTCCTCTCCTGTAGAACCCCAAAGGTTAACGCTCTCACCTTAGGTAAGTGAACGCCGAGCTCTCCATCTGCCTCGGGGCAGGGTGCTGTAACCAGTTTCTTCACTGGATAGGTAGCGCAGGCCTCTTGACTTCAGAGGACTGCTGTCCGTCGTTTACTTCACGAACGGTGAGTTCCGAATATTTCAAATGTCTTTAAAAGTCTTTTGTAATGCTGTCTCTTATTTTGCAGGGTTCCGGCGATGGCGGTTGACTGGCTGAAGTGAGTTGAGGATGGACCCGTATGCGGAATAGAAGCGCCTGGAAGCGCGTAAGTAAGCGCTTGTTGCTTGCTTCACGATGCGCACTAACTGTCCTTTTATTTTGCAGGTACCAGTTCGGAGCTGCTGAAGGATCCCGGAATGCCCACTGAGTTCGGCGTGGATGGAGTAATGGCACGTGAGTATTGAACATTACCCAATGTCTTTAAACGCACCTTCTTTTGTCTTACAGATGCGGGATGCAGCGCCGAAGGCCTCCGGAGCGTGCGAAGAGTTGGTAAGCTTTTGTCTTTCAGATGCCGGAATGCAGTGCGATGACCTCCGGAGCGCGTGAAGAGTAGGTAAGCTTTTGTCTTTCAGATGCAGGAATGCTGCGCGAGGCGTTGATGACAGCCGATGGACCAGGTAAGAGATGCGCTGTCACTGAAGACCGTAGTGCTAACCTGTTCTTTCTTGTCTTTATAGATGTTGCTGAAGACTGGATTCAGGATGGTAAGCCTTTTTCCTTTAGGCCCAGGATCAGATGCAGAAGACACGATGAGCGTTCTGCTGCAGAGGATGCAGAATAACGCAAAGCAAGATTCATCCATCGGGTGTGGTTTAAATAGCCTCCTGTAGTGCTTAGGTGTCTCCTTCCACAGCCACGCCTAGGTAAGAAAAGAGTTCCTGCTTTCCAGAAGAGTTCCAGTGTTCTGAACCTAGGGAGTGGCTCCTGCCCCACCCAACAGGAAAAGTAGTCCCAAACAGAAGAGGATCAGGGGTTCAACTGGCAGGTAAGTAAGCAGCATGGTCTGCTGCAGGTACGTCCACACAAGCATTATGAGCCCGGCGCTTGCAGCGCTGGGACTGGGCATATTTATGAGCCTGGCGCCACTGGCGCCAGGACAGGGTCCAAAAGGTACGAATTGGGACTGGCTGGCACTCGGAACCTGGGTTATGGGTCTGCTTCCAAGGGAGTTGGGTAAGTCCTGGCCTTTTGGAAGCAGAGATCATGACAGTACCCCCCCTCAAGGCCCCTCCCAAACCGGGCTTCCCCGGGGGTTTTGGCTTGTCAGGAAATGTTTGATGAAATCTTTTGATTAGACAAGGAGCGTGGACATATTCTGCAGGTTCCCAGGATCTTTCTTGAGGGCCGTAGCCTTTCCAGTCAATTAGGTAAAATAGCTTAGATTTGGAGATCTTGGAGTCAAGGATGCTTTTGACTTCAAACTCGAGTTCTCCATCAACTAGGATAGGTTTTGGGGATTTAGTTAGTCGGGTTTGAGGTTGCACGGGTTTTAAAAGAGAGACGTGGAAGACCGGATGTATCTTCATGTGAGGGGGCAAGTCCAACTTGACCGCTACTGGGTTTACTATGGTAGTGATGGAATAGGGACCAAGGTATCTTGGGTTGAATGTGCGTGGTCCTTTTAGAGGTAGATATTTGGTGGATAACCAGACTTGATCTCCTACTTGATATTGGGGGGCTTCCTTCCGATGTTGATCTGCTCCTTTCTTGTATTGTTCCTTAGCCCTTTGAAGGTGAGAAACGGCTTCCTTAAAAGCTTGGGTGATTGTAGAGTGCAGGTAGTCTACTGCTGGTGTTCCAAGATCTTGGGGTGGATCCAACTCTGAGGTTCGAGGGTGACAGCCGTATAAAAGAAAAAACGGGGTTTTCCCAGTTCCTGAGTGGACAGAGTTGTTGTAGGCATATTCGGCTATCCAAAGGATATCTTTCCAAGTTTTTTCAGTTTGTTGCAGCATGCAGCGTAAATACTGTTCCAGAGTTTGATTGGTCCTCTCGGTTTGTCCGTCGGTTTGAGGGTGGTGACTGGTCGATAATCTCACATCAATTTGAACCGACCGACAAAAATGAGAAATAAATTGACTACCTCGATCCGAAATTAGCACTGAAGGAAAACCGTGCAGTCGGACAATGTTTTCGAGAAATTCTCGGGCCAGAGTTGTTGCTGTTGGCAAGCCTTTGAGTGGAATGAAATGCGCCATCTTGGAGAAAAAGTCCACGATTACCAGGATCGTATTGTATCCGGAGCATGGAGGTAGGTCGGTGATGAAGTCCATAGAAAGCGTATGCCAAGGGCAAGGTGGGATGTCAATAGGGCGTAAGAGGCCGGCTGGTCTTTCCTTTTGACTCTTGTTTTGGGCGCATACTCCACAGGACATTATAAAGTCTCTGATATCTTTTTTCCAAGACGGCAACCAGAAGTAGCGCTTAATCTTTTCTGAGGTTTTGGCCATACCGGGATGTCCTTCCATTAGAGACTCGTGATAACAAGAGATCACCTTTTTCTGTAAATCTGTGCTGGGCAGGTATAATCGTTCTTGGAAATACAATAAATTGTCCTTTACTGCAAAGTCCTTTCCCTGCAGATGCCAATTCTGTATTTCTGCTGGAGTTATAAGTTGCCTTGTTTTATCCTTAATTTCCTCTATGGATTGTGTGGTTATTACACCCAGAATTCTTTGTTCGGGAATGATAGGTACAGGTTTAGGGTTGGTCAAGTGTTCCTCCACTCCCATCCGAGAAAGGGCATCAGCTTTACTGTTTTTTGTACCAGGTCGATAGATAATTATGAAGTCAAACTCGGCAAAGAATAGTGCCCAACGGAGTTGTCTAGAGGATTGGGCTTTTGCGGTTTTCAAATATTGCAGGTTTCGGTGACCCGTAATCACAGTAACGGTGTGTCGGGCCCCCAGAAGATAATGCCGCCAAGCCTTAAAGGCAGACTTGATAGCCAGAAGTTCCTTATCAGTAATAGTGTAATTGATCTCAGGAGGCGAGAATTTGCGAGACCAGAATGCCATGGGATGTAACTGATTGGTTACTGGGTCCTCTGTGATAGAACTGCCCCTATGGCAAGGCTCGAAGCATCAGTTTCAACGATGTAGGGGAGTTCGGGGCGAGGATGTTTTAGAATTGGTGCTGAGATAAATTTTGTCTTCAAATTCTGGAAAGCTTGTTCCGCCTCGGTAGACCATTCAAAACGTTTGTTTTTCTTTAACAAGGCGGTGATGGGCTGGACTATTCGAGAGAATTCGGGGATAAACCTGCGGTAAAAGTTGGCGAAGCCTAACATGCTTTGAACCCCTTTTACGGAGGATGGTGATGGCCATTTGAGAATTGCATCGACCTTCCTTGAATCCATACGCACTCCGCTAGGTGATAATATGAATCCCAAGAATTCAACTTCAGTCACGTTGAAAACACATTTTTCCAACTTAGCGAAAAGTCTGTGTTGACGCAACCTCTCGAGGACCATTTTCACGTGTTTCCGATGTTCAGATTCCGATGAAGAATAAACGAGGATGTCGTCAATGTAAACGACAACACATACATCTATGAGTTCTCTGAGGACATCGTTCATAAAATATTGAAAGGCGGCCGGGGCATTGCAAAGCCAGAAGGGCATGACCTGATATTCAAATAGCCCATACTTGGTGCGGAAGGCCGTCTTCCATTCATCGCCCTCTTTTACTCGTACCAAGTGGTAGGCTCCTCTAAGATCCAGCTTTGTATATATGCATGCTCTTCTGACTTGGTCCAGGAGTTCAGGGATTAAAGGTAACGGATATCTATTCTTAACGGTGATCTGGTTCAGGGCGCGGTAATCTATACAAGTTCTAAGGTCCCCTTCTTTTTTTGGAACGAAGAACAAAGCTGAAGAAGCAGGGGACTTAGAAGGACGAATAAACCCATTTGCTAGGTATTGATCCAGGTATTGTCGGAGGTGAAGGTTCTCAGGCTCGGTGAGGGGATACATTTTGCTACACGGAGGAGTAGATCCAGGTATCAGGTCTATCTGGCAGTCATAGGACCTATGAGGAGGTAGAGAGTTAGCCTGATCCTTCCGGAAAACATCTTGGAATTCTAGGTATTCGGGAGGTAACTGGGGAGTCTCCGAAGAAATTGCTGCTAGAGCAACACCAGGTGGAGGGTGACAAGTAGAGACACATTCTGGGAACTGAACCGTTCTTGCTCGCCAATCGATACGAGGATTGTGTTTCTCTAACCAAGGTATCCCTAGAATAATCTGGAACTGAGGGGCCTTGATCACATCGAACACGATCTTCTCATGGTGTCCATCTTGACTTACTAGCGTCACTTCTTGAGTGGTATGCGTTACTGGTCCGGAGGCTATCTCCGTACCATCCACCGTAGTAATGACGTCCTTTACAGCCTTGGGACAAAGAGTTAAGATTCATCCTCAAAACCATTTCCTGATCCACATAATTGCCGATGGCACCGCTGTCGACGTAAGCTTCAATCGCATGTAATCGATCTGGATGATCAGGGCTAATGAGGACCATAGGTATCACGAAATGCGAGGTCACGGAACTGGTTTTAACGCTCAGCAAGAGGACCTCTATTCTTGTCGGGCGAGGTCGTTTCCCTGCTCAGAGTTTGTGACCTTGGTAACTGCAGCTCCTACCGCCTTCTTGGCTGGTTTCACCGGACAGTCTTGAAGAAAGTGCCCTGAGTTTCCGCAATAGAGGCATAATTGCAACTGTTTTCTCCTTTCCCGCTCCTTTTGTGTTAGTGGTCCTTTCAGGCCCCCTATTTGCATGGGTTCCCCGGAGTCTACTCCTTTGGAAGGAGTTGGTGGTTTGGAAAATACTCGAGCATCAAACTTGGAACGATCGGCCTTCCTGTTCTGCAGTCTGTGATCTATTTGAACGACTAAGTCTATATAATCCGAACAGTCTTGTGGGGGATTCACTACTTGGGCTAAAACGTCTTTGAGCTCTCCACGTAGACCTCTATAAAACAGCGTAATCCTTTTGTCCTCAGGCCATTGAGTTTCCACTATTAGTCTGTTGAAAGATGCAATATAAGCCAAAAGGTCTTGATTACCCTGTTGCAACGAAAGAAGCTCATTGTCCAAGGCCTGCCCCTGTGAATGTCTTGCGAACAGTTTTTCCATACTAAGCTGAAAGGCTTGAAAATCATGGAGAACCGGATCATCTTGATTAACTAGAGGGATCGACCAGTCTGCCGCATTGCCACTAAGGTACGAAAGCACAAAAGCTACTTTAGCTTGATCAGTTGGAAAGGCTGCTGGCCGGCATAAAAAATGCAACCGGCACTGATTGATAAATACTGCAAACCTCTTTGGGTCACCAGAAAATCATTCGGGCGGAGCCAGAGGTACATTCCCAGGTAGGTTGATCTGCACTGGATTCATAGGGGATGTTGAAGGAAGATTTGCCCCTGATGCGGGTAACGGGGTCTGTCCGGCTTGTGACTGTAGCAATTGTCTAGCAAGATCGTCTGTTCGCTCCTTGGAAATAATTAGTTCCCTTCTTAGAGCATTTGTTTCCTGACGAGCTGCATGCACTTCTGCCCTTAGTTCCCCAAGTAACCGGGCTAGGTGGTCGGTATCCGAGGTTTCCATAGCGCCTCGGCGAGAGTTTTGCGGTAGGCTTTGCGTTCTGTAACGCTCACCTGATTCTCGCAGAGGCGCCGGTCTTGACTGGGCGACTACCGTATCTTCAAAAGTGATGTGCACCACCCGGTTGGCTCTTTGGGCTGGACCTCTGTGCACTGTATGCCTGACTCGAAGAGTAAGATGTCTGCAGATAGAAAATATGGGATTAATGAACTGGGGTTATTGGGGTGTCCCTATCTCTTTCCTTTTCTCCTCTCCTGTAGAACCCCAAAGGTTAACGCTCTCACCTTAGGTAAGTGAACGCCGAGCTCTCCATCTGCCTCGGGGCAGGGTGCTGTAACCAGTTTCTTCACTGGATAGGTAGCGCAGGCCTCTTGACTTCAGAGGACTGCTGTCCGTCGTTTACTTCACGAACGGTGAGTTCCGAATATTTCAAATGTCTTTAAAAGTCTTTTGTAATGCTGTCTCTTATTTTGCAGGGTTCCGGCGATGGCGGTTGACTGGCTGAAGTGAGTTGAGGATGGACCCGTATGCGGAATAGAAGCGCCTGGAAGCGCGTAAGTAAGCGCTTGTTGCTTGCTTCACGATGCGCACTAACTGTCCTTTTATTTTGCAGGTACCAGTTCGGAGCTGCTGAAGGATCCCGGAATGCCCACTGAGTTCGGCGTGGATGGAGTAATGGCACGTGAGTATTGAACGTTACCCAATGTCTTTAAACACACCTTCTTTTGTCTTACAGATGCGGGATGCAGCGCCGAAGGTCTCCGGAGCGTGCGAAGAGTTGGTAAGATTTTGTCTTTCAGATGCCGGAATGCAGTGCGATGACCTCCGGAGCGCGTGAAGAGTAGGTAAGCCTTTGTCTTTCAGATGCAGGAATGCTGCGCGAGGTGTTGATGACAGCCGATGGACCAGGTAAGAGATGCGCTGTCACTGTAGTGCTAACCTGTTCTTTCTTTTCTTTATAGATGTTGCTGAAGACTGGATTCAGGATGGTAAGCCTTTTTCCTTTAGGCCCAGGATCAGATGCAGAAGACACGATGAGCGTTCTGCTGCAGAGGATGCAGAATAACGCAAAGCAAGATTCATCCATCGGGTGTGGTTTAAATAGCCTCCTGTAGTGCTTAGGTGTCTCCTTCCACAGCCACGCCTAGGTAAGAAAAGAGTTCCTGCTTTCCAGAAGAGTTCCAGTGTTCTGAACCTAGGGAGTGGCTCCTGCCCCACCCAACAGGAAAAGTAGTCCCAAACAGAAGAGGATCAGGGGTTCAACTGGCAGGTAAGTAAGCAGCATGGTCTGCTGCAGGTAAGTCCACACAAGCATTATGAGCCCAGCGCTTGAAGCGCTGGGACTGAGCATATTTATGAGCCTGGCGCCACTGGCGCCAGGACAGGGTCCAAAAGGTCCCAATTGGGACTGGCTGGCACTCGGAACCTGGGTTATGGGTCTGCTTCCAAGGGAGTTGGGTAAGTCCTGGCCTTTTGGAAGCAGAGATCATGACAGTGAGCTGTCCTCTGTGTCTCTGCATGAATACTGGCAGGGTGCTTTTGCTCAGTATCGTGGCATCATGTGTGGCCCCAGGATATTGTGCACAGCAGTGGGTGATTGTGAGGTCACTGTCACATGGCATTTGCACATTCATTCATTGCTACTGGTTCCTGTATGCCTGCTCAGTTGCCGTGGGGGGGGAGAGGTGGGGTACCAATGCCGCATGTGTACAATACACTGCTGCTATGGTATTGGTCAAATGGGCAATGTAGCTGAAAACGTGCTGGTGCTGTATGCACAAGCACCTGGGTGGTGTGCATGCCTCATTAGCGCATCCATCCATGTCTTGGTCCAGCACCTTAGCAAATGCAGGCTGTGACATCCCATGCAGCGTACCCACGGTGTGCTGGGATTCACCCATGGCAAACATATGCAGGACCAATGCCAACTTCAGCGGGGGGGGGTGGAAGTTCTGAATCCACAGTCACTCTGGAGATTGGCCTGGATCAAGGTGAGCAGGTCTGTGATGGTCGGGCGGTCCAAACGGTAGAGGGTCACTGATGCTAACTGTGGTATGGGTGACCCCCACACCATGCATCTCCTGTGCCTTTGTGGTGCCTGTCTCCTTACCTGCTGGGGTCTTGCATGCTGCTGTAGCTGTATGTGAAGTAGGGGGTAGTGATGCCCATAATGAACGTCTGCTTGGAGCTACATGTTGGCTGGATGTGTGTTGTGGGAATGTCTGGCCCTTATATACTCATTCTGAGGTGATCTGGTGCACCTGTGCCTTGATTTCAATGACCTGTCTGCATTTAACACCACCATTTTGGCTGTAATTTCTCACATTTTCAGAAGAAATTCCAGCGATTCCCAACTTGTAATTGGGCGAAATAGGGTGATTTCTTTTGGCGGATGGTAATTCCGCCGACGCCCTTGGCCCCGGGGCTAATTCTGGCAATTGTTGGAGGATTTACCACTGGAGCTAATTCCCCAGGAGGACTATCCGCTGGTGGAATCAACTCAGTAATTGGCGTAATGGTAAAGTTGGCGATAACGGAAATCCCTCCAATTTTACCGCTTGCCGCCAAACAAATAATGAGGCTCATTGTTTCCAAGCAATCTGTCTTCCAAGAATGTAGTGACTGTCCATCTGATCTTGGAGCAATTGTGCAATCAAAGGGATTATTGAATTCTTGGCATGCTGGCTTAAAATACATTTTCTACCTAATGCCAAAGCGCACCACTTACTCAGCACACCTAGCGATAATAACCCCAGCTCAAATCAAATGATTTGATCAGCAGGCTTCCTTGGAGGAACAAAGCCCTCTTCCAGAACTCGCCTTCAAGTGTGTTCCAATCCAGTATAATCGCTACCATTTTTGACTCTGCCCCATAGAACAGTATGGGTACTACTTTTTGCTTATAAAAAGTAATAATGGGGAACAAGAACAGTTTCCATACTTCTTGTGGATCATGAGGGCCTGTGCGGCCGTAATCTCAGTTTTCCATCTGATATCAGGTCTATATGAGGCTTCATGATTATTACTGTTCGTATTCACTCCCAAATATCTGTATTCTTTGAATGCAGTTAGTGGTAGTTTATATAGAAACCAATTTACAGCAATTCTCTTGTGACCCTCTTCGGAGTTAAAATCACAACATTTGACTTGTACACATTGATCTTTAGTTCGTTCTTAATTGCATGATGCTCTAAGTCCAATAATTGCCTTTGTAGGCCTGCAGGTGTCTGGTTTAAAAGGACCATATTGTCTGCATAAAGATGCCACGATATGGGAGTCTTCCCTAATTTCAGTGGATAGGAATTAACCTTGATAAATTGTTCCTCAATATCAATATCAGCAATGATAGAAGCTCCTGCTGATTCAATCTGACTTGAATAGATGTTTGTGAGTACAGCTGGTAAATTATCGCCAAAATATACCCGGGCAAGCCCCCTTGTTTATTTTTTGAAATAATCTATATCTAGGTGCGGAATCAAATGCAAGCTTGAAATCAATAAAAGCCATATAGACTGGCTGGCCTGACTGAATCACCCTTTTTTTACCAGGCTTAATGCTGATACATTTATCGCTGTCCCTATCCCCTGGACGAAGCCCAATTGGCGAATACCAAATCGTTCTGTCTCCTTCACCCAGGCCATTAGGGCCTTGAGTATTAGGCATGCAAATATTTTGCCTGCCACGTTTAGAAGGGCTATTGGCCGATAATTCTGTGGGGCTTCTCTATCACCCTTCTTAAATATCGGTATCATTATTATTATTATTATTATTATTATTATTATTATTATTATTATTATTATTATTATTATAATTTCTTTCCACATTTGGGTATTTGTTTGGTCTCAAGAACTTGTTTAAAAATAGTCAACTAGATCTTGGCCCATACCTCTCGATATAGGTTTTTAGCATCAAATTCGTTGAGGCCATCTGGACTGGCTGCTCTGGAGGTACTCATTCTTTTAATCTGCATTATAATATCCTCCTGGTCTAACACCATGTTCCCATTATTATCCCAGTCTTGCCTCACTAGAGACTCTATTGACCCCAAAGCAGCGTACAAATTTGCAAAATAGCGTACCCATACTTGTTCTTGTATAGGATTTATCTGCAAAGGCAGCTGTAAATCCCCATGAGCAGTTGTTTTTACTAAATACCATATTTGGGCGCTACTCTTGGATGCTATCATTCGGAGCATATTTTCCCCGTCCTGTTGAAACAACCAGGATCTGTAACCTCCAAGCCAATATCTGCATCTTAATTTCAGATTCTTTATCTTTACAAATCTGGAGGAGATATCTACATGCACTAATGCTCTCAAATCCTTATGTAATTGATTTTTCTTATTCTGGACCCCAATGTCATGCTTGTGTCTAAAAAATTGTCAAATCCCCAGAAGATTTTTCTGTGTAAATAAACTTAGGGCAACAGCGTAATAACCATCACTCCTGGGATTATGAGTGCTAGATGTAAGAGCACTCTCTTTTACACAGCTATATATTTTATCCAGGGAAGATTCACACCGTTTAAACCTATTTCTTCCCATCATCTCCAGATTAAAGTGATAATGACCTCCACTGGTCACCAGAAAACAAAAATCTCAGGTGGCAAGCAGCAAGTCATGATCACCATTAACTTGTGTTTTAACCTGAACATCATTTACACTCATAAATATATTTTTTGAGACAAGAAAATAGTCAATGATTCATTCTGTGTGGTTTGTCTCCATGTTGGACGGGGTAAGAAACCCTCTACTTTCATTAAGTTCAGCCATTTCCTTGTTCTACCATTAGATCAGGGATCCTTTGGTTGGAGACACTGAATGTTTAAGTCATCTGCAATGAAGACTGCTATGGTGTTTGGATCACCCAGGCTTAGATCCAACACTGCTTCAACCCCTTCCAAAAAAGCGGCATCTGAAATCTCAACAGGATTCCACTATAAATTCAAAATGGCATAAGGAACTCCCGGTCGGTTGTTAAGGACAGTGAAGCTTTGTTAGCAGAGAAAACAAATTAGGTGATTCCCAGGCCTCTAGGTTCAGACCCATACCCATTTTACAGGATATTAACAACCCTGATGAATTCCTCCTTTTCGCAGCCTTAACCGCTTCTACTAGACAGAGAGCATAACCATCTCATATGGAAGTCTGAAGGAGCATCACAATATCAACAGAACCCAAAAGATTGTTCTTATATTATAGCAAATGTTTAAAGCCCCGTGTATTCCAGGAGCCCATCCTCAGAGCCCAGGTATCATTCTTGGCTGGCAGTTAATTTTTTCAATGTTGAACTTCGCCTGCCAATGCCCCCGGAAGCCAAGTCCAGTCTACTTTATGATGTTGTGTGGAGACCACCAAGACCTCAATGTCCCTTCCCATTTTCTGGTTCCCCTGAGGGCACAGAATTCTCAATGGAGGGAAAAATAACCTCTTCATGTTTTGTATTGAATATACCAGCATTACACCCCTTATGACTAGGGGCACAGGTTTATTGGCTTCTCTTATTGTGTGCCCAGAATAGTTGAAAGGCTTCCTTGCTCCCAATAGGATAACATGCACCAATTGAGAAGGAACATACATCCCCACTTTGTCTAGATCGTATTAGTTAAGGAACTCAACCTGTGCAATATCACATGATTGGATGGCTCCAAATCCTGGTATATTCACTATTTTTTAATTTTTTTATTTGATTTAATTGCAATGCAATTTATACAAAAACGAACAACAAAAACCTCACGGAGGTAACTACACCAGTCTACCATTGTAGGCACTGTGGGTATGTTCACTATTAATCTCAGGATATTAGTAATGTTTAGAACTATTTCCTCGGAAAGCCTTTCCACGCACTCCAAATATAAACACTGGCTATGGTTAATCTTATTCAAAGGAAGAGCCAAATCTGCTGCTGGATATCTCCCTAAGGAGGTCAAGTCCCCTCTTCTTTTCTGGGGTGGGTGATTTATATGAGGCTTGGCCTTGATGGCATCTCCCATCCCTCTCCGCGTGGGAAGGTGTAAAGGGATTTTGTCTCGACCAGTGTAAGTAGATTCACCTTCCTCCTGCCTAAAGTGGGGCTGAGAATTGCAAGAGAGGAGTCTTCTTCCTTCCAATGTGGAGAATATCTGGGGATTCTAAGAAATTGCTTTAATTGGATTTTGCCTGTTTGTAAAAAATCTCCAGGATGGTGACTATAATGTAACCCTTGTCTGCCTTTGTGGTAGGGTTCTCATTCCTTGTGTCATCCATCAGTGAATGTGTTGTAATATTGAGGAGGTCAACTTAATTTGCTAATATCTCCCTCAACTCAGATTGATCTTGACTCATTGATAGATAAATAATGGTGATCTCCTCAATAATCTTTAGACACTTCTGCTTCTTTTTCTGCTGGACTTCTTTACGACTTTTAGTTTTGGTCTTTGGTTGTACTTGGTCATGGAGCAGAGCAGATAAGGCCTGTAATAACTTTTGCAAGCCAAACATGGAAGGAGACCTTTGATTCTTTCACCTTTTCCCTGGTAACACAGCTCTAGCTCCCACCCTCTGGCTAGCAAATATTTTAAATATTGGCTCCGTATTGTCTGGTGGAACCTCAGTAATTTTCTGGGGCTGCTCATGCAACAATAAACTTGCTCCTTTATCAATGACCTCCCCTTGGGATGCAGGGAGAGGTACATCTATAGTACTTAGGAATGCCAACTTCGATGTTCCCAAATGAAATTCTGAGGCGGACTGACTAATTAGCTGACTTGACCCCCTGCAGGTCTTCCACTTGCTTTGAAAAGAGAAATTCCCTTGATCGCATGTGTTCTTCAATCTGTATAATCTTAGAGATAAGGCTGGCCAATAAGGTTGTTTGTTTGTTTGATTTTGTATCCAATGTTTCAAACAATTTGGCCATAGCCAGTAGGCCTGTATTCATCGCTGTTAAGGTAACCTCCAACGTGGGGGTTACCCGGGTGATCAAGCCAAACGACCTACTGGGTGTTGGATTCACAAATGAAATTGATGAACTGGAGGAAGACTTTAAAGATTCCAGATACAAAATTGGGGCGCCTGAGAGGTTCAGTAGTTGAGGGATACGGAAATCCGGAGGCTGAGTATCAGGTCACTTGTTAATAATGTGGGAAGCAGGGCAGGACAAATGTTGGAATCCAATTTGTTCCAATTTTTACATGATTCAAAGTCCTGCGGGTATACAGTGATTTAAATGAATCCAAAATAACGAATGAATTCTTAACGAATCCAAAACAACAGAAAATAACGAATCTTTTGGTAAACATATATATGGGATGGGGGTTAAGGGGTTAAACGGGTGCGGAGGGGGTTGGGGTAGGCTTTCAAACATAGGCAAACGGGGAGCTTTGAAGGGGGACCCCCAAAATAAAAAAATAAAAAGATTCGATATTTTTCGTTGTTATGGGTTAGTTATTAATTCATTCTCTGTTATTTGATTTGTTTAAATCACATGGACCCTTCCTTATACAGGTTTATTTTAATGTATCTATGGGGGAAGGATTCCGTGATGAAAGGGGGTTGGGGTATCTGAGCGTACACCCCTCTAATCTGCTTTCTTGGACCATTTCAAGTCACCTGCGCAGACATTTTATCCTGAATTATTACGGTGTCCTCTGTCAAAAGTAGTAAAGATGCTTCTTGATCAATTTCCCTGATTTCGGCAATTAAAGCAGAGTCTGGTATATCATCTACATATATGAATGGTTCTATAAAACACCAGAGTCCTGCTCCCACGTGTAACATCTTTTACTATTGATGCAGTGTACTGTGCCTTAATACTTTTGTTCTCCTCTTTCGGTTGATTCCAAAAACCCCTAATATCAGAGGTCAAAGATTTTGAATGCTGCTGTATAGCATTCAGTTTAGGTCGATTTGGAAACGGCTTCACTAAGGCTGGATGTTAGTCATGGGGTCCTTGCAATTCTTTTCCTCGTGGGGGAGTTGTATTGCAGCTTGGGGCATTGTTGTTTTTTAAAAGTATATGCCTACGACATGTCACAATGTAATGTAAGCCACGCGGACCGTCACTTGCCTTGTACCACAGACACTCAAAAGAGACGCAATAATCAAGCAGCAAGGAATGTAAAAGTACCTCGCCCTCAGCCCCCGCACCCCACACCTCCGACCTGCTGAACAGCCGGACAGCACTCTCGTCACACCTTCAGATGTGTGCGGGCGGGTGCGCTTGTAGTTGACCTTTTGAAAGTACGTCAGGAAAGGGGCATGGTTTGTCTCCGCAAGTATAGAAATGTTGTAAATATGCCCAATATCCGTTTATTTGAGATCACTTTGATAAAAACGTTGGAGGATAACAGCTGAATACAAAAGTCAATAGTTATCCAAGGAGAGGAACGTTGTCAGCAATAATCCAGAGTACCTTGCAGCCTTAGATGCGATGATAATAACCAGCCGAAGAGCACTCTGGTGACACTCCTGGATGTTTACATTTATAGACTTATTTTGCAGTGGTAAATGAATTATTGGCCACAATGCCTGGCTTCCTAAATGCCCCATTTTAATTTTTACATTGCTCGATTGTTTTCTCTGAATTTCTAGATTAATTATTGTAATGCTAGATTCATTGTACATAGCTAGATTTGTAATTTCCTACTATTCTTGGCTCCCTTATGGCATAGCACTAATCGTTTTCCATTCTTGATTACTTTGCACAGTGAAATTCGTTTTTGATCCTTGATTGTATAATATTAATTGCTTGCATTTCTGGATTTATTGACTCAGTATGTCAAGGAGTGAAGAGGTAAGAGCTACCATGATCTACAGCCACGTGTCACCCCTTAGTTACAAGACGCAAAGGGAAAACGAAGCGGCCACTTGAGTGTTGTCCCAAAGCAGGGAAAAACCCTCCAAAGGAGGGTGGAAAAAACCCTGAATGAAGCAGTGATCAGGTTATGGGATTCCTGCTCCAGTAGGAGGAGCAATGTAGGGCCTGAACTTCAGCACAGGAATAACACGAAGGGCACGTTTCAGGAAGGCAGGGAAAATTAGTACAGCAAGCAGCCACGCAGAGAGGGCAGAGAGGCCAGGAATAGGGGGGAGTCAAGGAAGGAGCAAAAAGGAAGACAACACAATCGGGAAATAGCAAGGGAACGGTAAGCCGGAAGATAACACGCCAGCGTTGCAACGCAGCACCCGACTGTCCCGGCCAGCCTGTTAATGCCAGGAGTCAGCGTGCGTCAGAAGGCTTGACTGCTGCAGGACATTCCTCAACAGTGCCAAAAGGAGCGATCCTTGACACTTATTTTCATAGGAAGATTAATTATTGCCCAACTGCACTTGGCTCCCTGATTGCCCGAGATTTCCTTATTTCATTCCCAGATCAATTGTTACATTACCATATTGTTTTTATGCACTGCTAGATTAATTATCACATTGCTACATTGATTTTACAATACCAGCAAAGAGCTCAGGCCAAGTGCACCTTCCTTGGGGCTCTTACCATCCCAGTTTTCCTGTTTGGCCTATGCACTCCAGCCCTGCCAAGTCTCGCCCTCACAGTCTGCAGCTACAACCAGGTAGGAGACTACACCAGTGCTGTACTGCTGAATATGTTAATCTTGCTGTTGTTTTGATCCATCACATTGCATTATCTTCCCACAGTGCCTACAAACCGTATTTCGCTACTGTTTTTCACAGCCATATTTGCTTTTCTTCCCTTACCGTCCAGGGTGTGGCTTCCCCAATGGTATTTTGCTATGTTATCTTCCCACAGCCCACAGATCGCACCTTGAAACACTTGTGTATAGGCGCGTTATAAATGCCATATCATATCATATGTTATTCCACTTTCATACTTGCTTTTCTTCCATTAGGGTCGAGGGTGTGTGCTTCCCAACTGCATTTTGCTACTTTTTTCCACTGCCATACTTGCATACTATGAAACATAACTGTATCCCACACGGGCACGGGCTACCTACCTGCATACCTCAATAAACACTACTAGATTACACACACCCAAAACACTCATCACCTCATCCAATAGAATACAGCTGAAACCCAATCAAAATGATGACCAGCTGTTCACATAATCTGACCCTTCTCACTATCCCACTCCCTTCACAATTTGTCACAGCACCCATTCTCTCACCTAATAACTATGGGTTACCACTAAGAACATAGCCACTCCTTACCCACCTTACTATTGGCTAAAAATGCTTCACCTCTTACATCTCTGACATTCAACCCAGAGCGCTTTGAAGCCATACCAATGGCAGTGGGCGCTATGCAAGTGACAGATAACATAGCAAACACTTCTCCCTGTGGTTGCATCATTATATATTAGAATTTAAAAGTGTGCTTTATCCTTGGATGGAGTGAGCACCACGGTAAGAGACACACGCAACAATGCAGCATGTCTACGTTATTTGTCAATCAACAAGGATAAAGACTTAGGGCCCGATTCATGGAATTCTTTGCACTGCTGAAAAGAAAGTGACTTTGCACTGCAGACACAAACCTTAATTCATGAAACTGTGCCAAGTGTATTTTTGCACTGCAAAGTCAGTGCAAAGTAATTTCTTTTTTATTTCTCTTTGGGGCTATCTGAGATTGGGAAAAAAAGAAGTACAGTGCCCAGAGACTGTGTGCTGTGACAAAGAGCCATCTATAGTGGGCAGTTGTGCATTGTTTGTGGCTGATATTACAAATGTTGATGACAAGTACTTCACACTTAGTATTTTCATACAAACATCAGTACATCTTTCCTCACATGCACCCATGCCTTACATATAAAGAGCAAACATATTCCTCTGCAGTAGATGCATAATTTCCTGTGAGCTGCATAATTTAGTTATTAAACATGGGAAATGTGCACGTTTTGCGAGTTGACCCATTAACGGGATACACATTATTACAATTGTGCTTCGGTAGATGTGTTTGGAAGTAGAGGTCAGATGAAAAAGAAAAGAGCCTCTCTTTTTTAAATTGGATCCCCTTTGGTACTGACTTTAGTCTGGAGTTTTTCTCAAGTGAGGGATGATGTGTTTCTGTGGTCAAAAGAAAAGGGAGGAATTTTAACAAAGGGCCTTGCTAAATGTATCATGACCATTTGGTGAAGTCCCCCATGGAATGGAATTCTGACATAAAGGTCTGATGCGCATTCTGACGGTTCATTTCCTGGCTCTTAAGATATCTAAACATAACTAAATTCCATAGTGAATAGAGCATCAGAAGAAAAAGTACAACATTACAAAATACCATCACACTCTATACTGCGGTTACTGAGGACAGCAATGTTAACCATGCACATGGCAGAACATTAGGGAGATAGCAAACAATCCTCCTTCTGTGGGGAGGTGCTATGCCAAGCCATTCTGGTGTCTGTTTGCAGTATGGGAGGAAATAATGTTGTTTCTGCGGTAGTGAGTCCACACTAATAGAATTGTGGTGCCTTGACTAGCCCTGAAAGAATATACCGTCGTTAAACAACCCATCATGCATAATGGAACAGAGATAACAGGAAACATCCCTTCAGCTCAGTCTGACTGTGCAGAACTGAATTGACAGACAATATTTCTTTCAACTTATCGCGCAGTGCAGACGAGGATTGGCCAAGGATCTTTTTGCAGAGACAATTAGAAGAAAGTTATAGCAGCAAAATACCAAGGGTGATCCGCAAAGTAACCAAGGCCAGTACTATTCAACCCTGGCTGGGCAGATAGCTCAGTGGCAACGCGATTGTCTTGGAAACAAAACAGCACAGAACAACACAGGTTCCAATCCTGGTCCTGGGCTTAGAGACAGTGTTCCAGGTTTGCGTAAATTGCACTAAGAGCCCTTATGTGCAAACAGGTCCCTTTGTGCACTTTTGATCATGAGTAAAAAAGCAGTGGGAATCACACTTACACTTTCTTTTCACAGTTCCGGGTGCAAATTGTGTAAATGTTGCCTTGTTTACACATAGCAGGCAGGATTTACAATGTATTCATATGGAATCTGTATGCTTATAGCTGGTGTAAAAAGCATGGGGATTTCATGATTCCAAAGCGTTTGAGCCAGCATGCAAATGTCATAATGCAGTTACGCCCCTTGCCCCCAAAATATAGAATAGAATAACATGCAGGCATACATGTTTTATGAATGCATTTTACACATCATTTTTACTCATGACGAAAGCATGACGTCCACTGAGTCTGCTAATGTGGGTAAGCTTAAATAGCTTAGACATAGACGAAAACAAGGGAGGTTGGTGTGCAGATCGAATAGAAGCATGATTGGGAGATGTAGAAAACAGTTATCATTGTGCAGGCAAAGAAGTGGTCACCTAATGCAGCACCCGATTGATGAAGGCAATACAGCTGTCACAGCTGCCACCCACCTGCACTTCATAGGCCGAATTCTGGAAGCAGGTGCGCTACCTGTGACAGGTCAGTCTCCGGTTCATAGATGTGACCCATCTGCTCCCAAAGCTGAAGGTGTTGCCAAAGCTGAAGGTGTTGCTGTGCCCCATAGCAGAGAGGGCATCCAAAGTTGGATGGTGATCAGCAGGAAAGTTCCAGGGTTGGAGTTCCTTTGAGGCATAGTCTACCTATAATTGCCAACCTGGCAACACAAACATGGTCACTGGAGCCCTGTTATTACGTTTCAGCCCTGAACCACACGTAGCAATGGAAGCAGCTGCACTCTCTCTGCCTCCAAAGTGCAATAGCCTGACCTCCATATTCCATTCTTCATGAGCTGGAACGCAAAGCAGAGGGAGAAGGGAAAAGTTGGTTGATGGGTGGACCCTGTGAGTCAGCAGCAGACAGGCAGTCATGACGCAAGTGGGTCTGGGGGCACCTGATCATCTCGAACAGGAAAGTCTGGCATCAGATTTTATTTATCAATGAAAACTCTGTCAACTCCCATTCCTTTGATCAATATGCCCAAACAATTATATTGAAAAGATCAGAGTTTTTTTCCTGGCCCCTGAATAGCTCTCAATCCACATACATTGTAGGCACTCTTTGTTCCGAGTGCCAGGGCTGCGTAAGCAGGCTAATTCTGTAATTTATACAGCACTATATAAGAGCCAGTATTGACCGTGGTGCAGGTTTCAATTGGACTTTTCAAAGGATCTATTTGTCAAAATATGTGCATATCTGTTGACTTTATTGGAAATTACACCAGTCTGTCATATGCAAGGGCATCAAGTGAAGCGACACTACAAGGAGTGGAATAATAGCCCGGAAGATCAGTGTAATGGGTTAACATATATTAAACAATAGAAATTTCAAGATCAAACATTGTTGCATTGGCACCTTGACACATTTCATTTAACAATCAAATGTGTTTCACACTGTTACTGTATAGCGTCCAAATTGCAAACATACATCGCATTGGTGGTGTGCAGTGAAAATAAACCCTATTCATTGCATTCCGGATCTCCCCAGGAATTCTCTATGGGGACTGGACAAACTTGCTTATCCTGGGTGCCCATCCACCATCCACAGACAGCAAGTCTGGGGGCCTCCTTGTAATAATAGCAGCCTGTTTGGTGCTGTCAATAGATAATAACTCCCCTTCTTTCGTCAATGAATAAACTTGGTTAGGGTAACAACCAACACTAAAGTTGACTGACAAATAAGGGTGGATGCCAAGGAGTACCACATATGTGTTTATTGTTGTACATGCTTCTGAAACAAAGATACAATGGCTTTCAAGCGGTGTGGCTGGGAGTAATCAAAGAGGCAAATAACTTGGTGTTGTGAAATAAAAGAATGGTCAATAATAATATTATATATGAAGAAATATCACAAGGTATGAAACCATGTTTGAGCCATTCATTGTTGGATTACGCACCCATTGTGATCCTAATCACTACTTATTATTTGCAGATCAAGCACAGTGAGAGGAAATAATTTGCCCCGGATCTCCCAATTTGGTTAAGTGGTGAAATTAGTATTGGAAGTCACTCTGTACTTTAGACACTTGACTACACACCTTTGGGATCTGAATGTTACAGTTGGCTGTTAAGCTTGAGAATATTTGCAAAGTAAACAATTTACATGTGAAGCAGCCTGACAATATTCAAATCCTCATAGACTTATGTTAAGCAAAAAGAATATGATTGCAGATTTGCTTCACATCCTGAGGGACTATGAGTAACATAATGCAAAGTAATGTGTGAGCCTGAAAAATCTTCTCAGTGTTTAAACACTACTTTAAGGTCTTGAACAAAAGACGGTCTCTGCCTACGTAGCCATTTTGTGGCACAGACTTGCAGTTTGTGATTATGCATCTATTTAAGAAAATTCAGATTTTCGCAAAAATGCAATCCCTTTTTTGGCATGTCAACGAAGCAATATCTTGTATATTAACTAGATTATTTTCATAAATAGACAATTATTTTGTGGCTGAGTTATTTGTTGCATTAGCTGGAGTGAGAGATTTCAGATAGAAATGAAACCATCACTTCTCAAATCGCCTGCATATGCACACATAACAAAATGCACTGCTGGTAACTAAAAGATGTAATGCAAAGTGCAGTGGAAGTGAGACTAGTGGAGTAGGTAGTGTGGATGGTCAGAAGAAGGATGCGGACACTCTGAGGAAATTTGTAACACGTTTTACTTAAAGAATAAAGAATGCCTATCTTTCCCTTACTATCAGTCTTCCGAATCTACTTTGGAAACGAAGGTTCTCGTCAGTTGTGGATTAATGTCCAAAGAGAAATTGTCCACTGTCCAAAACTAACCTAACTGACCCTACCACTTTTATAATCAACTAAGGTCAGGAGAAAGACTCCCATTCTCCTGTTAGTTGTGCTTCTGCACTTGTCGTTCCTTCTTTCTCTTTTCAGATTAGTATGCAATTCTCAAATAGTCTCCTGTGATCCTATGTTGTTGCAACTCCCTAATGGAACTGGTAGTAATTTTATGCCCTTTTGTTAATGGTTGCTTGGTTCTGGTCAGAATCCTTTTCTATTTCCTACAGGATACCGAGAGTTCTGGTGTAGTGCCTTTTCCTCTGAGAGTTGGGGTTTATATACAGTTATGATTCAACTTTTCCTTCACAGGTCTTATTTGTATACAGTCTATCCTAGGGACCCCTCAGGTCTTTCGTCCACAATTATTTCTCTCTATATTTTGTTCCAATTTGTGCTTCTTAGACTTTTCGTTATTCTTCCATTTTCTCATGGTAGTAATGCTCCATTTATATCTCCCTCCCATTGTGTAGATTCATCAATATAGCTCCATTTCATCAATTGGTTTTTCAGTCTCAGCATTTATACTGGGATGAGTATTTTGAATTCTATAATTCTGAGTAGATTCTATGCTTCTCCTAATCACATCAGTATAGTTCCATTTCATCAATGGGTTGCTCACAGTCTCGCCATATGTTCTGGGACGAGTATATCTGGCTCTATAATAAGTCCCTTTATGCTTCCCAGTATTCCCGTTCTTCCCTTTACCTTCAGTGTCACAAGGGAAACGTCTCTGGTGCCCGTAGTTGCGTGGTACCTTCTTCCTTCTCTTTGCTTCTCTGTTTGTTCTCTGTGACATCCGCTTTGGGCGTCTTTGCTTCTCATGCCCAGCATCTCAATGTGATTAGGGGTACTCGGCCTGTGAGTAGGCTCATGAGTGCAGTGGTATTGGTGCAGTTGAGGGGACAGCCTTTCTAGCATGCTGCCTACACAGTCACTCCATCACCAAGCTCTCTGTTCTGGTCTTCCCGGCCTCTGCTTCCTCTGCTTCCTCTTACACACTGACCCTTCAGTGTCTCTTGCTCCTCTTCGAAACAATTCTGAAATGGGCACACTCCGCTGCCTGCACTGGCTCCGCCTTCCTCTGACATTCTCCGTAGAGGGGTCTTGCCCTGCATGCCTCTCTCTCTCTCTCTCTCTCTCTCTCTCTCTCTCTCTTTCTCTCTTTCTCTCTCTCTCTTTCTCTCTCTCTCTGTCTCTGTCTCTCTCTGTCGCTCTCTCTCTCTCTCTTTCTCTCTCTCTCTCTCTGTCTTGTCCTCCTCTTTGAATGTACTCGGCACAGTTATTCAGAGTTTATCATTTAAAGAGATAGGCTCTCTTTCTATTTGGCAATGTTTTAAGTCATTTTGTATTCGTTCCAGTTATGGAGCTGGTACTTGTGCTCAGTGTTAGGTAATTCTACATAGGCCATCACATGGAGGGCATCAGGGAATTCCTCACAGGAACAGGAGTCCTTGTCCCCAAAGGGTGAGTCTCTCCTGGTGAGGTCCCACTTGCTCGACCCCCAGGGAGGGTGTTGCGAAGCAGGCTCACCTCGCTGGCTTCACAGAGGGACTCCCCCTTGGGGAGAAGGGATGAATTCCCTCGATTCGTCACATACCCTCCGCTTATATTCGTGGCTTCCCCTTCTTGGTTGAGAGGGAACCAACTTAAGTAATCCACATTCACTTCTTCTTGACCTTTTCGATGACTGACAGTAAAGTAAAAGGGCTGTAGATCCATGAACCATCTCATAATTCAGGCATTGGTATCCTTTCGAAGACTCTGCCAAGTTAGCATGGAGTCATCCGTAATCAGTCTAAACATTCTTTCTGTCAAATATATCTCAGGTGGGTGACAGCCCATTTTAAGGAGAGAGCCTCTAGTTCCACAATAGTGTAAGGTTGTTCTCGAGGAAAACATTTTCAGCTGCGTATATAACAGGTTGTTCGACTCTGTCACATTCCTGGGATAACACATTGCCCAAACCAACCTTAGATGCATCTGTTTGTAAGAGGCATTCCTTATTGAAGTCCGGTGTCTTAAGGTCAGGTTCATTGCAAAGTATTGTTCCCACACTGTTGAAACTTGCTTGGTTAATCCTAGAGCAGATTTTGTGGTTTATCAGTCTGGAGTTTGTCTGTCAGGTTAGCTGCCAAGTTGGAATAATTGGGGATTAATCTCCTATAGTATCCCGTCAGCCCCAGGAAGGCACACAGTTCTCTTTTGGTATTGGGGACTGGAGTTAGTTGGACTGCCTTAATCTTTTCAGTTTGCAGTTGCATTAGCCCATTCTCTATGATGAATTGGAGGTTTTTTCATGGCAGATTGTGCAGGATGACACTTTTGTGGGCTAGCTGTGAGGCCAGCTTTTCTTGGGGATCTAGTGATTTCATACAAATGATAGACCTGTTCTGTGCAACTATAGCTATGAATCACAGTACCATCCAGACATGCGGTGCAAAAGGCTGAGTAGGGGTCTAATAGCTTATCCATGAGCCTCTGAAAAGTGGCTGGTGCCCCATGAAGACCACAACATGACTTGCCAATATCCCTTTGTTGCATTTAGTATTGAGAAGCACTTGGCAGACCCAACTTCTCAATTAGATCATCAATTCTTCACATAGGGTAAATATCATATACTGAAGTCGAGTTGACTTTTCGGAAGTCGATATGAAACCTCCATGATTGATCCGGCTTAGCCACCAAGACAATAGGGGAAGACCAAGGACTTTCTGAGTGCTCCATTATTTTATCCTTGAGCATCTCCTCTATCTCCCGTGCAATTACTTGGGATTCAGGGATTCAATATGGTTTTAAATTCATGACCTTCCCTGCTGTAGTTCTAGTACAATGAAAGAAATTAGTTAGCCTGATGGGTTGTTATGAGAATACCTCAGGAAACTGGTCTAGTTAGTCTCTAAGGTCTATTTGTTGGGTGGGTGATATGTTCGAAAAAACTAACATGTGTTCTCTATCAGAGTCAATAAGGAGAGCTGGCATAGTGACTGGTATTTTGGCTGGGATCTATTCTCCATTCTTTGAGCAAGTTAACATGGTAGATCTGGGTGTTTTGTCATCTATCTGGTTGGAGATGAGAAATCTAAAGGACCTTTCTTTTCCAAGATTGTATATGAGCCGTACCACTTGGAAATCATCTTGTTTCCTGAAGTAGGCAGAAGAACCAAGACTGACTGTCCAACTGAGAAGGTACGGGGTACACTGCACTTATTGTATGTAGCCTGCTGATGTTCTTTTGCTTCTCCCAATGTTTCTTTATGATTTCTCATACAGCTGCCATATAGGCTTTTAGTTTTTGCGCAGTCTGAGAAATAGGCAAAATAGCTTTTTCTCTCTCTGCCTAGGTTTCTTTTAGCACATCTAGCACGTCCGGGGGTCTCTCCCATAGAACAATTTGAACAGGGAATTCCCTAACTGTAAATAAAGACAAGGGTATCATCACATCCCAATAGTTCGCATCAGTCTCGACCAATTTGCGTAGTATTCATTTTAGTGTTTGATTGCTCTACTGAACTGTCAGTTTGTGGATTATTTAGTGACATTTTTAACGTTTTTAATACTGAGCATTCCTTTTTACTTCCTGCATCAAACGTGACATAAAGGTGGTACCCTTCTCTGTCAAGGTTTCTTCTGGGAAACCTACCCTCAAGAAGAAAGGTAGCAAGTGCTTCAATATTTGCTGTGTGGTATTCTTACATGGTGGAAAGGCCACTGAATAGCGGGTGGTATAATCCATAATTACTAGGAGGCCCATATATTCATTGCTAACCTTAAGAACAGGATTTCAATGATGGGTAAAGGTTGCAAGGGGGCAGGAGGGATTGGAGTGGTTGTTGTCTTCTGACAGATCTCACATGTCACTGCAAAGTTGTTGATATCAGCTAAGACTCCTGGCTGACCCCCTGGTGGCTGGCTGTTAGATGGGAGTGTGCTAATTCTATCACAATTCTTCTGTGATTTCGTGGGACAACTAGATGTTTCTATCCAACAGACTCTATCTGTGGTTACATCGCCCCGATAAGTAACCACTTTTTGAGAAAAACTAAAGGACTGGCCTGACTTTGTCCCTTTTCTTCAGTGGTGACTTTTTACTGAAGACCTGCGTAAGAATGGGTCAGTTTCTTTGGGTGAGGGCTAGTTAGGGGGCGGCTTCTCCTAACTCTTCTGGGATTTTGTCTTCTCTGGGAAGGTCTGCCTCTCCAAAATCTTCAGTTTCCATTTCTGTTTCTGTTGGATCTTGTGTTTGTTGAGGTACTGGAAATATCAATGTCTCCCACCATAACGTCTATCCCATATCTCCAGGCTAGACCAGATTTGTATGCCAATCTGATATAGGTTCCCTGAGTAGGTACTAAGGTCAGTCCAGTGGGAATTAGGCATCTCTCACCTGGGGGTATTACAATCTGCTTATTACTTTGTAAGTGCAATCCTATAGATTTGGCTGTGGCTATGGAAGGGGAGTTGGTCTTGGGACTTAACCTAGTCAACAATGTCGGTCTCCAACCTTTATAGATCCCACTTCTGACACGATATAAGGAGGGTCAGAAGAAGGACGCAGACAGGCTGAAAACATTTGTAACATGTTTTAATTAAAGAGTAAAGAACTCCTATCTTTCCCTGTCACTATCAGGCTACTCTACCTACTTTACTAACTAAGATGCGCATCGATTGTGGATAAATGTCGAAAGAAAAATAGTCCACCGTCCAAAATTAACCTAACTGACCCTACCACTTTTATAATCAACTAGGGTCAGGAGAATGACCCCCTTCTCCTGTCAGGTGTGCCTCTGCACTTGTTGTCCCTTCTTTCTGTTTTCAGATTAGTATGCAATTCTCATGTGATCCTTTGTGCTAGCTGTTGCAACTTCCTGACAGGAATGATAGTCTTTCTATCCCCTTTTGTTAATGGTTGCTTGGTTCTGGTCACAATCCTTTTCTCCTTCCTACAGGAGGTCTGGTGTAGTGTGTTTTCCTCTGAGAGTTTGGGTTTCTATAAAGTTGTGATTCAACCTTTCCTTTGCAGGGATTCTTTGTACCCAGTCTATCCTCAGGTCCTCTGGGGTTTTTAGTCCATAATAATTATCGATTCGTCACATTAGGAATATTTAAAAAACAATGTCCTCAGGCCCTTCTTAAACTGATTATGTTGCTATGTCCAAGACACTCTTCATCGCTTGCAAACCTTGCTCTCGTCATGACAGCTCTGGAGAGGTTCAAGGACCGATGAATGCCATCCAACGATTCTAGTGGGCTGAACAACAATCTGCCCAATCAGTGTTCGCAGTGTTCAAAAAGAAGTAGTGGAACTATGTTCCCTGCTAGCCTGCACCCACTCCCCACAAATCCCATCACCACGCCCCCTCCCACACACAATACAAACCGCCAAACTCTTGCACCCACTGTTTGAGGGAATGTTCAGTGCAGTGCGCTGAAAGTGCAAGCTGCAACATCTTCCTACACTTTTATTTTAAAACAAAACCAGTGGTTTCTTTTTAAAATAAAAGTATAGGAGCCGTAAAACGTAATTTAAAAAAGTAAAGGAGCACCGCTCCCGACCGCTCCCGCTCACTTCGACCACTGTGCCCCATGGTGTTTCTCAATTACTTCCCACATGCCCATAATGCATACCGTACAGTATACATGGTCTGGGTAGGGGGTACTATTTTTAGGCAACCTTTTACAATGCACCCCTCAAAAGCTATCAACTTTTGTGGGTGAACAGATAGAGGAACAGTGATCACACATTTTGCTGTCAAACATCACTTGTCAATGAAAAGAAATGGAGTCATGTAATGCACGGTTATATTATAAAGTATTTTTCAACCCATGTTACTGATGTCCCATGGTATGATTCCATTGCTTGAAGCCTTACTTCCCTTAATGCCAATGAGTATAGAAGACTGTTTGATTCTAGTTATGTCAGCAGACTTGCAGATTAGGTGGCTCAGCTCATATTTCACAAACAGAGCCTCACAAATCTTACGACCGGCCCTACCTAAATGCATACTAGGATGAGGGATTTATCTTGACCAAATGGGCTCATCCACATTAACAAACATCAGAGTTTTCTTCCTTGGTCCCTTTGGTAATCACCCTAAGGAATTTGCTAGTCCAACTTTCCTCCTCCTCATAGGACCATGGCTCAGCCTATTTAGTAAAAATGAATGCTCACCGTATTTTTCACTCTATAATATAGAAAATATTAACTCAATGCTGCTTGTTATCTCAATTTCGTACCGACTAGTCAGCAGAGAGGTGTTCTTTTTCTCAGTTCCAAGAAGTCTGATGTGTTGAAGGGAATACTTTCTGATTATTCAGTACCTTGTAGTCCAATTGGTCAACACTGGTGAAAAGATTAACTATGCCACATGCTAAGTGGTACTTTTCACATTACTGCCTTTGCAATGGGGCACAGTAGATGTGTTTAGGGACAAAGTGGTGTCCCCTGTGCCTCTCTCCTGGCAGTCCCATAGGCTGTCATCTAGAATTGATTTATTATAGCAGAGGCCCTGCTTCAGTGCCCTACCTCTTGCTTTGAAAGGAAGGTACATATTCCCCCTGGTCAGTATGGGCATGAGATTCCTGTACAGCAGACTGACTGCAGAAGAACGAACACTCATCTCCTCCCATTCCGTCTCCAGTTGCTGCAGTTGCTTGGGCAGAGCAGAGGCCAGCCCAACAGAAGAAGTAGCACAACTGTTTGTTATGCCATGTTATGCTTTATTACCAATTGTAGGCTATGGTAAATTTCACAGGGGTCTCCAGTCCGACTGCCCACTAACCATTGCATAATTTCTGGGAGCATTTTCATAATTTTTTTATGTATGAGCCCCAACACTTATTGGTTCAGCCTCAATTTCATCATGATATGGTGTTTTTGCAACTTTATTATTTTAACTGTCAGTGAGTGATAATTACACAACAAGCAACAGTGTGGCAAGGGTCTCTCCTCCCTGGGCCGACTCATTATTATTAAGGAACCTGAGACCCATGTATGCAGGGCAATGCTAGATATCCATTTGAATGAATAATAATGAGTTTGAAGATGGTAATGCTGGGTGCTCATGCTGGCCATGCCTGCATACTGCTTCAAATGATCTGCAAAACAATTGTGCAGCTCTTCTACCGAAATAACGAACAGCACTTCCACAGCGGGGTGGGTTGTTAATAGGACAGTCACCAGCCAACAGCACCAAAAGAAGGGCAATCCCAAGAAAATACCATTGCCAAGGAGGAGTGCCTGGCAAGAGTGCCATCCTATACAAGATTTTGCTGGAGTGTTTGACAGGCAAGTTCTCCAGTTCAGTAATGATTCGATGATGATTTGTTTAAAGAAGCACTTCAACATGTATCCCATTTCAAGACACAACTTGTATGTTATTTTATTGTGTGTTTTGTGGATTGGTATCAGTAAATCACACATCTTCCATAGTCAATGCATTTATCATCTCAATGAGCTGGAGTGAATTTCATCTTTAAACCCAAATATGTTGATGCTGTGGGGAGATGCCATGGGTGGTAGCAACAGTGGGAAGGGAGCTGCCTACCTGCATTTGTCACAGGTGTACTAGAAAAAATTGGGCCATAACGGGTATATTTGTTTTGCAATTTAAGCACTGCCACTGTTCCCTCCCAGACACTCTCCAATTGTAGGAACAGTCAGGCTTACATGGGATCATGATAAAATACAAATGGACACACAGCATGAACTAAGCCAACTACACACCACATCAAATCACAACCATGATGACTGATAGCATAAAAAATGTGTATGTTATCTCTTGATCGGTTTTAGAAACATTGTCGGATTTTTCAACTCCATGACCTTCCTGAAATTATTGTGTCAGATCGCGGTCCACAGTATACTTCTCCATTTTGGGCCACTCCGTGCAAGACCCTAAGAATAAAATTACCTTTATCATTGGGGTATCACCATTAAACAAACGGTCAAACGAGAGCGTGAACCAAATTGTTGAACAGAATTTATGCTGCTTTCCCACCATGCAAGATAACTGGGTTTCCCTCTGAATGACAGCAGAATTCTCACAAGAAAACACCAATGGGCTGCTGATAAAAGACATTTGAATCCCCCTGCAAGTCTCGTATAGGTGTATCCAAGGTAGTTACCAGCTATTCCTTCCATGGTATCTACCATATCAGCAGTTGAAACACAAGAAAACACCAATGGGCCTGCTGATAAAAGACATTTGAATCCCCCTGCAAGTCTCGTATGGGTGTATCCAAGGTAGTTACCAGCTATTCCTTCCATGGTATCTACCATGTCAGCAGTTGAAACACAAGAAAACACCAATGGGCCTGCTGATAAAAGCATTTGAATCCCCCTGCATACCAAGACGGTGACTCAGTCTGGTTATCTCCCTGATACCTACCATAAAATCTTGTTCCAAGGAAATTCACTCCTTGTTACTATGGTCCTTCCAGGATCAAGCCTTTGTGGGGCCCTCCTGACTCCATATCACACTCAGGGTTAGTCGTGGCTCCTCGAGGGGAATTATTTTCCCAGAGAAAATCGTGACACAAGGCCAGTATGCAGGTCGCTGAGAGAAAGGTCAATATCAGTACCGCTATAATTGAGCTGCTAAACCAACTGTCATAGGCACACAGATTAAAATGGATTAACTCAGACTACATTAAATTTTGAGGCAAAATGAGCCCCTTAGTCAAAACACCCATGCTCAATGACACAGAACTGTCATGGTAGGCCATGTCATTTTGGAGTTTTCTTTAGGTCCACCTGCTTATCATATGACCCAACATGTGATAGATAAGGAATGAGGCCAATATGGGGGAAGATTTTTTAATTTCCAGTAGAAGTAAACAACCCAAACCAAATAGCAACTGAGAAGCGAGAGATTTCAAGCCAGGAGGTTGAAGAGAAGTTTAAGATAGCAGAGGATGTAATTGTGACGAATTGACTTCTGCCCTGCAGGAGTACAAAGATGAGTAGGGGATAAAACGTCCACTCAGCCCACACACGTTTACAAACCTAGAGCTAAAACAATCATAAAGGTAAAACAGGCACAGTCAAGAGATATATCTCCTTCGCCTTTTGTGGTAACGTGGGGTGAGGGAAGGCTATACTCTTAATAGGGATGAGAATGTGGTTCAGCAGGGACCCAAACATTAACGTTTAACAGTCCAAAGGGAATGCCAAATTATAGTTCTTTCAAAAATATATACACTTTAATTAAACAGACCATGTAGCATAACAACTAACTAGAACAACACTACACAAACCCACCCCCGAGGAAAGACACAGAATAAACAATAATAGTAGATGTAGCAGTCTAGGGAATGAATCAGCAAGCAAAAGCAACAATGATCTTGGAAAAGGATTTGTACTTACAAAAAGGTATCCAGTGAATATATCGAATGAACTATGATTTGCTTTCCAGTCTCTCAAAACTGGTCCCTTACCTGTCATGATGGCCTTCTTGAACCACCTTCTTCTTGACGGATCAGGAATCTTACAGGACACTAACGTCATTGTAGAGCAAGTTCATCACCCCTTTCTTAATCACAACATTTGCCACTAGCAGGATTATGCCTAGTATTTTATCCCACCATTTCCAGTTGGATTTCTTACCAAAGGTCATCAGAATATGCCCAAAGGTGCTTCATCCAAGGTGGAAACACCTCAAAACCCAACTAAGCCTTGAGACTCTATCTTTTACCCCCCTATGATCCCCTCCCTGCAACTAGCACCTAGACGCCTGTGGGCTTTGTGCGCTCCTACAAATGTACAAAATAAATAAATGAATACATAAATAAATAAATCCAGCATCATCGCTCCAACATGTATTTGTTAGTGAAAGTTTTAGTTTATTTATTTGCCATCATATCCAATACACTTGATAGCAGAAGTTGTTTTCCAATTATATTAAATCTTTGGGTGTCAGACAGTTTCTCCTTCCACTCAGAAATATTTTAGTCGAGGCCCTTATTTGAAGCGGATTACATTGGCTAACACAATACATATGTATTTATGTTGGTGTATTCTTCTTAGTTGCATCAATTTCCTAAAATGTGGTTAGGTTTTACATACTAACGCAGTTTTCCATGACCAGTATGTTCTATTTAGTTCTTGACATGTGACAAATCTTTTAACAGCTATGACATGTCAACTATCAAAATTACTTTATTCATGAATCATAGAAGAACCGACAGCTCTCTTCATTGATGCTTTAGGTTCTGCAGAGGTTACAACACCATTTTACAAATATACACTTTGGATAAAGGAAGTTCACATGTCATGTATATATTTAATAATGTAAATGTTATAGAAGATGTATTTGTATTTGTTTTTTGTAAAAATACTACTTTTGTAAAGGTTTTTTTGAAGAAACCAAAAAAATAATTTTTTTTAAAAAAAAGTCTTTAAAACATCGTCAATTTTGAAGCAACATGTTTTCTATTGATTCTCGCCCATTTGTGAATTGGCTTGCATAGCACCTTTTGAGAGACCATTACATTTATCAGATTTAGTTTAGCACATAGTCCAGGCTGTAATCTCACTTATAACTCCTTGATGGTGTAAAGTGATCTTATCAGAGGATTTTCATATTCAGAGAAAAAAACATTTTCTGATTTCCTCATACAGTTTATTCCTCAGTATAGGATGTTATAATCTGCCCCAATGAACAACAGCATGCTATATTATTCTTTGAGACCTTGCAAGACATGTGCATGAATTTTGATTGTGTCCAACACTTAAATAAATACATGTTGCTGAATCCTTGGTTTGGTATTACGCTTTTCAGTACAGATCAGTTATTAATGGATGAATTAAAGAACAGTGGTGAGAGTGGGCAGCACAGTTTTTTTTTTTTACCAGTTTCAGTTTAAATAATATTAGTAACTGTTTGTTTACCAGTATTTGTGTGCTTGTGCTTAAATAAACAAGCATTGGCAAAGCCAATCCTGTTGGCGTTTGTAGTTGTTTATTGCATTTTATATTTAGCATGGAGGTAAGGAATGAGGAATGACAGCACAGGGAGAAAGACATTACAGCAATGGGGGAATGAAGGGATGTGCCGAGGGTGAGGGAAGCACTTTGGGGCGACAAATAAATAAATTGCAACATGAGGGAGAATACAAAAATCTAGCAGATAAAGTTAGGCCATCAACAGTACAACATTTGAAAGAAGGAGTGACAGCGCAAATGAGGGTAAGGAGTGATAAGGCAAAGGGGGGAGGTGGAACAACAGCACAAATGGGGTCTGATCGACAGTGCTAGAAGGGGTCGGAGCAACAGTGTAAGGGGGAGGGAGTGACAGCATAAGTGGGAAGGAGCGTCAGCAAAAAGGAAGGAGCAGTGACTGCACTATGGGGAGGCTTGACACATAAGGTGGAGGAGCAACAGCTCAAAGGGAGAGGAGTGACAGCTCATGGGGAGGAGTGACAGCATGAGGGGCAGGAGCGACAGCACAAGGGTGAAGGGCAGACAGCACAAGGGTGAAAGAGAGTCAGCGTAAAGGGGAAGGAGAGACAACACCAGCGAGAGGAGGGACTATGCAAGGGAGGGTGGGACAGCGCAACGGGGTATAAAGGATAGTGCAAGTGGACCCAGGGAAAGTGCAAGGGGGAGAGCGCAAGGGGGGAGGACGGCCAGTAAAAGGGGTTGAGGAGTAACAGTGCAAGAGAGGGAGGAAGGACAGTGCAAAGGGAGGAGAAGGGACAGCACAAGGGGGAAAAGGAGTGACAGCACAAGGGGGAAGGAGTGACAGTGCAAGAGAGAAGGAGCGACAGCACAAGGGGGAAGGAAAGACAGCACAAGGGAGAGGGACATTGCAAGGGGGCGTGGGACAACACAAGGAAGGGGGGAGGGAGAGCACAAGGGTGAGTAGCGACAGTGCAAGTGGGAGAAATGACAGCACAAAGAGGGAAGAGGGGCAGCACTAGAAGGCAAAGGAGCAACAGCGCAATCGGGGAGTGACATCTGTTAGCTGTATGTGTAATTGCAGCTGTTTTTGGTTGTAGTTGTCTTATGTTGCAGTTTTGATCTCAATGCAATTTCCTACAAGGACTCCTGTCAGTGGTTCTGTCCAATCAACAACATTGTGAAGTAGTCCTCACAACCTATTTACCTAGTGGTGCAGTACCACTGATAACATACAGATGTCCTCATAAGAAATCACATTTAGATGTATTATGTCATTGGTGCTGCACCACTAAAAAAATAAAAAATAAAAAATTAACAAGAATCTGGGAATCAGGAAATAGAAATGGAAACAGGGCGTGAGCAGGAGAAAGCATTCATCAGTGGTAATGCACCTCTCCACTGAACTGCAACTTACAGATATCCTCACAGCCAATTGTATTGGAGAGGTGAAGTACCAATGACAATATACAGATGTCCTCATAAGAAATCACATTGAGTGCGGTACCAATGATAGACAGATGGTCTCATAAGAAATCGGACGTTTCTTATGCGGACAGCAGTCTGTTATCAGTGGTACTGCACCTCTCCAAAAACCTGTCCAAAAATGTATCGCCGGTATGGTAACAGTATCCTGAAAGGGAAATCTAGTTGTAGTCCAAAGGGGCCAGGAAAGTAGCTCAACAGCTCAACTCACTCTGGCTGTGAAAAGAAAGATCTGTACGCACTTCAGCTTTAAAAATGACACATACATGTGACATGGAGCAAGAAATAACATTTAGTGATTCAGACGATTATACCGCAACATTTCCAGTTGTAATGCCAACCACAAAGGCAGCTTTCTGGCCCAGTTCTACTCTCTCTGCTCTGTAGCAATGGTGTTGGTGATATTTGGGTAGCTGTCCCACCAACACGCACTAAAAATGGGGATTATTTGGGAAGAAAACACATTTTGGTGTGTTTGTGATTATGTCTCTCTTGAGGAGAGCGAGCAAAACGAGTAAAATGGAGAGCACACAATGAATTCCATTATAATCTAAGGGTGAAGCATTGTGGGCGTGCTTTTTGGTTTTGGCACATTCTGGTGGCGCTTTGCACCACCATATGTGACCAAACCATCGTTAGAGAAAGTGAGAGGGAGAAGGGGAGTTTAAAAACATAATATTTGATTGAGATGGCAACCGGCAATGCTAGTCGGATGAAACGGGAAAAACACCATTTGGTAATTTAAGTCCCCTTCTGCCATTTTAATGAATGTGCAGGGGATTTACATTTTTTAGGCCAATCCTGAGTTTTCTTTTACATCACGTTTTTTTCTGTTTTAGTGCGCAGTGACCCCTGTTCCTCCACATGCCTGTCTGTGCCTTTTTCCTCTTGGCCCTCCCTCACCCGCCAGCATGCGTGCCATGTTTTCCGACATAGTGGCGTCTAACCAAGCTATTTCTCCCTCCCTTCATTTCCATCCCACTCCTCCCCGCCCACAACCTGAACGTTTAGCCTATGACCCCTGCCTCGTATTTAGTGTTTTGGGCAGAAACCGTTTCAGCAGCCTATAACGAGGAGGGCACATATTTCAGCTACAACTTGATTATTTTAGTTGTTTGTAAAAATCGTTGCACACTTACGTAATTGCGGAAGGCACTTGTTTATAACATTAAATCAGAGACGTAGGACATCCTCCATGTTTTCAGTGAGTAGTTTAGTTTGTTGGGCGCTTGAGATCTGCCTTGCAAAGGGTGAGCGCATATGGAAAATTGGGCATAACTTGCTTAGAAAAGGTGAAAGGAAGCTAGATAAAGGGCCGAAAGAAAAAGGACGGACGGAGGAAGTGAGGGGTGTAGATAAAATGAAAATGAAAGAAAAAAGTGTATGTAAATTCAAGCATATAGGCAAACGGCCATGTTCCTGTTTAGTTATAATGATGCGCGAACAAAGATTTGGTAAACACACAGAAGGGGTCCAGGCCGTTGAGTGTTCAGTCAGTATTTCATCCACTGAGGAAGAGATTGGCTTATACACATACGTGAATGAAACATGGTTTTAATGAATGCACTTCCAAAAGACACAGTTGATATACTTTTACTCTTATCAGTAAGTGGGGATGTGCCAATAAGCAAAGTTAACACAAATGTTGGGGAGGTTGATAATGCTAAAAACATGTAACTGAGCATGAGGCTGGTCCAGCGGAGAGAGGAATCATGATATATGTGGGGGTATGTTAGAGTTCAGGCAGTGCAGAGATGGGGGCCACCCAGCCTAACCCTACTCTACCCCACCAACCCTGACCCTCCTATACTCCCACCCCCTCTGATCCTCTTATGCTCCCACCCACCGACCTGAATCTTCCTATACCTCACCCTACCCAAACTGACCGCTATATGTACCCCAGCCACCCACCCTGACCCCACTGTTTCACCAATCAAGCAGGCTGGGCAGACAGTGTGGGAGCAGCAGATGTACATTCCACACACAACAGAGTGCTGACTATGAGAGTTTATCTGAGGGCATGGATAGGGTTGCCAGTTCCATGATCCCACCAGCAACACAGGTGGGGTAACAGCTGCAGATCATGCGATCCACATGCCGCTCCCACAGACTGCGCATGGAGGCCAACATCAGGGGCCGACGGGCAGATCTGCAGTTCTCTGTAGGCATCCCTGCTTGCAGAGGGTTGAGCACACAGGGAATCCCTGAGGCAATATCTGTTTCCACAGAGCTGCAATCGGTGAGGAAGAGGCAGCTAGCAGAAGACTGTTTCACCAGGAGATGTTCTCATTGAGACAGACAATCGCGGAGGAACTGTGTGCAACCCATGAGGTTGTGCATAGTGACCTCCAAACCCTCAGTTTGCTGGTGCATTCATCAATGTCATGCATGGCTGCTGCAACTGAGGACCAGGCCAGGGCACTGCGTGGTGAGCCTCCAGCACCACTTGCACCTTCTGATTCAACGCAGGATGGTGGTGCCAGCAGAGACATGCCTTTCGGTCCACCGTAGCCATGCGGTCTGTGAGCCCATGGAGGTTTTTTTTTTTACGTTGACATGCACCCTGCCCATGCCCCCTGCTGGGTGGGCATTTTTTATTTTTTATTTTTGTTGTTGATTATTTATACTTTAGATGATCCCAGGCCAATTACTTTTTTTACCTTGAGTTGTGCAGTTAACCCCTCAAGGCCATGACGTTTGCAGAGGTGGACATGAAGGCATGCATAGTGAGGTCAACTTGCATGTTTGCATGGTGGTGCACAGGATGGCATATGCTGGTAACAATGGGTTCAGTGTTTCCTCGCACATGTGTGCTGTGTGAATGGTACTTCACTATGCCTGTTGTAATGTCTTCTCCCATGTTACTTCAGTAATCCATGATCTGGAGGTGACTGTTGTCCGGGGGGAGACACCCCTGCACCCTTTGACGTCCATGCTCCCCATGCCTCCCACCAGGCACTGTCCTTAATTTAGAGACACATTTCCTGGTGTAAGTGATGCGGGATTCACACCATACTGGCGCAGTCAGCTGGTAAGCATCAGCACTGTCTTGCACGTTGTGCATGCGTCATTGGTCACCATGTTTACTGCATGTGTAACTTAACTTATATGTGCTCTGCATGCTACCATGCCGGGATGGTTATTTAAGTGGTACTCATGTCACTGTGTTACCTCCCTTGGTCAATTCATCTATGGCTGCATCTACTGTGGTGTAGTGCATGTCATTGGCCATCTCCAATCCGGGCAGGGTACTTCTTGATGTGTGTTTTACTTGGCCTTCCCTCTCACTGTCACTCTCTCTCTCTCCCTCTCTCTGTTGTGGTACGCTGCACTCATGGGCAGATCACAATCTATGTCCTGTCACCTTCTTGCACCCTGTGATGCTTATGCAGTGGGTGCTCTCTGCCTATTTCCAGTATCAATTCATGTGTTGTCATGGATGTTCATGATCTTTCGGTTGTTGCTATGCATGTCATTGCATTTAGGGGATGTGTCTCCCGATGGGGTGCATCGTATTCAAGGCAGGTGGGTACCCTGTGCAGGTAAGTGAAGGGTAGTTGCAGACACTTGTGTGGTTTTTGGCTGCACTGTGTGTGATCACTTGAGATTGACTTGTCTTGTGGAGCACCAGTACGTCTTTATTTATTTATCTATTTATTTTGCAATTTATATAGCGCACTCAGCCAAAGGGCATCTAGGCGCTGTTCTTACAGAAGAGGGCACGATAGTGCCAGGTTGCAAAGTTACACATACATGGGACAGTCATAGTGGATCAAGCTGGCTATATTGTCAGTTTACTAGGCATGTTACTTGTGCATCTAGTTTGCTACTTGAAGTCTAGATTTAGTTCCTGGTCTCTGTCTAAATAGCCACATTTTCAATTGTTTTTGGAAGGCCCACAATGAGACTTCTGACCTTAGTTCGGCAGGTAGGGAGTTCCAATGTTTTGCAGCTATTGTTGGGAAACTGCTACCTCCAACTTTCTGTAATTTCAGTTTCGGAGTGAAGAGCAAGTTCAGGTAAGCTGAACGTGTGGGCCTGTTGGAGTGGCACCTTGAGCTTGTGTCTGTAAGGTAAGTAGGAGCTGACTGGTGTGGGCATGTATGTGTCAAGGTGAAAGTTTTGAAAATGATGCTTTCTTGGGCATGTAGCCAGTGAGCATTCCTTCTGTGGTGTTTGGTGCCCGCATAAAGGGCATTACAATAGTCCAATCTGGACAAGATGAGTGCTCTGGCTAGAGTGATGCAGCTGTCAGGGGATATAAAGGGTCTGCAAGCACTGATTAGCCTGGAGGTGTAGGCTGCTGCAGAGGCTGTGGCATTAACTTGTTTAGTTAAGGTAAGGTCTGAGTCCAGGTAGACACCTAAAGTTTTTACTACCTTGGACACCTTTATTGAATTACTGTCTATATTGAAGGATTTAAAGGAGTCGTCAAGCTTGTTGAGTCACAGTTGAGACCCTATGAGGAGGAGTTCAGTCTTCTCATCGTTTAAGCAAAGGCCGTGGTGGGCCATCCAGATTTCTATAGTTTGATAAATGACTTTGAGGGAAGCTGCGTCGATGTCATGTGACCCAGTGATGGGAATTAGATATGAGGATTTGGGTGTCATCAGCATAGTTAGTATAGGTGACACCAAAGTCGTTCATCAAGCCAGTCGAAAAGGGGTCTAGTAAAAATATTATAGAGTGTCAGTGAGACACATGACCCTTGTGGTACACCGCAGGTTACCTGGCTAGGTTGTGCTGCTGCGCTGGGTGAGAATACTCTAATCGTTCTGTCTGCAAGGAAAGATTGTATTCACTGAACGGCTTTGGGTGAGAAGAGGGCAGCTGATGAGAGGTGATTGCAGAGAATTTTGTGATTGACTAAGTTGAATGCTGCAGATAGGTCGAGTAGAAGAGCAGGGCTAGTTTACCTTTGTCTTTGAACTCATTCATTTGGATTTTCAGATCCAATAGTGCTGTTTCCATCCTGTGTCTATGGCGGAAGCCTGATTGTCGAAGGCCAAGGAGGTTATTGGCTTCCAGGTAGTTTTGGATCTGGAGATACACAACTCTATCCGGGATCTTCAGTAGGAATGGCACTGTTGTTATCGGACGGTAGTTAGTTGGTATGTTGGGGTCGAGAGTTTTTATTTAGTAAGGGCAGTACCCAGGTATTTTTGAGATTAGTTGGGACAGTACCATTTTCAAACGAGGCGTTGATGAGACTCGTGATGAAGGGGGAAAGCTCAGATGCACAGTCTTTGATGACCGCCGGAGGGGCATGGGTTCCCTTGGCACCTTGATGGTTTAAGACTGGTGATGATTTTTAGGACTTCAGAATTAGAGACAGATGTGAATTCAAATTGTGGGACCGTATTGTTCACAGTGTGGGTCGTAGTCAGTTGAGGTAGTTGATCAGGTTTAATGTCAGTGTACCAGCTTCCATCTTTGTTGCAGACTTCTGTTGGTGGTACTGGGGACTCTAATTCTCTAAATATAGAAATAATTCCTTCATTTCTGATTTGGCATTAATTATTCTGTGATTGTAAGTGGCACTTTTCGCTTGGATGATAGTCTGTTTATAATTTGTGGCTGCCTTTGCGAATTACCTTTGTTAAGAACACTTGGTGATTTTTTTCCAGTTGGTCTTAGCCGATCTCTTGGAACTGCGCAGGGTTTTTAAATGTGGTGTGTACCACAAGTTAAGGCGGGCTACTGGTTTAGCTTTGCGCATGGATAGCGGGGCTATTGCAGCGAGGGCAGTTTTGTTGTATAAATCAACCATAGTGGAGGGGTCGTTAGTTCCTATGTCGTGGTGAATTACCTTTGTTAAGAAAACTTGGTGATTTTTTCCAGTCGGTCTCAGCCGATATCTTGGAACTGCGCAGGGTTTTTAAATTTGGTGTGTACCATAAGTTAAGGTGGGCTCCTGGTTTAGCTTTGCTCATGCATAGCGGGGCTATTGCAGCAAGGGCAGTTTTGTTGTATAGATCAACCATAGTGGAGGGGTTGTTTGATCCTATGCCGTGGTGAGCCAGGATATCGCTAAGTAATGGTAGAATATTGTCTGCTGTGATGTTGCGTTTGTTTCTTGAAGGAGTGGCAGGTGCTACCTGTGGAAGGTTGTTGGGTCCTGAGTACTTGGTAATACTGAAGGTGATAATGTGATGGTCTGACCAAGGACAGTGGGAGTTAGAGGTAATGTTAGAATTACAATTAAGGTCCGCGATGCAGTCCAAAGTGCGACCTTTGGTATGTGTGCGGTTCTGGATACTATGTGTAAAGCCTAGTGCTGAGATGGTGTTGGCAAGGGTTGAGGCATTGTTATCCTTAGGATCGTTCAGTCCTAAATTAAAGTCACCCAGAAGCAGGGTTTGTGAACTGGGCTTAGTTTTGCTTGAGAGGAGTTGAGCTACATCCTCCTCAAATGAAAGTATCAAGTGGATGTTAAGCATGCTGTAGGAGATGGTGCCATGTTGACAGAGAGAAGTTTGCCAGCGTGGAACAGGGTGTTTGGTATCTCTCTGAAGTTCAATGTGTTTTTAGTGATAATAGCTACCCCCCATCTGGCTGTTGGTCTGTCTGTCCAGAAAATAGTGTAATTTTCTGGTACAGCTAATAAAAGGGCAGGGCCTGCTGTGGCGTGGAGCCACGATTCTGTGATCGCGATCAAGATTGTTAGTCTTGATGCGGTCTGCAATGTCTAAGGCATGTGCGAGGAGGGATCTGTCTTTGATAAGGGCTCCCTGGATCCTTTGGTTTTCATTGCTGGTGTTGTTAAGGGCTTGGGCAGCTGCGGTATCTGTCGTTAGTCTTTGAAGTGGTGATCGGGTGTCATGTGAATTGGGTTTCTGGTTAGAGGTTGGGACAAACCTATTATGAGTACTAGTCATGTGGGGTCTCATGACCTTTGTGAGGAATTTGGTTGTTCTGTAGTTAAGGAGTATGTTCCTTCTGCTAGTGGGCGGGGTGAAAGTTAGTATCGATGCCCTATTGTGATTGATTCGCGTGTCCAGTTTACCAATTCGGAGGAAGAGACACGGCCTACTAAAGTTAGAGATAGGAAGTAGGTTCGAACTCTTGGAGGTGACTATCTTGTTGCCTAGGAAGGTTGAGGTGCTCCTCAACTGAGGAGGGTTAGTGTGAGGGGTGTGCGCTGCTGGGAGGAAGCGGGTTGGTGGGACATCCTCCAACCTTACCAACTACCAGTGCTTGTGGACTGGTAGTTTGTAAGGCATGGAGAGTGTGAGTACATGCTTACTGGCGGTATGTGCTTGAGTTAGCATACGTAAGGCCTGGAGTCTAAGTGTGTGGGAATACATGTCGGGCAATCTGGTGGGATATTGCCGCAGTAGTGTGTGGGCTTATAGGTGTGTCCACTTTGGTATGGATAAGGACTGGCGGGTGAGGGAGCTCTGTGCAGAGAGGCTTAGTAGGTTAAGAATCTAATTACTCAATGTAAGTGGTCAGGAGTAGGTAAATGCATAGTCATGCAGCAGGAGAAGAAGCGATGATAGTGCCTGTAAGAAAATGATAACTAGTGCTCACGTGGTGTTAGGGCATTCAGCAGTGTGGCAGGCAGGACAATCAAATAACATTCAGGTTGGGCATTGTTTGGTTTGGTTAGCAATAAGCTTATGATATTATCATGGGGCGAAGCAGCACGCTACCAGTGCGAGACAGTTGTGTGACATGGTCGCAGAGCAAATAAGCATACTTAGACAATCAAGCAAATTGGCAGATGGAATTCAGCATGTCTATCAGGTCATGTAACTAATCAAGTGTTATATTGTTTTAGAGTTAAGTCGTGTTGGCAAGATACCATATACTTATTTTACAACCACTGAACATCGCAATGACAACAATGAACAGGCAGAACGGTAAATAGGTGACTCCTCGAATGAGAGGTGCAGAGGTGCATGTAGGTAGAAGGTAGGGCTGTGTGTAGGGGGGAGGTTGGTATTGAGATTACTTGTTCAGGAGTTTGGGGCTGCTGCATTATGGATTTGGGCCACAGCACCATGAGCCAGAAAAATATGCTTGCCCCCTGCCCACTAGGCCAAAAGTTGCCAGTCCTCCCACCCATTATGGAGCTGACTCCAACTTCCACCCTCCCCATGTTGGGTCAGTAAACCATAGACACGTATCTGTTGGGAACCCGCTCATCGCTTAGCTATGCACAGCCAGCTCCTCCCACAGTTTCCCTGTGGTGAACCTCGAACTGCATGCTGAGAAGTAGGGGCACAGAGCTTTGGAAGTAGTCATCAAATGCCCCTTTATTTGTTGGGGTGCTCGAAAGCAAGCAGCTGGTATGAGTTGTTCACAGGCTCAGCAAGTCATCTGCCCAATGTTGCATTCAATTTTTTCGGGTGTTTGGTTCTTGACAGTCGCTGCCACCGATAACCTAATTTCACTTTAAGGAGGACCACACTGAGGGCCCCTTGACCAGATATGTACAGCACAAATACAATGCAGAATATTAATCTCCATTGCACTAATGCAAATGCTCATGCAAAGACCACATTTGCACAGTGACACACAGAAACACACCCACAAGTATTACATAAAGGGAAGGCATGCAGTCAATATGCCCTTGTAGACCGATTTGGTAGGAAACGGTCATCTTTGTAGCAATACTCATGTAAGAGGCTGTACTCTTACATAATACTCAGTACAGCCTGTCTAAGGCATGCAGGGGTCTGCAACCTTTGGCTCTCCAGGTGCTGCAGAAACGTTGCTGAGGGTGGGGGGGGGATAAGGGGGCTATAGCCCCAGTTCTTTGGTGGTAGCCCCGGATAGAAGCTCAGGTGCTACAACCAAAATGCTAGCTAGCCTCGAGTCCCGACCAGTCCTGACATTAGCTTAGCCCCTGATCTTTTCCAGACCTAGCAACACCAAGCGTGGGACTACAACTCCCAATCAGCCCTGGCCAATATAGTAAATGGGGACAGATTATGGAAGAAGTAGTCCCAAACATCTGGAGAGCCGCTACAGCCTGTGATGTTCGTTATGATACATTTGTAAATACACTGATAAAATATGGCCAAAGGTGACCTGGGCACACTAAGTACACCTTCACCGACATCCTCTTTTCGTCACAGAGTCAGAGATGTTTTTATGGGAGGGCAAAAGGGGCACTTGCCCAGGGCCCCCACCTTGGAGTGGGCCCCCACAAGGCTGCCTGATGTAAAGCAAGATTCAATTGTTCACCGTACTTAAATAGCACATGCCAGGAGATTTTATGGCATTATGCTGAATGCTAAACCTATTGCCTGTCTGTTTTGACAAGTACATTCTTCCTTGATCAATTAATCATGTAATGCTTTCTGTGTTCACTGTGTAATACATAGTGTGTTCTGTATGGCACAACTTCTGTAGCATTCTTTCCTTCCTGTGGGAATTATGTTAATCATGTGCAATAGCCACAGTTGAAATCGATATTGATAAATTGAGTGCCACAATGGTTCAGAAGGTAGCTCAGTGTGTTAAGCACTCATTGCAGAGATATTTATTCATATGAAAGATTAGAAGAGCACATTCCAGCAAGGCTGGCCGAACCTTTCCTATGTCTGAAGTTTATAAACATACCTGCATATGAACTTGGTTTTTCATCATAAGCGGTGCTATTATCAGCAATGTTCCTGCACCAGATAGGGGTTGCTATAAAAACTAACATGTCATTCACATGGTGAAGGTCTAGGCATTGGTTTGTTCAGATAGGGCGTTCTAAAATGGAGGCAATCCTCTCCAAAGATGAGCATAAACTATTAGTCCAAGAGGGGAATAAGTATCCAAATTCAAGACTGTGGAACCAAAGTGTTCATGCTTGTATCCTGACTTTGCCAGCAGATGATACAGGGATCCTGGTAAAATCATATAATATCTCTTGCATTACTGTGCTGTCTTCTGTGAGGTTTGCCTTCTTGCATGCTGGTGGCATCGTTTTGCTCATTACTTTATCCTTCTTTTTATGTAGGCCATTTGAGTGGAAGGGGTGGTAGACAGGAGAGCGCGGACCAGATGTTGTAGGCCTTGGGCTAGCATAGTTTAAGGTCGGCTCGTTTGACACAAAAAACATTTTGCTTTTTGTATAAAAGTCAAAGGTTTTTCTGCACATTTATGAATGACAATTTCACAAGCCATTGTTTTGGAGGTTTTTAAACCTTAAAAGTACAAAAGACATACCTAGATTAAATCTGTTAATCACATCGACTGGAATGCTGGCGCTTATATGCTTCCCTTGATGATGGAGAGAATGGAGCTAGAATCATTCCCATTTTGCATAACACCCTACTGTAATATTTTGGTTTTAAAAATGGTCAGGTTTGGAAATGTGATATGTGTACTTTGCAAGTGAGTTTTATAAAATGAGATTGTTTTAGTACATGGTAAGAGCTGGAAAAGAAAGTGTTCAAAAGCAGAAATGGCAGAGTTGGCACAAATCCCAGCTTCACCCCTTTAAGCAATGTGTGATTCTGGGCATCTCATTTAATCTTGTATTGCCTAACCTCTCGAATTGCCAGTCCCTAAACCTTCCAAAATTTTCAGACCTTCAGCGTGTTTTCCTTCTCAGGGTATGATCTTCATAGAAGCCACACTCATGGTTTCACTGGCTATTGGGTTGCTTCCACTATAATAGTGAGAATTGATATACTGCACACCACAGGCACTTGTACCCTTGATCTCTAATGGCAACACTATCTGAAAACCATGTTCCACTTCTAATCTCTGTCTGGCTAGAGACACCTTCCTGGTATCTTCTAATCCGCATTCACTATCCATGCTATGCTATGTGTAGCTTTCTCCTTCCTTAAATTGATCTCCTCTATCCAGGCTTGAGCACTTTTGCATTCTATGAGTCAACTAATGTGAGTTCTCTGCCTATTTTGGGTTACATGTACCTTTTACATACAGTCCTGCATTAATACTACAGGCTATATACCTTCCTGGATGCTACTCATAAAAAAGTATCCTGTTTCTATACTAGAAAATAAGTGACCTCTTCGTAGATTGCTAATGTTGGCCTTCAAATGGTACTTGTTTATCCTTCTGATTAGAGCAAGAATGAAGAGGGTAAGAGGACTTAAAGGGAGTAAACATGCTCATTTTGAATGCTGCGAGGCAGCATATCAACCTTTAGGCTATGATCACGATCGTAGGAGGGTGCCACCAGATATTCTTGATCACTGAACCTTTGGTTTGGTGGAGGGGGGCCCCAAAGACGTCCATGCCCAGGGCCCCAAAAATGCTTAAGATGGCCCTGCACAGAGTTGCTTACCTCTTGGCATTTCGTAATGTCATTGCAACGTCCAGCCGGACGAGAAAAGGCCGACGTTGGCTGACCCCCACTGAGGACTCAGGTTGCCGTTGCCGAGAACGCTCTTCTCCCAATCCCAGTGGACGTTGGAAAAGGTCGGAAAGATGCAAAGTACAATCTGGATAAAGAAAATGCAGCCATAACGCCAGGAAACATGCCGAACTAACCGCATTCAAACGCTCGAGCAGGCGTTTCTTCTGCAACGTGTGCTTGTTTGGCCAGGCACACCCACACACGATCCACCGTAGTACAGGCTCTTCGGATTGCGCAGGGACACGAGAAGGCTTTTGCTTCTTCCGCAGGTTTCCCCTGCGCACGTTTCTGCAGGTTTCACTCATAAAACCCTTCCGACGTACACTTTGGACTCACGAAGAGGCCTGTGTCAATAAACTTTATCTCCGCATCCCGAAACATGGCCTGCTTCCATAAAAAGTAAGGTGTGGGCCTGAATAAAAGTAATGCAGACTGTCTGCCTGAAGAAAAGATTTACCAGGTGAGTCCACGCCAAGATGGACACCATCACCCAGTAAGTCCTGGTCTTCGTTTTACCAAATCATAGTCACTTATAGGTTCAATTTCAGTGAACAAAGACTACATTTCCCAGGATGCTTTAATTTGTTTTATTGAAGAGCACAACTAGCACATCCTATCCTTTGTGGCATTTTGTGAGTTGGTCACCTTAGTTTGAGAGCTTAGCATATTGTAAAAAAACTCATCCATTTTAGATAGGGGTCAGAATAGAAAACAATTAAAGACTACTTACATTATAATTGTTCTTTTATAAGGCGCTTAATACCAATGAGTGGTTTCTAAGCGCTGGATCGGATTCGAACCTTTGTTGCATTGGTTGTCTCGTTTTCAAGACAAACCGTTGCCCCTGAGTTATCCTTCCTCCCCAAAGAAATGCAAAGAAATTAAAGAAATGCTTTTGAGAATGACAGGAGAAGAAACCTTGAGAACACTAAGAGGGACAGCACATAAACTTGTGAAATTGCCTGATGCTCATTACAGTTTTCCAGTGCAATTTCCAGTCTGTCTGCTCTTTACCCAGCTATTTACATATTTACAAGTGTCAATGATAAGATCCGACAGATCCATGTTGAAACCCAAAGTGTTGAGATTTCTCTGCGCCTTTTTGGTCACGTTTATGGCTTGACCATGATTACATTTCATAGGGCCTCATTCCAACTTGGGTGGTGTTCCTGTGGTATTCCCTGGAAATACTGCCCAACTCAATGACCGCTACCACTATTCTGTCTAGCAGATTGACTCATGAATCACGAGGGGTGCACAGCAGCCGTAATCCCCATTGTTTGGAATCCATAGGACTCCGTTGGGGATTTGACGGATTTACCGCATTCTGCCCATAACAAATCCAAAACTTTTTGACATTGAAGTGGAGTATTTAATTCCAGCACCTTTCCGAAAGTAAATCCTAGACTTCTCGGTCAAAACTCGGAATTCAGCAGTGCGGGAAAATAGGCAGTTATTCCATTACCCCCCCGAAAAGAGCCAGTAGTTGAATTAATGGCAAAAATGTACTGCACTGCCAAACTTGCAATGAAGCTCAAAATGTATGTTTTATTTTTGGCTAGTAGGTGTCGCTAAAGCACCACCTATAAGCCAAACCTATTGTATTGAAGTACAGCTAGGGAGAAATGACCCCTGAGGAGGGACATAAACCTTCTGGGTGTTGTTTCATTATTTACCCACCCAATTGACTGGCCATGCCCATGTTAATCCCTATGACCATTATCACCCACTTACTGCCTAAACTCTTGCTGTGCTCACTGTATCAAGTCATAGCATCAATTTGCATTCAAAGTGCCTGCCAGTGTTTTTTCAAAGCAGTCGTCTGAGAGTGAATGACTTATTCGGAGCTCTAAACACACTACTGATCTAACAAAAAGGTCTTAGCCAGGTCTGCCTTCTGCCACTCGATTTATAAGCACTAATCGTGTCCTTCCTGTTTAGACAAACGCTGGCAAAGCCATCAGTTTTGGCTTGCGTATAAGTATTAGGCATTTGCCAGGCACTCATATCATAGACCCAGGCACTGGCATCATTTTGTCGGTGCTACCATCACTAGCCAGTTAATACTACTACAGCAGTGCCTGTCAAATGCCTTTGCTCTGCCTACACAAAAGCCCAAACTGTTGCTGTTGTCTCGGGAGGATAGCTCAGGAGCAATGCGCTTGTCTTGGAAGCGCAGTGCAACACAGGTTTAATTCTTGTGTCTGGGTATTACGCGCGTTACAAATAACCAATCGTATTGTCAATGCTTGTTCAAGAATGCCATTGAAAAAGCCAGTCATTTTATATTCAGATTAGTTTTTTTCCATATTTCTAGCACCAAACTGATAGCATGTAGGACGTCAGCCTTCCTGTATTCTTTGGGTTCCATGATACACCAACAGTTTCAATATTGCAAAGTGCCATAGATCTTCTGCAAAGAAGTTATGGCAGACATGCTCACTAACAATAGCACTTCTTTCACAATCACAATTCACCGAATTCCGAAATAGCTATGCATTCGAAAACAATACTCAGCACTCTTATTGGGCAAAAGAAACCTCTCTATGTTGATTCTTTAGTCAGATGCACTATGATGTATCAAACTATGGCCCTTTGGGAACAAGGGGGCATCGACACAGATTAAGCCTTCACAAATATACAACTCCTAAGCAGAATTCACACAATAGACAGAGTAGATAGACTGTCAACAGTGCGTTACCTGGGTCAGCACACGTGTGCACGAGGGCAAGAATCACCATGGGTTTAGACACGTTCCTAATGCTCATATATTGGTCATATGTCCCCCCATTCCCCCCGGCCCCCTCTGGAGGAACGGTCAGCTGCAACAGGTGTTCTTACATGCTTATGTCGATGAGCAGGCAAATTGGCACAGAGGCGGGAAAACATGTAGAGACAAATGACTGGGTGGTGTACCCTCTGTAAACTGTTGGTGCGTTTCACCCCTCCAAAAATCCGCAGCAATTTCTACCTGCATAACTATAGATTCTGGCCGCCATTTTGCATATGAAAAAGACATGGAAGTCTGTTGGGATCCCTAGTAATGGCAGCCACCGTGCTTTTACATGGAGGCCACCATTACCAATCACAGATTTATGAACCACACACAATTGTGATCCTGGAGGATTACCCACATGGAACAGATGCTGGCATGGCAACATGGAATAGGCCCAGACAGACACCTATATCCTCTAGATGTGGATAATGCAGAGAATCCGTTGGAGCGGAAGATAACGTTTCCTGGATCCATTCAAGCAGATTCTCATTTATAACGCATATCTAGATCAAGAACTACAGAGCCTTTACACTATCTGGCAAATGGTGGAAATTCCAGGGCACGTCATGGCAAAGCCTGAAGCAGCTGGGTGTACACTTCCAAAACCCAGCATACGTTATGAGTACCCGGAACATGACGTAACTTTGTGTCACATTGTGTGAGTACATGGGCTTTTTCTGGCACATTCATTGAAAATGGTATAGGCTAATTGTAGTTGATGGCAATCCATGGCACGTGGTTTAAATACCTGGGCATATTATGCTAAAAACTGATGTCATAAAATGCAGTATGACGCAAACAGCTAATTTATGGCATAAGTAGTTGGTTATATGCGGGCACAAAATGGCATATGCAGTGAGTAGTTGTCATATGATATTTGCTCTTGCATTAGGATGTGAGCACCTGGCCATATAGTGGTAAAACCTAACACTAGTGGAAGTACCTGGACAATGATACCACTGCTTGAAAAATGGTGTTACTGTGCTTTTGCTGTCAATAGCTTGCAAATGCTATGAGTAGCCTGAAATGTAATGCCAAAGGATGACATATTGTCTGGATACCTGGGCATATCGTGGCAATAATACCCGCTAAACGGTGTGTTTTGGGCATATGATTTCAATACCTCGGCAATGGTGAGATTACACGAGCACATGATGGAAATAGCTGGAAAATGAGGGTCCTGGATGTCCGATGGCAACACGGGAAATATTCACCCTCGCGTTCAATGTGGAGGAGTGGCAAATCAGGCCATGGGAGCAAAGCATAATGCTGTTATGCTTTGATTTACTCCTACGCCCCATTTTTGAGAAGTGACGAGACGTAAGAGGGGACGTAGCAGAGGTAAGATCTCCACTATGCATTCGAGGAAGATTCCATAGAGATCCACTAGTAAAATCGGTTTGCCTCGCTGCTACTCTTCCTTGTGCACTCCGGTCTCGTGGGCCTTTAAACTTTAAAACTGGATGCAAGGGACCCCCCAACACGTAATTGCTTATGTTGGTGGTCTTGGGCATCAGCATGAGAATTTGATTTCTTATGAAACGTCCCTGATTTTGCTAATACCTGAGAATATGAAGCCAACATCTGGTATATGCTTTTCCTGGGCATGATGCCAATAACTGGCAAATAGTGGCAATAATTGCACTATGGCATGCTTTGCTGGCCATATGATGGTGATAACTGGCAAACAGTATTCATGTGTGGGCAAACACATGTATATAGCTGCCATACAGCAATGTTATTCTACTTACTGCTAAGAATACAAATACCACTACTCATTTTTATAATAATAATATGATGTTTTTGTAGCACTTTCTGCTGATTCCTCACACTACCAAGCACGCTAATGATGGGTGTTATTACCATAGGCCTGTCCAGGGAGTGGAGTCTGATTGGCCACCCCAGGCGCCACCCCATTATCCTAAACTCTGACCATTAAACTTTTAGCACAGGAATGTAAGACACTAATGTTAGTAATTAAAGTAGATATGGGTAGTGGAGACAAGAACTCAATGAATGCTATTCAGACACGTGAGTGTGTGTGTGTGTGTGTGTGTGTGTGTGTGTGTGCGCGCGCGCTCATACCTCATACCACCCCTGCATAAGTAAGTTCCCACCTCGGCCACCCCCGTCTAAAAAGTCTGGACACGCCACTGGTTATTACACAATGTAAAGGTACTCCATGTATCAACTCAGTGGGTTGAAAGATGAAATTGTGACCTGGTGGGAAACACGCGTTTAACTCGCCACACTGTCTTACTGCAGAGTGATCTTATGATGCCACTAGTTCCCATATGAGCAGTCTAAATGTGCTTGTGATGGCAATCTCGGGAAGGATGGTTGTACCCCTGCACAGGATATCATCACCTGGCAAAGGTTGTGAGTTGCTGGGCCCACGATGTCAGCCCTCTGTAGCAGACACAGGGGGCCTCATTACGACCCAGGCGGTAAGTTACCGCCTGGGCCGTGACTTTACCACCATGGCGTAAACTACGTTTACGCCATGGTGGTTGGCGGACTTACCGCCCCATTCCGACCTTGGCGGGGCGGTAAGTCCCCAATCCCCATTTACATTCCCCATTCCCATTTTTGCCCCATAAGGCATAATGGGAGTGGGGAAGGCGTTAATTACGCCACCGTAAATTACGGTGGCGTAATTAACTCCATGGTCCCTTAGCGCCATGGATTTTAACACCTGCTAAAAGCAGGTGTTAAATCCGCCATGGCGCTAAGGGACCTCGTACTCAGGCGGTAAGGGTCGGCGCTGTTTACGCTGCCGTAAACCCCTTACCGCCTGGGTCGTAATGAGGCCCAGGGACTCATACTGTATGGTACTATGGCTGATATCCCTAAATCGCTATGATACAAGAGTTCCTTACAGTTTTTAAGTTTCATATCTATGTATTAGTTCATACCTGGAAGACAGGTTGCACAACATTCCATACATCTTTAAATATGTAGATTTTGTTTACTTTCAAATCGATTTCAGAAGTTCATCCTCCACCTCCACAAATTGTGCAATGGAAAATAGAAATGTGCATCAATCATGCTGCCTAAATCAAGAATATTTTTGTAATATTTTAAAGTTTACAATGTGCATAGCTAGACCGTGCTTTCAATTCACATAGAGTGCTAAGATATATTGAATCCTTTGATATCAATAATAAGTGACAGTGTAATCCATTATGCATTTACTTTCCGTTATTGCCTTCTTTGCCATTACTGAAGAACTGGGGCACATTTAAGATCCACTAGTTATATTTAATTACCCACTGAGACAAAGCATCAGCAAACGATAATAATTCGAATCACTATTCTATTCGAAACATTAGGCTGCATCCCTGGCAGAACTCCCCTGCCACACCTGAGGCATCTTTATGAGGCGATTGATCGATAGTGACCTGCAATGCCTTCCTGTGCATTTACCTTCTGCCATCTCCAATGATGCAATCTGGAGAGTAGACGTAGGACGAGGTAGATGCCAAGAAGGCCAGTTACATTAACTGGTTGGCAGTGGTGACCCTATCAAGAGAAGGAAGCATACGTGGGAGAGGTTGTGGATTGAAAAGATGGTAAGATAAAACATGTAGAAAAACGCCACTTGTGGACATTTTCCCTACTAGGAGAACCATTGGGATTTTTAAACATGACCAATTTTGCCTTCATACATGTCCCATCCAGCACTGGATTCCCTCTGGCCGACCTCCAATGTAATCTACATTGGTGGACCGGATTCCCCGCTGACCACAGCCCCAGTTGGAGGAGCTGTGCCACCTAAACAGCAGCATTCTTGTGCTTCTAGGTCTGAATATCATGTGTGAGGCTCTTCGTCTGCACATTGAAATTGGGGACTGTCTAGATTTGTTTTATTTTGGATTAACTTCTTTTGAATGTTGTTTCCTGGACAGATGAGCTTTTGCCATATGATTTTCTCCAATCTATGCCTGGGCTAGAAACAGCTGCCTCTGATACAGAGCGTTGTTAGATGGGCCTGGGGGGCTATAGCCCTGGGTCTTTTGGTTGTAGCACTGGATAGAAGCTCAGGTGCTACAACCAAAATGCTAGCTAGAGTCCCGCCAGTGCTGACTTTATCTTAGCCCCTGATCTTTTCCAGACCTAGCAACACCCCTGCTCTTTTACCATTTACAGGGAAAGGTGTGGGAAAGTTCAAATCCATCACTAGTATTAAAAGCTAATGATTGTTCTGCTACAGTATTTCTGGGTGACCACGTAGTGGATGTGCACAGTGAGTGCAAGATTGGCTCATCTACGATAAGCCTACATGTTCATGACTGATTAGACTAAGGGACATCATTACTGCCTACATTCTCCTAATTGATGGATTATGCCAAGATATCCTGAACAACGAATTAATTAATATTACCTAATGCAACCTTCATCTTACCTGACATGGTCAAGTAACTCAGCATTGAATTGTCTTCCTTTCCTTGTACCTCAATCACTTGCCCACGGGCGTGACCAAAATCCAATTCAGCATAGCCTACTGGGGAACAAAGCTACCTCTCCTCCTGGGTCTATTCAACAATATCTTTGGCTAGGTGTTAAGCCCTTGTGCTTTGTGTGAGATGATCATATGATCAGGAGAGGTAATCAATGCACTGAAGCTAGTCTGTAAAAGTACACGAAAAGAGACCAAGCGTATTGCGGCACTGGCTAGGGAAACTTACAGGAATTAGCTGTAAATGAAGAACTAGGGCAAGTGGACAATGATGTAGTTGGCATCTACTAAGCAATAACAATTAAGCAATAATCTAGAATGCCATTAGAAATGCAAACAGTTGCAAAAAATGACATTTTTGTATTATATAACATTTGCACATATTCTGTATTATTTGCTTATTGTATTGTATACCGACAGAAGCACTCCTCCCTTACCTGGCAATTATCAACAGCTTCCTCACTTAAGGCATCCTTAACTCTCAAGATGGGTCAAACCCTCCCACTTCTCAAGAAACCAACAATGAACCTGACGACTTCTGCAACTACCGTCCCATCACCATCTTCCTAGATAATATCTTTGAGAAAGTAGTACCCACACAAATCCTCCAAGACGTCAATGCAAACAACCTCCCTCAGTCCTACCATTGTGACTTCTGGCCCAGATGCAGATGGAAGTGGCTATCATCAAGGTGATTGACGGTGCTCTTAACATACTCAGTAATGGCCATCCTAGCCTCCTGGTTGTCCTCCACCTCTCAGCCACATTCAATACAGCAGACACTAGTCATTCATGGACATTCTATATAGTTACATGGGGCTCAACAAGACCATCCTCAGCTGGTTCAGACCCTACTCTGCTAACTGCCACCAATTACACCAAATAGATTCCTCCAAATCACCAACTCTATCCATTACATGTGGATCCCTCCTGGCGTTACACAACATCCACATCCAAGAATATACAGATAACATGCAGCTCTATCTTAAAATATACTCCATCAAAGACAACCACTGGCTCAAGGCTTGCCTCACACTGATCCAGTCCTGGATGTCCAATGCTTACCTGAAGCTCGATCCCTCCAAGACTGAATCCCTACTGCTGAAAAACAACACTGAACACCCTGACATCCAAACCTCGCTCTGTTTTATGAACCGTGAGGGCTTCACTTCATACACCAGCCAACCACCTGTGCCAACTCGCTTGGGGTCTGCATCCAAAGACACCGCTCCTTCAAGGAGCACATAGCACGAAAAACCTGACGGTTGGTGCCAACTTTCTTTCTTGCAGAAAAACAAGCCTTTCATCCAAGCAAACAACTTCAGATCGACTGTCTAAGCCATGGTCCTCTCCCACCTAGATGATGGCAATGCATTCCTGGAAGGCCTTCTGTTGACCGCCTTGCCACATCTAAGATATGTGCTACATTTGGTAGCACGACTCATCAAAATAACTGATCAAATTTGACCACATCATCCTGACCCACCTCGAACTGCAATGGTGGCCACTGCAAGCATTAATCACATTAAAATCCTGCTGCATCATCTACAAGGCCGTCAACATCAAGTGCCCAAAGTACCTCACTGAAAAGCTCAGCATCCTCTGAGGCCTACAATCCACCACTTTCAAGGATATGGCAAGACTATAAAGAAATAACTGGAAAACTGGCCATCTTTGTCTGTGCCCCAAGAATCTGGAACCTCCTCTCCCCTAACACCAGACTCGCCCTGTCACTTCTACATTTTGGGAGGAGTTCAAGACCCTCCTTAACACTTATGCTTACACTCTGTCCATTCCCTGCCTACCCTGAGACTGGGCGATCTGCTCCCCTCTTGTTAGCTCCCCACTCCCTTGTATTGATCCCATGTTATCTGCTTCTCTCGACATGTACTTCCCCATATGACGTGTAAAGTGCTCTGTAACTTCACGAATCTGGGTCCGCACACAATACCTACCCTAATGATAGTAATAATAATAATAATTTTGGTGAAAACACATTTGCCATTGGTAAGGCCGTGTAGCCCTTCTGGTTATCAGGGCGTGCAAGCTTGCATGGTTCAGCTTCCCCTCCCTCCCCCAGGACTGTAGTCTGATGCAGCATAAATATTAGCTCTGATCTGAGTAAGATATTGCAGGATGATGCAGATTTGGCACACCAATACTTTTCAAATGGGCATTTTCATAACATTTCATGCAGAGATTACATAACAAATCAGCAGAATTTAGTAGACTATCACCTATTATTATTGTTATGGTATTTATTGATGGTGGGCCTAGCTTCGAGAAGCAACGGAGCGCTTTACAGATGTATACAACAATACAGATACATAAGGAAGCGCTTTACAGAGGTGTACAACCTTACATCTGCATAACGGAATGCTTTTCAGAGGTACCAACAGAACAGACATACAGTGGGGGTAGGATACAGAGGGGCACAGAGGAGGTGTACAGCTGTACCGGATGGCAGGGAAGAGAGGGGTGGGCAGCGTCTAGCGAGTCAGGTGGCTTGAGGGGTGACATGATGGGCGAGATGTTGAGGAGGAGAGACTCCTTGAAGAGGTGGGTCCTGAGTTTGTTTCAGAATTGTAGGAGTGTGGGGCGAGACTGATGCCGATGGGGAGGAGGTTCTAAAGCCTTGGGGCGTAGGCAGAGAAAGCTTGTTTTCTTGTCCTTTCTTTTTTGCAGTGGTGGATTTCAAGTCTGCACGTGTCCTGGCTTCTGGTGGTGCGCTGTCTGCCACATATGCTGAGTTTCTCTGTGAGGCAGCTGGGTGACTTGAGGGTGACTGCCTTATAGATAATGCAGCAAAACTTAAAGGTGATTCATGCATACAATTAGAGCCAGTGAAGGTCGATGAGGGCCGGGGTGATGTGCTCATATCTGCATAGACCCTTGATGAGGCGTGCAGCTGCGTGTAGGACACTTCTCAGGGGCACAAGGGAGGACAACGGGAGGTCTTTTAGGTGTGAATTGCCCCGATCCAGGTGGGATAGGACCAATGCGTGAACAGTGGATCTAAAGCTGTCTGAATGGAGGAAGGGATTCACTATCTGCAGGAGGGAAAGCTGATGTGAAGCTGTCCGAGTACTCCTAGTTATGTGTGTCTTGAAGGAGAGGTGTTCGTCGATATGGAACCTGAGGGACATGGCGCAGGAGGTGAGCTTGGGCGTGAAGCCCTCAGAGTTCATTGCTGATAGCCAGATCTGTATGTCAGGGTGTTCGGTGTTGATGGTGAGGAGTAGGAATTCGGTCTTGGAGGGGTTGAGCTCAAGTATGCACTGGAAATCCAAGACTGGATCAGCGAGAGCCAGGTTTCAAGTTTATGGATGTCCTTGTTGGAGTCAATCTTGAGTATAACTGTTTGTCATCGGTGTATTGGTGAATGTTGTGTGTGGCTAGGAGGGTGCTCAGCGGCTCCATGTATAGATTGAAGATCACTGGGGAAAGGATGTAACCCTGCGGGACTCCAGAGGTGACAGGGAGCATTGGCGATATAGAGGAGTCCAAATTAACAAGGTAAGTCCTGGGAGTCCCTCTGCAAGACATTAGTCCTGGTTACGAGAGACTTGCCCAGAGTCTTTAGCTCACTATCTTTCACAGAGAAGAAATATCCCAAACATATCAGTCTTTGTCCTGCCCTGAGGCAGTCCAGCACCGAAATGCTAGGCAACAGAAACCCCATACATGTGTTTCGGTCTGGTTGGACCTCATCAGTAGGGTGGATCTGTGCCTCTCTAAGAATAGTGAGCAAGGGGTCCACGTCTGGATTCCCCTAGTAACTTAGGGTGAGACCCAAATTTACTTAAATAAGGAAATTTAACAAGGGGGGTCCTGGGAGTCCCTCTGCCAGACATTAGTCCTGGTTACGAGAGACTTACCCAGAGTCTTTAGCTCACTATCTTTCACAGAGAAGAAATATCCCAAACATATCAGTCTTTGTCCTGCCCTGGGGCAGTCCATCACCGAAATGCTAGGCAATTCACCTCTGAACAAGAGTACCAACAGAAACCCCAGACACGTGTTTCGGTCTGGTTGGACCTCATCAGTAGGGTGGATCTGTTCCTCTCTAAGAATAGTGAGCAAGGGGTCCACGTCTGGATTCCCCTAGTAACTTAGGGTGAGACCCAAAGTTACTTAAATATGCAAATTAACAAGGGGAGTCCTGGGAGTCCCTCTGCTAGACATTAGTCCTGGTTACGAGAGACTTACCCAGAGTCTTTAGCTCACTATCTTTCACAGAGAAGAACAATGATATGATATGATATGATATGGCATTTGTAACGCGCCTATACACAAGTGTTACAAGGCGCGACGAGGCAGGGAGGGGGGAACAAGGGGAGACAGACAGTGATCCTACTAGGCCAGGTGTCATTCAGATAGCACAAGTGCATGGGTAGGGGGGATGGGAAAAATGCAAGGGGGAAAGGGAGAGGGGAAAGTGCAGTACAGGGTTAGTAATGAACAAGATAAATAATAAGGGCCAGCTGGTGGCAAGCGCAAGATAAGTGCAGACAAGTTCTGGGAAGGGGGCTGTAGGGATACAGAGACAGTCCCGCAGTGCAGGGGTTGCCAGGAAGGCAGTGCAGGGGAGAGTGGCTGGGCCAAGGACTGAGATTGGTGAGTGGCCCAGTTGCTGATTCAGTACAGTTTCAGTGATTTAGCAGGGGAGAGGGAGAGAGAAAGCAGAAGCAAAGAGGAAGGTTTTGAGGTGCTTCCGGAACCGGAGATGGTTCTCCTCAAGTTCAAGTTTCAGGGAGGCAGGAAGGCTGTTCCAGAGGGAGGCCCCTGCTGCGGAGAGAGATCTCCCCCCAACTCGTTGCTTGGAGAAGCGGCTGACCCTGAGGGAGTTGGAGGCGGAAGATCGAAGTGCTCGAGAAGGAAGATAGTTAGGAAGGGAGAGTTGAAGGTAATTTGGCCCCAGACCCCAGAAGGCCTTGTGGACAATGCAGAGGGTTTTGAACTTAATCCTCGCAGCCACAGGGAGCCAGTGTAGCGATTTCAGTCCTGGAGAGATACGGTCCCTGGGCTTGAGGCCAAGGACAAGTCTCGTAGTCCTGTTCTGGATGAGTTGCAGAGGGCGGAGAGTAGAGGCAGGCAGATTTAGATAGAGGCTGTTACAGTAGTCCAGCTTTGAGAGAACCAGGGCTCTGGAGACAGTGAGATTCTGGGGGAAGGAGAGGAAAGGAAGGATACCTCTGAGGAGGTGCAGCTGGTAGTGTGACTTCTTAGAAACATCAGAAATGTGAGGAGAGAAGGAGAGTGTGGAGTCGAAGATGACCCCAAGGTTTTTTGCCTTGCAGGTAGGAGCAGGAAGAGGGCCAAGAGAGGCCGGCCAGAGAGCTGCAGGGAAGGAGGGAGTGGGTGTGCCGATGAGTAGAATCTCGGTCTTACTGGCATTAAGGCAGAGGTCGTTGGCGGCACACCGTTCCTGGATGGCAGAAAGACAGTCAGAGATGAGGGAAGGAGAAGAGGAGGGCGAGGGTAGCCTGAAAATGAGCTGGGTATCATCCGCATAGCACTGAAAGTTGGGGCAGAGAGCAGCGATGCGGTGGGCGAGAAGTGCCAGATACTGGTTGAACAGCCAGGGAGAGAGGTAAGAACCCTGGGGGACACCACAGGTAGAGAAAAAGATGTCATACAGGAAAGACCCCAGTTGGACCTGGGAGGGTCGATTTGAGAGGAAAGAGGTCAGCCAAGCCAGAGCCTGACCAGTGATACCCAGGTTATCACGGAGACGGTTGAGCAGGATGGTATGGTTGACAGTATCAAAGGCAGAAGGGAGATCAAGCAAAATGAGAACACATGTAATGTTAGAGTCAAGGTTCGAGAGCAGGTCCTCACAGATGTTCAGGAGAGCAGTTTCCATGCTTCTGGCAGCTCTGAAGCCAGACTGATGGTCATGAAGGCTACCAACAGATTCAGCATGGAGATTAAGCTGGGAGATGGCAAGTTTCTCCAGGAGCCTGCCCAGGAAAGGAGTGATAGAGATAGGGCGATAGTTAGCTGGGCAGGACTGGTCGGAAGAGGGTGCACATGGGAGTGCTTGAGAGAGGATGGGAAGACTGCAGAGGCGAAGGAGTGATTGCAGAAGTCAGCAAGGGCAGAAGCCAAGGAGTCGATGTGGTCTTTAATAGTTTTGGAGGAGCAGGGGTGGACCTGTGTTGACGAGACTTTCATAGATCGGACTTGTCTCGAAACCTCATCAGCAGAAAAAAGGGGAAAGGCAGAGAAGGAGAGAGGAGGGGTGGCTGCAGAAGGGCCAGAGGATAGGAAGGGAATAGAGGGGGGGAGGTGATGGGAGGAGAGTGAGGACAATGTGTCCTGCGTTTTTGTAATGAAGTGAGAGGCCAGTGCCGTACAGAGGGCATGGGAGGGGACAGGAGAGGTAGCGACTGCAGCAGGGTTGGCCAGCTCCTTGCAGATTTTCCCAACATATCAGTCTTTGTCCTGCCCTGGGCAGTCCATCACCGAAATGCTAGGCAATTCTCCTCTGAACAAGAGTACCAACAGAAACCCCAGACACGTGTTTTGGTCTGGTTGGACCTCATCAGTAGGGTGGATCTGTGCCTCTCTAAGAATAGTGAGCAAGGGGTACACGTCTGGATTCCCCTAGTAACTTAGGGTGAGACCCAAAGTTACTTAAATATGCAAATTAACAAGGGGGTTCCTGGGAGTCCCTCTGACAGACATTAGTCCTGGTTACGAGAGACTTACCCAGAGTCTTTAGCTCACTATCTTTCACAGAGAAGAAATATCCCAAACATATCAGTCTTTTTCCTGCCCTGGGGCAGCCCAGCACCGAAATGCTAGGCAATTCTCCTCTGAACAAGAGTACCAACAGATATAGAGGAGTTCATCTGAACAAACTGCTGCGACTGGCGAAGTAGTAGTTGAACCAGCACAGGACAATGGTGTTGATCCCTTTGTGCCAATGTAGGGTGTCCATAATCGCCTGGTGGTCTACTGTGTCGAAAGCATCCAAAAGGTTGAGTAGATTTTGAGGGTGTCGTCGACCACCTGTATGGTTGCTGTCTCCATGCTGCATATGGGTCTGAATCCAGATCGGAAAGTTTGGAGGAAATTGTTGGTGTAGATATGTTGCTGCCGTTGTGCAGCTATCAGTTTCTCAATGATTTTACCTAGGAAGGGAAGATGGGTGATAGGGTGATAGTTACCTAGAACCAGAGTGGGGTTCTTTAGTAGAGGGAGTACCTACCAGTACTATTCATCATGGTAGTGCAGTGGTTGCAATGTGCTTGTTTGTGATGTAATTGGCTATGTCAGATCCTAGCCACAATATCCATTTCGCACACAATGTAACGTGTTGGCAACTGTTTCACAGCATGGAATGATCTCCCCTGGGCACTTAGGCTGCTTAAAACACGTCTTTTTACTGAGGCATTTGCACTCAGCTTGGGAAATGAAACAGGATTGACTCCATTATAATAATCTCAGGACCAACTGACATGAATTACTTTAGAATACATTCAATTTAGGTTTGTAATCTTCACCATATTGAAGGTGGGGGCGCCTCAGCTGCTTATTCTGCATAGTGAAATCCTTGACTCTGCTGTTTACTATGCCTAATGTCCTTACTCCTCATATAACTCTATCCCACACTATCCACAGCGTCTGTACCTTATAAAACATGTTTACCACTTTATTAAATGCTTTATAAAATGAAGAGAGAAAGTGAATTAGTATGCATAAGGGAGTGTCTATATTTGAGAGTTTTTTTCAGCTGTGGGTCTACTTTGTTCAGTAGGGTTCGGTGAAGTTGGTTTAAGGTAAGTTAGGATACAGAGCAAAATGGATTCTCTTTGTAATTTTTTTTACTGATTCTTTGTTTTGTTCTTGACAGCCTCAAAGAGGTTTCCTCTGGCAGATGTTGATTTTCCTCAGCCTCTGGCATAACTGCAGCAGAACCATCTTTATTCTGCTTGTTGTTGTTACTGTTCATGCTGAGTTTTTGCTCTATTGAATTTTTCCAAGGAAGATTCCCAAACCCTGGATGGCAGCCACCTTTCCTCTCTGTACTGAACTTACTTCTTCTGACCCTGTCTAGTGCCTCCACCCTGTGCCTGCACCTGACTAGGGTCATCCCTACACAACCTGTCTATTTTGGCTGACTATGCCCTAGTCTCACTTAAAGCATTTCATATTCTTAGGCTTTCTTTGCCTATTCATGACTTTTTCTCTATCACGGTCTGTTGTTAACGTGCCTCCTGTCTCACTCCCTGGCTCTGATCTTATTCACCATCCCTGGAAAACCTTTTTCCTGAGCCTAATGGCTTCCAGTCCTAACATCTCATCTAACAGGGCTAGGATAATAGCTCAGGGGCAGCACGCTTGTCTTGGATTCAAGTAAGCACATTAGGCATAGTAAACAGCAGAGTCAAGGATTTCACAATGCAGAGTAAGCAGCTGATGCCCCCCCATCTTCAATATGGTGAGATTACAAACCAAAGTTGAATGTATTCTAAAGTAATAAATGTCAGTTGGTCCAAAGATTATTATAACTGAGTCAATCCTGTTTCATCTCCCAAGATGAGTGCACATTCCTCAGTAAAAAGAAATGTTTTAAGCAGCCTAAGTGCCCGCTGGAGACCATTCTATCTCTTGCTTCTGCTCTTTTCCCCCGTCTTGCTCCACCCCACTGCACTCCCTTTCCCTACATTTTAGAGACTCTACTACCATACACTTATTCAAGTCTGGACCCTCTACCCACACCCACATTTCCCCACTCCCTGATTATGCAACTCCTAACTCCACAGCACGTTTTCTATGTATAGTTCCTTTAAGCCACTCTCTACTATATGTTTGTCTTGTCCCTGGTTTCTGTACTATGCATTTCCCGACACCACTGATCAGTTACTCCCTATTTCCTCTGCAAGACACATGTCTCAGCATTGACCCATGGACTATTGATTCCCTTTTTTGTGTTTTAGTCCAAAAATCCATGAACCCTCAAAAAATACAATAAATACAGCATCAGTCAAGTGGATCTTACGGGAAGTGAAGGGGCAGTAGCAGTCATGGAGTGCAAAGGGGCATGGATGGGAAGTGGCCTCCGGGGGGAGGCACATGAAGTAGGGAGGGGACAGGAGGGACACAATAAGGGCGAGAAGGTAAATAATGTATGACTGCAAATGTTTGACAATTATTTCTTGGGTTGAGATAGGCCGGGGCTAGGGTTAGTGTTTGGGGGTTCTGAGGGCTAGCATGCTCCTTTTTTTTCATTACTGTACCACTGCCATGCATTGTACTGCTTAAGCATCCAAGCCTGAACGCGGAAATGACACACAACACCATTATGCCTGCACCAGTACCCTAGATGAAACTAGTTTTCTGCATTGAAAACCGGGTGGGCTGTAAAGACTCGAAAATGAGGCATAAACACTGCACGGTTGACCTGCAATAAACAGAGGCGGTTTCCAGAGTGCTTTTACCATGCTTAATGCTGTTAATCTGCACATGGCTCATGGATTTAGAATATTGACTGGTGGTGATAGGCTGTACGGGGTTGGTGCAAGAGAATATGCTGCTTCAGGCAAAGTGCCAATTAGCGATGGACTGTCCTATAGGGAACTCTGGAGATTTCCCTGTAGGCCTCTGCACCCTGGGCCTCTTTTGTGTGGTAATTTCCAAATGTTCTCATAGGAAAAGGGTTGGGCTATCTGAATAGGTGTAATATGCGGTCACTTTGAGCATTATTTACAGGGTTCACAATCCACATCTATGTATAGCCCCATCCTCCATTTATCCAGTCAGGGTGATTGTTGTACATCTAGGGACAATCTAGTACCTCCCTGTGCCCTCCTGCTTGTGGTATGCTATAGGGTCACCTAGTGTTGCAATGCTATAAGCCAATCCAGATTATGTGCTAGAAGAGCAAAGTAAATCACAACACTAACAAGCATTGGCAATGCCAACAGTTTGGGCTTTTCTGTAGACAAGGGAAAGGTACTTGCCAGGTCCAGCAGCAGTGGTATTAACTACCCATTGTTGGTAGCAGGTGCACATCCATTGTGTTTTAACGCCAAGATGCCTTTGGGTGGATGTGCGCTATATAAAAACATGTAACATAACATAACAATGGTGTGATTACCTGGGCATCTAAAGCAGTGCCTGGCAAAAGCTTAAAACGTATGCACAAGCTAAAAATGTTGGCTTTGCCATTTCTTGTTTAAGCAGGACTTCCGTGGCTTTGCCAATGCTTGTTTTTAACAGAACTTCATGAAGGACAAGCAGAGTACCTATAAATTGAGTGGCCGAAGGGGGCAGTCAATTGGTGGGCAAACAACCAACAACACCTACAAGCTTTGTTCCTCCGTATATGCCATTTCTTCCTATCTGTACTCCAATGCAATAGTTTCGACTCATAAGTGTTGCAAGCAACACCTAATAGCCCAAACTGAAAAGCAAAACGAAGAATACATTATACAATGAACCAGCAAGCCACTCACCGTTTGAACTAACTCGGCGATGGTTCTTCTCCTGATGATGTCACATGGTATCTGCTGAGTTACATTGTACAGACTCAATAACTCATTCTGTTAAACTTCTGATTCAGAATCTGCTGCTTCAAGATTTGGGCCAGATTATATAAGATAATGTACAAGAACTGCCCTCAAACAGTGCTGCTGCATTCCACGTAGAAGCTATGAGCTTTACGGCATTGCAAAATGGTACAGAGTTCTGCACAGTTTCTTTGTAGTGCATGTTGGATTGTTTTATGCAATGAATTCGACCCACAGCAAGAATTCTAATTCGTTGCATCACATATTACAGGTAGACTAGTCCACTCACCGAAAAGTAACACACAGTCAGGTTTTTTGTACAGCCACAATGAAGTTTGAAGTTTTACTGAACACACTTCCACCCTTCATGGCTCTGGTGCATCAGAGTTATAGATATCAAAACTTAAAAAACATAGAAACATACACAGGCCATAACGAAATGATACGAGAGCATGAACAGCGAGTAAATACATACAATGATTAGTGTGTCTCTTCCATATTTGTGCTAGCTGTCGAGTGCAAATGTATAAAATATATAAGGTGTCCCTGATACAATAATTGATTTAGCTTCCAGAATGGTAGGGACATTTATCAGAACCTCTGGTACAAGTTTAGGGTGAACACTCTAAGCCTCCACTGAATTAGCTGTGTTTGCAATAAGTGCTGAAACTAATCCGTCACAATTTACAGTTTGGATACTCCATATGGCAGGTTGTTAGAGATGCTTAGGAAATGGGGGAGATTGCTTTCGCCACATCCCCGACAATACAGTCTTCATTACCACTGGGGCAATGAATATGTTGGACATATAATTTTTCAAACGAGATGTTTTGCATATTTATTTGTTATTGCGAAATCGCGACAGGATTTCAGTATTTGGTGAATTGGCGAGCCCATTCCTGTTGTTCATTTTGACTGTGAAAATACAATAACAAATCAGTGATCAATTTCCAAGCATCTGTAGATTACACAAGCAAAATGTGAGATTTCTAGAACAGTCACATTTTGGTGTGCACCGTTTGTGAACAGGATCAATTTGGCCAGGCATAAAAAAACATGATTCGCAATTCAGGAATAATTATTCCAGAGCCTCCGGTACTGGCCCTGTAGTTATTGTTAAGTTGCTCAACCCATAGGAAAAGCACTTTTTCGGCGGCTTAAAACGTCGCCCCCACTTGATAAATCCTAACCAAACTTTGCAGAGCAAAGTATATGGCCCCCTCGGAAAAATTCTGCAAAGCTTGGTGCGGTTTCGTCCAGAGGGGGCAAAGTTATAGGGGGGGTCCCAAAATGTGTGCAAATCCTTATACATGCAATGGAAAAAATGTTGCTCACGCATACAAGGCAATCCCCTGGATGGGTTTCCACAAAATTTGCGGCAGGAGTTGCAGCTTGGTCCTGAAAGCGTGCTTTTGTAAATTTGGTGTAAATCTGTCCAGTAGTTTTTAAAAAAGACGATCAAAATGTAGGTCCAAAGAAATGTGTGATATCTGTGTCCGGTCCGCGGACTCACTTCCCTATTTGGTCTGCGGACACACCCCTGGACCAATCAGAGGGTGGCGTGATGTCCGCAGGCTCCATATGCACCAGCTGATTGGATGGTGAAAAGAGTGAGGAGCGTCATATTTTTGTAAACGTTTGCCATGTATGATCCACACAGCAGCCGGGGTCCTTGGTTAGCACAGTGGTGAAAAAGTCTGGAAAACACATTTGGGGTTCCCAAAGGGTGGGGTGGAATAAAGACTATATGGAACTGTTTTTATAGGTGAAAAAAGGGTGTGCAGGTGCCGCCCAGTGTGCGGATATGGTGGTAGACCGTGGACATCGCTGTGAACAAACAGTTTGGAAAACACATTTGGGGTTATTTGATGGCTGAAAGAGGGTGCGCAAAGGGCATGGGAGTGGAACAAAGATGATACTGAGCTGTTTTTCTAGGTGAAAAAAGGGTTTGCAGATGCCGTTGAGTCTGTGTTCAATTTTGGTGTGCACGGACATGATTTCAAATACAGGGGCTGAGGGTGAGTTTTATTATTTGAAGGTGTATTGTACATACTTGTTATGTGGTTTAAATCTATTGTGCTGGTTATGGCCAGTGGCCAGATTCTTGGGGGCATGTCCACAAGAATCTGCCCACTGGCCACACCAACCACAATAGTAATGTGCATATATTAATTATAGGTAATGTAGTGGGAGTATATAGTATTTGTAATATGGTGGAATGATATGATTGTAGTGAGTGGTCGAAGTGTACAAAAAGAAGTAGTAGAACTATGTTCCCTGCTGGTCTGCACCCACTTCCCACAAACCCCATCACCACCCATGCTCCACGGGAGGATAGCTCAGCGGCAGTGCACTCATCTTGGAAGCAAGACGGTGCGGAGCAACACAGGTTCATTCACCGGGTCCATGCTTAGAAACCTCTGGGTATTGTGCGCATTAGAAATAACACCTTACAATTACAATTACCCCCCACACACAATACAAACCCCCAAACACATGCAACTGCTGTTTAAGGGAACGTTCTGTGTAGGTTTCAACTTCTTTCTACACTTTCATTTGAAAACGAAACCATTCCAGAATGGTTTCTTTTTAAAATAAAACTATAGGAACAGTCAAATTTAATTTAAAAAAGTAGAGAAGCACCGGTCCCAACCCCTCCCGCTCACTTATTGTAGCACAATAGAGGACAGTGCTCCTTGATGTCACCTCCACCTTTCACACGGTCAACAATTGTATCCTCATTAAATGGTTACAGAATACCATTAGCATCATGGAGCTGCAACTGGGCTGTTTTTACTCCACCTCCTCATTGTGTACCTGCAGAGTATCCTATAATTGTGGATATTCCATATCTGTTTTGTCCCTCTGGCTCACCTGATGTCCTTCTTCTTTTCTCATTTCCAGTGTTAAGTTAATCACAGGTAGGTTTCCTTAAACATCCCTGAGCTAATTAGTTGTCCTTGTTTTTTATCTCTGAATGTCTGACCGCCATCGAGGCATAGGGCCTCATTGCAAGTATGGCGGTAAGGTAACAACGGTGCTGATATCGCTACGGGCACCGTTGCTACTGTACCGCCATACTATGAGTTCTGCTCGCGGTGCCCTTTCAGCGACCAGGTCTGACCTGGGGCCGTACCGGCACCCGCAAACAGAACATAATGGGGCACAAATGGGAATGGGGATGTACCGGGCCCGGCACCCGAGAATGGGCAATTACCGGGTCCAAGATGCGAGTTTGGAGGTAGCCCTGCCGGATTTACTAGCAAGGCTACCACCAACCTCGTAATGAGGCCCATTGTGTGAGGCTACCAATCTGTGTCTCAATGCCAGTAAGATGGAGATATTCTTTACTGTGACACCTGTGCACTGTTTAACTTCTAGCCTCTGGCCATTGTCTTTGGGCCCTCTACGCTCACCATCCTGTGAGGCCCAAAACCTTGGGGTTATCTTTAAGTCCACTCTCTCCTTTACTCCTTACATTTTGGAGCTTGTAAAGAAAGCCCATGCTTTCTGCTTGACATCCTTACAGGCATTGTACCATTCCTCACCTCCAACCAGAAGGTCAACGTCTGTAGAGTCCTGGTCCTGAGTAGGCTGGACTACTGTAACAGCCTCTTCCTTAATGTCCCTCTTTGTTGCCTATGCCCCCTTTGGCTAATCTAGAATAGGGCCTCAAGCCCAGGGATCATATTGCTGCAGCCCTAAAATGTGTGTATTGGCTCCTGTTAATTCCAAGGACTACAATATGTCCAACTTTTCCCCTAAATACTGCCCTGCTAGAGCCCTCTGCTGTTGTAACTCCAATAACTCTGCTTGTCAAATGCTTTTTGAAACAGAGAGTAGGAGGCATGTCTCTGTCTTCCACCGGTGCTTGTCTTTGGGACAGTGTTCCTGCTCCTCTTATCCTTGAGCTGGACTTCCTTAAGTTCCGGCAACTTCTGAAACCTCTACTTCTGCATTCCTGTTTTACTTAATCCCTTTCCTGCTAACTCATACCACTGCTACTGAGACTGGTGGCTTGGTCCCTCACGAACCTCACAGGTTCCAGGACCTATATCTAGTCAACGCCTGAATGCCCCCCCCCTTCACCACTGCCCTTGTGGGTTTACCATCTGATGGACGTGTACCAGAACCTTTGCACGCCTCTGCAATAGCAGGTAGCTAGTGGCCTCCCAGTTTGGCATGTCTTGCCACTTTCCTTCTGGGCTCCTATCAGCACTTGGTGATCCCTACTCATATATCCATTTATGAAGTTCTTTTACTGCACAATGCATATGTGCATTTATAGCAGCAGTGTGCACAATTTCTTTGGATAAACAAGTGAAATGCATATGCAAACGATTTGTAGAACATCTTTAAGTGGCAGTTGGTGTGTGGAAGTTTAATATGTTGATAGCATTATATGTAGGGTTTTTTCAACTGATTGGTAGATATGTGTAATTGTTTTAAAGCAGGCAGTGAGGGAGTGCTACAAGCATAACAGTAACAATAAAAAGGGTAGAAGGGTTGTCTTGTGCAATGGTCTTAATGTGGAATCTGGGTTTTTTAATAATGCATGGCTTAGAGGGGGGACTATGGAGACTGCAGATAGTCATGGATTATGGTCCTTATTGTATGCTAGAGAAAAGTATTTGGGACAGAACATTATTTCTATTACTTTTTCTTTTTCTCTAGTATACAATTGTCCATTATTTCCATTAGCATAGTGGAACATGCTAATGGAAATGTTGGAGAATCTTAATGAGTCTAACTACTTTACTGAACAATGTATTTAAAGTAGATGGAGTCTATACCTTTATTTTGTTTTACTTTTATTTTTTTAACTGTGAAAGGTGGTTCCTAAAGAAACCTTTCATTTGGTGTTTTTTATTTTTATTTTGCAGGAGAGGCCAGGAAGTAAGGTGAGGAGGGAAGTAAGAGGCAGCAAGCACAACTATGGAGGGACAGGTAAACATGGGAAGATGTTGGATGTGCATTTCATATAAGGTAGGTGGCAGTGTTTCTCGCGCTCTTTGATAACAGCCTGTAAAGCACGTTGACATGTCTTCCCCCTGCAGAGTGGTGTGTTGCAGTATATGCAGAGTACTGGTACCCTCAAAAGATATGGATCTACAAGCTCTTTTATGGCTTGCAAGGTAGCTGGTGGAATTTTGTGCCCCACAGGAGTAGCCTGTGTGGTTGCAGTATTAGTTGAGGAAGATGAGGTAGAGGAAGACAGCCTACTACTTCCTGAGAACGGAACAGCCTTTCTCAGAGCATACCAGTGGTTAGATTTGGTGTGGCAATGCATGGAGGTGGTAGCGTAGGAGTACTTCTCAGGTTGTCCGTTATTCAGTACAACGTTGCACTCAGTGTATTTTACTTTGGTAGCCTTAGCCTTTGGTATAGCCCCAACAGTGGTAAAGAACTGCCACACCCATGATCATCTCTGGGTGCTAGAGGTAGGCATTTCCTCAACCTCATTTTCCTGGTCCTCTTCAATGATTTCTGAATTATTGTGCTTCTTTTATTCTGTAGGCCCTCCAGCTGGTGGTGGTGGTGGTGGCTCCTCGGGAAGAGGGATGGTAATAGTTGATACGATTTTTTAAGATAAATAGCAGTTTTGCAAATATTCTTTTAAGCATGTGCTGTGTCCTAGATTGTTAATGGGTAATGAGTAGAATATTTGTACGAGCTGTGCAAGGGTACATTTTCAGCTTCAAACGTCTCAGATCAGCTGAAAATGCAGTTTTGAACTTTTTGTGAAGCATGGACCCATTCACGACACTATCCGGAAAGTCTGCAATAACATCAGAAATTTGCGAACGTCAGCAAACAAAAAAAATGAAAAAAGTTTATAGAAGTGTTAAAAAGTTTGCTAGGTGGTGGGGAAGGGCACAGTTATAAGTCTAAACTTTCTGCATCGGCTGTAAATACTGCTATATTGGGGGTAAGTATGATATTAGGAAGTTGTTGCAAATTATGGTGCACTGGTAAAAACCCATGAAATTCAGCGAAAGCACATTGTTAAACGGGCGTTTTGGTTAAGTTGCACTAATAAAAACCTAAGAAATTCAATGAATAAATGTTGTTAAAGTGACATTATGGTTAAGTTGCACTAATAAAAACCTGAGAAATTCATTGAAAAAACTTTGTTGAAGGGACGTTATGGTTACAAGTAAAACATAAAACCGCCAGAAATGTGCCAGCTATGGTAAGCTAAGCAATCATAACTTACATCACCACTGTGCATTGCTAAGACTAACACCCAGGACATGAAAGATGACATCACAAATGTCATTGATGACACCACTGATGACATCACATATGAAATTAATTGTTATGAGCAGTTCCTACAATGGGTTGTGTTCATACTGTTGGTAACAATTTGTCAGGGGTGATTGGGGGACCTATCATAAACTACTTAATGTATTAAAGAATGTACTCATCTAAACAAAACATTATATGTGAGTGTTGTTTTTCATACAAGATCCGAATCATACATACACATAGGCAATGGCTGCAGCATGCAGCATAGAAGTACAATATTTTTAATCTGTTAATTTCCGATAGTAAAATAATAAATGCTACCTTATCAGAGTGTTGAGTAATGTTAAACATGGAATAAATAGCTAACAATTAAAAACTTACCTCACACTTGTGTTAGTAGAATAAATACATATGAAAACCCATAATGGATACAAATTAGAGGCACATTCAGGGAAACGGAAGTAAGGAAGAAAGAAACAACAGGAGCAACACATTACAGTAACATTAGAGTTCATCATCGTGAATTGTGTGTTTGAGGCCTGCTTATTGCCCATGTATGTGCAACATGAGCTCAGATCAAACTCTAATTAAAGTACTTTAAGAACATATGAGAAGATTAATGTCTACATATATGGCACCTTTTGAATTTTTCAAATTCACACTGTCAGTAAAAAAAATAAAAACTAGCCTAGACATGTCAGTAAACAAAAACAAGTGGTCCAGATATGTGATGTCATCAGTGCTGCCATCAATTACATTTGTGATGTCATCTTTCATGTCCTGGGTGTTAGTCTAAGGAATGCACGGTGGTGGCGCGAGTTATGGTTGCTTAGCTTACCATAACTAGCAAATTTCTGGAGGTTTTCAGTTTTACTTGTAACCATGACGTCCCTTTAACAACGTTTTTTCATTGAATTATTATTATTATTAGGGTATTTATTGAGCATGGACTTATATTTGGGAATCTCAGAGTGCTTTACAATCATAAAGGGCAGAATGTGGTTAAGAAACACGAGAAACAAAGGATTGGGGATCAAGGATCTATCACAACAATTGTTTGAGTGTGCCAGGGGAGTCGATTTGTGCCACATTGGACAAATCCCATTGACAAAAATGACTCTCTGCAAAGTGCACAAACGTATTAACCAAGCACACAGTGCCCCCAAAAAACTATGCTACACAGTCCTGTGGGGCAAGCCATTCAATTTTTATATTAATTTCTATTTGTAGAAGCAGTCTCATTTCTGCGTGCCGTAACTCAATGAAAATGTATCACACCTGGGGGTGTTAGAAGGACAAGTCGTGGAGACATGGAAATGGGACAAATGACAACAGTGAGAGGCAAACATATAACTACTGTTCATTAGTCCTTAAGCCAGTAGTTACATATTACGTTGGGATAGCATATGGACAATGTCAAGGTTGGTAGGCAGACAATGGTGTCAAAGACACACATTTTCTATCTGGCAGGTGGAGTTTCAATCTTGCTTTGCATAACTACACCAAATGGATTGCCTTAACATTGGGTGAAATAGTATTTGAGTGGTGATGGGCCAATAAGGTGAACGAGCATAAGCATGAGACAGCACAGAGTTGACATGGGACTTAGAGGTTTTTGAGTCCTTGAGAGGGAACAGCACATACAGGTGACTGGAGGGAGATTGATTCAGCTAGGTAATGGCCATCAGCTAGGTCATAGTCAGATTTGAAAATAAGGAACAGAAACTTGGAGAGGGAGTTGATTCTCCACAGGCAGACATTATGCCATGGTGGAACAAAACCAGGATGGAGACACATCTTGACAGAGTGGTGGGTAAGGTACGGGCAGATCTTCCTGATATTTAGAAGGTTGATCCTGGCTGTAGTGTTCGTGGAAGTGATTAAATGATGTAGTGTGAATTTGCTGTTGAAATGTGACAAAGTCAGGGGCCTGAGTTCATCTGAGGGCATATGGGATCTGTGAAGCGGGAAAGAGGTGCAGTTGCAGAGCACCCTGGTGGTCCATGACCTCTTGCCAGGATAGAACAGACAGCCACTGAAGATGAGGATTACCTGAGTGACTCATAAACATACTCCTAAGGTTCCACACTGAGGCCCATAAAGGTAATCCCACATGATGAGGGTGGAACTGACTGCTGTGGGTCCTGAAGTCCACCTCCATTATTAGAAGGCCGGGATCAAACACAGAGGTACAATCCAGAATATCTTCAAACCGTGGGATCCTTCATGCCAGCAGGTACCCTGGTGAACATGCCGGTGGAAGTACTTTGGATCAGGCCAAACCCCCCTCTCAATAAGTTACCATGCATTCCTGTGAAGTCTCATATACCAGCAGGAACAATTGTGGCTTTGCTTTCAGGAGAGTGCATGACTCTTTTTTTTATCTATATGAATGATTATTATTTTTATTATTAAGTTATTTATCGAGCGCAGACCTAGCTTTGAGAAGCAAACGAGCGCTTTACAATCATAGGGAGATGTAGAAAATGGTGATGGGAGCAGAGAAACAAGAGAGTGGGGAACTAACAACAGGGTAGGGGGGAGGTGGTCAATTTGACAGCAAGGGATCTACAAGAAACCAGTGGAGGAAACATTGGGGACCAGATCACCCAGACTTAGGTAGGGTGGGGAGTGTAGGGTGTGTGCACCTAGGTGTTAGGGAGGGACATTCCTCATAAATGGGGTTTTAAGCACCTTCCTGAACTGTTGAAGTGAGGGGCGGATCTGATATTGCTGCAGGGGAGTTTGGGACACAGACAGAGAAAGCCTGTACTCTGCTTTTTAACTCCTGCAGCAGCGGAGTTCATGTCTGCACATGTCCTTACTTCAGGTGGATCATATGTCTCTAGATATGCTGTGTTTCTCAGTGAGGTATATGGGGACTTCAGGATAACAGTCTTGTAGATGATGTAGCAGGATTGGAAGATGATACGGGCTTGCAGCGGGTTCCAGTGCAGTTGAATGAGGGCCAGGGTGAAGTGGTCGAGTTTGCAGAGTCCTTTGATGTGTGGTACTGCATCATGCAGGATACATCTCAGCGGTGCCAGGGTAGTCACTGGAAGGCCTTGCAAAAGGGCATTGCCACTATCGAGGTGGAAGAGGACCAAAGCTTGGACAGGAGATCTGAAACTGATTTCTGGGATGAAAGAGGCTTGATTTCCCTCAGGAGAGAAAGTTGTTACCAAATTGTTTGTCTCTTCCTTGTTTTGTGCTGTTTGAAGGAGAGGTGTCTGTTGATGTCAAACCAAATGGACTTGCTGCAACTGGCCAGCTGGAGTGGGAAGTCCTCGAGGTGCAGAGCAGAGATCCAGGTCTAGATATCAGGGTGGTCAATGTTGTCTGTCAACAGTAGAAATGCAGTCTCGTGGGGTTGAGCTTCAGGTGAGCACTGGACATACATGATTGGATCAATGAGAGAGATGTTGAGCCTGTGGATATCTTCGATGGAGTTTATCTTGAGGTAGATCTGCTTGTCATATTTGTGTTGGAGGATGTGAATGTTGTGTGGAGGAAGGAGAATGCCAAGTGGTTCCATGCAGGGTAGGGAATGGATCCTTGCAGGACTCCACAGGCGATGGGTAGAGTTGGTGATCTCGAGGAATACATTTACAGAAACTGGTGGCAAATAGCACAGTGCAGTACTTTTCAACAAGCTGAGAACAAGTTAGCGGTTCCCCATGCAGCGATGTCGATTGTCAGTGAGTGTCTGGTTATTTACTGTGTCAAATGCTGCTTAATGGTCAAGGAGAACCAGGAAGCAAGGATGGCCATCACTGAGGATTTTAAGGACCTCGTTGATCACCTTGATGGTAGCTGTGTCTGTTCTGTATCTGGGTCTGAAGCCAGATTGGTAGGACTGAAGGAGGTTTTGGCTTCAATGTGTTGAAGATTTGCATGGCTACTGCTTTCCCAAAGATCTTACTTAGGAAGGGAAGATGGGTTATGGGGATGTAGTTGCAGAGTTTATCAGGGTCCAGTGGTGGTTTCTTGCAAAGCTAGATCAGTACAAGCGAAGTGGAGTTTGGTAAGGTCTTCTGTGAGAGTTTCCACTGGGAAGTTTTTGATTGATCCGATGGCTGGCATACTGGGATTCCAATGGATTTCCTTAACTAGTGTGGTATGACTAATGCCAAAGGGGATTGTCAGATGGTCTGACCCATCTCACAGGATTGGGGGTGCTTTGATGGAGGGTCGGGAGGGCGGTGATTATGAGGTTGAGAATATTAACTTTCCTGTGGGTCTTTTGTTTGCTGTGTGAAGTTCACTGTGTTGAGTAGGTAGTGGAGATCTTCCTTCATTGACTTGGTGGCTGGATTGCCAGGGACATTGAAGTCGCTGAGGACTATGTTGTCAGCATGTGTGAGAGGCATGGTGGTGACCAAGTCTCTGAAGTCTTCAATGAAGGAGGTGTTGGGCTTGGGTGGTCTGCACATGAGGTGAAAGTGGCTGTGTCCACTGGGGAGAGCAGGAAGTGGCAGGAAATGTTTTTGAAAGAGCCAATGGTGGCAACATCCAGTTATCTGATGCATTGTGAATGATGGTGAGCTCTCTGCCAATTTTGTTTGGACAGTCTTGTTGAATGAGGACATCCAGGATGTGTGTGGAGGTGGATGTCATCCAGGTTTCGGTAAGGAAGGTGGCATCCAACTCTTGTGCGGTGATGAGGACGGTAATGTTGCTGCATGGTTGGTTATTGCGAGGACATTGGCGAGCATCAGTTTTATGTAGTAGTAGATTATGGAGTGCTGATGGTGTCTATGGTGACACGGGTACGGTTGCTGCAATGTGTTGCTAATGATTTTTCTGGTGAGTGGCGTGGTTTGTGGTGAGTGGTGATGGTAGGGATTGGCTATTGGGAGAGAGGGTGACACATATATTGAAGGCAGTTTACCCGATGTTATGTTATGTATGTAGGATGAGTGGATGAATGCTTCCAGATTGGGAGGTAATATGTTGACAGTCAAAGCGGGAGCTCTCGTGTCAGTTGGTATTCAGGAGAGGGCATAGCAGCAGACAACAGAGAACATGAATCATAAAACCAGCAATGCCAAGACGGAGAGAAATTTGGCTGGCTGCTATGAAGTGACAAACAAAAGATGGGCTTCCACCTGTAGTCACGCTGGCTCGGGGTTCTTATAGCCTCTGCTACAAACTGAGGATATGTAGGTGAAATGAATCCAGTGGTGGGTGGAATAGCCTATCAAAAAGGGTCAGACAATACCGGAGCATTAAAGAGAGACAGTGTGGTCACATGGTCTATAAAGTTCCTTGGGAGTTTAATGTAAGGGAAACCATTAGCGTGGGACTGAGATTCAAACCTGTATTGATTGGTGTTCGCAGGATATGGTCTGCATAGTGGGCATCAGAGATACATCCAATGAGATGCTGGCAGACACCAAATGGATGATCTCTCTGTCTTATTCCAGTTTATCTTATACCCAGAGAGACTGCCATAATCCATTTCCACTGACAACAAATGTGGCAGCGCAGTTTCTGGATCCCCTAAAGTCAGCAAAATATCATCATAAATCATCAGCTTATCTCCTTATTACCATGAAATAGAGGGATGAGCTCTAATTTGACAAGCTAGTGGTTCTAAGGCTATGGCGAACAAAATTGATGATACAGGGTATCCATGCCTTGTCCCCCTATGTAATAGAAAAGGCAGTGAGGAAGACCCCATCTTAATTTGCGCTGTGGGTGCCCAATATATCAAATATATCCAATAAATAAAAATGTTGTGAAAGCCAAATTCCTTAAGGGCTATAACTAAAAAGGTCCACTTTGCCCTATTAAAAGCCTTCTCTGCATCTTTGGATATTAGTGTGGGTTTTCCATTCAGTGTTTTTGTTAGGGAGAATTATCTGTTTAGGCTGAATTTCCTAACCTAGTGAGTCCCCCAGCAGCTTTGCTGGATTTCTGGAGTTTGTTTTTTCCATCCTGCCAAGAGTGAGATTCTTTTTCTCCCACTCTTGGGCATGAATGTGTGTAATTCCTTTGAATGTCAATGTGTTCTATGGGCTATGGGGTCTTTTACTCCATAGGGTCTCATATGTTTTTCTATGTGTGTTACACCGCACCCTACGTGCCGTAACACGTGGACGTACTAGTAGGGGTAATTCGATTACTCCTGGGTCTGTTATTCGAGGGGTCACTGTCCCGTCCCCCCTCGTCGAGTTTTGGCTGGTGGCAGTGGAAACTACTTGTTATGTTCGACCCCGAATATAACCCTTTGGGATTCTTCCCATTGTTGGAGATTGATACTTTTTCTCGTTCGTCTCTAACATACCACCGGTCTACTTATCTTAAATAAGTCTATGGGATGGTATTTTCTGCCAGAACTCGTTTTTTAAAATGGCGTCTGTGTTCGTCTCTGTGACTCCTAAACCAAAGGTAGAGCCCTTTGTTCCACTTTTGGCGGGCTTCTGTACAGAGACCCTCCAAAGTGGTGCCATTCTGTCTGGGTTACCACAGGGGTGTGGGACGGGGTTTAGGCACCCTGGACCGAGTTGCCTTGCCAACTCCGGTCGCACTCTGGTGTGATTGGCCCAAGTGGTGAGCCTCCCCGCTCACCACTTAGCGTGTGTTGATTGACAGCTAGGCTAAATGAATGGGGGTTTTCTGCATAAAAGCAGGGCTTTTGGGACTGGATCTTTAGAAGTCGCCACAGGACCTAAGAATCCGACGAGGGTAAAGCTGAGCCGACCTGCAATGACCACACCTCCGGTGGAACCCTGCTGAAGCGACTCACCACTTCCCGACGACAGAGGAGATCTCCCTGCCGGAGAGTCTCTTCCCCTGACTGGTGGGAACAACCAGTCTCCTTTTGCTTTTTCTTCGCCTCAGGACGCAGTGGTCGAATTGCCTGTGCAGAGCACCTCGGCATCCGGATAGCCACTACCCCTGTACCGCGACCAAAAGGTGGTGCCTTGTGACGGAGCACTCCGCGGCTGGTCTCTTCCCTGGTGGTGCAACGATCTTCACTTTCCTTCGACGATGAGATCATCTCTACTCTTGGCAAAGACCGGACGTGCACCCACCACCAGGAAAAACTGCCCCCGCCGGAGCTGTCTCTCCACAACCAAGGTACTGTGTCTGCCTGGCTTAACTTGTTGCCGGATAGAGTGAGGTGTCTTAATCCTCGCCTCTCCATAGGGTCGCCTCCAAGCTTTCTCTAGCGTGTTGTTCTGAACTGGTCCAATCTGCCGATAACAATTTGCTTCAAAGACTCGAACGCATTTCCACTAAGGTACTTTTGGGACATATCGCCTCGCCTCTCTCCGAGTGGGCCTGGCCTCTGAACTTTATAATCTATTGTGGTTCTTGTCTTCGTGCCTTGCATTTGTCCGTTCAGTATTGGGACCGTGTTGATTTCGCAACCTGCTTATTTTCTCTCCTGTCCTAACAAATACTAGTGTGCCATCTAGGTTGAGGCATACACCTCTGTCTGCAAATAAGTGATGCTGGTAGAACCTAGGCTTGTCGAACTATTGTTAGGGGGATTGATCTGTGTTCTTCGTAGAGTAATTGTAATTGAAGTATTTGCCGTGATAGTGCCAAAGTGTTTTCTATAGATGTGCCGTTATAAATACATACCTTTATATCTTTACACTGAAGCCTTGTTCCGTGTTTGCTTGTCTTACTGTGAAGAATTGTCCTATTTTGTATACTCCACATACTGCTTAACTCTTCTTGAGGGAAGTCTGACTGCTCAGCCACAGCTACCAAGTGAATCTGTGTGGTACAGACTGCTACCAAGTGGGTTTACTGCCAAACACCTGTAGTCCTAAATCTTTTGCAGTGGTCCCAGAGGTAACTGCATAGGTTTCCGCCTAACAGTTTTGTCAAGTCCAATATATTCGCCAATCGCGTGGGAGTCAGAGAAAACATATGAGCTAATCGGCTAGTATTTTAGTGAGTATTTTCAAATCTCTATTTAGAACCGAGATTTGGTGGGAATTTTCTTTTTCCAAGGGATCTTCCTTTCTTTTGCCATAAGAGATATTGAGGCCTGATACATAGAACTCAGCAATGACCCCTCAAAAATGTGGTATACAGAGATGGCAGATATGGGACCACTGTTTTTTTTATTACATTTATAAAATTCAGCTGGGTACCCATCTATAACTGGAGCCTTTCTATTCGGAAAAATCAGCCAAAATCCTGTTATTTGACAAATCATCTTTTTTCCGCTACTTATGCTGACAGCTTTGGCATCAGAGTCTTTTGAAGAAAGTATTTATAGGCTTGGTCATCTGACCATCGTTCAGAAGAATATAAAGAGCCATAAAACTCAATGGAATCCTCACATATATCTTTAGAGTCAGCCATCTTCCCGAATTATAGCTGGAATGTGTCTGGACAGCTGTTTCTTTCGATTAAAGTACACCAATTGCTTTCCAGACCTATTTCCTCACACATAAAATGAGCAACCAGCTTTCTGATGCAGGTATTGGACCTTTCTCATGTGTGTTGACTTCAGGCCGTATTGTGCCATATTTAAAGATGTCAGCACAATAGGGGCTTGGCCTCTCTTTATTGGCGCTCTATTGTTTTAATAGTTGACTCGAGTGCTTCCAGTGGTGTCTTATCTTGTTTCTGAATCCTAAATCCCCTCTCTATAGCTATACTGCTAATTGTCACCCTTTGGGCATCCCACTCAGTCTGTTGAGTAACATTTCCTGTATCTTTCTTTTTCAGAAAATCTTCAATGGCTTGCCTTGAGGCTTCTTTATCGCAATCCGATGTATATGTAACGCAGGGTTGAAATTCCATATAGTGTTTGGTGGGTTTAATATATGTTATCTGAACGGTAACCATTGAATGATACGAAAATACAACACTCAAGACTTGGACCTGCAGAACTTTTCTAACAAATACATTTTCTATATAGATAATGTAAATTATCGAGAATGGGTGCTGACGTGTTATTCAAAAGTGTAGGATATAGAATTCTCCATATGTCAGCGAGGGCAGTTTCTGCTAAAGTCTTACGAAAGGTTAGTGAGGAGAGGCGCTTAGGAGGGCACAACTTATTTTATTTATTGCTCATTTGTAAGGTGCTTATACATCAAGTAAATTGTGTTTCAAAACACCCATCTATATATCGACAAATCAAGCCCTTCATTCTTATCACCTTCCACATTCATAAGATGCTCTAGAAAAGGCCAGTGCTGGCTTTGTTTTAATTGGAGGAAAGAGGGATCATTTTCAGTCGGGCTGTAAGTGGACATCAATAGGTATTTGTGAGTTGCCAAATAACCCTGCACTAACACCTATCAACCTTTCCAAATCTTACGACACTGCGTAAAACTGGAAGGGTGTGTTTCTATTGATAAGGACAATCGCTCTATTATTTTTCCTCAATGCTGGACTTTAAAATGCCTGTCCCTTCTACCTCACTGCCATTTTCTGAGAGTCTATCTCATTCAAGTGACTCTCCTGTAGTAGGTTAACATCCATCCTAGTCTTGCGAAAGTACGCTAAAGCCGTAGTTCTTTGAAAGGGATTATTGACATTCCATGAGAAGAGAAATAACGGCATGCTTCTTAATTAGTGAGGATGGCTGTAATATGTTTTAGGTTTGCTGCTTGGAACAATGAAAGGTCAGATCATTACATCATCCTCTTTCCAGGATGTCAGTTCCAGGATGTCAGTTCTTCATCAAGTTGTGCTTGACAAACATTTCTATGACATGCTTTATGGCTTCTTGTTCCTCCGTCCATGGGTTCCCTGGTCACCTAGCATTGCCATCTGCTTCCTCGTGCAAGAATCTACAATCTTCCTCTTGGATGTTGCAATTACACATTTATGTTTCCAATTCAACATTTAAGGGAAACAGGGGCAAAACACCAAGAGTTGCATATCTTGCATTTGGTCACCTTTTTCTTGATCTCACCGAAACCTCTCCTCTTACCTGAGATCCCAGGAGCAATTCATCCTGAAAGTCAATCCTTTGAAGACCTTCCCACTGGGTCTCTCTTTCATCTCTGGCTGATTGAAGAAGCCTTTCTTTAACTGACAGCCCTGGTAGCGAACCAAAATAGGCCTAGGAGCATTACCAGGGTATGGGCATGGTTTGAGGGCTCAATGCGCTCTAGCAATTTCAGCCTAGTTCATAATATCCATCTACAGTGGAATTGCCAGGAGCTTCAAGATGAATGTGTTGATGGCCTGTCCTTCAACTCCCTTGGGCACCCCCAGCATCTTAACATCATTGAATTTTTCTCTCGACTGCTGATTGTGAAGGTGCTCAGTTAACATAGCTAATCGTTTTGCAAACCTAGTGTTGCCCTCTCCTGTTGCACAGAGGTTGTCTTTCAGTTTGGAGATGCAAGCTTCTACCATATCTAGTCTGTTGCATACTGCATAAGTTAGTTCTCATTTCCAGAACTTCAGATTTGATGGAAAATATATCTCTTGACATCGACTTCAATTGGTTGAATATTTCCCTTTGCCTCTATCTACAACTATTCCTGCCAAATGTTTTCAGAAAAAGCAGAGGGAGATGTACACTTGGTTCTTTATTAGCACAATCTATCATTCCCTCCTCTGGAGTCAGTCCAAAAGTGACAGTGTTGCAGTTTAAAGTCTCTGATGCAAAATGATCCTTGGTTGATCTAGGAACAACCTGCTATACAACCAGGCTTTTTTTTGCTCTGCAGAGACGAACTTCACTCAAACATCTGTCAAGCAGTAGCCCCAATGTTGCCTCTCCAGGTGTCAGCCTCCAGGTATGAGCTGTATTAAACATGCTGGGGTTGAATCACTGTGTGTAACGGCTCAGTACTTACCTTCATTTGATACAGAGTCTGTGTGCACCATTGCATTCCCTTTAGGAGATTTCATCCCGGGGCTATCTCCACTTGTCCACCACTTCTTCTGCCATGCGTCTAGGGGTTGTATGAGCTGCTGCATAGGGGTAAAGAAGGACACATTCTCTTTTCTCAAAGTAGCATTTGGAGAGCGTTACGTGCATGCCTGCCACTCAACAGCGATCCTAGCACTTACATTTTGACAATGTAGCATCAGACAATGCACTGCCATTCAGTGTTGGAGAGATAGTTTGTGATGTGCTGAGAGACATCAGGGGGGAAGGAAAGGAGAAGAAGATCTGGGTATTGCCAAAGACTAGGTGGTATGAGAGGTTTTGGAGTCACTATTTCGGGGTTATCGTTCTGTGACTTTTCCCTTTTCCCCTTGTTCCCTCCCCTCTACTATTCAGCGGGGGTCACTTGCCACCTCTCGATCTCATTTCACTGCAGCCACCACTGTGACCATGTTTATCTTTTTTAAAATAGCGATGACAAATTATTTACAGTGAAAAGATTTCTGCTGTAAACTGACATTGTCCCCTATGAGAAGCCAAAGGATGGGATGAGTTTGCCCTGGGAGTATGCGTGCTGACAAAAGTGACCAACACTGCTCCATGTAGGATGCCCAGCTGGAGGGGTGCTTGGGTGGAGGTGCCAGAGTTCCCGGTGATGAAGAAGGAACAGTCAGATAGATATGAGTTCACCCATTTGAGTGTGGTTTCCTTGAAGCCATGGAAGGAAAGAGTTTGGAGAGGGATGGATGGCCCACAGTTCCAAAGGCACGATAAATAGAGATTGAGGAATGTGATGCCTAAGAAGAGTGTTTGTTACAGATCCCAGATTTTGGAGGTTTGTATAGAGCATTGAGCCACTTGAGAATTATAGAGTGGTGCAGTAGAAGGTAGACAGGCTGATAGGGAAATGCATATTTGATGTTAGCAGTAGGTTTCTTGAAGATGTGTATAACCATGGCTATATAATAGAAGCCTGGAAAGATGATTACAGATAGGGAGATGTTGAATAGGGAGGAGAGGCGAGCAGTAAAATAGTAAAAGTAGGAGCACAGCATGGATTAGCTGGGCAGAGGCCATGTATTAGTGTAGCTAGTAGTACAGAAAGAGAGACGTTTGATAGAGAAGAGAGTGTTACCTGTGTCCTGGAGAAGATGTGGTCCGCGTGTTCCATAGTTTATTGATTTCAAAGGAGAAGAAGCAAGGTCATCAGCAGAGAAGGAGGGGGATATGGAGTGAAATTGGTTGAGAATGGCCTGGAGAGATATGGAAAACGTGTGAGGGTGAAGTCAGATGGATTATATGAGATCAACATAATAATAAGATTTAACAGAGCCTGGAGAGGTTTTGAGGTCAAGGAAAGGAGAGTAGGATGGAGCGAGCGCTGCACCAGCTTACAAGGGAAGATGCATGTTTTCCTTAGCTGTTGAATATCTTGGGCAACCCATGGTTGATAGTGGGGGATTTGGAAAGATCAAGTCAGGCGATGAAGAGGGATAACCAAAGCTGTATCACAATATCCTGATGGTAGGGGAGCATTGAGGCAGGCATATGTTTTCCTTTTATGATGAATTCCGGTGGGAGAAGAGAGACTTAGGGTGGGATCGAGATGATAAAGTGGATTAGTGAGTTTTCAGAGGTTGAGGAATCAATAGTGAACAGAGGAGCAAGTGAGTAGAATTGGAAGTGGAGATTTAGAGAGCAACTCTGGTTGTAGCTGTGAAGATTGTGTTGATTGACCAAAGAGTGGTCAAAGGCTGGATTACAACTGTACTTCATGGGCCTTGATCATGTAAGTGAGGGTGAGGCCACAAATGATGACAGCAGATACATCACCTGGAGAACGTCAAGCAGTAGGTAGAGATTAGAGGAGAAGAGATTGAATGTGTTGGGTGGGCAGTTGATGAGGGGGATGATCAGTGGCATGGAACAATGGATCCCTATGAAGTATGCATGCTTTATGATGGAGCATAAAGAAGGGAGGCCCCATAGGGATAGCTAGCATTTGCAACAGCATGAAAATGCATGCCTGTGCAAATGCTTCGGCATTTGTATGGCAGAGAGGAAGGGAGGCGGTGGAAGAAAAGCAAGGTCATACAAATTCAGACAAATGGAGCATAACATAAGCAAAACCCGTAAATGCCTTTCAAACATTTCGCTTACACTAAGTGGGCCGAAAATGAGAGCCTTAGGGCCCGATTTATGGAATAGTGCACAGAGATCCCACAAAGCCTGTGCGAAAAGAATTACTCTACACAAGCCTGCGCCCAGAGGTTTTTACGTGCTCTGCGCATATTCATGGAATGGTTCGCGCAAAGTATGCCATGTATGCAAATCCGGCTGGAACGCTCCCAACATGCACAGCAAAAACAGCCATAAACAGCCACCTATGCGTGCTCCCTGGGTGCGAATACATGCACCCTTAAAACAGCGCGTTGGGTCCCCCGCAAGCAGGCAGGCATCGTGGAGACCATGCACGGGGTCCCCCGTAACTGTTACTGGCACCCCGATGACATGCAAATGATTTATTGTAACTCATGTAAAACTCCGAAGATCTGCATGCGAACCCCCGTAAACCATTCCTGGATTCCACTAGACTACATTCGCACACCCCTAAGTTAGTTCAGGACTCTGGCTGCGTACAGGCACCACTAAATCTGACACCCGCTCGTACCTCTGTGCAGTGATTCCAATGCACAAGTGTCTGTATGCCTGCCTTTGTGTGGCGGATCGAATGAGGGCTTTGCATGGCCATTTCCCTGCCGACAGGTTGCACAGTCGGATCCATGAATACGTATCGTTCCCAGCAATAGTGGGCGTCCAATGTACTGCCTGCGGGCCATCCCTCGTAACCCCCAAATTTGTCCTTGTCCTTCCCCATTTTACAAGTTCTGTCCTTTTGCCTGCCCTCTATGCAAGCCACACCCACGCTCTGCGTGGTGTCTTGAGTAAGGCACTCGGTCGCTCGCTGAGACGTGCCGAGCCTGCTTGAAGTCCTTGCAAAGTACCCCAAAAAAGGGCAGTGCTGTCATTTCCATTAAACAGGACAAACAGAATTTTGCATGTAGTTGGGGGCACAACGTCTCAAATGATTCCATGAATCGGGCACTTAGATCCTTTTTTTAGCCTTACCGAGAAGTAGCACACACCACAAATGGGTTAGTACCATCTTCATTTACACATATGCTTGCCTTTCCCTTGACTATCTGGAACAAAAATAATTGTTTAAATTGTGTTTATTTATTTGGTATCCTGTAAGGCTGCACATGTATACAAGACACTTCAGAGTGGCCGTTAAACAAGTATTCACTTGTACTTTTCCATCAGAGACAAGAATAAAAACAGTAGCATTTTAAAGGAACATACATGTTACTATTAACACCTTTTCAGCAGTGCCTTTCTGAAAAATCGAAATAACAAACAGCCCGATGTGAACCCAAACACATCGGGTTGCACAGATGTTGCATATTCATGTCGCGGGCAGCAAGGTTATTTATTCATTCGGTGAATCTGTCTAAAAGCTCAATTGATTCATTAGCAAGCAGGAAGCATTCTCTTGTCTGCGTAACCCTCTTGATAAAAATCAGCTGGGCCAAATGCTGTCCAAATTTGGCACAATAGCATCGCACCTGCTTTTTAATCACGTAACACCCGGACTTCTGCCAGTCAATTAGGAAGAAGCTTATACAGGGGAAACAAGGACACAACGCATTGACTCCTGAATTATTGAGAGATTTTACCTTGCAGCAGTGCTACGCCATTTTCAGATTTCACGCACATGTTGGCAATTTACCTTCATATCCAATTTTTATGAAAACATGAAAAACCGTTATATATTCCATCCTTTATCAAATTGCATGTACATACTTTCTCGCCCATTCCCACGAAATGCTACACATTTGACAAACGGTTATGTGCTTTTAATATAAACTGTTAGAAATGGAAATCTCAAGTTTGCACGTGCTCATTCACTTTTTAAACATCAGGGTAATTGCAATGTTTGTAATTTGTTTACGCCAATATTTAATTGGTGGATTGATTGAAAAAACAGCAAAAATGTCCTATGAGAAATTATATTAGAATGACATATTCTGCCATTTGCCTATTATGGTATATTTGTAATATGCAGGCCATGATTAGTTCTTGTGCCTGTCAATGTTTATTAGCACTCGGCAAAATCCTGTGCAGCTCAAAGAGTGCTGACACTGCTTTTTTTTAATTTCATTTGTTTTGCTGAAATATTCAACCTTTCAAATTTTTACTTACAACATAGTACAAAATGAGTAATTATATCAAAATATAATGATAATCATTATTCATAAAATAGAAAGTTCTAATACAACAATACACACAAAAATCACTATTAGAACATGACAACACTAGATCACAAATTAAAGACACATTTACAGAAGAAAACAATTACAAATATAAAAACGATTTGATTCATAAAATGTTAAAAGAATATTAAATTGATCAAGAGAAATTTCGAAGCTGGTATGAGAATATAATTACTCACTTTCCCTTTGGAAACAGATCATGAGGCAGAATTGTTTTTATGAATTGGGTTAACGCAATGTGTATGACAGTTCTGTTGCTCGTAATCAAGGAACTCCATATTTCATTTGTCCAGCGAGCACATGTGAATTGCAATACATTTCGAAAATACTTTACTTGTAAAGCGAGGAGGGCCAGGCATTCAACTATTAAGTGAGATAAGGTCTCCAGCTGTCTTGGATTTTTACAAAATCAACAGAAGGCTTGGTTTTTTGAAATTAGGCCTCGTCTCGCTAGAATTTGATTTGTAGGACACAGATTTAGGCGTAGTCTTAACATTTCAGAGCGAACAGAGGCTGAAGGACATTTTTTGAGATAACATCCCATTATTCTGAATTTCTCGTGTGGAAACAAATTCAAATTGAAATCTACATAACAAGCACAGTGCTGTTGAGTCAAAATCCAATCATAACAGTAAAGTTGTGTTTTGGCCTTTACAGGGTTAGTTAGTAATAGGTCGATCGATATGCCAGCATCGACAAGGGCATTCAGAATGCATTTGACAAATTTTTTGGGAAACTCAGATTTCGAGAGTCGAATATATACCGCCACTGTGCTTAGAATATTTGTTGAATTCATTCCCAATAAACATTTTCGATATAAATTGCACATCTTCCAAAGCACTTGACCAAATATGGAAATAAAGCCCAATTCATATCATAATAAACAAATGGGGTTACAAGAAGGCAAAGCAGAACACCAACTTCCAAAATCTTCCCTCCAGGCGGTCCCAAAATTGTCTAGGTCTAGGTAGTATGGTATCCGCCCCGTATGAAAGAATAGGCACTACCTTTTGTGCGAAGAAGGTTAAAATATGAACTGTAGTAAATTTGCCATACTTGTACAATATGATCTTAGCCTGCAAAATCAATGTCATGGTTTTAGCATCTAACGTATCATCATAAATCAGATTTTTCACGGACCCTGCAAAAGGCAAACCCAGATAGTTGTAATGAGGTACTACCTTTAGTGATTTATTCTGAAGGGACCACTGATAATTTGACATTTTTGGATTCTTCCTTCTTTCACACCTCACTATTTGAGTTTTATCAATGTTGATAGTCAGATTGTTATTAGTGACATATTCATCCAGTTTGTTTAACAACTCTTGCAGGCCTTTTGGTGTTTGGGAGAGTAATACATGATCATCAGAATACAAAAGCCAGATGATCTTTTGTGGGCCTAGTTTTGTCAGCTGATAATAAGCCATCGAGTGATAGTCTAACTTGGATGCTAGTGTTTGTATGGAGTTTTTTGATGACAGTTAGAAGAGAGGAAGGGCAACCATATTTTTGTAGTTTGTCAAATAAGAGTTCCCGATCAACCGAATCAAACGCTATACGGAAATCCACGAAAGCCATATAGATCGGTTGATTGTTCTCAGAATATTTGGACTTTAACATGTTTAAAGTGATTCAATCTATAGAAGTCCCTAGCCCAGAGATGAAACCAGTTTGAAAAGGGTCTCTTTTACACTCTCTGACAGTCCACAGATTAAGTTCTTGCAAAATAATGTGACTGTAGAGTTTTCCGGGGGCATCCAGTAAGGCAATGGGTCTGTAGTTTTCAGGAAGACAACAATCACCTTTCTTATGGATAGGGACAATTATAGAATGTTTCCAAGATGTTGGTATATTTTGAGTGATGTTAATTTGTTCGAAGATTTGGTATACGATTGACAACCATATTTCAGGATATTGTTAAAGATTTTGTTGGACAGGCCATCAGGTCCAGGAGCCATTGATTGACTTATTTTGTAAATGAAATATAATATATCAGTCTTAGAAATATTGATATGAAAAGAGCTATCAGGGAAGGCTTCAGAATCTGTGGCTGGACGAGCAGGGACAGCATAGATTTTTGTAAAATGACATGGTCTGATGGGAGGTTAAAGCATTATTCAGCACTTTCCAGATTTGAGCAGTGTTCTGATCGCGAGTGGCTTGTAATATAGACACACCATCTTGCTGTAGCAATTTACTGCAATGCCAAGAAAGCCAATTTCTGTAGGCTCTTTTGGTCTCAGTTAGAGCTTTCAGTCTAGAACTCAGGGGTAAGTTCATGGCTTCCCGTTTTTGTAAACGAAGTTCAGTTTTTCTGTTTTTCTGTTTTTTACCTCAGCGCGAAAGTATGGTTACAAGGCTCAAACGGTTGTTTGCTTGCACTTCCACCAACAAAACATTGCATGAGCTCGTAATAAGGAATACCATGAGCAAGTTTATTTACTCGTGAATGAAGAAAAGCAGAATGTAAGGATTTGTCAAATTGGATCAGATTTGTTTCAGTCCACATTATACGGTTCAGGTGGCCATTTACAAACATAGTGCCTTTGAAAGGCAAAATAAGAGGCTTAGGAGGAGCCAGAAATGCCACCCACTCAAAGAGAAGCATTTGATGGTCACTACCTGTCATAGACTTGATATTAAAGGATTTAGTTTTGGAGAATAATTTGTCATCGACATATATATAATCAATGGTGGCTTTTATTGAACCCTGAAACCAAGTGTGTTTTAAATCACTGTTATCGAGGCTACTGCCATTTAGCATACAAAAACCTCTGGAGGTCATAAGCTGTTCCCACAGTGTACGTAATGTAAAGTAAATGGTGATAACCCTGTGTATTCCATGATGCAAGGGTTATAAAATGTTCATTTCCAATTTTACACTCTAGTTAACTTCTGGAATTACAATTACAAATGCATTTTGAGGTGACCTGTACTACTGTTCTTACCGAAGAAAGTTTACCAAGTTCATTTGCGGTGGCTTCAATCAACAGGCCCGCTTGTGGCTGTTCATTATTGGAGTTGGCAGGCCCCAGCAAAATCAGAAACCCCATCGCTAGGAGCTGATCTTTAGCTTCCCAGATGAGATTTCTGACAACTCGAGAACTAAGCCACAAACATGCCGTGCTCAAGGTAGAATCATTAAAAAATTCCACCTGTTCAATATCTGCAGTGCTAATATCCTCCAATAATGGAATATCCGAGAACAATTCTAAAATACTAGGCCAGTTAAGAACATATTGCGGGTAAGGTGGAGGACGACACAGTATTAATGCTATAGAGTTCTCATTTTGCAATTTTATATTAGTAGTTTGCTTCGGAATTTGATTTTTTTTTGCTGAGTTAGGGCAAGGGGAACCATAGCCTTGTTTTGTGGAGGTAACAGTGATTGTAACATTTTAGCTATTTCAGCGTCATGGGAAGGGGGAGGAGGTTGTGAGGCCACATCCCCAACGCTTTTTCTACAAGAAAATGTCACCGTTGATTTAGTTACGGGATCAAGGTTTATCACAGCAGAAGGGACAGAGGGGCATAGCATCGGCGCGTGCAGTAATGAGGCGGGTGAAAATCTGCTCATATAGCCATCAACTTCTATGTTCGTTATCAGCAGATATGGTAGTTTTATTTGGCATAGAGGGAAGCATTGGACACAGATTCTTTATCTTTTCGACTAAGCCAGTAGGATTTTTTGTCGGTGCCTGATCTGTGTCAACAGAGCTTGAAGCTTTTGAGTTTGTAGCTTCCAACCTGGATTACAGCTTTTCATGATTCTGAACCGCTTGTACTAGGTTGTCTGGCGGTGCATAAGGTATTGGGAGAGAAGAAGTACTGTTTAGAGTTGCAAGTTTTAATTTACGCACTTGATTCAATTGGATATATATATACATATTTTTTTTTTGTTACAACCATGGAGGCCAGCTGGTTATTCTTGGGTGGGACAAATAGCATTTTTTATAAATTGCTTTGAACCAGCTGAGGTGGAAGTCTTACTTGTTTTTATATTTTTGGATTTTTTCTCACCAGATGGTATCGTTTTTTTTTTAATTGGTGGGTTTTTTTTACAGAATATATTGTACGGTTCCTGTTCTGGTAATTTACTAATCGCGCTAAGAGGGACAGCAGCACGATTATCAGTACCAGCTATTTGTTCCATAATGATTTGCCCAATATATGGAAGGGTGCAAATTAAACCAGAATTGTCTGCAGTCGTGATAGTCATTTGAGACAGCGAACATGGGATCAAAGGGGGCTTGTCCAAAGTGTCTTTTGCCAAAAATTGCAAATTGAGAGATATTAATTGCAATGGTTGAACTCAAGGCTTTCAGAAGTTGAGGCTTTTATGGGGGAAGAACTTCTGTCAACTAATACAATCGGAATCGGAATATTGTTACACAAAATTGGATCTAATATGTGCTTTCTCTTTTGTTCCAAGAGTACATCTTGCTTCACTTGCCAAGCCAAAACAGAAATTAACTGCACACTTTGGGCATTCAGTTTTGTGTTTAACGTGTTAATCAATTGGGTAATCGTTTGCATAGTAAGGTTCATAGCTTCCAATGTCAGTTCAACCACTTTCGGGATGCTTTGGATAATCAGACGCTTGTCTAACCAAGTGCACTTCTGAGGAGTGGGAGCAAGAAAAGAAGAGGTTAAATTTGATTTTGTGAGGTCAGCATTGACAAACAGCTTAGGCGAAAAGGACAGGTTTTCAATCGTTTCTTGTACAGTAAAGTTAGACCCTGGAGAGGGTAAGTCAATAACTGCAACATCATCAGAGACTATGGATACAGCCATACTTTTATCCTGTGAAGCCACGACCACAGGGGCCATTGAGTCTCCTCTCAGAACAGTGCTGTTGGAGAGGGAGACATTCATGGTAGTGCACTGAGTGGACTTGCTCTTAATGTTCATTTTATGGGGGGACTGACAGGTAGCCACATCACTCTTTGAGGCACGTAATTTCACTGCACAATCTGGGTAAAAAAAAACGTATGTCACTCGTGGTAGGATTTTTTGAACTCGTTCTACGATGAATGGCTCACTTTTTTGCTTTAAAACGGGCATTTGTAGTAGAACACACTTGTCCAGGCGTTGAAATGCTCGGGGTAACTTTTGATTGTTTGTCAGTTGCGTTCTGACTTTCACAATTTAGGGGCGGCATCCCTGTCCGCAAAATGTAGAGATTTTGTTTAATTTTTACATGTGGTGCACTCTAATATATACTCGCAGGTTAAACAAAGCAATACAATTTCACAGTGAGCAAAAGCCGAACAAACACACAAATCTCACTCCCTCTAACCGTCCACAGCAGAACCAAATGAAAGGGAGCCCGCTCAGCTCACGACGCCGCGGCGAAGCGGCAAAGCAGGACTTTCCGGGAGTTACTCCGGTGCACACAACTTTATAGTCCCACCCACAATAACGTGGAGAAATACACAGCCTAAATAAAGAAAGAAGATAGTAAGTAGTTGTATAGCCGTGTGATAAATAGATACCAATGTACAATGTCCTTGGTAACGCTCTTCACCTTCTGGGAGTGGATGTTTTTGAAAGTAAAAGCTCAGTAGTCTGTGAAAATGATACAATCCAATGTCAGGAGCACGAAGAGGCTGCGGCAAAGCGGGATTTTCCGGGACTTACTTGGGTGCGCGCGCCGTATGCATTACTCAGTAATATTTAGAACACTGTAGACCTGATTTACAGAATGTTTTGTGTGGCGCATAAGCAAATTTCTCCTGAAATAAATCTGATTTACAGGTTCCTGATCTGTGCGCCATGTCCGCACGCCTTGCGCAAGGCATGCAGGACTGGCCAGTGCAAAGACAGAGAAGGGGTAGAATATGCAAACATCCTCCTTAAATCAGAGAAATGAAGGATAACATGGGCATTGGGTGTAGGCACCGTGATAATGCACAAACATGCCCAATGAAGTGCACACAAACCCATATTTACACCTCTGCATTTGCGCAAACATAAAAGCACAAAAATCCTACCACGACCCGTGACCAGGAGCAAGATGACATGCAATTGCAGGTTTACAACCCGGCATGCAGTCGTGGTGAAAGCTTGCCACCATGCCCATCCCCGAATTGCTCTAATACCTACTGCTACATGGAAAGAGGAGGCCAAAGGAGGAGAAGGGCCAGAATCTACCATACATGCACAATGATATTTGGCATGCTCAATGAGGAAGTGTATGACACATATTGCTCCCCCCCATGTCATCCTTGAATTGGCCAGGGAGCCGGATAATGACCTGGTGTCACGTAAAATGTGCTTGCAGCCAATACCCCCTTGGTAAAAGATCTAACTGCACTTCACTTCCTGGGGACCGGCAAATTTCAACAGACCACAACTATTGTCTGGGGTATTTCTTACCCTACACAATCACACTCCCTCAAACAGGTCCTAAGCTGCATCATCGCATGTGTGCACAGCCACATAGGCATGCCATGCAACATGGAAGCACAGCAAAGAGTGGCACAGAAATTCAATGCAGTTGCCCAGATCCCAAGGGTAGTTGGTGCAATAGATTGCACACATATTGACCTACAGTCCCCACAAGCCACTGAACACATATATCAGAACAGAAAGAATTTGTGTTTGCTGAACGTGCAGGTCATATGTGTTAGGCAGAATTACATGCAGTAGTACCCTTTGGGAACACTACACACAATTAAGACTACAGGTGTAAGCACAATCTCACCTTTGGTACAAGCCTGTATTACACAGTTATGTGGTCGCAGTGGCTGAGCTGCCACACTTTTCTCAAGAGGGATGTGAGCAGTACAAGATGTTACACAAAGGGCATGCAATCATAGTAGTTCAGCCAAACACTTACTCAAGGTGTCTTGGTAAAATAATATACATTTATTTACACATTTCCTTAGAAAACATTCCACTAGCAAGAAGCAGCTCAATATCACACTATAATACACTACAGTACTCAACCAATACGTTTCTGAACAAGTTAGGCTCCCCTGAAGTGGGAGCAAAATGGCACTTCAGTAAATTTAAAAAGGGGTAGAAAACAAAGGTTATAAGAATCATAACACAATGACTTTCATAGGCAGGGCAAATAGTTTCAGTTCATGACAAGAGACAGTTCAATAGGCCTGGGCCAAAGTCAATGGTTCAGAGTCTTGGATAGGATAGCACAGTTCTGGTAGTAAACGGGTAAGTCTTTGCCAATGTTCTTACAAGTAGTTTGCCAGAAAAAGAGTTATATGTCGGATTGTTTCACCAACTGTCACCGCGGCAGAAAGTAGTCCAGACCGTAGTTGCACAGTACCTTTTGGATGAAGAATAGTTGTAGCTGAGGCAGTTGTTCCTGGTAGTTCCTGCAATCTCACTGTTCCTGAGCTTCAGTTGTAGGGACAAGAAGGAGGACATCAGGAGGTTCCTGCACTGCCCAGGGAAGAAGCCACAAGCTTGGCTAAACATCAGTTTTAAGGTGTGAGTGCCTTAAAGTCCACAAACTGGTATCCTTCTCACTGGCTATCTGGTTTTCAACAGCACTCTGAAGAAAATTCGACCAGTATTGAGACGGTTTCCAGGTGGCTTGCGAGTTGGTTGTTCCCACCAGCTCAAGGGAAGAAGTCGTCCTTGAAGGGGCTTCTCTGTCGAGGGGTTTTCAGGCCATTCGGACCAGTAGCAGGGCTTCACTGGGCAAACCAACGGTCCAGGAGTTGCAGCAGTCGTCTTCCTTCAGCTCGTCTTCAGTTCTTTCGTTCTAGTGGTCAACTCTGCCTTCCAAGTCCCAGAGACCTGCTTTTAAAAAGTTTTCTCCCATTCATTCCAGCCTAGATGTCACTCACCCAGTCAGCCAGCCAATCACGCCAGAGTGCGTTCATGTGTCCTAGGAGACTAAGCACAGGGAGTTTTGGGCACCTCCCTCACATCCTGTCCACCCCAGACACTCAGGCGCCAGAGGAGGGTTACAGCACTGAAGCCCACCAAACGCCAATGAACAAAGTTTCCAAACTTGATTTGGCTCGCAGAGAAAAACATTAGAAGGACCTTTCCTCAAAGAAACAGCAAAAAAAGATGACCAGAGTCTGTTTTTACAGAGGGGTCTTGGGCGCCATGTTGAAAACATGGCTGACCCGATTTTTATCTACCGGTGTTCGCGGTTGGGAAAAATCATCTTAGTTCATTCTTAAACCACTGCCACAAGCCATTTCAAGTGGAAAGGGTAACATTTGACTGTTACATGAGTGTTTAGACATCGGGGATGCTAGGCAACCCCTCCAGCACTCTATAGGAAGATAGTTTGTGCTGGGTCTATGAATTTAAAAAGACTAGCAAAGTCACTTTAACTTTACATGCACTGGAATACAGTAGTCAGTGCCAGAGAAGGTATTTAAACGTTTGATAGTCTGAAAGACATCCCTGTGCCACTGCACTGAAGGTGCTGTGTGACACACAAGAAAACGATGAAGCCTATGGAGTTGTCTAAAACTCCATATCCAAGAACACAAAAGTAAAAAACACATCAAAATACATGAAAGAGTGGGAAAAAAGGCTCACACTCTTTCCAGGTAAAAATGAAAGTCCTAGAAATCCAGCAAAATTGCTGGTGGTCTCAAAAGGTAAGGGAAATTAGCAAAGTAACCTGGATGCAACCACGACAGCTACATACTATGCCATTCCCCCATCCACCAGGCACTGGCATCTGGAACGCTGAACAACAAGTGGCTCATTGATCAGTATCAGCAAGCACACACACACAAAATGCACTGAAGGTGGGTCACATCCAAGACAAACCACCATACCAGCACATCCCATAACAAAAAACTATTTTTGTCATTCACATGCGACAGCGCATATCTGCTATCACCATTTCTGATGACGCCTATCTGAAATCCTACGAAACCCGTTGAGGCCCACTACAATACAGCAAACATTGCGACCATAGGAACAAGTGAACGCTCATTTGGAGTGCTGAAATCACGGTTCCGCTGCCTTGACTGTTCAGGCGGAGCACTGTTTTATGTACCAGCTGTGTCATGTAAAATCATATTGGAATGTTGCATCTTGCATAATATAGCCACACGTCATGGCATACCAATAGAGGTGCATGAGATGTTGCGGGCGCAGCCACAGGCAGTACCCATAACAATAGCAGGCTAAAGGGTGAGGGGCCAGCACATACGCAAACAACTTGTCCAGTCATAATTTACATGAAAACCATCCAGTGTGAAAGTCACACCATAGCCATATCCCTGATTGCATTCGATGGTGAAACATGGCAAGTCCAGTTGGGCCATAGACAACTACCTTAGAATGGCAGGCCAGGGTAGACAAGTGGTGTGGGCCTCAAACTCGTAAAGATCACACATATCATCCATGTACAACCTCTCAGTAATACCTGATGACATGGGCAGTGTCACTAGCATTACACATTGCATACCCAAAGCAAAACACACAAGCACACAACAGGGACACTTGGCAACACATATCGACTAAGAAAGCAACATGGACTTGAGACATAAAACAAATGACTGATTGACACCCCGATAATGAGCATATACCACTTAAATGCCACAAAAGCGGTCCTGCTCCCCTGGCTGAGTGGCCACAGGCCTGTGCAGGCCAGGAAGTGCCAAGGCAGTGGGAGAACCTGCGGCTGCACAACATCTGGCCAACCCTGGCTGGAGCCATTATGAGAGCTTTTCCAGTACAACAATGCGTGCACAGTGGCTGACTCGGTGGGTGTGTGCTAGCTCCACATCCACATCACACTTGTGCCTCATCAGCAGGGTCACGTGACTACATGTGCCTCCATGGCACCCTCTCAGGGGCTGGCCATAGGGCACCCAGGGACTAGTTTGTGGGTGGGGGCAATACCCTAGCATGGCAGTGGGCTACAGGACCAGGGAACATTCCCACAGTAGGTGTACATCATGGCATGGATAAGTGGTTCAGCACACACAGTGAACTTTGCCCTGCACTCATCCAGAAACACTTGTGTACAGGTGTGTTATAAATGACTTATATTATATCATATCCTATCATATCGTATCATATCATGTCATATCCATAGAAATACAGCTAAAATCAGACATCATGACCATGCAAAAATGTGTAAAGCACAAATTATGCTGCTGCATGTCACTGAAATAATCCCATCATGTGGAAGATGAGACTCAGGTGTGTAGGATGCACATGCCTGATAGACTGGCTACTAAACAACAATCATGGCAGAGCATGGCATGCAAGGAACCCAGGACATGACACCCAAAATCCCAGCAACAAATAAAGATGCCAGTGTATTGGCCAGCACCAGAAACACATGCACATTGGCACCGCAAGTGGAAAGACTATGACCAGCATGCAGCAAATTCCTAAACAACATCCACAATTATAGAAATATTACCACTCCTATGTCTGCTGCCTGTGACAATCATCCAGATATCACCACCATGACACAATCATGCACCACCCTATTTGTGTCACATCGGGACGGTACTGGAATGCATAGGACAACAAACATGAAAATGGCTGTAGTTTTCTACGTTACCTCGTGTCCCTGTGGTTGTGCTGTGTATCCTCACCACCTCCACCTAATAAGGTGCCTCTTCATTGTGTCAGGAGGGTCAGTCCAGCAAAGGGAATGGGGAATTGGATGAAAGGAGAGTGTCCTGTTTGCCTTCACAGGGTGAGCATGAGCTGATTGTACAAAGTGACCTAAAATGACAACAGATACATACCCATTAGTGTGCATGTACTCTGCCACACATATTCAACTAGTAATGCACATCATGGTTCCTCATAATGTTTACCTGAATGTCAGATCATGTCCCTCGGGAAACCAGCATGCCAGTTAACGTCACTCAACATGTTAGACTGAACCTGCCACCTTCATCATCACTTTTAAAGTTCCATCGTGAGAGAACCAACTGCACATGGTGCATCATGGCAATTTCCATCCAACCAACAAAATAAGTCCACCTTGGACAGCCACAAAATAAAAAATCATATCCATCAATGTGCATGCACATAGTCAACGAGAGTGATGAGGAAGGGGTGTGGTAAGCTGAGAAGCAACACAAGAACGTAATGCAGGGATAACAAAAGATAGCATAACTTGGCAAAATCCCCCCTAAGATCCACCCTGTGGATCATCATGTGAAGGGGGTAGCTGGCCACATAAGGAGAATGCCTGGTCCTCCTGTGCAGCTGCCACAAGTGCCACAAAGGCACGCAAAAGGCTGCCTATTGCAACAAGGTCCTGGTGACTCTACTTGCAAGTTTCACTCATGTCTGCTTGCATAGCAGCCCTTTGTGCGACCATCTGGGCATTGATGGCGTCCCTCAGGGATGACATCTGAAGACGGAGACTCTACCGTGAGGCCTTCATCTCCTCATGCAGGCATTCCCTGAAGGCAGAGATCTCCCCACACAACAGCTGATATTCTGTGTGCATTGGATGTAATAATGTTGTCTGTGAGGCAATGCATGTCCCTGCAGATCTCCTGCCTGACCTCACTATGTTGCACAATTTTGTGGATCACTTCCTCGTCCAAGTCATAGAGTGAAGCAGGCACACATCCCCATGTGTGTGTGGGTGCCGAAAACATGATGATGCAGTGCATCCCTGTCTGAGTGGTTGCACTGGCATGGCCTGTGGGTCCACATGCATCCCACTCCCAGTGCATACCTACACTACCTCCATGATGGCTAACCACGGGCAGGGGCATGATCTCCTGGGCCCCCTCAGGCTCAGTTTCCTCCACAAACTCAAGGAAGAACATGGGGTCGGGACTGCTGAGAGGTTGCCGACCCACCATCTGCCTCAAAAGGGCTGCGACATCATCATCGCCACCCTCCCCCGATGATGCCTGTGCAAGCATGCTGATGATGGTCTGCAAAAGCAGCAGGTTATTACCACGCACAGCAGCCCCGCCCACTACTGGTGCCTGGTTGTGCATCCACTCACGAGCCCTCTGGCACCTTCTCTCTCTCAGCTGCTGCTTCATTTACAAAAAAGTAAGACAACACAAATGAGGGCTACATCTGGATATACACTCATGCCTCACATGAAATGCATGCAGTACAAACGGCCTACGGACACATGCATCACAATCTCAAACTAGTCCCATTGTCCTGTCCCACATCCATGCCAACCCTAGCATGAACACCATGGAACCCCAGACACCCTGAATATAACATGCGTGATGGCAGTGTAAAACTGATGAATGAATAAAGCATTATCCATGCAACTGTGACATGCCACGTAAGCCTTCAAGACGCACATGTACACTGACAGTGGAATGCATATGAATCCGCACCACATAATCTGGAGATGCAAGTGGCATGTCCATTACAAGCAGACACCATCAGCCTGCTATTGAATACCTAGCAGTCATGACCTTGCCATCAGTATTGGATCTGCATTTAAAAATGTGCATGTATGTGTCTGCTCCAGTATACACACATGTCACCAGCATCATGTAGCTACACTGACAGAGCAAGCAACACATTGAAATTGCAGCAACAGCAGCAAAAGGCATGGCACCACACAGCCGGGCTTGAATGTTTAGTAAATGCTAAATTTGATGATCAATGGGACAAACAAGTAGGTGAATGATGCAGGTAGGAGTATGAAATGGAGACACAGTGGCATAGTTGCAAATGCAAGACCTGTGTGCCAAGGTGGCAAGAGACCAGCCAAGTTGAATATGAACCCTGCAACCCATCCAACCAAAATTCAAGTTTACATGTCTGGAGGTGGCAATGTATAGTCAGTGGCCAGCAAAATCAAAATACAATCCCTGTGTGGACAGGCAATAGCAAGCTGACAGTCATCCTCCCTTCAAAGGTTGCAGTCAAGGTTGCATCAAGGGACAAATGCACAATGTCATGCCAGGGACCAACACGGATGTCACCAGTGTGCACTTTCATGTACAACAGAGCATGGACACCCCAAATGCACCTGCATCCTGAGTAAACATGACTATGCTGTATGTTACCAGCATAAGGGCTCCAGTGGATGTCCTCACCCCCTAACATTTCACTGGCATTGCACGCATTCCTGGCTCACTGTATGATCGGAGCATTGAATGACACACACATGCATGACCCATTCCCAGTGGAGGAGCGAGTACACACTACACAGACATGGCACATACACTGTGTACGCTGATATGCAGCACCTGGATAAATTGCCATGTAGAAAATGCCATTCACATATACATGTAAGGTGCAGTGAATTGTCCTTTACGCATCCAACAGCCACACTGCATCTCACGTGGATTTGACCCACATGTTTGTACAGCTGGAACATCAATCCCATGAACTAAATCCCACTGTGCAACACCAAATTTACTCATCCTTTGTCATGTACAGTGGCGTCATGATCACATATATCAGTCACACATATCACTCACCTGCAGCATGTCCAAATGTTTTGATGCCTCTGATGCCAACAACCTGTTCACTCGAGATGAGGGCAGAGGCTACCTCCTCCAAAGGAGTGAGCTCCTCAATATGCAGAGAACCACCATCAGTTGCCTATGCAGAAAACACATTTGCACCTAGCTTCTCCTTAGCATGCCTGGTTAGGTCCTCCATCCACTTATGCACCTCTTGCACAGTGCGCCTTCCCACTGCACAGACATTCACCAGGTCAGTCACCTCATGCCACTTCTGCTTATGCTGGGCCAGTGTCACTGTGCTTCCAGCCCAGACTGGTGTTCGTCCACATAGTCCGTGAAGATTTGTAATTCATCCTCTGTCAATTTCCTCTTCCGGCTCAGTCCCTTCTCAGTGACTTGTGGCTGTCTCTGGGTCGTAGGGGTACCAGTGGCACCTTAAGTGACTGTGCTGGTGCCTGTCTGTGCCAGTGGTACATCCCTCGCAGTGGTTGTGCTCTCCCCGTGGCACGTTTTAGTAGTGTTCCCCTCCCCTTCACTGGTCTCCTAGCTCTGCCAATTCCCCTTCCAGCCATGTCAGGAATCTGGAATATGGATATTTGCAAATCTTGCAGCTCTGCACTTGCGTTGCGTATTCTCAGTTACCGCCCGTAATACTGATCACGAAAGTGCTCTGCATCCTCCGACCATTACGATTACGCAGCACAGATACACCCTGCACATGCACCCCCTATTCGTAGAGAGCCCTGCATGCACAGTTTGCACTGTGTGATTCATTTAACTTGCGTGACACAGGCCTAGCTTGTTTTGGCATCTGAAGTTGACAGCTTCCTTCCACTGGTTCAAGACCCATCGTGGCCTGCTCTCACACTCCTGTAATCCCTCCAGTGTGGAATTTTGGGACAGTTTGCTGTACATAGCCAGTTGCCCATTGGTACAACTTCACTTCATTGCTGCCTGCTGCTACTCAGTACAGGTGAGTGGGGGAATAGCAAAAGGGCAGCTGGTGGCTCTGTGGCTGCATGCAAGAAGGTGGTAGTGGGATGGTGGCATTCTTGGGTCCAATGTACTGTTGTGGGGGGCACATTCTGTTGCAGGTGGGTGTCTACCTATGCAATGATATGCACATGTTGCATGGTCACGGTTGGAATGCTTAGTAGTTTACTTAAAATTGTACCCTCATGCACATGGGAGCTGCTACAGCAGATGCATGAATTGAATTGTGCTTGCATGGTGCCTAAATTGGTTATGCTGCAGAGACATGTACAGCTGGTCAATGTGTGTGCATGTGTGAGTGCGTCAGTCCATGCCCAGTTGTCACTTCTGACATTGGCAGTGGTTGATTGTCCTTGAATGGCTGAATCTATATTGGGTCAGGGATGCAGGACAATGTCTTGAGACCATACTTGGGGCCATGAACTGTGGGCGCGCTCTGTTGGGATCTCTGTTACAGGGGCATTCCAGACCCTGTGCCAGTCCACAAGCGTCAGCTTCAACATGCCGGCCACCTCCAGCTCCACCTCAAGGGTTGTGCAGATGAGGGCTGCTAACTTCTCGGCGGCAGAAGTTGCCATACTTTGTGAACAGGTGCTGCAGCACTACAACACCCTCGTCCACCCGGAGCAGCAACTTGGGGCGGTTGGTCATAGGAGGATCTGGTGGGACATAGCCACAGCCGTGACTTTTGAGGGTGTGGCTGTACGTTCCCCAGAACACATAAAGAAAAGATGGGATGATATGCGGATCCGAAGCCAAAAGAAGGACAAGGAGGCCATCAAGGCAGCAAGCACTGCAGAGGTGATCTTGGGTGGGCGCCATAGGATTTCACCTCTCCATCTCAGAATCCTGCAGATCCAGGATGCAGGTGAGTCCACACTGTCAGTTCAATGGGCCAGAATGTGTATGCCATCTGATTGGAATGCATTTTGAGAGGACGCTTGTTGGTGGACACAGCAATGTAGTGTAATGTAATGGTGCATGCATGGTCACACTCTGTGTGGGTTCTATGGGTGTGAGGACCTTGAGCTAAGGGGGTCCTTGTATTCCAACGTGGGCTTGAGGAGTTGCATATTGACGTCAGTGGTGTTGGACCATGCGTTAGAGATCAAGAGATATTCACTCTTCACTTTCACTTCCCAGTGGTATATTTAGATTCAGGGTGAGTGACCAGGCCGCAATCTGTGCTGTATGATGTGTGTTTACCTTTGGCGGATTTGAGGGCTTAGGTGACACACTTGGTGCAGGTGCATAGTCGGTTGTTGACTGATGTCATGCGTGTGAGGGGGTATTGTGCCCTGGATGGACATTGATTGGGATGGGTGACGGATAGCTGACTTGCCAGGAGGCTGTGGTAGTCTATGGAGGGGAGCAGGGAGTCTGTTATATTCACCTTACCCATGGCCATGTGCCATGGTCGTGTGCAGGACGAGGGTCCTTGGTCAGTGGAGGGTGAGGGATGTTTGTTTTGATAGTGCAATGATGATGGCTGCGTGTCTTGGTAATATGCTCCAGTGCTCACGTATGCCCCATCCATGTTTCCAGTTGGCCATGGTGACTGTTGTGTCCTTGGGGTGGTGACTGCTCATTTTCTGCAGATCCATGCATGCATTTCAAGGAGGTTGACATATTATCTGTTCAGGGTGATTCGTTGCAGCCATGTTGTGATTGGGCTGTGGCATTTGTATGTGATGTACCATGCCAACCTTTGGACATGCACATGTGTACACACATGCTGAACTGCCTCTCGTCTCTCACTTTTCAACCAGTACCTCATGCAGATGAGGAGACCAGCACACAAGATGAGCAAGTTGCAAGGCCAAGGCCTTCCCGGAGGCTGCGTAGACCATGACCAAGGATGCCGTCCTTCACCTCATGTGAGGGATGGGTGGGTGCCGAGGGTACATCTTCAGACGGCACTGGGGATGATATGCAGGACGTTGCCATGGTCCTGGAGGGTGAGTCCTTAGGGATAGGTGGGCAGTGGGATTCAGCCACTGAGGTGCCATCTGGGGTGTCAGGGTGAGGTGTGGTGGAGGGGGAGAGTGCATTTCTGGGCCTGTCTATGGTGTCTAGTGGGGGTACATCGTTGAATATGCAGGCTGGGGACATGTGCCTGGGACAGGAGGTTGTGCAGGACACAGTGGTTGGGTCAGCTATTCACACTGTCACAGGCCATTGTTTCCAGGGCTGTACACCTACGTTGATGACACAACACAAACTACCCCAGCAGTGAGTGCTGATGAGGCCATTTGGGATGCTGTGTTGGCCCTGCTCATATTGGGCCATGGCCGGTAGGTGGCTGCACTGGAGGCCCTGGACCTTATCCGTGGCCAACTCGTCAGCCATCACTGGCAGGTGTGCCACATCATGTTGCAGATGGCTGGTGTACTGCTGGGTGTGCTAAACATAGCACAAGCAACACAAGGATATTATACTGAGGTAAGCGCTGAATCACAAGTCGTTATTTAATTAATGCAATTTTAACATTCACTGCACTACCTCCACCGAAGGAAAAACAGGCTGCCTTTTTGCCTGGAAGTAAATGAATCAGCATTTGCTTTGCTGCATCGCCATTAAGGTACACAAGGTAACGAATCCGCTCAAAGATGGCCGCCTGTTGCTGATGGGTGACTTCCAAGCCCAACCAGGCCCTGATACAGCTCTCCGACTGGCTGTCGAGCACATGTCTACCCTGATTGGCCGCTGGCAGGCGTAGCCGGCCCACCTCATGCAAGGCCCACAAAAGTAAGGCTCCTTCCTGTTTTTGCCTGTTTATGCCGGTATTTGCCGTTGCCAGCCCCCTTGCATCTGCAGTGCCTTGGCCCACCTGAGGTACGCTCCCTTTACCTACAAACACCCCTATGGCCACGTATTGGCTTCGCTCTACTATTGCGCTTCTAAACATTGTGTGACTTGCATATGTACGGGCCACCACTATCGGTACAATTATATGCCTACCAGCCGGTATTGCTACCGGTCTGAACCCAATTTTAACCCGCCTCCGGACCAGCATAGCTTCTAATCGTCCACTAACTAGGAAGCTGGTCTCCTGCCGCACGTGGCCTCCCGTCACTCATCCAGTGCATTGTATGAAACCTGACGCACAGCATGCATACCCATTGACTGTTCTCGTATACCGAAAATCCGCTGTATTGAACACTACCTGCCCACATGCTCAGCAACGTGTCAAAACACTAATGGTAACACCGGATGTCCGATTATACTCCTAATTTATAGTACCCTCTGCAAATGCATAATGTACACAAACCATTGCCTGTACTGGTCTTATTAGTAAATGCCACCCATATTGTATCGCTTCTGCCACACTTGGTAAAATGTACCTTAGCTTTTCAACTTGCTTGTTCTTGCCATATAGATTTGTGGTCATACTAGTAAATGGCATCCAGATTGAATAGACTCTGCCACTTTTGGTAAAATGTACCCTAGCATTTTTAACTTGCTTGTTCTTGCCATATAGATTTGTGGTCATACTAGTAAATGGCATCCAGATTGAATAGACTCTGCCACTTTTGGTAAAATGTACCCTAGCATTTTTAACTTGCTTATTCTTGCCATATAGATTTGTGGTCATACTAGTAAATGGCATCCAGATTGAATAGACTCTGCCACTTTTGGTAAAATGTACCCTAGCATTTTTAACTTGCTTGTTCTTGCCATATAGATTTGTGGTCATACTAGTAAATGGCATCCAGATTGAATAGACTCTGCCACTTTTGGTAAAATGTACCCTAGCATTTTTAACTTGCTTATTCTTGCCATATTGATTTGTGGTCATACTAGTAAATGGCATCTAGATTGAATAGATTCTGCCATACTTGGTAAAAATGTACCTAGCCATTTAACTTGACTGTTTTTTAGCCATGTAGCTATCTGACACTTAGAAATGTAGACTGCCTGAAATCTTAGCCTGCTCATACTAAGTGGCACTGCTAGTCACCAGTGATAGCTTTGCACTATGTCAAGCTTACTCAATATCTATATTATAATGGTCATGGCCACGCTTTATGCCCCCAGTACCCAGTAGTGCCATACTGAAGTCCCCCTATGCAAGTCAGTTCTTGCGCCCTCTCTCCCACCCATCACTCCCAAGATACTCAACTATTCTGGCCATACTAGCCCTATGCACCAGGCCATACCAGGCCAACTAGCCTATACTTCTCAGCCTATTTCAACTCACAAGAGAAACCTCAAATTACGTGCCAGACTCAATAGACTTTATGAACCTCCCAGAAGATTCCTTCCCACTATAAAGCGCACAATGAAAGGCCAACATACCAGGATATGTAATGGTCCCAATCTTCCTCATTCCCTACCAGCGAACATAAACTTCCAAACTTCCAAGCCCAAGACAAATACTAACCCATCAAATACTATCCTAACTAAAATGGATTCTGAAGGACATTCCTTTAAGGGAGCACTCCTTAATGTAAGATCCTTAGTGGCACATGCCATCGACCTTGCTGATTTAATTATAGAAGCCAATCTAGACTTTATTGCTATAACCGAGACCTGGTTACACAATGCGGCAGGTCCATCACTTATGTTGGCCATTCCCGATGGTTATAGCATATCCAGGCAAGACCGAGAAGGTTCCCGTGGAGGTGGAATCGCGATTATATCCAAAACAAACTTATCATTAAGATTAGCCCCTGCCACAACTCTGCAATCTTGTGAAACCTTCACTGCGAAAATCCCCATAAACAATATCCAAACTCTATCCATTCACCTAATCTACAGACCACCGGGTCCTCTTGGAACCTTTGAGGAGGATTTGCACAGCCTTCTGTCCAACAATATCAAAACTACATCACAACTGCTGGTACTAGGGGACTTTAACCTTGGCTTCAACGACCAAGCAGATGTTCATGCATCAACTGTTGCCAATACCCTTAACACCTTAGGACTAACCCAAAAAGTTAACAACCCTACCCATGTGAAGGGTAGAATACTTGACTGGATCACTGATTCCAACTGTACGGCCGTAGTCTCCTCTATTATGCCCTTATCCTGGACCGACCACTCTCTGGTGTCCTTTAACCTACTAAGCACCAAACCATCTACTCCAGCCTTACAGGTGGCTCCATCCTGCCCCACAAGAAATAAAAAGAATATGACAGTGGATAATATTATTCCCCTGATCCTTCCAACCTAAATGCTCTGCCAGACAACCTCGACCCTAGTGCATTGGTCCATGAATACAATAGCATCATGCGTACTACTATGGACAAAGTCGCCCCACTCAAAATGCGAACAAGCAAACCTAAGGCACATTTAAACAAATGGTTCACGCCAGAACTCAAAGCCTTACGTTTAACAAAAAGAAAATGTGAATCAGACCGGAAACTTTGTCCAACTGAGGAGAACAAAGTTAATTTAATTAATATCTCTCGGCACTACAAAAATGAAATCTGCCTAGCAAAGCGCAACTCCTACAATGATCGCATTGCCAACTCTAACTCAAGCATGAATGAACTCTTCTCCATTCTGAAAGAACTTGAATCTCCCATTGCCACACCAGATACCTGTATTGAGGACCAGACTTGGTGTACAGATATCCAAACTGCCCTAGCAAATAAAATTACCACGCTGCAAAACAAAATCCAACTAAAAAAAGAATCTTTAAACCTCCCAAATAAGCCGCCACTTAATGACACCATCAACGACTCTGCCAACAAATTCTCCTTCACTAAAACTACTACCTTAGAGGTAGAGAAAGCCATCCTCTCTCTCAAACCCTGTAATTGCAAAGGTGACATCTGCCCAGCACAACTAATAAAAGACGCTGCCAGAGACCTCTCACCGTTCATTTCCAAACTGATAAATGCCTCCTTCGCCACAGGTAACATCCCGACTAACCTAAAACAATCATGGGTGCTCCCGCTCCTCAAGAAGCAGACTCTAGACCCCTTTATCCCCACCAACTACCGACCCATTACTACAGTACCATTCTTACTGAAAATACTAGACAAAGTTTCCTATACACAAATTCAAAGACACCTTGAATTACATAATCTATTGGGAGCTAGACAATCTGGCTTCCGTCCACTCCATGGAACTGAAACTGCCCTCATTGATTTAAAGACCCAAATAGATGAATTGAGAGATCAAGGTAAAACAGCACTCCTCCTTCTACTTGATCTCTCAGCTGCTTTCGATCTAGTGAACCACAAGGTCCTTTGCAAATACTTGGTCACTGCTGCACACTTCTCCACCCATTCCACTAAATGGATTGAATCCTTTTTGAGCGAGAGAACAATGAGAGTCTTCTCCCCTTCGGCAGCGGCCGAACCTTCACCAATCACTTGCGGAGTCCCTCAAGGCTCTTGCGTCTCACCGACCTTATACAACATATTCACTAAACCTCTCTTCGATGATCTGGACCTTCTAGGTATCACCTAGGCTAATTATGCAGATGATACACAGATTCTCCTCCCGCTTTCTGGGGATCACAGCAAGGACAGGTGGTTGGTGAATAGGGTGTACCTCATTATTCAGGCATGGATGGCATCCCAAGGCCTCTGCCTGAATGATGATAAGACTGAGCTGATTATCCTGGGTACGCAGGCCAATATCAACAAGTTAGGCAAGAACTACTCCATGTTTAACATAGACGCAATAGCATTAAGGTTTCGAAGGAAGTAAAAACACTAGGCTTCTATCTTGATTCCACCATGTCTTTCACCAAACAAGTTAACTCCTTAGCTTCCACCACTGCATATACCTGTAAATTAATAAGAGCAGGTAAGCCCTTCTTATCTAATGATAGTTGCATGATCCTAGCGAGAGCCATAATATTATCCTGACTCGATTATTGTAATGCCCTTTACAGTGGTGCCAACAAAACTATCACCAAAAGGTTACACATCCTACAAAACAATGCCCTAAGTGCTGGTCTAGGCATAAATAAAAGGGAACATATCTCCTCCATCAGACACTAATATAAATGGCTCCTTGATGCACAAAGCTTTCAGTAACGCTGGTCCCAGCTACCCGATGGACAAAATAAAAATAAAAGTCTCTAGTAGACCTACAAGAACTCCCAACTCCAACTGCTTGGTAATAACTAGATTTGAACTTGCTAAAATTGGCGGCATCAGTTTCCCTGTGCTAGCTGGTAAATGGTGGAATGCCCTGCCACACAACTAGAGAACAGACCAACCTTTCTCATACTTTAGAATGAATCTTATCAAACACCTCAATGACAAAAATATGTAATGTATTGCTAGACACCTTTGTTGTGCTACTTTATCTGAACTGTATATATGTATTTTTAGAGATATACCATAAATGTAAATAATTATAGTAACACTGTATATAACTCAGTGCTTCGCTCGACAGCAGTGCCTTAAACTTTGATCAGATCTGCATCCTGCTAAATTTGTACATACTTATCTCTCTACCACAGTAAATTATGTAACCTTGTAATTCCATGTAACAATGAAAGCTTTGCATATTCTCCTCGCTGCGCCCGGTTACCCTTAGGTCTGGCATGCATTACAAATAAATAAACAAACAAACAAACAAACAAGTGACCCCCACCTCATCCTCAGCAACTGTGCCCCAGGCGCCCACATGTGTGGCCTCCTTGCTGCCAAGCACCCTAGGCTCCTCTGCTCACATCCACCCATTTGCATGTCTGGTGCCTCCTTCATGGTCAGAGGGGGTGCATGTGGCCACGGAGGGCATTCTGGTGGTATCAGGCTCTGGTATGTCAGTCACTAAAGATCAGGCAGTGCAGTTGGACATGGCATTTGAGGAATGTGTTGGGGCAGTACTCCCCTCCAGGAGTCATCTCTCCGGAAGTGCCAGAGGCGGGCTGCCAGGCAGCAGAAGCAGTTGCGGCAGCAGACGCACACACACCAGTGGCTCTTGGCACAGAGGGCACAGCAGGCATTCTTGGTCTGGCAGGGAAGGCAGGTGGCAAGGCAACAGATTCATGTGGCCACAACATGCCAACTGTAGCACATGAGGCAGCAAGAGGAAGAGAGGTTGCATGCTATGGAGGAGGCAGCTGCTATTGCCAGGGCTGCAGCACATGCAAGGATGCAGGAGTTACGTGGTGCCATTCTGGGAGAGGGCATGAGGGCTGCACAGCAAATTGAGCAGTCCACTCATGGGACCCTCTGGTCCCTCAGGGAAAGCACAGAGGCACGCCTGCAGCAGTCATAGGCAGAGTCAGAAGCAGCATTGGAGCTTGAGTTGTCAGGAACTGGATTGCAGCACTGACTGTTGATGTTTATTTTTTTGTGTGTTGGTCTCATGCCTTATGGGCTGCAAGTGCGCTTAACAAATGCAAATAAATAAATAAAATAAATTATTGCTAGTTTTTGAAGGAGGATTCCTGTGAATTTATTTTGGACTCATTGTTCCATGGTTTTTGTTTGGTTTCCACTCCAATCCAGTTGTGCCTTTGGTTCTATCGGATTCATGTGGTTATTTTGTCTTTTGTGTGATATTGACTTTCTACAACCCTTATGTGTGTATGCAGTCATCTTTTGTAGTGCCACACTAGTCTGTATTTGAGGGTGCATGCCACATAATAATGTGATATGCTTCTCTGGATTCATGTGTCATCACTCCGCCTATCATAGTTTTGTGCTGAAAAGGTTCTGGTTTGCATTTGTACAGGCATCTGATCACTGTGCATGTAGGATTCAGGGTTACGTGTGCACATTGCCAACAAGCGACATGTGTGCTGTATGCAGGTGTCAGGATCACAGACATGCGCCGATGGCTCAGGATTTGTGTATACATTCATTGTGGCCTTCTCAGTCAATGCATGTAGTCGATGCATGTGCATGGGATTAGTATGTGTATTTTTGTTATGTGCTGACTGCCATGTGCATCTGTGGCTGTATGTGTGTGGGCTGGTGATGGGGTATTTTTATTGTTTATTATTGTGGTTGTCAGTGTTGTCCTACATTATATTCCTTGCACAAATGTCCTGTATCCCTGTGTGTTGCCTGTACCGGTCTATGATTGACTATGTGTGACGATGATGACTCTGCTTTGCAGTGCACATAGATGTTGCACTGTTGACACATCTGTTCATGTAATGTGGTTGGTGTATGTGGCCCCACTTCTCACATGTGTTTGGGATTGTGTCCTCGATGTGGGTGTGCTCTCATGGGTGACGTTACTATCACAAAGGCTTTGTTGATGTCACATGTGTGTCACAGGTGTGGTTATGTTGCCAATAATGGTGGTTGTTGCTCACAGATTTTGATGATCTCAGTGATCGTCACTGTCATGCTCAGTATATGTATTGAGAATGTCTGTGCTACCCGAGTTGCATTCATTTCACACTCTGTGGCTGCTAACGCATGTTTCACCAAACGGCACTCTGATAACTGTAGGTCTGATGGATGTGTGCGTAATTGTGTTTGTAGCTGTACATGTGCTTCAGGTGAATGAATATCAACACCACCACGGGTGCCTCCGATGTATGTGGTCATTTATTTCTCCATGGTTTACATCATGTGACACACATCTGTGTAGTATTTGTATCTGTCCAACCTGTGTACTAGGGTTGGTTGGGATGTGATATATCACTGATCACACTTCTAGGGATGGTGTGATGACACATTCATGTGGATGTGCACATACACTCTGCTGGTATTCCTACCACACATTTTTTGTGGCGGGACATGTTGAGTCAATATGCTCAGGAGGGGTGTTATAGCAGACCAGTAGTTACACCGACCAAACAGTGACAGTCTCAGTAACTGAGGTGGTGACAAATACAAGTTGCATCAGTGATTGTGGACACTCATTTGTAGAGAAACACACACGGGTTGTAGTTTAGATGATGTTTGCTCAATGTCCATCAACAGGTTACAGTAGGGTGTTGTGGTTACATACTTGAGGTGGTGACACTTCTGGTGGGACTTTCTGGGTATTGAGCTGTGTGGCATGCAGTGTATTTTTCATTTGGGCACAGTTTTTGTAGGGTGCAGTCCCAGGTGGACACTGCCTGCTTTGGCCCTGTCCAGACCCAGGGTCCAGCCATCACTGCATTATCCTTGCCTTTACGTCCAGCTGATATGCTTAGTTGTGACTCACATTCAACTCTGCCCATTTTGTTCAGCTTGGTGGGTGCCCAGTGGTCAGAATTGATGGCAGAGTGTGTCATGGTCCACCTGACGGTGCACTTCAAGTTCTTACCCTGGGACACCTGCCAGGGGAAGGGTCCCACATGTCCCACAGATTCGAGTCTTACTTCAGCATCAATTTGTCCTCAGGGCAATAGGGTGATGCATGCACCTGGGGCACACAAGCCTGGCTTCCTGCCTTCCTATTGCACACATACAGGTGCAAGTGGGGCATCTGCATGCTGGGTGGACAGTTCTCATCCACAGTTGTGCCCACTTTGGTGTGTGATGATGGTGACAGCCAAGTGGCATATATATAGCTTGGACATGTGCCCTATAATATGATTCAAGGGGGATGCGTGGGTGCTGTGTTGTGTGGTTTTGGGGTCCACCTTGTGTGTGCTGGTCATTTTAGGGGGATGTGTGGGTGTGGGGTTATGTGTGTGGTGTGGTGATTGGTGGAAGTACAGGGGTTAAGTTTATTGGGTGTAGGTGCACTTTGCATGTGTGTGGCTCTGTTTCGTGGGTGTACAGGGAGTGGGAATAGTGTGTGTAGGTGCCTTTTCCATGTGTGTGACTCTGTTTCTTGGGTATACAGGGGGTGGGAATAGTGGGTTTAGGTGCACTTTGCATGTGGCTGGCTCAGTTTGGTGGGTGTACGGGGAGTATGAATTGTGGGTGTAAATTCACTTTGCACGTGGGTGGCTCAGTTTGGTGGGTGTACAGGGAATAAGAATTGTGGGTGTAGGTGCACGTTGCATTTGGGCTGCACAGATTTATTTCATTCATGGGGTTGTTGATGTTTGGTATGGGTGCAGGAAATGGTGATTGCTTGTGGGTATTCGCCCTGCTATTTGTTTTTTTTAGCTGCATCTGGTGTCATCGGTCTAAATGTGCGCAATACGGTCTGTTTTGGTGGGTCCTTGGTTTCCACTAGGGGCGTGTTGTGGGCATTTCAGGTGCATTCCTATTTTCTTTGCACTGTTGATCCATGCTAGCGCTTATTTCTTTAAATCACCTCCTCGCACAATGTCCTAGCGCACACGCTAATAATTCTGCACAAGATTTTCACATTTTAATGTAAATCAGGCCCTCTGTCTGCAGCTTTGGTTTCGGTCTGTGTTTAGTGAATGTGAGTGATGCACAATATGCTACTGTTATTATTGTGTACTGTGTGTACTCTATACTTCTGCAAACCCAGTTCACTGTGCTATCATGCAGGAAATACTTGTATTTTAATTGGTTCATCCAAAATGGGAAACAGGTCATCAACCTGCTGTTAAGATGGATTTCTGAACTCTGTCTTGGAGGGGCAGAGGTTCAGAAGGCCAGCCTAGTTTCTTGGAACAGGGTAACCTCTGGACAAGCCAGACCAATCAGGGTAGCGATGGCGGCGGTCAAGACTAGGTCTCAAGAGGGGTGAGGGTGACTGAAAGCCTGCAATGAGCACACAAAGCAAGGACGCCTACAAATTACTCCAGAAAGGTGTTATATTAAAAATATAGACACATTTATTACAAGGCCTTTGTAACATCGACCATAGTAAAGAATCACGGAAAAACTCCAATAAACCAACACATCACAAGGAATACAATATATATACAAGACCAAGGGGTCTAAGGAATTAGAAGCACGAAATATGCAGACCACCTTGATGGGGAGGAAAACAGGCAGTGCAAGTAATCGTTAGACCAAGTCGACATCAGAGGCCACCTGACTAGAAGGAAGTCCGAGCCCTATGAAGATTGGAGTCTTGTGCTCAAATGTACCTGCACACGCGGGTGCCAACGGGCAAAGGGGAGTCTCTTCAGGGAAATCAGGCAGTTCAGAGAGGTGAACAAAACGATGATGAACAGATCCCTGCTACTCAAGCGCGGCCTCCACTTGTGGGCAGAAGCAGGGCGCGAGTGCGGAAAAGGGTTGCTGTTTATGACAGCGGTGGAGAGCCACAGGCTCCTGCGGGAGGGTGACCGGTTAGGGTATTGACTACTCACCGGTCTCCGATGCAGGCAGACCCAGGCTTCTCCAGTTCCGTTTCGGTACTGGCAGGTTCAGATGCGCTCAGCAGGATGTCTCGACGCCGTGTAGATTCCACAACAGCAGGAGTCAGGGTCGAGGGTGTCCCAAAAGCAGCGAACACGCACAGATTGTTACCCCAGCAGGGCAACTCGGCAACCGTGTGTATTCCGGTCCCAAAGCACACGTCTCACTTTAGACCTGGGAACGCCAAGTGTACGAATCGTGTCAGAGTGCCGAGGACTCGGAATTTAGCAGCAGCCAGACAGCGGTGACAGAGCAAGATTCCTGTGTAGGCTGGTCAGTCCAGTGGATGGCCCAGGGACGCTTCTGAAGGCTTACGTACAGGATTTGGTGAAGATGCCGAGAATAGTTGTTCCCACTATTCTAAAGGGTCGAAGCGCCTTTGCAGACCTTCTCGTTTGATCAGAGGCCGAGTGGTCTCGCAGGACGACAGCAGTGCAGGGTGCCAAACCTTCAGCGGGTCACCAGCGATTCCTCGACTCAGCTTCTTAGTTGCAGGATACTTGGCTCCTTATCCTTTGTTCGTGAGAACTCAGGAGATCGACACGGTAGTGGGGTTTTCAGCCTCCTCTTGTCCAGAGTTCCCTTCGCGCCAAAACAGAGAGGGCCCAATGGGAGATCCGCTCACACTCTCACCATACGTGGACCTATCACGGACCACAGTGGTCCCAGGCATTCAGGACACTCTAGACTCTCTGTCACCCAGGATGTGTATTGGGAACAGACATCCCAGCCCACATCCTGGAGGCACACACAAGGCATGCAGAAGCCCGCAAAAGCGTTGTGTTTCGCGGGAAAGTGCATGACCAAATAAGGACTGCCCTGGGTCGGCTCGACCAGGGGGAAGGTGAAAGGGCAAGACGGTCAGCGGACAGGACAAAGAACCTCGTGGCATGGCCATTTTGGAGGCCAGGCCACCCATTTGGGCCAAATGCGGGAAGCGCGGTTAACATGGCAAAAAGGGGTTCAAAACACAAAGAAACGATACCTGCCACCAGTCCCGTCCATGACACACTTGCACATTTCATGATAAGTCCAGCAAGAGTTTCTAGGGCCTTTGGAATGACTAGAGACCCAAAAGCGCAGTAAGGTAAGGTACGGTGCACTCTTGTTTCATGTTGCTCAAAAGCTGCAACATGCGGAAAGGACTATGGGAAACGAAGTCTCCCGGTACTGACTGTCTTAAGGGAATGTCAGTTTTCCCGGTAAGAATGGAGCGAAAGCCCAGAGGAGTGCGGCGGAAGGCTGCGCTTCTCTGGCAAAGTCTAGATCAGGGTGTAAAACAACAGCAAAATGTTTGGGGTTTGCCACATGGAAGGAAAACTACCTACAATTATGAAATCTTTCCTAACACCTGCCACCCATTATGGAGGATCCAGTGGTCAGCCCAGGAAGATTATATACCCTCTCAGCTGGGTGAGCATTCCTGGGCTGGACCGTGTTGGGACGAAAATCTGGTTTCCTTTTGTTTAATTGCCCCAGCTAGCGCATGGCCAATGGACCGTGGCCGAATGTTATTTTTTGCTTCCCAGCTTTGCCCTTGCATGCCTCAATGGACATGCTCACAGGGGTCCTGCTCGCCATTAGGGCATCGAGCAATCTTGCTCTTTGGCCCAATGGCCTGAATGGGGTGCTGGAATCCCAGCACTCTCTGCTGGAACCAGGACTCAGGGAGAGGGTCCCTGAATCCTGCATGCAAATTGCCCATGGATGGGCCATCCTGTAAGAGAACATCGCGTAGGGAAAATGTAGTCTGAGGGAAAAAAGGAAAGTTACAAAGTATACCCTGATACTGTATTTATGCATGTGTGACCACATGTGAGGGGTTGTGTGTTTCTGTATTCGTGTTTTTTCAAGATGTGTGCAAGCGTGTGTATATCTGTGTGAGCATGTGTGTGTGTGCAGAGCTGTGTGAGCGGTCTGTGGGTGAAGTACCAGCCACAGTGGAGAAAGGGAAAATTAGAAGAATTGTCCTTGTGGTGCACCCCGGAAAAAAGATGTATTTCTTCTCTGACATTTATTGGCACGGTCTTAGCTGGCAGCATGAATTGCATTGACAATACTGCACTAGACAAATAAAATGCCACCACAAGTGTGCACTAACAGTAAGCAGTACAGGGATTATCAGGCAAAGCCATCATTAGGGTATACTTAAAGACAGGTTTTATTTGGAAATATTATTGTGAGTGTGTACCTCGAGTAGCTGCGTCGGTCTTCCTGGCAAAAGCTACTATGAGGGCATAATGGCAGTAGCATTACTTGTCTTTCTGCTTGATACACAAAGCCATCATGAGTGTGATCTTAAAGTAGCAGGCCCAATCATGATGGGAAAAGTCAACATGTGCTTGGTGTGTGTGTGAGTGTTAGTGTGTGTTTTGAGTGTGTGCTGTCACTGGTAGTACTCGAATTACTGTCCAAAGCCATCATATTGGGTAATTATAGTAGCAGAACTGAGATATTTGGACGGTTCAAATTACTTGCAAATACTTAGAAAATATTCATATATTTGTGAGTTAAGCAGTACAGGGGGAGGTGGGCAGGGATAGGGGTGAAAATGAAGGGGGAATCCCCCAATAACAAACCTGATTTCCACAAAGTAAATTACCACAAAGTAATGTATTTTGGTGAAATGACATGGTACCATTTGAAGACCGACAGTCTGAGTGTCAGTACATGCCTTCTTGGGAAAAACCAAGAAATGTGGATGTGTGGATGTGTGAATTTACAGTAGCAGGACTGGGATTATTGGGCAAAGCCAACACAAGTGTTTACCTGCAGTGACTATGCTGGCCTATATTGTGGGCACTGTCATCCTGAAAATGCATTGGAAAATGCTGCAGTGTAACTTTGATTAATTTGCATTTTTTCATGTGTTGCCCTACAGCAGTCCAATGCAATCTTTGATTTGTGGCGCACTTGAGGGCTCATCAGCAGTTTATAAGTAATATATGCATATTAATTGTTAAACACATATTAATTATTGGCTAGATAAATACGTAGACAATGAAACAATTGTTGTTACAGTTTATTATTTTAGATCCATTCACATGTTTTGTTAAACACACACACACTGACCATAGTTATTGGTTCAACATGAACAACCTAGGTCCTTTTGCTGTTGTTCGTTGATGTTACTATTGAAAATCTAATGTCACACAGATATATTGTGGAACATTGTATCAAATTCGATTATTTTTCACACAAAATTATGGATATTCTTTTTTGACTTGAAGCTGAAAATAATTGATTGATACATTTCTAAAATGTACTTTCATGGCTCATAGGGTTGTCCAACTCTATTCTCATTTTAAGAGAAAATACGATTATTGAGATTTACAAAGATGCAATGCTGCAAATGGATTGTGAATCCAGCCTTGACAATCTGTAAGTACCTGTATCCTCATAAAAATGCACACATTTTTCCTAGAGCATGATCGAATGTTTATCAGCCACTTGTAAAAGCTTAGGTTTACATATTTTCCTACCTTCTGCATCCCCTCTAACATCTTGAGTGTTCTGCACTTTACTTGCTCAAGCAATAACTACAACTTCTACAACTTTATTTTGAATCCATTTCATTTGTCCAAATGGATTAATATGTTTTCTTTGCGAGCTTGCATCTTGCAGTTTAATTCATTGAGGGGCTCACAATCATCTGCCATCCACATGACATACAGAGCAAATTGACTTCTTTTGGGGGGTGAGACGCCTTGCCGGTGGGTTGTACTGCACATGGGCGCTGCAGCCTGTGCCAAGGGTCGCGGCTTATGACTACGAGCCGATTGAGGAAAGGGCGCTCAAGGACCCTGTGCGGTGGAGCATTGCAAAGAGACTGCAGGAAACTTGCCTGCTGACTAAACGTGGAGCAGGTCTCAGAGGCCTGGGCTGCAACAGTGGTGTGAGAGGCCATAGAGCTGACACGCACGAGACAGTGCTAAGGTGAGCTGCAGTGGTGGCAAGGAGCAGAGCGGGGAATCGATGAGGTGTTTACATCGGTATAGGTAGTTTACTACACAGCCTTTTTTGTCGAATTTTATTTTGTCCATCAAATTTCACTGCATATATGTGTGGGGTGGTGGGTTAGGATAATAGTACAAGTTGGAGGGATATGGGGGGACTGTTGGCGGTCTCCCCCACATATATATGCTGTGAAATGAAACTATAAAAAAAAAGAATTTGATCAAATTCGGTTTGGCAAAAGAAATTGGATAAAATCATGTAGATCCTTTACATCTATACCGAATGTGTGCAGTAGCGATTCCTTTACAGTGATTAATCATAGGGTGGCCCCCTGGCAGTTGAACGCACTCTGACAGTGTGGCTAACTCTTTTTCCTAAACCCAGATAATTACTTAGCAAATAGATGTGGAGATTACATGGCAGCACGTCATTTGAGTCAAGAGGACTGTTAGGGAGAATTCTCAAGAATGTGCTAATTTCCCTTACCTTTTGAGACCCTCAGCAACTTTGCTGGATTTCTAGGATTTTATTTTTTTTTACCTGGGAAGAGTGTGAGCCTTTTTTTCCCATTCTTCCATGTATTTTGATGTGTGTTTTACTTTTGTGTTCTTTGGTTATGGAGTTTTAAAACAACTCCATACGCATCATTGTTTTCTGTGTGTCACACAGCACCTTCAGTGCAGTGGCACAGAGATGTCTTTCAGACTTCCCAAGGTTTAAATACCTTCTCTGGCACTGACTACCGTCTCCTAGAGTATGTAAAGTTAAATTGGCTTTACTAGTCTCTTTAAATTTACAGACCCAGCACACACTATCTTCCTATAGAGTGCTGAACGGGTTGCCCAGCTTCCCCTGAGTCAAAACACTCATGTAACAGTCAAATGTTACCCTTTCCTACTTTAATTGGCTGGTGGCAGTAGTTTAGATCAAACTACCATGATTTTTCCCGACCTCCAACAACGGTAGCTAAAAATCGGGTCAGCCATGTTTTTCAATATGGTGCCCCAGACCTGTCTGTAAAAACAGACTCCGGTCGACTTTTTTTGCCATTTCTTTTAGGAAAGGTCCTTCTTGTGTTTGTCTCTGCACGCCAAACCAGGTTTGGTCCCTTTGTTTGTTGGCCTTTGGCGGGCTTCATTGCTGAAGCCCTCCTCTGGCACCTCAGTGTCTGGGATTGACAGGATGTGACGGAGGTGCCCGAAACTCCCTGTGCTTAGTCTCCTAGGAGACCTGAATGCACTCTGCCATGATTGGCCGGCTGGCTGTCCTGAAACGACAGCCACCCTGGTGTATGAGGGACAGCCAGAATGGAATGAATGGGGGAAAACTGTTTAAAAGCAGGTCTCTGGGACTTGGAAAGCAGAGTCGACCACTGGAACAAAAGAACCGAAGACGAGCTGAAGGAAGAGGACTGCTGCAACTCCTGGATGACCGGTGAAGCCCTGCTGCAGGTCTGAATTGCCTGAAACTCCATCTACAGAGAAGCCCTTGAAGGTTAACTTCTTCTCTTGAGTATGGTGGGAACAACCAACTCGTAAGCCAACTGGACACCATCCCCATCTTGGTTGCATTTTCGTCAGAGTGCTGTTGAAAACCGGATAGCCAGAGGGAAGGAAACCAGCTGGTGGACATTATGGCACTCACACCTTAAACCGACGTTTTGCTAAGCTTTTGGCCTCATCCCTGGGCAGTGCAGGAACCTCCCGATCTCCTCCTTCTTGTCCCCACGACTGAAGCTCAGGAACAACGAGATCTACTCGAACTGCCAGGAACAACTGCCTAGGCTACAGCTCTTCTTCGCTTTCAAGGTACTGTGCAAATACTGTCCGGAAATCTTTTCGGCCACGGTGAAAGTTTGTGAAACATTCCGACTTCAAAGCCTTGTCCTTTCCTAAACATTCATCTAACTTTTCACCTAGCCAAACTCTTCTAAAAACCGTGGCAAAGACTTAACCGTTTTCTACCAGAACTGTGTATCCAATACAAAGACTCTGAACCATTGACTTTGGCCCAGGCCTATGAACTGAATTGCTGGTTGTAGTTCATTTAAATCCTTTGCCCTGCCTATCGGAGTATTTGTGATATTAATCCTTAAAAGCTTGTCTTTTTACCCCTTTTTAAAGTATCTGAAGTGCCATTTTTCTCCCACTTCAGGAGAGCTAAACTTGTTGATTTACTTATCGGTTGTGTATTTGTAGTTTATTAGTGTGTGACATTGAGCTGCTCTTGCTAGTGTAATGTTTTCAAACTGACTGTGTAAATAAATGCATATTCTTTTACTCAGAAACCTTGAGTAAGTGTTTACTTGAATCGCTGTATTTGTTGGTTCTTTGTGTAACTTGTTCTACTGCTCACTTTACTCTTGAGATAAGTCTGGCTGCTCAACCACTGCTACCACATTACTGTGTAGTAAAGGCTTGTACCAAGGGTGAAATTGTACTTAAAATTGTAGTCTTAATTGTGTGTAGTGTTCCCAAACGGTACTGCACATGATTCTGCCTAAAAAGGAGACGCTGTGGCTTCTGATAGTCGATTGTGAAGGGTGTTTTGCTTTTCTCTCTATCTTGCGCACATATGTTTCCGATTAGGTGGCATCCTAACATAGTGAGCATTGCAACCCTGTTGGGCAGCTGTCGAAAGTGACTGTTATAGATAGCGGATGAACTGCCAATGTACACAACTGGGTTTCATGGTCCCTTCTTCCGTGCCACACTGAGCCTAGAACCTAGCATTTGATCTTTGCAATACTTCTGAGGGTAATGGCACACAAAGCTAGCTCCACAAAAGCACTGGCCAATTTGGATTGATACGCCAAAAAGATGTTGCAAGCACTAAGTTTGAATGAACACAAATCACGTCATGGTGATGATGACGACCATAAGGTGACCCAGGAAGACCAAATCGTGACAGCCCTGCACAATCTGCAGGAGGGAATAGAAACCATTGGGGACAAAATAGACACCCTTGTGGCAAAAAGTAGATACCTCCTGTAAGAGGATTCAATTCAACACTACAGCTAAGTCAATGCCTAGTTTGGGATACTGAATGGAAACCCTTATTGATATATCTTTATGTCCAGTTCATGAGTTCTGGATGACTACCCCTATATAACACCCCTCTCTTAGAATCCCCCTGACCCTACTGAGCCAAGAAGTAGTTCTGTTTTGCAAGTTTAAAAGGTTTATTTGAGAATTTAAACAATATATATATATATATATATATATCACACTTTATAATAAATTAATATCTGATAGTACACTTAGACATATGATGTTGATCAACAATGGGTAATCTGGCACTAGCACACTTCTTTATAATCAATGAGGAGTTGGTGTAGGATGGGTAAGGCAGCGAAAATACTTTTATGGTTTCAAATAGATGCAATGTTAAATGAAAATGCAGTACAGAAAATAACTTGATATGATTTCAACAAAAGATAAGAGAATCACTTTTTCTCTGGCAATTCACCCCCCCCCCCTTATATGCAATGCAAGGAGATGGAAGTAACACACACAGTTCTCAGGAATGCAATTAAATACAATACGAAATTCAATTCCCACCCCAGCAAGCTTAGAGAAAACAGGTATGAGTTTTAAAACACAGGCCCAAGTGCTTTGAATGTGGTGGCAGTGCAGTGAGAAATATGCTGAAATGCTTTTAATTCCCTTTAGGAGGTTCAGGGTGAGTGAGAGATACTTGGGATGAGCTCAGGCTCACTTTAGCAATGATTCAGGGATGGTTATTAAGAGGCAAACACATTTTTAGCAGAAAAGAAATGACTGCTGATAGTTACACCCAAACGGTTCCAGAGATACGGACAAATAAATAAAGGTAGTTTTTCGGATTTAAAGTAAACTCAAAATGACAGGTGACAGCTTGCAGCTTCAGAATTGACAGGTGACAGTTGTGCAGCTTTACAAATGACAGATGACACGATTTCTAGGAGGCTGTTCTACTTAGGTTAAAATAGTTTGGATTAGATTATTTTAACTAAGAGATTGGTTCTCAACAGTTCTGCTAGGTACTCACAATATAAATTTGAAATAGGCCTCGCCACGGATCTGGTCAGGTTTTGGACTGGACTCCGGTTCTAGTCTTGGCACTTCACAGTGATCTGGGTCAGCTCTCTGGTTCTGCTCACAGCGGTCTGGGTCACTCTGGATCTCTGGTCTGGTCTGTCCGGATACAGCGGTCTCTGCGCGGCTCCTGGATCTCTGCACTGGTCCTGGCAAAAGTTCTTGGCAAGGGATTCAAGCAGCTCGCCCGGCTGTGAGTAGCTTGCAATGATTTGAGGCCTGCTGCAGAGAACTCAGCTTGTGGTTTTAGGCCTCTGATTTAGGTTCTAAAGTATAAGTTCTAGGTTCTGGAGTATGTAGCTGGAGTCAGTCTGGAACTGGTATCTTCTGGATGTTGTGTGGTCCGGCAAAACACTCCGCAGCAACTGGATTTGAATGTCTCTACCTGTCCCAGCAGTCTCTTTTTATGTGTTTTGAAAATGGGTGTGTGCCTGGGCCTAGCTAAGCCTGCCCCTCTCTACTTGTCATTGGCCCAATTCTCCCCTCTCCCATGATTGGGGGAAGGAAATGTGAGTCAGAGTGATGCTGTAGGTTTTATGGTCAGAGGAACCTCCCCTTGTCAGTCTGCCCACAAATCTATATTTGATTCAAATACATCCTTCCCAGATATACAATTTGTTGAAATTACATGTGCACATTATTTATTCCTTATGGTCCATGCTTGTCCGCCTCTGATCTTCCTGGGGGCTTGCATTCAAAAATGACAACATTTTGCGCTTTTTAACTGGTTTTGCAATATCGGACATTTACCCAAATTTACACACATGTGCGCAAGAAGTATGGACATTAATTGATGAAGTGTCAGATTTTTAACATGCAGACATTTGGAGTGAGACCCTATTTTCCACTAGCAACCCCCCAGAATGCACCACAGGGTCCAAACGCATCTCAAAATGTTCACAGAAAAATCACAAAAATAATGATATTACTTATATAATTCTGACAAGTCAGCACTTTGAGTTATCTATCTTTTTAAAATTATGCCCTGGTCAAAAAGGGGTGTGGCTTCCCACATCACAGGGTGAAATAACTGGTTTATCCACTTCCCCCAAGCTCAGCTGCTAGCAGAGGCACTGCCCCTCCCAGTTTCCCCTAAGAGGAAGCCACTTTACGGCTCCCCAATATAACATTTGCCTGAGTCCAGGACAGACCTTTGTTCAACTCCCTGTAGTCCCCACTGCTCCACCCCTAATCTAATCAACAGGGCCATGTGACCTCAGGATGCAGCCAGGCCTGGCAGCCAGGCCTGGGAACACAGCTGTTGATCCAGTATCAACTCCTGTCGGGGGTAGTTGTCAGGCAGAATTCAGTTTCATTAAGCCAGGTTTCAGCTAAATGTCACTTTTTGTTCCCAGTTTAAATCACTTACAATGTTTACATATACATTAAATAATGACTTCCTTCAAGTCATTTCAGAATATAGTTTTACATTGTATCCACCTCTTAGCAAGTCTTTCCTTGGTCTGGTTTTGTTTCATTTGTTCAGTTTTGCACAAAAGTCTGGTGGTTTTAAAACGCCGGCTTTCTGATAGTGGTGAGTAGTGGTAATGCAACCATTTTTGGGATTAAGAAAATGAATTCCCCACAAGAAGGTTGTATCTTTGGAGTGGTCTTGTGCCAACTGCGCAGTTCTCCTATTCTGGCGTGAATGTGGGCGGCGATAGCTCATCCCCACATCCACCCAGTCTATTGATTTAGTTTGTTCTGGGATAGAATAATGGGCGGCGACAGCTCATCACCACATCTACCCAGTCTATTGATTCAACATGGGTCAAAACCCATGACAAATCCCCCCGCCCGACTGCGCTTTGATTCAAGTCGAGGGGAAGTCGGGTGCAAAGGAGGTTTTGAGCCCTTGCGCTGGTATGTCCCCATTATCTTCGCCAATCCTGTAGGTGGCACAGTTCAGCATCTTTTTGTCCCTCCAGTCGATCAATCAGTTCTCCTTGCTGGTCCTGATGGGAGGATTGGGGGGTACCCTGGGCCCCTTGGGTCTCTGCTCCCGGTCTCCGGATCGTCCTCCTTGGCCAGTCTCCAGGTTTTCTTTCTCCTAGGACGACAAAGGAAAAGCTGCAATACCTATTCGTAGACATTTTTCCATCACTACTAATGGTGTGGCAGACATATACATTTTATACTTTAACATACCTAACATTTTACTTTTGAGATACAAGTTATCATTCAAAGACAGTGGCTTACAAGAGTATAATATTTTAGAGACTATATGTGGGATATTTTAGGGTTGGAACTGAATTAATCTGGAGCGGTCCCCTCTGGTATTGCAGAGGACTCCTCCAGTTGCTGCAAAGTGTGCCTGGGATGGCAACACTTTAGCTGGTTAATATGGACCCACTTGTCTTCCCCTTCCGCCAAACCGCCTTTGGGGATGCAGATCTTGTAGGCCACAGGGGAGATTTTGTCTATAATTTCAAACGGTCCCTTCCATGTAGGCAAGAATTTTCGCTTTTTGGCCTGGTTCCTTTGGAAATTGTATAGATAGACCCGATCACCCACCTTATATTCCTTTCGGGTAGTTTTTAAATCATAGTGGGACTTCATGCTCTCGGCTGATCTTTCTAGATTCCGCTGAGCATAGGCAAAAGCATGCTGAAGGTGTTTCCTTAAATTCTCCACATACACATGAGTTGTGGAGGCATTTATCAACGTTTGCTCTTGAGTCCTGTAGAGCAAATGCTGGGGAAGCACCATCTTGCGTCCAGTCATCAACTCAAATGGTGACATTTTGGTTGCAGATGAAGGGGTAGATCTGATGGCCATTAGGACCATAGGTAGTCGGATATCCCAACTTGGCCCAGAATCTGCCACAAACCTTTTTAAGATGCTCACAATGGTTCGTTGTATCTCTCTACTGCCCCAGAAGAAGCTGGCCGGTAAGCAATATGTAGCTTTCTTTTGACCCCCAGTATCTCCCACATCTTTGTCATTACTTCACTGGTGAAGTGGCTACCCCTATCTGACTCAATCCTTTGAGGTAGACCAAAACGGGAAAAGATGTGGTTATCATCAGGGCAGCTGCAGTTTCTGCCTTGCAATTTGGGGCTGGGAGACATTCCACCCACTTGGTAAACAAGCATGTGACGGTCAACATGTACTTATTTCCCCTAGCGGAGCGAATCACGGGGCCTACAAAGTCAATTTGTAAATCTGACCATGGCAGTGTCATCCCCCTCTTTTGGAGAGGCGCACGGTGTGTGAGGGATGATGGCTGAAATTTTGCACACACAAGACACCCCTTCAAGTATTGGTCGCGGTCCTGCCCCATGTGTGGCCAGTATGCAACTTCTCTTAAGATTTCCAGTGTTGTGTGAAACCCCCTATGACCGGCGGTGGCCGCATCATGGGCGTGACTTAACATCAGGCTTCGGAATGAGGTAGGAACCACCCACTGATCGTGGCCAGCTTTGGATTCCCTTACCAGCAAACCGTCTTGGATTTGGAACATTTTTGGACATTTCATCAACACTCTTAGGTCCTCTTTCCCAATGTAATCAATATCCGTCAGGGGAAAGTTCTCAGGGTGCTCAAGGTGTTGGTAAAACTTACCAATGATTGGATCCCCCTTCTGAGTTGTAGTTAAATCAGCATCAGGGGTCTCCTTACTCCATTGGGCAGTTGAAAGATCCTTGTGAGCATTTGTCTGGTACCTAGTGATAGCAGTGACCTGGATTTCCCCCAACAGGGACCCTATTTCGATTAGATCCCCTTGGATGGCCCCGGTTTTGGCCAGCTGATCAGCTAAGTCATTTCCAGTTTTGTCTGGTCCCTCTACTTTGGAATGACCCTTGATCTTCTTCCAGTAGATGGTCATCCCATTCGAGGTGACCAGATCATCAATGTTTTGGATTAACTTCCCATGTTTCAGGGGTTTGTTATTAGCGCATAACATGCCTCTGGTTTTCCAGTTGACCAGGTGCTCCACGAACCCATTCCGTACATAATCCGAATCTGTGATTATGACCAGTTCGTGGAGTTGATGCTGGACAGCAGTGAGGATGGCCTGATGCACAGCCATCAATTCTGCCACCTGACTACTTCGGGGACCAATTTTGTATCCAGCGGAGGGTTCTGGGAACTCGTTCACCCATGCATTCCCTACGCCAGCCACCAGTTCTTTCTCCCCGTCTTGTCAACATGGTAAGAGCATCCATCCACATAGACAGTGGGCATTCCCTCACACTTGTCTTCTTCACTTTGTGTGGGGAATTAAGGTATGCCTCCATGTTGTCCTTGATTTTTAGACTTTCGTCCTCGAGACAGCTTTCTCCGGCACAATCATGCAAGTCAGCTAGACCTTGCGCGAGGGGACTCTTCTTGTTTTGGCCATATCTGACCTCCACAGGAAAGCCTTGCATTGACAGAATCCAGGAAGTAATTCGGAATTTACTCACATTTCCGGCCCGGATTCTGTCACTTTGGAGATATTGCAGAGGCTGGTGTGGAGTCTCCACTATGATGTGTTCCCCCTGGATAAACGGGCGGTAATACTTCAATGCCCACACCGTTGCCAGGAGTGCCTTCTCACAATCGTTGAATTTTTCCTCCACAGAGGATAAAGTTTTGCTTGCATAGGAGATTACTTTATTGACCTTGTCATGCTTTTGATATAATACTGCCGTCAAGCACGTATTAGAGAACCCCGTCTCCAGGAAGAACTCCTTGTTTCTGACAGGGTAAGCTAGGCAAGGCGCTTGTGAGAGGCTTCTTTTGAGTTGTCTTACCGCCTGGGATTGTTCTGGACCCCATTCCCACTTGACCCCCCCCTTCAAGAGATGAATCAGGGGTCTAGTGATCTCTGAGTAGCCTTCAATGAACTTTCTGCTGTAATTAGTCAGTCCAAGGAGGCTCCTTAGTTCCCGCAGAGTTGTGGGGTCTTTCAGTTTCTGGAGTGCTTCCACTTTCTTTTCTTGGGGACAGAGACCCTGAGGAGTAATCTCATGCCCCAAGAAATTAACACGGGTTCTACACCACTGTGCTTTCTGAAAGGAAAGTTTTGCTCCGGCGGCCCTCAACTGTGTCAGAACATAACAGATCTCCGCTATGTGTTCCTCCACAGATGAACTTTTGATGAGGACATCATCTACATAAGACAGGTTACCCCTTGCACCCAGGTCGGGCATGGCCTTATGTAGGAAAATGTTGAATTCATTGCCGGAGTTGAGGTATCCGAAGGGAGTCCGGGTCCATGTGTACTGCTGGCCCCCAAAGGTAAAAGCCAGTTTGTATTGGTCCTCCCTACTGACAGGCACGGTCCAGTATCCATTGGTCAGGTCTATTGCTGTGAATACCTGTGACCCCTGAATCTGGGCCAGCCCTTGGTCAATGTAGGGAAGAGGCCATCGGGAAGTATGGACCCGTTTGTTGAGCTCCCTAAGGTCGGCACAGAGTCTCCACTGGCCGTTTGGCTTCAATATTCCCAGCACCGGATTATTGAAAGTGCTGTGGACTGGATGGATTATTCCCCGGGACTCTAGGTTCTTAATTATTTCAGTAAGGGACTCCATGGATGCGAGAGGCAAGCGATATTGTTTCACAAACACTGGAGTCCTTCCAGGGTCCGTGGGAATTGTTGTGGTGTGGATGTCGGTGCGACCACAGTCATATGAGTCTACCGCAAAGAGATCTTGGAAATCCAAGAAAACTTGTTTCAACTTTTGCTTCTGTTCCATTGTCACACAGGCATCAGCTAGGTTGACTCTCTCTTTCACCATCTGCCTGAAGCTTGGAAAGACTTCTGGTTTGGCTATCTCAGCGGCCTCCTCCAGCTGGGTGGAGAAGTCCCTGGTCAGAGTGCTGATTTGGACTGGAGGCTTCAGGTGGGAAAGGCAGCCCTCATGGACCTGGAAAATCACCTCATCCCTCCTGAAGTCACAAGTCACATCTTCCTTACCATAAGGGCAAGAAGTGTACACCAGGAAGTTCCCCCCATGCCGGGTGAAAATCCTGTCTGGTGTTGTATTGTCCTCACTGTCACTGTCAAAACAGTCCTTGGGGATTGGTCCTAACAGTTCATTTCCTAAATCAATGGCAAAATGTCGGTCATCAATCGCCATTCCAATAATGGTGCCTGCGGCTAGAGTAATACTCTTTAAGTCGCTGTTATCACCTCTATTGGAATGGTGTCATGTTCTATGTTGACTAATGGTGTTGGGTTTACCCCTAACCCTTGCTGTTGGAGAGAAGCATTTAGATGGATATAAACATCAGGGTTTTTCAATTTTTGTCCTCTTTTAACTTTCACTCCCAGGGAGAATTGTCGGGTCCTTTCTGGGATGGTGACTTCCTCTTTAATCTGAATTTCAACTGCATAAGGTAGCAATTGAGCTGACCTAAATGCTTTTTCTGGATCATCAAAGCCCATAGTATTATCCGCTAATCGGGAGCAAGCTTTGAAGTTTATTAGGTCCAACTAATGGCAAAGCGATTGAGAATGTCACTGCCTAAGTAAAAGGCGGCAGTGACGTCTCGCACGACCCAACAATTATGGACTATGCTCTTGTTGCCAATGGAGATTTTGAGCATACACCTGCTTGGCAGGAGATGTTTGGAATTAGGTGCTTCCAGGTCCATTTCCCATTTGTCTATCAGTTTGAATGTGGGAATGGCTAGATCTTTTGGGAGTTGGCGGAACATGGCTTTGCTGATGAAGCTCTTATCGTTGTTCACACACACTCGAGCGAGAACAGAGTCCTTCCCATCATTTAACTGAACAGGGATGAACAACTGCTCTCCAATTTGTTGAATATCAGCAGATTTCACATCTTTCTGAACTATAGGAGTGGGAGTTTCTGATTGTGGATTAGTAAAGAATTTCAGGGTGTTTCCTTCCAGTGTGGAATACCACCTTAAACTGGAAGGAAGGTTGATTTTCAGAAATAGAGAGGACCCCCCATCACTAGTCTGTTGTCCTACTGCTATTACTGTCACGTCTGGAGTTTGGTTGTTCTGGAAGTGAAATTCTACTTGGTCAGATTTTTGTTCAACCATGTGGCATGTGCCGTTTAAACTAACATGGTTGACACTCTGTTTTAATTTTATTGGTCGGCTAGTCTGGGTCCAGAGGACCTTGTTTACACAATCAATTAGGGTGACAACCTTCTCAGGAGGTCACTCCCTATTAAACAAGGGGTGACCTCTGGAGTCACTACTATGACCGGATGTTTCACCTTGTGTCGCCCAATTTTGATGTCCAAATCCACAGTCCCCTCGACAGGAATTTCCTTCCTGTCAAAGTTCTGCAGTTGTCCAGGAAGAGAGGTGAGAGGAATACGGTAATTCTCCCCCATTCCTGCATTTAGTTCATCAAAGTCCCTTTTGGACAGAAGGGTAGCTTGGGATCCAGTGTCCACCAGTGCCAAAATTGTACCCTGCCCCTGTACTTGTACCGGGGCATAATATCTTCCCTCCTTCTCCTCAAGGGGCACAGATAATGCACATTTTTGGACAACTGGTGGGCTAACTTTCTGGTTTTGGACATTGCTAGCGACAAGATTTGGGCAGAATTCTGTGGAGAGTCTTGGGAATCTGAAAGAAAAAGTTGGCAACTGGAGATCAGAGCCATTGTGGGTTCCCCTGGTTCCGGTTCTGGGCCGCCCCCCCCTTTTTGGAGGCAGTCACCAGGATGGGTTTGAACCAGGGGATTTCGGTATTGTCGTTTCTGGGATGAGATGATGGGCGGCGGTAGCTCAGTCTCCATATCTCCCCAGTCTGAATTGGCATCCCTTGGGACCCATTTTTCCTTGGGAGGAGTTCCCCCATCTCTAAAGGAGAAGATCCTTTCCCCAGGATCCTCTGAGGGTCCCTCTCCCTCAAATTGGAAGACCTGTACCTCCTCCACAAAGTGGGTCTGTTTGGGTCCTTTGTTTCTCCTACCCCCCCTCTGCTTCTTGGGAGGCAGGCTTTCAGGGGCAGGAGATTTTGTTTCCGGTTCCTGGTTTTCCAGGGGCTGTTTACAAGTTGGGAAGGAAGCTTCCTCCAAGGCTTTACACCCCCTTTCCCCTTGTGCCTCCTCCCTGGGAACAGGTGGGTTATCCGGGTGCTGCCCCCGTCATTGTTCTGGAGCACCAGGTCCCGAGTTTGGGGCATTCTGCGGTGGCATGCTCATCTGAGGGTTCTGTTGAGCCCTCAGTAGGTGACCCAGATCTCGTGCCATATTTTGGACCTGGCGCTCAAGTTGTGAAACCCGCTCAGGCTGATACGGGGCTCTATTTTCTCCCCTGGGCTGATCCCAGGAAGGGTAGCTATCCCTTCTCTGGTAGTACCCCTGGTTGGGAAGATTTTGGTACCCCTCTACCCTTGGCCTCCCCTCTCCCGGATTAGGTTGTCTGGGCTCAGGGAATTGGGGAAAGAAGGATGGATGATTTTGGGGCTGGAAATTGGGTGGATACCTGGGGAAAAAGTTCTGCCCAGGATTTGGAAAATTTCTGCCCTCCAGTTGGAAGTTGGGAGGGAACTTCCCTGGGTTAGGTGCTTGGCCAGATCCCCCCCCCTTGGGCTGGAGGAGTCCACACATAACCCAGGATTGGTCAGTTTCCCTTATAGCGGGGACTTACGTAGTCAGGGGATCGGGGGACCCCATTTGTGGGACTACCTCCTCGACTCCCTGTCTGTGACTGGCCCGATGGCCTTCTGGGCTGTGAATTATTTGGTGCAGGCAGGTTTTTAGGCCCCCCCCATCTCCAAATCTAAAACGGGGGCAACCTTTACCTCTGCCACCCTGGCAGCAGCAGGGGTGCTGTTGGTTTTGGGGTTTTTCGGCGCGTTATTTTTATTTTCGATAGGCTTCTGCACCTCATAGATCCGGGTAGCCTGTTCAATGACCCAGTCTAAAGATCTTTTCTCATGAAAATCTCTCACGAGCTGGGTCATTATATATTTACGGAGAGCATGGAAAAATGTATTGACAAACTCTTTGCTGTCTGTGCGCACCCTTCTGGTGGTCTGCGCAAAAGCACGCTTTAATTCTTGCACAAACTCTTGTGGGGCCTGATCCTCCCCACATTGCAAATTGTAGGCTGCCTTGCGAGCCTCTTGGGAATTTCTGTTCAAAGAAAAATGTTTCAAGATGGCCGCCCTGTATGTGGATCACCTTGAATGATTTTGGTCCTCCAACCCCGCAAAGAAACTGGAGTACTCTGGTGAGAAGGTCCACTTTACATATTGAATACAGCTTTGGCTGTCCTTCAAATGAAACGTCTCCATCATTTGCTCAAACAGCTCTAAGTGCTCCCAAACAGAATACTTGGCATTCTTATGATAAGGCGTGATAACACTCCTTATTGCCTTTATTTGCTTCAATGGGTCCTTAAGCAAGGCCCTTTTTGTCTTATTGGCCCTTTTGGTCCGGGTAACCCTGGTCCATTCATCTTCTGACTCAGAGGCACTGCTCCCAGAGGTTCCCGTCTGTTCTTCCAGGTTTTCCCGGATTCTGCGAGCCTGGGAATGGCTGGCAGAATGTGGGGACCTGGTCTCCTGTGTCCTGTACCGCTCAGAGGAGTCTTCAGATCCCTCCTTGCTGCCAGGATTTGATGGGTACCCCCCCCACTGACCTAACTGGGCAGAAGTTTTCAGGATGCCCCTAATGGGCCTACTCTCCTGGGGTTCCCCACGAAATTGCACTGTGCTTGGGTGCCCATACCCGGATGCCCGCCCCTCCATTCCTGGGAGGTACTGGCCTATGAGCCCCATACTTCTGGTTGGATAGTAATCTGCCATCCCTGTGGCCCGGTGCTCATGTGCGCCAGGGGACATGGGGTTGGCAGAATCCAGGGACTGAGAGATATGAAGGCCTCTGGTACTAGGGCTCCTGAGGTTATGCTCAGGAGTCTCCCTCTCCCAGCGAACCTGGTCTCTATCTGCCCCTGCTTCCTGTTGCAATGCAAGAGCCTGCGCTTTCAGTTCCTCAGTTAAGGCCTTACTAGACTCTATCAGTCTCTCCTGCATCGCTACCTGTTGCTGGAGCCTATCATTGTGCTGACAAAGAGCCTCGTTTTCTCTCTGTGCCTCCTGATTGGTCCTGGAGTACTGGGCCAGTCTCTGCTGCAGGAGGGTTACCTCCTGAGCTGTGTCCCTATTGGCCTGCTCCTTTCTTGCCAGAGCATCCTCCACCCTCCTGGTGTGCTCTAACAAGTTCTGGTGTTCTTTTTGGAGGTCACCCAGTCCCTGGAGGGCCAGGTGATTTCCTTCCATTTTCCTTTTTAAGTGGCAGACTTCCTGGCCTGAGGTATCCCTTTCCTGACTAAGAGTCTGCATCTGTGACGCCAGGTCATCCCTCTGCCTTTGAAAGGCACCAGCTTTCTGGCGTTCTTCATCAAACTCTGCCTGGGTATCCAGGTCTTTCAAAATCAATTTATTGCTTTCCTCTTTCTCTCTGTCTAGTTGGATTTGCAGGGTGGCTACCTGCTCTGTGCATGCCCTGTTGAAATGTATCTGTTGCTCCAGCTTTCTCCTGCTCTGCAGTAAGGAGTCCAAACTGTCTTGGTGCTCCTTCTGCAAAGCCAGAATTCTGGTATCCTGGTCTGTCTTTTCCTGTTGCAGTATATCCATGTCCTCTTTTATTTTAATGATATACTGCCTACGATCATTTTCTGACTCCTGGCTCCTCTGCAGCCTCTGCTCAGAAGAGTCCAGATCAGATTGGGCCTTCTCTAACGCCATCTGTTGCCTACTCGCCAGATCTTGGCCTTCAGCACATTTGTCCTGCATGGCTCCCATATGTAAATATAAATATCCCGCTACCCTGGCAATCCTGTTGTGCTCATCCTTGGCCTTAGAGGCCACATATAGTTCACTCAGGGCCACATATAAGGGACCCTGGTCTCTCCATGTATCTGACCCTGTTTCAGTGATCTGGGGTGCGATTGCCTGCAACCAGACCATCTGGTCCTGATGAGTCCATTCACCTCTCACAAATAGCTTATGTAAGAAGTGCTCTCTGGCTATTTTGATGTCTACCAGTGTCGTCATTCTGGAATTTGAGTTCCTTCCTGACTTACAGAAGTTTGTATTTTAATTTTTGCAAAACAGACCGTTTCCTTAGAGCGTTCCTTTGAGGAGTGCTTTATAGCGTAACACAGCGTGGTGATCCGACCGGATGTATGTATCTTGTCAGTTAGCACACTGTATTAATCTGCACAAGTGATAGATCTAATCCGGAACCTTGAGTCCCGGACGAGCCCCCAATTTGTAAGAGGATTCAATTCAACACTACAGCTAAGTCAATGCCTAGTCTGGGATACTGAATGGAAACCCTTATTGATATATCTTTATGTCCAGTTCATGAGTTCTGGATGACTACCCCTATATAACACCCCTCTCTTAGAATCCCCCTGACCCCACTGAGCCGAGAAGTAGTTCTGTTTTGCAAGTTTAAAAGGTTTATTTGAGAATTTAAACAATATATATATATCACACTTTATAATAAATTAATATCTGATCGTACACTTAGACATATGATGTTGATCAACAATGGGTAATCTGGCACTAGCACACTTCTTTATAATCAATGAGGAGTTGGTGTAGGATGGGTAAAGCAGCGAAAATACTTTAATGGTTTCAAATAGATGCAATGTTAAATGAAAATGCAGTACAGAAAACAACTTGATATGATTTCAACAAAAGATAAGAGAATCACTTTTTCTCTGGCAATTCACCCCCCTCCCCCTTATATGCAATGCAAGGAGATGGAAGTAACACACACAGTTCTCAGGAATGCAATTAAATACAATACGAAATTCAATTGCCACCCCAGCAAGCTTAGAGAAAACAGGTATGAGTTTTAAAACACAGGCCCAAGTGCTTTGAATGTGGTGGCAGTGCAGTGAGAAATATGCTGAAATACTTTTAATTCCCTTTAGGAGGTTCAGGGTGAGTGAGAGATACTTTGGATGAGCTCAGGCTCACTTTAGCAATGATTCAGGGATGGTTATTAAGAGGCAAACACATTTTTAGCAGAAAAGAAATGACTTCTGATGGTTACACGTGGCTGGATTTTTAACCAAATCGCAAATCGCGGTAAAATGTGTGAGTGCGTGAATCGTTATTACGGCAAAATTATAAGGAGTAACAAGTCGGTTCTAGGTTCGTTAGAAAGCTGAGATTCTAAGCTTTCAGATGGAAGTTGAATCTCGTTCCTAGCCCAAACGGTTCCAGAGATACGGACAATTAAATAAAGGTAGTTTTTCGGATTACAAGTAAACTCAAAATGACAGGTGACAGCTTGCAGCTTCAGAATTGACAGGTGACAGTTGTGCAGCTTTACAAATGACAGATGACACGATTTCTAAGAGGCTGTTCTACTTAGGTTAAAATAGTTTGGATTAGATTATTTTAACTAAGAGATTGGTTCTGCACAGTTCTGCTAGGTACTCACAATATAAATTTGAAATAGGCCTCGCCACGGATCTGGTCAGGTTTTGGACTGGACTCCGGTTCTAGTCTCGGCACTTCACAGTGATCTGGGTCAGCTCTCTGGTTCTGCTCACAGCGGTCTGGGTCACTCTGGATCTCTGGTCTGGTCTGTCCGGATTCAGCGGTCTCTGCATGGCTCCTGGATCTCTGCACCGGTCCTGGCAAAAGTTCTTGGCAAGGGATTCAAGCAGCTCGCACGGCTGTGAGTAGCTTGCAATGATTTGAGGCCTGCTGCAGAGAACTCAGCTTGTGGTTTTAGGCCTCTGATTTAGGTTCTAAAGTATAAGATCTAGGTTCTGGAGTATGTAGCTGGAGTCAGTGTGGAACTGGTATCTTCTGGATGTTGTGTGGTCTGGCAAAACGCTCCGCAGCAACTGGATTTGAATGTCTCTACCTGTCCCAGCAGTCTCTTTTTATGTGTTTTGAAAATGGGTGTGTGCCTGGGCCTAGCTAAGCCTGCCCCTCTCTACTTGTCATTGGCCCAATTCTCCCCTCTCTCATGATTGGGGGAAGGAAATGTGAGTCAGAGTGATGCTGTAGGTTTTATGGTCAGAGGAACCTCCCCTTGTCAGTTTGCCCACAAATCTATATTTGATTAAAATACATCCTTCCCAGATATACAATTTGTTGAAATTACATGTGCACATTATATATTCCTTATGGTCCATGCTTGTCCGCCTCTGATCTTCCTGGGGGCTTGCATTCAAAAGTGACAACATTTTGCGCTTTTTAACTGGTTTTGCAATATCGGACATTTACCCAAATTTACACACATGTGCGCAAGGAGTATGGACATTAATTGATGAAGTGTCAGATTTTTAACATGCAGACATTTGGAGTGAGACCCTATTTTCCGCTAGCAACCCCCCAGAATACACCACAGGGTGCTAACGCATCTCAAAATGTTCACAGAAAAATCACAAAAATAATGATATTACTTATATAATTCTGACAAGTCCGCACTTTGAGTTATCTATCTTTTTAAAATTATGCCCTGGTCAAAAAGGGGTGTGGCTTCCCACATCACATGGTGAAATAACTGGTTTATCCACTTCCCCCAAGCTCAGCTGCTAGCAGAGGCACTGCTCCTCCCAGTTTCCCCTAAGAGGAAGCCACTTTATGGCCCCCCAATATAACATTTGCCTGAGTCCAGGACAGACCTTTGTTCAACTCCCTGTAGTCCCCAGCTGCTCCACCCCTAATCTAATCAACAGGGCCATGTGACCTCAGGATGCAGCCAGGCCTGGCAGCCAGGCCTGGGAACACAGCTGTTGATGCAGTATCAACTCCTGTCGGGGGTAGTTGTCAGGCAGAATTCAGTTTCATTAAGCCAGGTTTCAGCTAAATGTCACTTTTTGTTCCCAGTTTAAATCACTTACAATGTTTACATATACATAAAATAATTACTTCCTTCAAGTCATTTCAGGATATAGTTTTACATTGTATCCACCTCTTAGCAAGTCTTTCCTTGGTCTGGTTTTGTTTCATTTGTTCAGTTTTGCACAAAAGTCTGGTGGTTTTAAAATGCCGGCTTTCTGATAGTGGTGAGTACTGGTAATGCAACCATTTTTGGGATTAAGAAAATGAATTCCCCAATTCCCCACAAGAAGGTTGTATCTTTGGAGTGGTCTCGTGCCAACTGCGCAGTTCTCCTATTCTGGCGTGAATGTGGGCGGCGATAGCTCATCCCCACATCCACCCAGTCTATTGATTTAGTTTGTTCTGGGATAGAATAATGGGCGGCGACAGCTCATCCCCACATCTACCCAGTCTATTGATTCAAAATGGGTCAAAGCCCATGACACTCCAATGCCAACATTGAAAGGTTGTGTACTAGAATGTCAGAGACTGAACAGAGAATCTCTAAATCTGAAGATCTGATTATAGGACTGGAATCAGCAGTGAAGTCCTTGTGCACTGAGCTTAAAGTGGCGCTGAACAAGATTTATGATCTTGAAAACCGCTTGAGGGATCACCTTCTGAAGAATATTGTGGAATATTACTGCATCTACGTTTATTTACTAATCAAGTGAGTAATGGGGCACTATAATCTTGGTGACATACAATTTATATTGTGTTTACTTTTTTGTTGTTGAAATGGCACTTTGAATAAATACATTTTTCAACAAAAAAAGAAGACACATCTGCCATAAGCGAAGCCCTGTCAACCAGACATTATCATGAACCAATTTTATATAAATGTATTCATTTGAAATGATCCGGTATTCTGTAATTATTGTTACTGAGCTCCGGTGTTCTCTACAAAATATTTCCTTGAAGATGTTTGGGTTGAATGATTGAGGTAAAAATGTTTGAGGGAGAAAAGAACGAAGATTATTTTTTCAAAATAACCTTTGGTCTTTTCTCCCCTGAACATTTCAAACTTGGCCAAAGCCCTGCCCACACCCCAATCCACACCCCCAACACACACCCCAACACACCCTCACCCCCAACCTCCTAATTACCTTGCCTCCGACTTGCTGGTCCCTGCAATGCTTGTTCCCTTTCACTTCCGTGATCGGGAACAGGCGCTGCAGGGACCTTTCCTTTATTTTTTTTCTTTGTGTCAACAGCGGGGGTGTCCCCCGCAACCCCGACTCATTGTATTGTATAGTATAGTGAGCAGAGGGTTGCAGGGGACACACGGGCAGCCTTTTTATTTTTTCGGCTCAGCTGCGGGGTTGTGCCCCGAGAGCCCCGCTCACTGTACTGTATAGTATAGTGAGCAGGGAGTAATAGTAAGCAGGGGTTGGGGTGACAACCCCGCAGCTCTAGACCAAATTGAAAAGATCTACCCAACCAAAAGTCGAACTTTTACAAGGTAGAACATTTGGTAGTACCTTATTTCAGACTTCTGGTTGGGTAGGTCTTTTCAACTCTGTCTTTTTGGACGAAACCCTTGAAGAGCCTGTATACTTCACTGTAATGAATTCTATTACGTGTTTACCAAATCTGGGATATCCAGTATGTTAGTAACTTTACATGTTGTGCTTTGTTCTTACGCCCTTACATTTTCAATTGTTGACCACTTTGTCCTATATCTGTGTTATTATGAAAGTGTTTGTTATAAATACATATTCTTAGGGCCTAGCCAAGACCACATGCGCTTCTGTCAATACACATCCTAGTCTCACACAGCCAGGAAACACTGTGGAGAACCAAGGAAAGTCTCTTCCTTTGGTGAGAACAGACACTGAATAAAATCGCTAATAATCATTGAATGCCTACCACCTATTTTAATAGCGTCTCAAAGGAACACTACTTGGATCTACACTTTCAGCACTTCACAAATGACACTGCCAAATTCTGTCAGGAGTCTTAACGAGGCACTCACATGTGTCAAAATGTAGGCACTAAAGAGAAATACCAGAGTTGCTGTGAAGCACTGCACTCACAGCACTAAGGACACACTCTATAAAAATGCTTCCTGCTACCCAAAGTCCAAGAGGGCTCAAATTTGAGGTCACTGTCATAATGTTTAGAGGAACCACTCACTATGCCAGTGAGCACCTGTGTGGCATTCATGTAAAGATTCTATACGGTTTCCTAACCTAACCAATCACTATACAGGTTAGCTGCTGTGGGTATTCGTGAAGGCACTGTACTTGCATTTAGAGTAACCAATCACTATAATATCAGTGGGCATTTGGGGGGCACTCAAGTGCTGGCACTATTCTAGGGTTTCAATTTAACGTTCTTGAATAGTAGGCATTTATAATGTATTTATTTATTGTGATTTTGGTTGCTTTAAAGCAAAACTACACAAATAGAAATATACTTTTCAGAAAGACAAAAGAAAAAACCACAGTCGTTTGCATACATTTCACAGATCCAAAATACGTATATCTATTAAACCAATTAATAGACATAAAACCGTATCAACACATAAATAACATTTCCAAAACATCTTTCACAAAAATGTGTACACTAGGTACTATAATACAATTTTCCCAACTGATTTTCAATAAACCAGCAGGACCCAACAGTTTCACCCAAAAAATAGTTCAAAAAGTCTCTTCCCCTTTAGAGATCCTGGTAAAAAAAACAGCAGCGTTTAGATAAGATCCATTGTGTACATAGTTACCCAACAATATGGTTCTGAACTCCAGTAATGACTTCAAAACAATTAAAATGTGTTCTCTTTTTTGCAAAACTCCAGGCTCTTTGCACTTATCACTTCTCCCTTCATCTTTATTTTTAGATTGTGATGTAATCTGACATATCTCTCCTGTTGGGAGCAAGTTCAATTGATATATTAAAAACGGATTCCGCCAGTAAGCATTTGGGAATTGCTTCAAATAAAATAAGGAGGCAAGGTACCCAAAGGTTTGTCTAGAATAGACAGACTTTTGTAAAGTTTGAAGGTCCTTGCCTTATCCATAGTTATTCCCCAATATTTTTCCCACAGAATTATTTTCCGTGGCCTGGGTTGCAAATCAAGTCCCCCACTGCCAAGCAACACTCTAACAAGATAGAGTTGGCAGATTGTATAAGCTTGTACAATGGGGCATAGGACTTTTGCAACAATATATTTTGCAGGTCCATACACAGGGATGGAATATAGGCGGGTCTAGTAACAACCGATAAAATGCTAAGGCTGCCATGTCAGTTGGCAACTCATGGATACCAGGCCTAACTCATAGCAAAGGGCAATGGTGGGTAGGCAGTCAGGTAAGATGAGGACTCTTTCCCAAATTATTGCTTCCACTCTCTCCCAGTCTATGGATTTGGTATAGAGAATGATATCCATACCAGACATTTAAGCAGGTAACACTTTCATTTTGTAAAATTCCAGCTGTGGAGACAATGAGAAGCAGAAAAACTGGGTATTTACTCTTTTCATCTGAGCTGCTCACTCGACTCAGAACTCGCCCTTTATTCGGGATTGCATCCTTAGTAAATCCTAAATAGTTTATGGCTCTCATTACGAGCATGGCGGTCTGGGAAGTACGGTACCGGTAAGCATGGAAGATCAGCTATACAAAATGTTTGAATTCTTGTCAGGGCAGAACTGCCCCCCCCCCAAATCTGACAGAGTTTGAACAAGCAGGGGGCCAAGACACAACCTAGCCTCAGTCCTCTATATGTGTGGAACTTGTCCGTCAAACTTGCCTGCCTGTTCAATCGCACCCGTAATGAAGTATCCTTGTGTAGATGAATCAGCGTCTCTAACAATGAGGGCGATATCTGCCAATCTCTCAACGTTGCCCACACTAAGTACTCGTTTACAGAATCAAATGCTTGAGAGAAGTCAACTGTCATGAGATACACTGGTGTTGCATCAGTCTCCCATGCTTTTTCTTGTAGACAGGCAAGCACAAAGCTGTTTAATGTAGCAACGGATTCCTTTAAAGCCTGTTTGGTACTTCTGCAAATGCCTCATTTCACTACCTAACAATAACAATTCCTGCAGCAAAATATTTTCCATCACAATCTAGAAGTGAAATGGGTTGATTATTTACTTGTAAATGGGAATGACTATTGACTGTTTCCAGGACAGCAGAGTGGATTTAGTGTTGAGGACTGATGAGAATAGCAAAAATAATATATCAGCCCATAATTGCGGGTCCGACTTTATTAGTGCATAATGTTTGTGCCCACGGCTCGAGAATTTGAAGACTTTCATATCAGATCTATCTTTTCAATAGACAAACTAAGTCTGAAGGTCCCTCACAGTCTGCACGATGAAACCTCTACTGTGATTCTCTTTATGGATACTTAAAATGAACTTCCCAAATACCTTTGGCGACAGGGTTATTTTGAATAGTGTCCGACATTTACTAATACCCAAAAGTTGCAGGAATTTTTCTCTGTGATAAACAGGAAAAATGTCCCACCCTCCATTTGCAACGTAACTTTTTTTTTAGCTTTTAAACAGTTTTTTTAGGTTTTGTCTTCATTTCCAAATTTTTGTGTGGTATTCAATTTCAACAAGACTTTGTTTATATAAACACTTTGTTTTTTTTGTAGCTCTTTCTTATACACCTGAACAGTCTCATCAAAGGAGTCTAAAAGAACACTAACCGCCCTAGGAGCCAAATTATTCAGGTTCCCAAAAATGTCTAGGAAGACAGAGAAATTGCACTTGTTCTCTAATAACAGTTTCTCTTCCATATTAGATTTATTAAGAAACTTGTATGCCATCCTATTACACTTTTGCACCTTAATACTTTTTCTTGTCATTCTGTTACCACCCAATTTAGCTACCACATTACCACAATCACTATTCACATCCCAAGACACCTTAACACCCAATCTGGTGGTTAACACATTCTGGTCACTTAATAGTGTAGTAACCACTTTAAATTCAAAACAGCATTCCATAAGGGTGGAAGACATAACAACATGGTCAATCAATGAGAACTTATCACCACTTTTTTAAAATTGTATTTATCGTGCCATAGCCAACAATTGACTTTAAACACTTTTTACAAACAAACATACAACAAAATAAAATGACAACGTTAAACATTTTTTGAAGAACATTCAAATTCCCAAATTATTATCTTTGATAAACAAGGAATTTCAACACAGACTAAAGAAATTATAAAAAAAACAGCAGATAGGGGAAGAACTAAAAAAAGAAAAAACAGAGAAGGGAGAATACGCAAACCAGAGAACACATTTTTTCTACAGTAGAAGTCTTTGGTCTCATAGAGACTAAATTTAAGTAAATTACTAATTGGAACACAACATCAAAAAGAGACTAAAAAGTGGAAAAAACTAGTCCGTCCCCCTGTGGCATCTAATCACCCTTCACCTCTTTCTCTCCTTCTTTCCACTCAATCCTTAATCAAATTAACTTCCCTCAGAGCTCTAACCAGTTCCATTGAGAGAGGAGACTCATGAAATGAAGATAGTCTCCCCCAAAAATCAATGGTATTTAACCATAACGGATGATCGACAAACCTACCAAATCTTCTTACCCTCATACTCCAAGTGCCTGGACAATCTGATAGGATGATAGGAAGTGTTTAGATGTCTGATTACCGGTATTATCACATTTATCACAACTCGGTAGTATCTTCCCTTCACTATCCCTTGTAGCCTGAATCTCAAGGGTCGGGAGAAGATTTAGATGAAATCTAAGGATAGCTAAACCCAGCCGCAGATCTGGAGATATTTTTAGATAGGCAGGGAGCATTGATAATCGTTTATCAATCACTATAAAGGAGGCAGATCTCTTAGCCCTCCTCATACTCTCTATGGTATCAATACAGCCCCGCTGTTTAATTTTATCCTTCACCCTATCCGGATTTCCCAGCAGAAGCTCAACATCACAACCTGCTTTCGCTAATATTTCTGAGCATCTTTGCTGGAATTTATTCAAGAAGCTATTTTTGCCCAGTTTCAGCAAATAAGGAGTTTTTGGGACAATCTAAGACCACTCTATATAGGTTCAGCCATTTCTATTGAAGCCATGATCTAAGTGAGGCAACATCTAATTCATATATAAGGGCAACTATTGGGACAGAGTCCGGTAACCCCAGTGTGCGTTTCCACAGTTTAGCTTCAATTGTGTCCCATTCAATATCCAGAGCTAAACAATTATAGTCTAAACCAAAAAGAACTATAGGAACGACCTTGCCTATATAGAATATCACTAGAGGAAGTATCGAGAAGTTACAGAATTGAGTCTTGATTTTTTTCATTTGCGCTCCTAACTTTACTATTTTTAGTTCAATAGATCGAAACAGATCGCTTTTTGTTGGAAAGGAGCTTATTGTTGCTCCCATGTATGTTAATTCCGCAACCACCTCAATCGGTAATTGGTCCAAGCTCCAAACATAGTGCTTCACCAACCTCCATGGTTGTTTAAACCTTAGAATCTTAGATTTTAGAGGATTAATGATGAGACTATTATTTCATGCATAATTTTCTATGGCAGACAGAAGACATTGCAGCCCTACCTGAGAGTGATCCAGGACTACAACATCATCTGCATACGCCAACCAATGAATTCTTGAATTTCCAATTACAGGGGATATTAGTCCTATATCTTTCAGGCACCCTGCTAGGTCAGCCATAAACAGGATAAACAGAAACGGAGATAGTAGGCATCCCTGGTGGACCCCTCTCTGTATTCTAATCAGATTTATGAGTAGGCGTGCTCTAGTTAGCCTTACCCGCATAAAGTTATTAGAATGGATAGCTAGTAGGTTTGGAGGAATACCCCAGGAATCTAGTTTATTTCCATAACAGATTCCTATCAATAGTGTCAAAAGCTTGTGAGAGGTCCAACCATGCCCCATACAATGGTGGACCCCCTTTTAGAAAGGAAGACGCTGTCAAACAAGTCACAACCAGCCCATTAAGAGAGGTTGAGAAGCCCTTTCTAAAGCCTGATTGCTGCCTTGGTATAATACCTGTTTTATTTGCCCAAGCTTCCACTTCCTCTAGGATGAGACCAGCAAAAATGTTGCTGTCAGCATCCAAAAGGGAGATTGGTCGATAGTTGACTGCAAGCTGTCAGTCCCCCTTTTTGTAAATAGGAATAACTATAGAGTTTTTCCAAGACTCAGGAAAGGTCTTCCACAAGATTATATTATCAAAAAATGTTTTAAGACCCTTGCCCACAGAGGTGGATCCATTTTTAAAATTGAGTTGCTCAGGCCATTCGGCCCGCAGCCCTCGATGCTAAAGATTTCCGTATCAGCATTTCTAGATCTGCAGCCGAAAAGTCCAAGAACCAATTACCTGGTTTTATTCTCTCCCCAGGACTTGTATTGGGCAATCATAAACTCCTGCAAAATGATCACACCACACCTGTTCTTGGATAACACATCCCGCTTTTGCGCACAAAATATTCCATTAATTCTGACCAAAGCCCAGAAGTCTCTTGAGTTTCCCCGGGATAGGGCAGCTAGCAATATTTCCCCATCTTGCTGGATTTCTGGATGTTTGATTCTTTTGGTGCCACATTAGATAAGAAGAAAGAGAAATCAGATGGGTTACAAAAGATTGATAGTTTGATAGTTGGTGGTCAGAGAGCTGCTGTGCCAAAATCCTGAATTCACAGTTTAACACTTTGCCCCCCCCTTTGAAATCTTCTTACAGGATTACCCGCTCCATTCGTAGATAGCACTTGGTCATAGAACACTGCATCGGGATCCCCCTCTAACGGAAGACTTGCACTTAACATTACATAATCATCATTGTTGCCCTCCCCCAAATCAAAGTCGAAACACGTGTCAAAAATGCCTTTCGAGGAAAAAAGGTAATCAATTGTTGAAATGGCGTCCCCTCTTCTCCAAGAGGGCGCATTTGGGATATCTCCCCTGATGGTACCATTAAACATGTGCAGACCCCATACTGTCATGAAATCTGCTCAAGTTTTACCATTACTAGTCTTTTGATGAGATCTTCCCGAACTGGGGTCAATCATTGTAATACATTGAGAGTTCAGATCACTTGCAAGGATAAAATAATCTAGGGGGAACTGCTGTGAGGATTCTACTAAACCGTTAGACAGACTAAGCAAAAAATCATAAAGAGAGATGATTTTAGAGTTCCAATAAACATTGATAATAATCCAGTCTTTACCCCTGCTGGCCCCTCTTTTTGTTGCTCGCACCATTAGAATACCTTCACTAATATCCAATATACTCTTTGATGAGTCAACAATCTCATTACTACGTGCCACCACCAAACCCCCCCTTGTCTTACCGCCCTCTGAACCCCGAGCCAACTGCTGAAAAATAGAAAAACCATCAAACCCCACCGGACAGGTTAACCTAGTCTCTTGGAATAGAATTAAGTCTGCTGATTTAAAGATTTGAGATTTCCTTGGTTCTTGAGAGAAGGAATTATACCCTCTAGTATTCCACGACAATACTTTTAATTGATTCTTCCCTAGAGTCTCTGTTCGGAGATGCCCATTTTATGGATGACCTGGGAGATTATCTCTGGAACCATTTCCCACATATTTACTGTGCTTGTAGAGCATCCCTCTTTATTCTTGGGAAAAAATCTGTTGAATCTCCCACTGCGGGTATCCTGTGTTGACAGTCAAAGGTAGTGGACATACGTTGTTTTGCATTACTGGAGATTTTCTTGATAGGAAAACTTTACAGTTCATTTTATTATTTTGTTGGTTCATGAAATTTCCGAGAGGCATTCACCAAATTGGTTTTTACCATAGAGGGAGCCACAGTAATGCTTCCATTGCCACTCATTGGCAAATTCTCCACCTGAGGCCCTTGCGGGTCCCTGCCACTCAATATAGTCTCCATCTGCTTATTATCCACATTGTTCACCTCTCCCGCCTTAGGTGCCCCAGCTTTGTTGATCCGATCCAGGGGCTTCCCCAGACTGGAGGCAACAACATTTTTGGCTTTTTTCAGAAAAATCGGAGCATTTTTTACTGAGGAAGTTGCTGATTTATTTTGACGTTTCGCCAAAAGAAATATGGGAGCAATTTTCTTTGGCGGCTCTAGTATCTCCGTCTGGCTTCCAACTGTTAATTTGTCAATCATTTTTCCTTTTTCCATTAAGTCATTTACACATTTACTATTTACCTTCTTTGTTTTCTTTGCCTTGTTCCCCTGAATCTTTTTCAGGGGTTTTCTTTCGGGATTTTTTCAACCTTTTTCATACCCTCCTTTTTCAAGAATTGTTTGGAGTCTGCAGACTTACACTTCTTTTTTTCCTTCTTTCCCTGAGAACTCAATTGAGGTTCAGGCTCGGTATTGGTCTTGCCCTTCGTTTTCCGTTCTTTTTCGTCTTTCCATTCGTTTTCTTACTCTGTGGGACTACCCAATCAGAGTCTTCTGAGGAAATATTAATCGGACACTCCTTATCCTCTTGCAGGAGATCATTGTCCACCACAAGAGCCATCCTCAGAAACTCTTCTATTACAGAGGCTGAGAGTGGAGTGTCTTGTAAGAAAGGTTCAATACCAGTTTTTTGAAGTGAAGCCTTCTCTGGGATCTCAGTTCTTCTGTCATTCAGCTCTAGTTTATCTGTAATTGTCGCTGATTTTTTCACCAGATCCCCACATAGCGCAGTCAATAGATCCAGTTTTCCTGATTGATCCTTAACTTCTTTTTGCAAACTCCTCATCGGTTCACCCATAGCCTCATTGATTGCCGATTTTAAAGCAACCATAGACGATTAATTTATCTCCAGTTCTTTTGTAACCTCCACTAAAATGCCCGTATGTTGTTGCACTTCCAGCTTTAAATTTTCAAACACTTTAACCAATGATGTTAAAATAAAATTTAAAGCCATTATTGTGGGCGGTACCAGCTCCTGTGTGGAAGTTCCTGGAATGGTACTAGAGAATGGCTGCATCCTGTTGGGACAGTTACTAGACTTTTGTAAGTCAAAGGTATTATCCTCCGTCCAATCTCTACCCTCAATAATTTGATTTTGCTGACACAATCCCATAGATGGTACCTCCATTTCCACTTCCAAGAGGTCTTCATCTCTCGGATCACTAAGACTAGCAGGGACCTGCTATTGCGAGTCTCCTGATTCCGTTGGGGACTCTCCTTGAATAGGTGGAGAAGCCTCACTCGCATTCCTCTGCAGTTCGGATGTTATCAGTAGGTGATTCGAAATCATCTTTTTCATAGTGGTTGCCCTTAAAGCATAGTCCAGGTTTCTTAGAAATAGTGCCCGAATCGGATGGTCTTTTGGGGTAGATTCACTTCCTTTATATCTGTGAACTTCTGATTCTTTCATTAAACCAGACCCCATCGGAGACTGATTGTCCACTGGATAAATGCTTGGGGGAGGGACAAAGATGCCCGCTCCTGTCTTATAGGGCTTAAAGAAGCTTGAAGTTGCTACCTCCTCTTCAATACATTGAGACTTCTTGCCCATTTCAGTACTCTTAACCTGTTTGCAGCCGGTAATTACAGCTCCTTGAGCCGAACTCCGTAGATCATACATATACAACAGGGTATGAGTATGACCTTAGCACCTGGGTCAAAGGCCATCAGAGCCCGCAGTCCCCAAGTACCAACAAGATCAGAAGGTAAAGTCTAAAAAGTGCAGGAAGACGGTCGTAAGAAAAAAACACTTAACAACTCATGCCGTCCCTTCTCGGGTCAAAGGCCCAAGTCCGCAGTCCCCGAGTCCTTAACTGCACTTACACTGCCCAGAGGAAAGAAAGACAACAGTGGTTTCCTATGGTGATTGCTGCTCAGAGTACTTCTTATACACAAACAAAATAAATATAAGTAGGTAGAAAGACACAGAGAGGAAACCTTCCCTTCTCTGTGCCAAAAGCAAAGTCGGAGCAATGTCAGAGGTGATTCTGTTTCACTATTCACCTCAATCTTAGAGGCGCTTCCGTGTTACCCCCAATGGAGCAGTGCACACCACTGTTTACTGATCAGTACCAGACCAGAACATTAAACACCTAGGCGGGTAACTGTGAACTGGTAACTGGTGACTGGGAATACACTTTGAACTCGCTACCCACCCAAAAATTTGAAGTTATGATGATTTAACAAGCTTTGACAAGCTCTGACGACAGGCTTATAGCAGAATCCCCCAGAAACTACAAGAGCTGCCACTTATAGTGTTTCAGGACTAACAATATTGGGGCGGCCCCACAGCGCATGAGCTAGAGGACCTAGCACACTTTTATACCTATATGCTCTGTGTTCTGTGCTCTGCATCAAACATCAAACATCACTGGGGCTTTCTGCTTTCCGCCTCCATATTATATTATTACAGCTTACCACCGGAGCGCACCGGAGCACAGAAGCAAAAGCACCAAGAGAGACCGCAGAACCTCCTACACCTCGTGCCCGCGCAGCAAGCTCTATGCCCACGCCACAGCTCTTTCGGGTCTCGGGGCTTTATGGGACACGGCTCACAACTTCTGCTTTGTAACAGCTCCAGAACAGCTCAAAGCCTCCGCCTCCGTGTTGCGTCGCATTAGAGAAAAGGACCTTCTGGGATCGAGGAAACGAGTCAAACCGCACTGAATCACAAAGCCGCTTCCGCTTCCGACTTGCCACCACTTTTCGAAGTCGGGCATGCCCTTATATCCCTTGTTACACACCCATTTGACATTTTAAATTCCACAGTTCAAAAAAGTCTCTCCATCTTTTACCATCAGTAAAGGTTCTCTTCTTCACTTTAACAGACAATTCCTTGCTATAGAGCCCTTCCAAAGGTAGGGAAACACATTTTGCATTAAAATCGGCCAAACCCAAGATATGCTGCCCTTCTCCATCTCCCAAATAATCTTCACACAAATCAGACAACTTAAACAAATATGAGTGTAAGCTGGAACAGAGAGTAGTAGATGTTAACTAATAGCAGCGGTATCGCTTGAATAGAATTTTTCAAAACGAGCTTAACTGTCAACAAACAATAAATCTTATCTGAAACAAATTCATATTTCCTCAGAATGGCACTACTTATTGCAGTCATTAAGGCTCCTGACAGGCAACCACCAAACCCAGAACAGGCCAATTGCTGAACAACTGTGTATCCATCATCACTATGTGGTTTGCTAACCATAGCTGTTGTTGAAACAAATTATAATCCAGAAGTATTGCACTTCTATCCTACATACTCATGAAACTGCTGAACCCCCCTGTGTTCCAGCTTAATATAGATAGTGGTTGTTGTCCATTGGATCCAACTAAAGCCCATGCCTGCTATCCCCCAATTTTCTAAAGCCACTCACAAGTGACTGTGTGAGCCATAGCAAATGATTACACTCATTATTATATATAGTTTTTCCTTTTTCTTGCACCTCTGCAACACATTTCTCATTATGGTTTAGAGGACAGGTTATTGTGATAGCCCGATATTAAAGGAAGTATGTCATCGAGTTCACTCTTTCGACCGTGATCTCATGGAATTAAGTCATAGCCCATTTGCCACCAATGATCAATTTCCACCAAGATCATATTGACTATTACCTTCGACCCAAAATCCAACAAAGAACGTTGTTAGGGAGAATTCTCCAGAATGGCTAATTTCCCTTACCTACTGAGTCCCTCAGCAGCTTTGCTGGATTTCTAGGATTTCTTGTTTTCACCTGGTAAGATTGTGAGCCTTTTTTCCCACTCTTACATGTGTTTTGCTGTGTGTTTTACATTTTTGTGTTCATAGACTGTGGAGTCTCACCTACTCCATAGGCATCATCGTTTTACTGTGTGTCACACAGCACCTTTAGTGCAGTGACACAGGGTTGTATTGTTCAGGCATCCCACTTTAAACTCCATTTTCTGGGACTGACTACTGTATCCCAGAACATGTAAAGTTGCCATTGACTTTACTAGTCTTTTTAAATTCACAGAACCAGTACAAACAATCTTCCATAGAGTAATGGACAGGGTTAATAGTTATCCCCTTTTGTCTGTTTCTCATGGAACATTATTTCGTTCCACTTTCTCTAAGAATTGGCTGGTGGCAGTGGCATCTACCATGTTTTACCTACCGCGGACTATGAAAATAGCCTTGGTATTGTTAGAGGCTATGTTAGTAGCCTCGAACTTAACTTTAATTCGCTGGACCCCTTTTAATTTTATTTGGTTCTGGCTGGGTTTATTCGGCATTTCTTTTTGTAAAGGTCTTTCTCGTGTTTTACTCTGCGCGCCAAACCAGGTTTGGTTCCTTTGTTCGCCGTCCTTTGGCTGGCTTCTGCACAGAAGCCCTCCTTAGGCGCCTGAGTGTCTTGGTGGACAGGATGTGAAGGAAGGGGTTTGAGGCCCCCTGCACAGGGTCTCCCTGGAGACCCAAGTCACACTCTTGTTTCATTAACTAGGTGACTGTCCTGCCAGAAGCTGTAGGAAGAGGACTACTGCAACTACTGAACCTCCCGGTGAAGCCCTGCTGCGGGTCTGAATCTCCTAAACTACGACGACAGAGAAGATCTTCAAGGAATCTTCTTCCCTTGAGCTGGTGGGACCAACCAGTTCACCAAATGCAAGCAAGGCCTCCCTCTCCTGGTTGAATTTGCTGTGCATCGCTGAAGTGAATGGGATAGCCAGCAGGACCGGAACCTGTTTGGGTTTTAAGGAGCGCACCTTTTATTTGTCGCTTTGCTCTGCTGCTGGTTTCTTCCCTGGGCAGTGCAGGACCCTCCACTCTTCCTCCTTCTTGTCAGTCAGACAGTCGCTTCAGGTACCGTGAGCATGCAGGACCTGCTAGGAACTGTTCAAATCCGGTTGTTTGTTCCGTCCGACCGCAGTGAAAGTGTTTTAAATCTTTTGCTAATCTGAGGGCTTGTCCTTCTCTACTCTTCTAAATAAATGTTCTTCTGACCAACTTCATTTTGAGCTCTTGGCAAAGACTTAACCGCAAACTACTCTGAACTGTGTGATCCTCTGCAAAGACTCTAAACCATTAACATTGGCCCAGGCCTATTGATTTGAATCCTAGTTGTAGTAAGCCTTTTCTAGATTGCACTGCCTATTACTTGTTGGTGCTGCATGATTTTGAATAACCTTGTCTTTCCCTCCCTTTTCAAATTGCTGGAGTGCCATTTTACTCACACTTCATTTTCAGCTTAACTTTCCGAGAATTGATTGGGTGTTGTGTAGTATATTAAGATTGTGATTTTCTGCTGTTTTATATTAGTGAATTGTTTTATAACTGATGGTGTAAATAAATGTATATTCTTTTACGCAGAAACCTTGAGTCAGTGTTTGTTTGAACCATAGCAATTGCTGTCCTTTGTGTAACTTCTGATACTGCTCACTTTACTCTTGAGATAAGTCTGGTTGCTTAGCCATCGCTACCACTTTACTATGTAGTACAGGTTGTATCAAAGGTGAATTTTTACTTGCACTTGTACTCTTAATTGTGTGTGGTGTTCCCAAAGGGTACTGCACATGATTCTGCCTAACAAACGTCGGTTCTCCTATCATCGAAACAATCAATGCTCCTCGCAGATAATTAACGTAGCTGCAGAATTTTGTGGAAAAGTCAGAGTACATAGGATTGATTAAGCAGAAGTTCACTATCAGATTGAATAATCCAGTCTAAAAGGAAGCTTTTAGGTGGATCACTAGTTAGTGACAATGTGAACTTTGGTGTGAGTAAATAGGCCCCCAGCGGTAGCCCAGACAGAACCATGTTTTGACTCACTTTTCCCTCTTAGGTCTTATGCTGATCGTTGACCAGGTTTACCTTACTCCCACTCATCGGGTCGCTATGCTCAGATGCACATTTCTGCCTCTCTAGAAGTCTGACCCTGCTTAATCTGTCCACACCTCCAACTTCCTGACTATATTGAGAGAAATAGATTGTGTCCCATGCAGATACCATTCCCTTGGTGAAGTAATTTTTAAAGGATTGTGTGATCACTTCACTCTAAACATCCATCTCCACTCTCTGATTTACCTTATCCGAGGGGAACCTCGAGTCATTCGGAGCCAATCCACGTACCCCCTCTAGATGCCCGCCCTTGCCTTTTTTATGGGAGGCATGGCAATGAAAGCCTACTTTACCAGCTTCAAATCTAAAACCGGCAGATTATTTCTCTCTATCTCCGTTTGGGTAGGATTATCGTGGGCTCCCCTTTTTTCCTGCTCAATTGTGGACACGCATGTAGCGGGGCTGTACCAGTCTGTTGTTCTGATGCAAAATAAAAATAGGTGCCAGCTATACGACCTTCAGATCCAGATCTATCTCACCAATACTCTCCACTTCCACGTTGCTAATACTCTCATAGTCTTTCTCAACTTCTTGCTCGTCAGAAGGCGTTATAAGAGAAGATAACTTGTGCACCTCATCCACCTTATACATTGCCTGGAATTCAATAGCAGCTTCCTCCATGAATTGGAGGTTCCTCCAGAATTTCATAGAGCTAACCTTCAGCCCATTCTTTTTTTCCCTTCCTGCCTTTTGTTTGCACTGGGCCATCTCTTTTTTTCTATGGCCATCATTCTAGGTCTTACGGCAGGGGGTTTAGAAACTGGTGTTGGGATCACAATATTTTTTTCATACAAATTGCAGGGGCTGGGCCAGCCGCCAGTGGATTTCTCAAAACTGCATGGATGTTTTCTACGTTTATTTTAATATCACTTAGTTGAAGGGTGTGGGCAGTTAGTTCCAACTTGGTGTTATCATAAAATGTTGCAAAAGAACTTAAGACCATAAACAAAGCATAGATCTCCAGTGCAGTTAGTCAAATTTGCTTATCAAGATCTCTCAGGTTACTATGCAGACTATGTTGGATCAACATCGACCCATTAGCGTTCTCGGCCACGGCTGAATAGTTAATGCTAGATGAATGATCAGTAAAAAAAGATGGAAGTAACCCCATTTCAATCAGTGAATTTGAATCAACCCCATCATTGCCATCATTCTTATCCTGCAGCTTTAGCCCTTGGACCTTCTGTAGGTTCATGGCCAACAGACTTTGGTCACTGATGAAATTAAGGCAGTTTCATTACCCACTCTGGCCATAGCTGCAGGCCTGAAATCAATTCTCGTACTATGCCCATTGCTTACCTCGCCAGCCAAATCTTCCATCTTACTTTGCACGGTGGCCATTGTAGGTGTTTTTCCCAGGTTTGCAAAGCCCCTCATTAGTATCGGACTAAGCACAAACTATCCCTTGTGGCTCTTTAACACCAACCTGGGCATGGATACCCATCCCACCTTTTTCCAGGACAGCTCCTTTTAGTAATATGGGACTGGCGCTCATTTCTGTAACTCCCAAATCACTGCCCGTTATAGTAACCACTTTGGTGGCTCATGCCACCTCCAGATTATAACTATCCAGCCCTGCAGGCAGTATATTATTTACTGTCGCTGTGCCAACACTCCATTGTGCCTCGTTCATAGATGCAGTAACTGAACTTTCAACATCATTTACCTCAGGAATTATGACTGGCCCTCCACTCCTCTCCTTCATGGAATGGGAGGACCCAAGCTAAGCCGTTGGTGGGTAAATGCCATCTATAGATGGAACTTCCTTATAGACCTCAATTGAAACTGGAGTGGGACTGCCTTCCATTGCACTTCCCACATTATTTACTCCCACACCTGTAGCTATACCCCCTTGTGGCTCTTGAAAGTCTGGCAGCCTGGTGTCCTGGTTCATTTTACTCTGTAGCTCGTACATTCTCTTTAACAGAAACTGAGTTGGGGGTTTGGGGGTTAGAAATTGGGGGTTGTGAGTTGAGCTACTAGAAACCTTTAAAAATATCGATCAATCTAAAAATGATCAGGCTTTCAAACTTATGCACCACTTGTATCCAATTGAAGCAACCTGCTAACCACCGCCCCCCTAGTTGCTCAGACCATGAATTCTCAGCCTCTGAATACTCGGACAAGACCGAACAAGTAGTCTTTTCTGCTTCTGTCTCTGTCGGCTCCGGGAACTGACACTGACACTTAGCCATACTTTGCGCGCTCTTCGCGATGGCAGCTGGGTTTCAAGCTCCCAGGGGAGGCGCTCCACCATTAAATTGACAGTCTTTAATCCCCAGGAGGTTAAGCAGGCAGAAGTGTTCATGACAAGGGCTACATCACGAGTTGGCAGATATCCCAACAGTAAATCCGCCGGAATATCACCCAAAGCAATTACTGTTACCGCCACCTGGTCCAGCAGTATTACTGCTGGATTACAAGTGGCAGCGGTAGTGTAAATCCCCATTTTTCTGAGTTCATAAGACTCAATGTCCATGGTGGTCATTGCGCTGCGATAATTGAACCAAAAGGGGGCAGAAAGTCAGCAGATTTACCTCCAGGTCAGAGCTCCAACTTCCCCCTGACTCATGATTGGGCGGTGCAGTAATGCGGAAGCAACGCTATTACCGCCACATTTTTACCGCTCACCCAACTTGTGATGAGGCCCCAAGTCAGCAATCACACTGACACCTAGCCACACTTCTGAAATTGTTGTAATCACTGCAAAGACCGGAAACACCAATCAAATACTGCTGGGGCTCAAACAAACTTCATAAAGCAGAATCTGTAAAAAAAAGGTAAAAACCTAGAGTGATTGTGAGAACCCTCCACATGTGCCAATCCCAAAAAAACATTCTTATACAGAACAATACCCAGCTATGTATTCGTCCAGTATCAGTCAGACCAACTCAATGCCCACAGATCCCAAGTTCGCCAGGGGATATAGGCAAATAATTCCTGAGGCATTCTCCCTCTTGATAGGTTTGTTTCATATTTGGTAAACCATATAATGACAAATTAATTTAAAGAGATCTGCATTTATATGTGAAGGCCACATCCCTAAAACTAAATGGATGTGTCTCCAGTAGTTTTAAGAGGAAGAAAAACCTACTCCTGGGATATTATGTGTGCTTTTTTCACCATGGGCTTCTACCCACTCCAGGGATTTGCAATCCCAAATGTGAACAGCCAGCATTCCAAAGCTCATCCTTCTCACCCATGAATCTACATACCTGTCACTTACTGATGGGCCATTCCCATATTACAACACTGGAAAGGACAGCTCTGCCACCCGCTATCAAGAATGGCTCACCACAGTGCTAACAGGTCACCAAGGTACTTGCACTAATCTTATAGATGAACAAGGAAGGAAAGATGTGTAGCCCTCTGCTTGCCAAGAACAATTTCCAAGGGAACACACATTTACAGGACACGACACATGCTACTTCTACCTCCAAATTAAAGAGAGGGGTTGGCCGCTAAACCTTTCCTTTTAATTATAGAATGCATAGTAGTGTAGACCAAGATCTCAACCCACAACTCTCTTTGTAGGTTCCTTTCTCAACCATTACATTACAATACATTACAGTATTTGTATAGTGCACTATGGACGCTGAGGCATAAAGGCGCGGACAATTGGTGCAACACAGATAACATAGAACATTTAACTCTCGAAGATTAGAAGTTCAAGGGGCTGGTTGCAGAGCGAGAAGTGTTAGAGTTAGTGAATAGATACGTTTTTAAGTCTTAAAAAACGACAGAGAGCTTTGGACTCTTAATGTCATTGGTAGCTAGTTCCAGAGTTTAGGGGCAGCCAAATGGAAAGCCCCTTCTCGGCTTTTGAAGTTCTACTGCTGGCGAGAAGAAGCAAGCACAGTCCGCAAACTTTGTTAATAATAAAGTCCTGCAGATATGATGGCATAAAACCTTGTCTACATTTGAATGTTATGGCTAAAATCCTATACTTAACACGTGCTTCAATTGGAAGCCAATGAAGAGACTGTCTAGCCTCTGTTACGTTATCTCTTCGCGTCAGACCCAGCACTACTCTTACAGCCCTATTTTGAATGGTTTGAAGCCGATGAATATCTCTCTTACAAAGACCAACCAATAAGCTTGCACAATAATCCATCTTGGCCCCTATGATGGCTCTGGCAATTGTTTCTTCACTAACCTGTGTTATAAGATGCCTGAGATGGTGAAGCAGTTTAACATAGTACGCTGATGCAGAAACCATGCTAGAAACATGAGGACTCATAGATAGCGACTGATCTAGAATCACCCCCAAGATCTTGAGTTTGGGGACAGGGATAATATGGTCAACCCCTAACCTGAAAGAGCCATTTTGTTTTTTTTTTTTAATTAAAAAATGGTGTTAAGTTCATATAAAAATAAACTTTTATAACATCATGATTCTACTTTCAATTAGTATAAAATAAATAATAGTTAAATACAATACATTTGTTTCAATCTATTTACATTTTGCCAGTAAACAGTTTTTCTTTCCAACTTCTGATCACAATCCAAAAACACTTTTCAAACAGTGAATTTTGCAAACCATAACATAAAATGTTCTTACTCATTTGCTTAAATCTCTGTTATAATGCTTATTTAGTGGTCCCCTATTTCTGTAAGCAACTATTCATTTTTGTTTGATAATGCCTCATCAATTTTCCATAGAATACTGGCTAATGATAATATTAAACGCATCCTCCACCCATATATACATCTCTCCCAAAAAGAAGATCTTGATATAACAGTATCTTTAGGTGCATATATCCCCATATAATTTTTTCTAAAGTCTTAAAAAAATGTAATCAACCACAAGAGGTTTCAGGGTTTCCAGTTCAATTCCACATTCACAGAAACGACAATTCAAATTACCATTGACTTTGATTTTCGATTGCCAATGCGGAATTCGTTCTATTGTGTGAAATTGGTTCAATTTGAACCGCATATAGATATTTTGCACTTTACGAGAGGGACATTGGATGAGATAGATCTAAATTCTCTTCTCCTTGGTCGTTGTGCATATTCATTGTATGTTTTATAGTTATTGTTGCAGTCTAAAATTTCGGACCAATCTCGATCATATAGATTGCGCTTGATTTTCGGCAAGCCTAAAATAAGATCTGAATTAGAAGAATCAATATTATCTAAAACAATTTTTATTTCAGTTCGAAATTTAACAGAGATTTGAGTTTTCCCTTACTGTGTTCGACATTCAGATAAAAAAAGAGAATTGTGATCAGGAGATATAATCTTTGCATATCTAGATAACTTGCGCCATGTCCATCTGGCTGCCAGAGATGATAATCCCATTTCATGTTTTACAATTGAGTTAGGAACCGATAGAGACAATCCCAAGGTGTGTTTCCATAAATTCCCTGTATGTTATTTAGGGTCTCGACCATGTCCAATAAACACATATCCAATCCAAATAGTAAGATCGGTTAAACTTTTAGTGAATAAAACTCAATTAGTGGTAAGAGCCATATTTACTATCCAGTTAAGTAAGGGCGGCTAAGCTACCCACTATCATGAGTTCGGTTTTGCTTTCATTTAGAGCCAGATTGTTATCAAGCATCCAATTCTCTATGGTGATAAAGACTCTATTTAACTCGACTTCATCCTGAGAGTGACAACCTGATAGCGGGACAACACATTGAGTGTCGTCCGCATAGTTCGAAAACATAATCCCATCTGCCTCTAGGTCAGAGAAGAAAGGCGCCATGAAAATGTTATACAGCCAACGGGATGTACTCGCTCCCTGAGGTACTCCAAAAAGAACCGGAATAGACAAGGCTTCTGCTATTTCTACTGTGTCTGTTCTTCAAGAAGGATGCAATCCATGAGACTGCCAGAGGTGAGAAGTTAGCCACCTCGGATAGTCTAGACATCAATATAGAATGGTCGACTAAAACAAATCCTGCTGACTGGTCGAGCAAAACTAGCAGTCAAAGAGACCCTTTATCTATTCGATCCATCAATTTTGACTTTAGCTCAAGAAGGGAAGTCTCTGTACCAAAGCTCTGTCTAAAGCCTGATTGGTGCACATTCAGGATATGGTACAGGTTTAGCTGTTCTGAAATCTGTCCCTATGCCACCTTATCCAGTATTTTTAGCAAAAACGGTGTGTTAGAAATCAGACAAAAGTTCAGAGGGTTGGTTATCCCTTGCAAGACCAACTTTTCTCAATATAGGCGTGACCATGGTTTGTTTCAGTCAGGCCTTCACACAATGAGATGTTAACAAACGTGCAACTTGCCTTTATGAGAGGAGGGGGGCAGGTTTTTATTATCAAGGAGGAACATTAATCCCCTTTACACCAGGTTGTTTTTAATTTTTCAATGACTTTTTCCTCTGTGATTGGATGAAAGTTAAATTGAACAACCGTCGGCTTACTCTCAGGCTACTCAAGGTGACTGCTGCTTATAGCCTAACTCCTTCGTTCTTTCCAGCATACCCGCTCTTATACCTAAGAGTTTGTTTTGCATGCCATCTTGTATGCGCTGGCACCAGAAGGAGTCCCTAGTCCCTCTCAAGTTGATCAGCTGGAGGGGGGATTACCTCCTGTTCTTTGAAAATTTTAAAAATGTCCTTAACATCAGATACCGCGTTAGCTATTCTAGTGTTGTTAAAGTTCTGCTTAGCTTCCAAGACTGCTGATTTGTAATCCTTTACTAGGAACTTATAGGATTGCAGAAGAGCTGAGGTTAATGCAGATTTCCAATAGTAGAAAGCCTTAAGCTTTCTAAGCTCGGCCGTGAAACATGGTTGACTTTTATGATCTTCATTCTTCAGTTTCTTAGGCTTCAATGGCGCTAATGTATTGGAGATGTTGGCCATGTTAAGTGCTAAGCAAGAAGACATGGCTTGAAGCGGAGTATCTGATAAAAAGCTAATATTACTGTCCAATAACGGCATGATCTCATTCAGTGTAAGGTGTTTTAAATTTTGAGACAGTAAGTAATCCTTAGCCAGTTTCCTCAATTGCATAGGAAATGGAACAGACAATGAAAAGTGTATAAAAGCGTGATCTGACCACAGACATGGCAAAATGGAGACATCATAGCAGTTATTGTTAAGTGTTGTTTACCAGTCAAGGGTGTGTCCAAGTACATGAGAAGGTAGAGTCACCTGCTGAGTAAATCCTAAGTCAGATAGCGACTGATGTAGCTCTTTGGCATAGGTATCTTCAGAGTCGCCTAACCAATGATTAATATCACCCAGGATGATGAACCGTGAAAGAGGTTTAAGCCGGGATAGTACAAGATTGTTAAGTGCTTCGGCCCATCTGTCCTTCAGTGAGGGGGGTGATAGAGAAGAAGAAAGTTGACTGTTGATTCCGCGTTCATGCCACTTTTAAAATATAAAGAGTCTATTTCTTTCATGATAAGACCTGGGACTTCCCATATAGATAAAGCCTTTTTTAGGATAAAGGCTATGCCACTCCCTCTTCCCTCCTGTCTATCCTTGAGAATCATAACATATCCTGTCAGTATTGCTAAATTGAGACTAGGACCAGCAGCGTCTGACCCCCAGGTCTCAGTCACAGCACAGAGATCTAAATTGTTTTGTTCAATGTAATTAGAGACCTCTAGGGCGTGCTTGACTAATGAGCGGGTATTAAGTAGAACACAACGTAGTTCTGAAATCAGGGTAATTGACTGTGGCCAGGGGTTGGTATGGATGCAGGCTTCAGCCTGAATAGCCCCTGAACAAAGGTCTTGAGCCCTCTTATTGATTATAGTTTCTGTCCTCGACAATGGACCGCAATAAAAAGCTTTAGGGGTACACCGCAACTGAGTGGATTGAGATGCAGGACTTACCTTTAGCGAAGGTAGTAAATTGGCTGAATGCTTTATGGATCTATGGCGATCGGCGTCTATGATCGCAAGAACTTTGGCTACCCCCATAGTGAAGATTCAGGGAGCTTACCTGCGCATCCTAGCCGCAGACTGACGCATACTGTCCCAACTCGTCCGCGCCGGCGTGTTGGCACCGCCGGGTATGTACTGAAGTACGCTTCCCGAAACCACCATCCTGCTGGGGATTGTAGTTTGCCCGGGTTTAGTGCGTGCAGAGGTCAAAGTCCGCCTCTGATTCAAGTCGCACCATTCTAGTTAGAAAAGTGAAATAGCCCGGTAGCCTGTGCTCGTGGCTACAAAGATATGCTCTGAAAGTGGGCTGAGCTAAAGAAATACTACAAAGAGATGCACACGTATCAACTACAATTTTAAAATAGATAAAACACAAGTTGCATAATCAGGTAAAAAGAAGTTAACAATCTAGCCCAGAGGATACAGCCATGGACAATATATTGTTTCTTGCATCCATAATAACAACTTTAACATTGACAGTTGTGAAATATAAATAGATTTGCAATTATTATATTGTTAATAATTCGTACATTGTCACGTATGGAAAATCAAAACATTATATTTGGTACCATTTCATCAACATCAAACTGTAATCCATTAGAGTGGTTTCATTTAAAAAAAAAATACCACTTCATTTCAATTAATTTATAAACTAATTTCCCTCATTAAACTTCCTGTGCAGCAACCAAACTAATTTTTTGCAGTACAGTTAAACCCAGAGAATGTATTTTTACCATTTCTGACCTTTCCATTTTTTTCACTTGTATTTTATTCTGAGATATAAATAAAGAATATATGTTTTCGTATCTTAATCACCATGACGTATATCTTGGGCAGAAAGTTAGAGAAAATGTACTTTTATATTACAGTTACGCCATTGTTCAGCGGTCCCACCCCCACACAAGGAAGTCCATACATCTCTTATCAAAATCGAAAGTGATGGAATTCAATTTAAAAGGACCACTTTGCTGAAAAGGAGCATGATTTAGACTACATGTTCATGTTAACAATCCAAGCATTGTTAATATGGGCAGGTAGTTCGGGTTTCTGTGTTATCTTTACACCCTTTCCTAAAATGATCTGTAAGTAACTCCTGCCTGTACTTGAATGGCAGGAGGCTTTTTATGTGTTTTAATGGAATTCGCCACCTTTGAGCAGGTGTAAAAGCTAGCGTATTCCATGAGAATCCAGAGCATCTCTGCTTACAGCAAAATCAAACACTGGAGGAGATACTCTCTTACTTGACATTGAGTGGATGAGGTGGGAGCTTCATCTGTGCCCCCTGTCCAATACTCGAAAATCATCCAATGTGGTCAAGGACGTGTTCTACCATGCATAGAACTATTACACATTTTTTTATGCACCACTCAGGGCGATTACAAAATGGGCCCTCAGCCAGGACTGGAGTACCAAAGGCACCAACCATTAATCTGGGTATGCAGTATAGATAAAGGGCAAACTTAAACTGTTATCCATGATAGATGGACAGCATAACTAGTCACTGCACGATAGTGAAGGTGAGTATCGAGACACATAGGGAACCTGAAAAATGAATTGCTAATAATTTTGGACATGCATGGCGGATTTGTCTGCTATTCTGCAAACAAAAGTTTTGTCACGCCCTCCCCCAGACTGGGGATTTTGGAAAAGATTATAACAAGATACAAAGTTATTAAGAATGTTAAAAAAACGCTGTTTTGGCCTAGTTCCCATTCATTCTCCAATAGAGAAAAAGTCAACATTTAGCTCCAATGCAGAGCCAAAACCACTGTACAGAATTGCACGAGGTATGAAACAACTTGTGCTCGAAGGACTCAACAGTAGTTGGGAAAATATTTGATGGAGAAGGGCATGCCCCTTTCTCCCAAAAATATAGCTATATCTCCCATGGTGCTTTGCAGCAGAGAGGCTGAGAGGCTTTTCCCAAAAATCTATTGCAAATAATTAGATTCAATTTTCAAAACAAAATGTTTCTCAAGAGCCCCCCCAACTGTCAATTTTGGGAACAAAAACATACAATGGAAAAGTTATTAAGAAAACAAAACACAGTTTCAGCCCATTTCCACAGAGAAAAAGTGCAGTATTGAACAGCCGTAGCGCGAAAATCGTTGGGCAGCTTTGGACCAAATAAGAAACAACGTGGACAAAAAGCATGGAATTAGATTTCTTGACTGGTATAAGGAAGGCACGGCATCAACAGTAAGACAGACACAAGGGACCACAGTTCAAGGGTGTTTATTGAACTTCAACAAGGGTATGATGAATGCCTATCTAATCCTAAATCTACATATGGGAGTAGGCTACGACCATCAAATAATAATAACACAGTCCTAGTGGTGTCTTGTCAAAATAAAAGGGCCTATATTTTAAAAAAAAGTATTGCCAATCCTTACTACTAAATACATATAGTGTGGGGGTAGTATTTATGAAAAAGAATGAAGTGTTCACAAATATGCTGTCAGGATGTTCAGGCCGTTCGCCTCCCCTCCCCACGTTTTCAGCACGGGACAAGGTGTTTCACTCGAGCGTAGCACAATCTCTGGCTTCTTCGGCATGAGGATAAAGTTCAATTACTCGCATCAGGGCCTTCTGTGCCCAAGTCACTTTAATTATCAAAGTCTCTTGATTCAGAGAGCCTGATGTACCAAAACAAACAAAAAGTTATTTTCCTTTCACAAGTACTTAATTCAGGTGATTCACTCTAGTGGTCCAGCAACAGGAAATACTGATTTCAGCCTACTGGCATTCATTTTCCAATAGAGAAAAAGTGCAGCTTTTAACAGCCGTAGCATGAAAACCGATTGGCAGATTTGGACCAAATAAGAAACTATTTGGGCACAAAGCATTGACATAATTTCCTTGACTGTTTGGGGTAAATCCATACAGTAGTTTTCAACATATTCGACAGAGAACTGGGTGCACCCTGCACCTTAGACCCTTTATATCAGTCTTTGTGCTTTGCAGCTGAGAGGTTAATATCTTTTGACTTGCTGGATGGATTTGGATGACATTTTCTAAACCAAAGGTTTGTCAAGGACTCCCCAAATTGTACATTTTGGAAGCAATTTGTTAGAACATGAAAAGGTTATTATGAAAACATAAAAATGCTGTTTTCACCCTTCTTGCATTCATTTTCCCATAGAGAACATTTTCCCATGAACAGCCGTAGCATGAAAAGCACTGGGCAGATTTGGAGCAAATGAAAAACAATTTGGGCACAAAGTATTGACTTAATTTCCTTTACTGGTTCTGGGTAAATCCATCCAGTAGTTTTTAAATATTTGACAGAGACTTGGGGGTGCCCTCCTGTTTCTTAAAACCTTTATATATATTGGCCTTGTTGCTTTGCAGCAGAGAGGCTGAGAAACTTTTCAGAAATGAAACCCCACCTTTTTTTCCTGCTTGATGCAAGTGATTCTAGCAATATTATTGGGAGAAGCCTCAAATGAAAGAACTCAAAATGCTATTTAGAAGAGGGAAAACAATGGCATCAAACTTTGGAAAGAACTCCCCCACGACAGAATCTAATAATGTTCTTGACTTCAGAAAGAAACTCAAAACTCTTCTGTTTTCATGTAATCACTCCTATGGGAACTCTGATTGTTTTGAACCAAAGCGCTTAGATGGCCTGGCCATATGCACTATATAAATAGCAATCACATCAGGCTAGAGGTCGGGAGTGGGAAAGAGGACACCATGTGAAGTTGGCAATTTGGGTTGTGGTTTGGGGAGCCAGTTACAGGTAGAGAATCTTTGGTTTATCCGGGGAAGGCCACGGGAATCTCATGTAATTAAAGAGGCAACACTGCAAGATATGCTCAGAATGTACGTCAGACGAAGCAATGAGTGATAGGGGGTAATGGGAGAGGGTTAGGGAGGGAAAAAGCAGTTGAGTGGTCTGAGGAATCGGCAAACAGCTACTCTACCAGAAGAATAAGGAGTTCGAAAAAAAAAAGTTTAACATCTGCAGTGCCTACATCTACTGTGCACTGGGCAATGTGTGTTTGGTAACAAATTAATGATTTGACATGGCTAGTGGATCCAAAAGAAAGATATTAGTGCAACATGCACAGAGGCAGCGGCCGAAGGCCATAGCAAGTGAGATCTCAAGAAACTAGACAACATGTCTGGCCCTGGCTACTGGCCATGGCTAAAAGCCATGGCCAGTGGTCCAAAAGGAAACTATTGGCAGAACATGTGCAATGGCCATGGCAAAAGGCCATGGCTAGTGGACCCTGAGGAAACTAAGGTATAGCAAAACTCTTGAAATTCTGTGAGAAACCATTTGTTAAGAGAGAGTTATGGTGATCATATTTAATGCAACAAAACCACAGAAATTCAGCACCCGCATTTCGATCAAGTCCACTTCGGAGAACAAAAATGTGTCACACCAACCAAACAGTCATAGGGGGGGAATAGCCAGGAGAGGGCCAGGGAGGAAAAAAAAATATATGGGAGTGGAGGGACCATGGAAAGAGGAGGGCGGCACTTGGTAAGTGCCTGTGAGGACAGGGACGAGTTTGGGATTTTCAAGCATTATCAGGGGAATACCGGGGAAATCCCTCAGGCATGAGAAGTTCAATGCTGCTGTATGTATAGTTGTTGCCATTATTGGGGCAATATCAGAGGTTCAGGTGTGAATGGGGAGAGAGTGAAAAAAAAGTAGTTTTACACCTGCAGTGAATGCATCTCCTAGACGGGTGGGTAATGGCTCTCTTTGGCTATCATAATTCTGTATCAGTGTATTATTCCATGACTAGTGGGCCCCAAAGAAACCTATTGGTGGAACATGTACACAGGCCACAACGAAAGGCCATACTAGTGGGCTCTAGCGAAACCTATTGGTGCAACATGTACAGTGGCCATGGCTAGAGGGCCCCCAAAGAAACCTATTGGTGCAACATATACGGACTTGGCCACTGGCCATGACTAGTGGGCCCCAAAGAAACCTATTGGTGCAACATGTACAGAGGCCACAACAAAAGGCCATGACTAGTGGGCTTTAGTGAAACCTATTGGTGCAACATGTACAGTGGCCATGGCTAGAGGGCCCCCAAAGAAACCTATTGGTGCAAGAAACCTATTGGTGCAACATATACGGACATGGCCACTGGCCATGACTAGTGGGCCCCAAAGAAACCTATTGGTGCAACATGTACAGAGGCCACAACCAAAGGCCATGACTAGTGGGCTCTAGTGAAACCTATTGGTGCAACATGTACAGTGGCCATGGCTAGAGGGCCCCCAAAGAAACCTTTTGGTGCAATATGTACAGTGGCCATGGATGAAGGCCATGGCTAGTGGGCCCAATGAAACCTATTTGTGCAACATGTACAGTGGTGAAGGCTGAAGGCCATGGACAATGGCCATGCCTGAAGGACATGGCTAGTAGGCCCCAAAGAAATTATAGCATAACAAAACCATTGAAATTCATCAAAAGAAATGTATTTAGAAGAGAATTAATGTGATCAGATTTAACATGAAAAATACATTGCAACAAAACCCTTGAAATTCAGTGAAAAAAACCTTGGTTAAGAGAGTGTTAAGGTGATTAGATTTAACGCAACCAAACCCACGACATTCAGCAATCGCATTTCGAGCAAGTCCACCTTTACTATGCACCCCTTTTGCACAGCGTATGACCACAATGATGACTTCACAGATGACATCACAGACAACATCACTGATGACATAACTGCTGACATCAATAATTACATCAAACAGGACATCACTGATTGCATCGCAAGTTACATCATGCATGACATCACTGGCTTGATTCATTATATTTTGAAATATGACAATGCTGTTTTTTTAACCTAACATATACGTACATATTTCATACTTACACAATACAATGTATTCTACCCTTATTTCTTTAAATGTAATGCTTGGTATACAAATATGTAGTATAAGTAACTGAATTTCTTTGCATATTAACCAAACTTCGAATTCTTAGATTATATATTATCACAATGCACATAAGCACATACTTTCTTTTATATGTGATTATTTTTTGAAAATCTTGTAATTTAGAAAATGTGTTCATGTAATGTTATTACAGTAAGGAAAATTATAAATTAAAATGTGAACATGCACTATTGTCACAGCACTTACTATTAAACATGTTTCCACTTGTATCCATTCTTATTGTTTTACTACTACATATACCTATTATATAATGTTTGAAATAACTGAACTAGATCGACCAGATTCCGATACTTTATCTGCAATTAAGTATTGTAATTGTTTAATAATACATGAAATTCAAACCATTGTATAACTTTACATATTTTTATTTTAAACCTTATAAGTGTATAAGTACTACAAATGAATGCTCCACATGTAATCATATCATAATTCGGTATCCGTGTATTATTTATTCTATGTAATTTTGTTATTATTGTTACGTGCAATAAAATAAAATATGTATCAAAAGAGTTCAACCAAAATATTATAACTTATTTAATCAGTAATGTCACATTTGATGTAATTATTGATCTCATCGTTGATGTCATGTATGATGTAATTAGTGATATCACCAGTGATGTCATCAGTGAGGTCATCTGTGAGGTCAAACTTTGCGGTCATACACTGCACAACAGGGGGCGCATAGTTAAGACAGGCATGCTCAAAATGCGATTGCTGAATGTCCGGGGTTTTGTTGCGTGAAATCTGATCTGATCACCTTTACACTATCTTAACCAAGGTTTGTTTCACTGAATAGAATATATATATACATACATTCAGTGAAAAAAGCTGAAGTGATGCTAAGGAGTCAGTTTAAAGTAACAAACCCCTCGACATTGGAAAGTTGTTAGCAGTCAAACCACCAGTTGTGCAGCCCTCTATCACACAGATGACTTCACAGATGGCATCATCAGAAAATAGAGCACGCTGATGTCAACCCAAAAGAAGTCGCTGATAATATTAGATATGATATCACTTATGACTTTAGCAATAGCATCATTGGTAGAATAGATCACTTTTGAGATAGGTGCAATATTTAAATAAAATCCAACGCCACACTCTGATACAATATTTAATATATGGTGTACATTGCTTGCCACTAACACTTCTTACATATACTGCAACCTTTCAGCAATCATATTCTGACAGTGAGGTCAAACTGGAATGAATGAGTTTGTTGAGACATAAGAGACATATTTTGTATATGTTTTATACCTCCCTTCTCCTAAATTGGTACCGTTTTCTAGAAAGCCATGTCTACTAAGTTCGGAATACAAGTATTACATTCTGCCTTCAGAATATGCCGAAAGGTGGTCTGTATGAATGCAGTCACATTTTTAAAAATCTACCATATAGTCTTTCAAACCATGCTGATGACCTAAACTAAAGGTGTGCATAGTGTTGCTAAGCCTTTGCAGTAGACCAGAGAAGGATATTTACAAAAATGGGAGGTACCAGTTATCCAACCAAGAAGACGCTAGGCCTCAACCATGTGAAAAGGTAATGCTTATGTAAAATGACCAGTAAAGGTCAATATTGAGGTAATATGGTTTCATGTTCTGGGGACTAAGGGATATGATTAAAAAGGAAGCAAAATACACTATTGCTGAAAGTTGTCTTCTACCTCGTGTGTTTCAAAGTGTAGATTGTTTGGAGCTTTTATTTAGAAGGTATTTTTTCATTTATTTGATGCTCAAAAAATACTTTTCTGTTTTAAATTACGAATGCATACATACTGATGGGTACATTCCATTTCTGTTAAAATGCACTAAATGTGAACCCATATGATATGTTTTTCCAATATTTTACAATAGAGCACAATCACAGGTTCTTTTTCTCCAAATTGATTGTTTTTTTTTTATTGTTCCTGAAAGGGCAGATTGGTTACAGACAATTAACCTTTCTAAATCCTTAGCAAGGCACTATCATCCAGTTTTGGAGACAGCCTGTAATCCTTATATAGTTACAAACTTGTACCATCGTATTCTGCTGACCTAGGCTAGACTAAACGTCTTCCCCATAAAGGCAATTATTACCAAATAAAATGGTTGGGCTTAGGGCAAGCAGAAGATGACTATATTGCCCACTTCATGCAGATTTGAGGGCATATTATCTGCTAGACCCGGGGAAGGCGATATGAGACCGTGGAAACCCATCTTTCTTTCGCTCTTGACCCTTTGCGATGTAAAGTCTGCCTTCAAACTCGCATGTTATCTGCATGTCGCTTGGAAACGCAGACTTGTATTTCTCACATTGATTTCATAATGGTTTATTGTTTTATGGTTTTATAAATTGATTGCTGGCCATGCATTATTATATAGGCATTAAAGTACATTGATACGCTTTTAACTGTTTTATCCGGTTCTGCTGGAGTTATACTGTGCATCTAGGATGTCCGTATTAACTATGTATAGTTATTGTATTACTTTATTAAATGTGTTGTTTTATGGATTACGCAAATACAAAATAAAGTATTTTGATGACGATAGCAAGAGCCAAACTGCAATCCCTTCTCCAATACATTTTGAGGCTAACATACTGGCTACCAGGTCCACTTGCAAACGAAAGAATGACTGAGTTTGCCATGAACCAGCCACAGGGGGGGGGGGGTGCAAGGGTGACAGTTGGTGGTGGTGTGAGGAGGGGGTCATTTTCAATTCAAACAAACTGCACAGAGGGGACCATTTCCATTTGCAAATAAAGTGCAAAAGGTGTCCTCAGTGCAATTTTCAACTAAAACATTGGGAAAAATGTGTTTACTTTTCCCTTTTCCATTTCGTTTGTGTAAAAGTGAACATTTTAATGTTTTTGTATGCCAGTATTTCCTTGTAAAAACAACCGTGCTTGCTTTGCCCATAATCCTAGAAATGCATTCTTAGAAAACATATCCATGATGAATCACATTTTTCACCCCTGGTGCAGACAGAGCGTCATTCCCTTGCCCACTCCCGCATACACACACATACACACATGCACGCACTAAGAACTTCAATCACTCTCACTGCTAACCCCACACATTCAAGCTCTCTTACAGCCTCATAAACACTTGGTCATGCACACAAGCAAACAAACTCAAATACTCATACACATGAACCTGCTCATTCAAACTCTCTTGCGTATGCACAGCCACAGAACCTTGCTTGCAGACTCAGTAAATCTCACACACCCACACACACAAAAAACAGAAATACGCACATGCACGCACCAATAACCTCAATCACTCTCACTGCTAAACTCACACATTCAAGCTCTCTTACAGCCTCACAAACACTTGGTCATGCACACAAGCAAACAAACTCAAATACTCATACTGTCACGCTCACCTGGTATCCAAGGGGGACGTCACTCAGCCTGTTCTGACCTCTTACGACCTCGAACCCTTCCCTGGAGGCTATTTGACTGGAGACTGGGCCTTGTTTTTTTGGATAGTGTGCTCTCCGTCCTGCTTTCAGCGCAGGGGCGCATTGATTGATGCAGGGTCGTTGCTGCCTAGTTACTTCACTGCCAAGAGTTCGACAGGTAAGTATAATGAGTCTTTTGAACAGTTCTCCAACTTTGTTCCTTTCCTTCCTTAGATGATGGCCGGCGTCCGGGGATGGCGGCGTGCTGCTGAGATGAGTAGCGCTGAAGGTGAGTGAGAGCGCGATGCGCGATGCACCCCTTTCGTATTTGTATTGAACTGAGTTCTTTTCCTGTGTCCTTTAGGTGCCGCAATGTTTTCAGCGTGGATGCCGGTTATGAAGAACAAATGCGGTGAGTACGCGCGGTATGCGGCGCCTTTAGATGTTTCCATGCCAACCTGGAGTGTCTTTTCCCTCTTGCAGATGGATGAGAAGTTCTGGAGACAGAGTTCCCCCAGAGCGGCTGGGATTCAGGTAAGCGTTTGAAGCTCGTACAGTATTTAAAAATAAGCGAAGATTTGCAGAATGCTTACTAATGCTTTTTTTCTGTTCTTTTCCCTTTTCCTTAGGAAGCGGCGTACCGGGATGGGAATGACACCGCTGAAGATGCCTGCAGAACAGAAGAAGCGATGAATGATGGGCAGAAGCGCCGCAAGGTAAGGCTGTTCCTAACAGTTCTTGTTCTTACAGGAGCTGAGCGCAGAAGAAAGATGCAGGCCTACTGGAGACCGATCCGAACACGGTGAGTGTCACGCTGCAGGTGCAGAAAACACAAAGCATGTTTCTCAGCCTGGGCATGGCTTAAATAGTCTATGGATATCCCAGGTGTCTCTGGGCTGAACCACACCCAAAAGACTAGACTGCACATGCAGTTCTGGGAACCGAAATATGTGGGGGCATCCATCTTGTCCCCATCCATGCACTACAAGTCCAATCCCCAATGTTGTCCTATGGGAGTGAGTAAGTCTGGTGCCACAAGCGCCAAGTCTGACTCCAAGTGGGTCTTTGGAGGGATGGAGAGGCCCTTGAGGGCCATGTAGGTGATCGTGGCCTGGCTCCAGCCTGACATATATAGATGAACCTGCTCATTCAAACTCTCTTGCGTATGCACATCCACAGAACCTTGCTTGCAGACTCAGTAATTCTCACACACCCACACACACAAAACACACATACACACATGCACGTACCAAGATCCTCAATCACTCTCACTGCTAAACCCACACATTAAAGCTCTCTTACAGCCTCACAAACACTTGGTCATGCACACAAGCAAACAAACTCAAATACTCATACACATGAACCTGCTCATCAAACTCTCTTGCATATGCACAGCCACAGAACCTTGCTTGCAGACTCAGTAAATCTCACACACTCACACAAAACACACAAAACACAGAGACTCAGAGAGACTAGCCCCAACACCCACTATGGAAAGTGGGATATAGGGGTGGTATGGTGATGATCCCCTTGTTATTCTAACAGCACTGGGAGATTGGGGATGGCCACATGGATTGTGAAAACCTTATTAGCCCTTTCATAAATAAAGTCAAGATGTTTTGATGATCGGAGTCCCGCTAACACACAGTATTTGCCCTGTTGTAATTCTCAAGTAGAGCTTTCTGAGGCAGAGTTCACTGATAGCATGTCCGCTGCACCCGCTGTGAGGGACCAGTGGATCTGGAAAAGATGCAGCTGCTGCTGTCTTCATTAGTGAAGATTGGCATGCAAGTGCAAATACATATGCATGATTCTGTCACATCCAATATGCCAAGATGGTTGACTGGCTTTTTTAGGGGCCTGGTCGACATTGATAGAGAGCAGCAAATATAGAGTAGAAACACAGCACCCGAGTCCTAGGGGAAAGAAGCAATTCCTGAGTGGAAAGGTTAAGCATACTCATCTGCAGGCCCTTACCATAAGGAAGGTTCAATAGGGAATAGACACCATTGTGCGGCAAGTAGGAACTGATTTTGAGTTTGCGAATCTGTTCCCATAAAGATGTATAAAACATCCTGAGGACAGCCACTGGGAGTACACTAGAGATGATCTGCATGCTCAGACAAACCGAGAAAAACTATCAATGTCCTCAACATCCTCACTTCACTCAACACAGGAGAGGAGGCTTAGTTAGCAAAGGACTTGTAGAGACAAGGAGGGGGAAGGTGGAACTAACACCAAGTTGTACCTCTCATGTCTAGTTGATGTTCTACCCTCAGTGGAGTATACTCTGAGTTAGTCCCCATTCCAAAATACTTGTAACAGATTCCTAATGAACATCTGATCTTTCAATTATACCTTCGTGTCTGGTGTTTTTTTCCCATGGCTTGGTAACAGCAGCATGGCCCCAACCCTTCAGCCGTCTTGAAAAATGGTGATTCACATTTGCCCCTAATTCAAGAATGTCATCCAGTCATAATGTTCTAAATTTCAATTTCTTGCTATGTTATGCCAGTGTTGAAGTGTGGGACTAGATTCTGGTGGTGTGTGGGTCCGAGGGGAAGAAGCAATGGGGTGAAAATGTACATATTTTATATTTTTGGAAAAGATAGCTGGAATTGATGAAAACATGCATTCTTGTAATCGTTTACTATATGGATGACAGGTTAACATCCTGAACCATGGCTCTGATTGTCAGCCTTTCAACAGTCATGAAAGGAATATTGCTTTCTATTCCAATACAAGTAAAAATGTACAATTATAACGCAGTGCCAACGGAATGAGGGCAATGTAAAGTTACTCACATTTTGGTGATGATGACTAGAAGTTAAATGTGCCCAAATTGATACCATAACATATCATTTGTTTCCGTATTCACTCATATCAATATTTTAACTAGTAACTTAAGATGAAAGAAAATGCATGATTATTGTCAAGACACAGAAGTACAAACAGGATAATCAGTCTTTCACACTTCTATTTGGATATTTTGAAGTTAGTATATTGACTGCATCAACAAATAAAATCTGTTAAATTGACATGAGCTATTACAAAATATGAAAGTATTGTTCTTGACCATACGTGATCTGTCTTGTTATGGTCACATCTAATTTATTGTCACATTCCTCTACATGTTTAACATCCCATTCTCAACTGCACCATCCTGAGCCAGCATACTTGCTTCACCCATGGCATTACCCTCACAATTCACTCATAGATACTGGCACTGCCATCCCTAAAGCTCCCCCATCATTCTGCCTAGAAAGTGCCTGACTAGCCTACCTAAATTCAAGGCTTTCTCACAAACTAGAGTCTGACCACAAAAGTACGCACTTACACTATCAACCCAAGGCAAGATTCTGAACACCATATAAATGAACCATGTTGACGTAAATTGCACTTTTGATGATATCAACCTCCTGCCCTGAAGGAGAGAAACTTTCATTCAAGACAACGATTACGAAAACCTTTTTAAAAACCAAAAGAGCTTTCCGTTTTTCAGTTCGTCTGCTTGACGTATCTGGGAGCTCTGCTTAGAGAAAAGTCATGGACAGCCCAACTGTAGAACTTAGCTCTAATCAACTGTCAATAAAGAATAGAAAGACTAGTGTGATCCTATGAGCTTGTTATGTCTCTTCCTCATATTCTATACATTGTATACGCTGCATCTCTTTCAGGCTTTCCCTTTAATGCTTCTCATGATGTTTGCACATGCAGGTTATTGACAGCAGATATATCCATTTAAGCTCAGACACTGGTCTCTGCTTGGATGAGTTGCAAGCATACATAAGTGGTACATTATGAATGGTATACATTAAAAAACAATCAGTCGCCACGGTTCATACTACAAAACACATATTCGATTGATTCACCTTCATACAAATGATATCCGCCCTTCATGAATTCCATCTTTACAATTCGACTATTTTACAGTGGTTTGTAATTGTATATTATTCTTCTAAAACTTTTCTCTCTGTTTGTATTGGAAATACTTAAAATGTAGGGCTGCCCAAAAATGTGCTGCCATATGTTGTCTCCACACATAACATGCAGATCTAAACTGAATCATGCTTAGTGCATTGGTCACCATCACGAATGAAACGAGGGCCTCTCTTGGTGTTCCTATAACGTATGTTTTGGCACTGCAAACCAACATCTTTGAAATTGCACCTTCTATTGTTATACCTAGTGTATTGTGCAATCACAAATATGATACATGGGCACTGTATGACCAATGCATGAAAGCTTGACTCCTGTAAAACTACACACTGAATGAACTTTTTTCTATACTATCATTGTTGATGGCAATCTCAATTCAGAGTCTCACAACCCATTACTCCGACCATCACACATACTTGTGATAACAGAAGAGAGCAACAATGGTATAAAAAATGACATAATTATTATAATTGTTCTTTTATAACATGCTTAATACCAGCATTTGGTTTCTAAGATTGTGATTTGAAACTGTGTTGCTCTGTGTTGTCTTGCTTCCAAGACAAACGCATTGCCCCTAGCTATCCTTCCTCCCCATGGGTAACATCTATTGAGAAGATGACTCAGAGTTAAGATTTTGTTCATTTCCCTCACACACCCAAATTTCAATGATTTTGTTGAAATAAATTGGTTCTTCTTAACTCTACCTTAACTAACGTTTTTTAAGATATTAAGTTGAGTATGAAGTTCCACACAAACCCAAAAATTTAATTGCTAATACATTTTGTCCTGCATGAGGGATTTGGATGCTATTTTGCAAACAAGAAGTTTGTCATACTCTCAGAATGGAGATTTTAGGAAAGATTTGTTAGAAAATGAAAAAGTTATTAAGAAATAAAAGAAATTCTGCTTTCGTCCAACTCCCATTAATTTCCCCATATCGAAAAAAATACACATTTCTGAGCAGAATATAGCAGAAACCACTAGTAGGAATTGGACCAGGTGCAAAACAACTTGGGCACGAACCGTGGACTTGATTTCTGGGAGGTGTCTGGGGTTAATCTGTCCAGTAGCTTATCAAATATTTGACGGAGAAATGGGTGCCCCCTTTTTCCAAAATTATAGCTATATATGTGGCGCGCAATGAATAAGTGAGGCTTTTCAGAAATGAAAAAGCCGCCATTTCTTTCTTGTTTGATGACAGAGATAACCGGGGTTCTAGCGTGCATAATCAGGGTTAGTCAAAAATGAACATTTGCAGGAAGGAAAAGGATGAAATGGCATCAGTCTAGAGGTTGTGGAGGGGGAAAGAGGGCACCAAAGTAAAATTCGGGAGTTGGGGGGGGGGTTGAAGTCTGAGGACCAAGTTCAGAGTTCAAATGTTTTTCCATATCCTGGGTTATAGTGGCATAACCGTGGTTACAGTAGAAAATGGGATCAGGAATGAAAGTGCATCACATGAAAATAACCAGAGTTATTTGCGGGCATTTATGGATAACCAGTGTTGTTTGTACTACATTTCAAATATAACTGTGGTTATGGAAAACATTTTATTTAAATGCGTTAAAAAAAAAGAGGACTTTTATGAGGTGGGGTTAATGTATGTGACCGTAGGATATGGGTACTAGGCTACTTTAAGGAACCGAATGGTGCAATATGCAATATGGAAAGTGGGCATGGCCAAAGACCATGGCTAGTGGGCCCAAACAAAACCTATTGGGGCATGTCAAAGGGGGCAATATGTGAAGTGGACACAGCCAAAGGCATGGCAAGTGTTCTCAAAAGAAACCTAGTGGTGTGGCCACAGCCAAAGGCCAGGGTAATTGGCCTTGGTCGAAGGCCATGCCTAGTGGGCCCGTTTAGGAAAACTATTTGACCAGTATGGAGAGAGAGCATAGCTGAAGGCCATATGCTATGGCCATGGCTGAAGGCAGGGTTAGTGGGTTTGTAACTGAATGGGCCAAAGGCACTGGCTAGCGGGCCTGAAAGACATGTAAGCCATGGCCAAAGGCTGTGGACACGTAGTGGGTGCAAAAGAAACGTAGTGGGGTAATATGTACAGTGGACACAATCGGAGACCATGGCTAGAGGTCATGAAGTGCTTTAAAATATTCAGTGGGCATGGCCAAAGGCTGTGCTAGTGGGGAAGGGCCTAAAAGACACGTATAGTGACCACGGCAAGGGGGGGGTCTAAACGAAACATATTGCAGGAACGTGTACAGTGGACACAGCTGAAGGTCATGGCTAAAGCCCAGGAGTTTTTTAAATATCCAGTGGGTACGGCAGAAAGCTGTGCTCACTGGCCAGGCTTAAAGGGTCCTGGCTAGTGGGCCTGAAAGACATGTATAGTCAAAGGCCATGGCCCCCAGTGGGTCCATAAGAAACATATTGGGAGAACATGTACAGTGAACACGGCCAAAGACCATGGACAGTGGCCCGTAAACAACTATGGTATTACAAAACCCTTGAAATTCACTGAAAATACTTTAGTTAAGTTGGGCAGATTTAATGCAACAAAACATTGAAATTCAGCGGATGTGGGAAGTCATGACCAGCTTAACTTGGCGTGTTCCTGTTACAAAGCTCATGAGCACATACATATCATAAGAGAAGGGATTCACAATGACACACACAATGGCATTGTGGGGGACATGCATTTAACGCTGAGCATCAGGATAGATACTAGCTCCTTTCTTTGGGCAAATTGTGCTGCATGGAATACCAGTGATGGTGGCACTTTTAACCAGAAATAAAACAGTTACATATATGCAAGAATATTCATCGTGAATGCTGCAGTGCCTTGATGGATAGCAACAAATGGTCCTTGACAGTTACCAGTCTGTCACACATAGTCAGGAAGGTGTGATTTCTTTCAGATCCAACTTTAAAGTTAGATTGTCAAGACTAATGCATTATCAGTTTTAAAAATCAACACAAATAGGGATAACTAGTATCGAACTGGCTTCAAACTCTTCTCACACAAAAATGCTTTGGATATCCCAAATCACTACATACTCTGAAACAAGTACTCTAAACTCCTACCATTGCAAGCCTTTTCCCACTCATAACAGTGATAACTCACTGGCAGGATCAAACACCATGCTTAAGTCTTGTTGTCCCTGAAGTTCCCAGTGGTGAACACATAATCCACACATGCATGCATGGCTGCCAGAGAAGCACAGTAACCTTCTTTTCAAAATACCTGAATACATGTTATATTATGTTCTATAATATAGAATTTGTATAGCACCTAATGCCATTGGTATGGCCTCAAAGCACTGTAGGTGAACGCCCTTGGAGAACCAAAGTCTGATGTATGAGATTTGATAAGAGGATTTTAGAACACATGTGTGTATTTTAGCCAGTACAAAGGTAGGTAGGAGCAGCTAAGTCCCTGCTAGAGACCCATGGTAATCTGGCTAGCGGAAGGGTGCTGTGATGGGTTGTAGAATATACAAGGCAAAAAGACTGGCTATATGAACAGTTAGGCCGAAATTATTTTGTGAGACAAAGCTGAATTCTATTGGCAGAGGTGATGCGTGATGTGAGTACAAGTAGTGTATTATTGCAGATGTTTGCCGTTGGGTGGATGTGCCTTGGGAGGGACACGGCTATCTTCCATTGAGATGGAGTGCAATACATACTCGGGAGTCATGGCTGATGTGTGGTTGTGGAAGTAAAATCAAGCCTGCAACACTATCCCTGTAGACAAAGATGCAGGTTTGTAGCACAAAATCGTAGCTAGATTCAGAACCTATGGTACTATACCTGTGGGAGAAGATGCAGCGTAGTGGCACTAAACAGTAGCTAGATTAAAGATACAGCTCAATTCAGAGTATAGGGCTACATCACTATCCCTGTGGGAAAAGATGCAGGGTGGTGGCACAGAACACTAGCTAGATTCAAAATACAGCTAAATTTAGAGTACAGGGCTATATCACTATCCCTGTGGGAAAAGATGCAGGAAAGTGGCAGGGAATAGTAGCTAGATTCAAAATACATCTAAGTTCGGAGTACAGGCCTTCTGCACTATCCCTGTGGGAAAGGATGCAGCATAGGAGCACAAAACAGTAGCTATATTGAAGATACAGCTAAAATCAGAGTACAGGCTTACAATACTATCCCTGTGCACTTACCTGAGTAGACAAATGTGTGCTTCAGTGTAATCTGAGGATCATCTTGCCTAAGAGTAAAGTCTTTGGGCCTCATCACGAGTTGGGCGGTATCCCGGCAGTATTACCCTTGGGACACTGCCTGGGAAAATAGCGTTACCACCACCCGGTCTGGCGCTCTTAGCGCCGGATCAATGGTTGGGCGGTAATGGGTATTCCTTATTCCCCAGTGGATCCATTGGACCCAATGGGACAGTTTTGGCAGAATTAGCACACGCCTTATAGCGCTGCGCTAATTGCATCTGAAAATGGGTGTTAAGGTGACGCATTTATCCCCAGCTCAGAGCTGGCGTAAATGCTGCTAGACTCGTGATTGGGCGGCCCCTTAAATGTGTCAGTAATAGCGTTACCGTTGCATTTAATGGCTACCTCCCAACTCGTAATGAGGCTCTTTCTGTGCAAATAACACTCACCTATGATTACTTAGCCTAACTTTAAGAAATAGCCCTGCACACTACTATGGATGGTCGAAGAATTGCTACCAGCGACCTTCAGAAAAAAGCTTAATCCTATCTACCTTTTATAGACACAGCCACCTTCCATTCATAATCCTCACATGTCCAACTGGTGCCAAACGAACCCATCAAAGGGCAGGGAGCAATAGGTGTGCAAAGGGATGAGCGGAGGATAAAAAGAAGTTAGGTAAATAAGATGGCAGCTATCTAACCTGACGATTTGGGTTTTAATCCAATGACAGTGTGCTATTTTGCCATTTACACTCTTGCCTCACTTCGGTGTGTTAAACTGAGTGCTTACTGAAAAAAAACAAGAATCAGGCACTGTAAAGGTTGGAGGAAATTAAGCTGGCACAGTTTACTTGCGACATAGAACAAGAATATCTAATGCCAGCTTTCATTTGACCAGAGCTTTGATTGTGGGGTTTAGAAAAGAAAAAAGTGATGGCTAATGTTTTGAATCCATCTTAACAAGAAAGAGCTTTGGGCAACCCTCCAGAGAGTCATTTTTCAGCCTGTCAAGCTATTATAGAAGGGGGAAAAAATACCATATGCAAATCAGGCTTGGTCCCAGCCCAAACTGCTAGGGAACATCTATTCTGCATGAGATCACAAGCAATGCCAGACATTTCACCCTCACTCGGCATCAGGGACGTGTAGCTTGATTTCTTGGCCCAGCAGGCTCAGGACCCACATTGGGGCACAAAGTACCTCTGTGGCTCAAGCAAAATGAAAAAGGGTGATGGTTTTGGTTATGTGCCTCAATGTACTAAAATCTTGTTCTTCCCATTTATACAATTGGCAAATGATCACTAGTACCAATGTTGGGATTTAAGTACTATATGGGCCTCATTACAACTCAGGCGGTAAGGGGTTTACGGCGCCGTAAACAGCGCCGACCCTTACCGCCTGAGTACGAGGTCCCTTAGCGCCATGGAGCTTTTAACACCCAGGTGTTAAAATCCATGGCGCTAAGGGACCATGGAGTTAATTACGCCACCGTAATTTACGGTGGCGTAATTAACGCCTTCCCCACTCCCATTATGCCCTATGGGGCAAAAATGGGAATGGGGAAGGGTAAATGGGGATTGGGGACTTACCGCCCCGCCAAGGTTGGAATGGGGCGGTAAGTCCGCCGACCACCATGGCGTAAACATAGTTTACGCCATGGTGGTAAAGTCACGGCCCAGGCGGTAACTTACCACCTGGGTCGTAATGAGGCCCTATGTCCGGTCAGGCAAAGAGATTTAAATTGCACAAAACATATTAGCAGCCGGCTTAGTGTTAGCAGTTCTCGGTGGGCATGGCAGAATGTGCATATATCCATATGTAGTTAGCTTTGAAACATATTAGAAACACCATATAGTTAGGCAGAAAGAGCAACAATGTATTCAAGTTGCGGGTGCAGAGGTTAAAGATAGGGTGATGTATTCTGCACTTAGCAGTAGTATACAGTTTTATTTTTGAAGCGATGTGCGACATATAGGTAGCTGACATAGGTAGGCATGTGAGATGGAGTCAGAGCAGTGCTATGGTATAGGCGAGGTCCGGGGATTAAGGTAGCAGGAGTTCCGCCATGTTGGATTTTAGGGCATGTTACAGGATGCAGTTTGGAAAATATGAGAAACTGGACTAACATCGAGTTGCGGCTCTGTCCAGTGGATCCGGAGACACGGTCCCCATCCATCGCCACATATATAAGTTATGCTGTCAAGGCCAAAGGCAGCCCCGCTGTGCCAATAACAGTTAATTGAGTCCAGCTGCAAAGTTCAGGGAGCTGGGAAAGGTATGTTGGGTTCAGGGAGGAAGAGTACAGATGCACCTTTTGATTGTTGAATTCATGTGAGCAGGGCATGGGGTTCTGTGAGGCCTGGTGAAGATTTATAGCACTACTGCCCTCACCTGAGGAGCAGTCATCCTATTTGAACTGCAGGAGCCACACACTAGGTATAACCAAATAAGCAAAATTCAAGCATGAGAGTGGTGCCCCGATCATGTCAGTCATGGGCACCTAGGATCCCCGGTATATAAGGGAGGAGACGTGCTAGGGCTGTGCCGTGATTTGGGATGGTAGGAGCCGAGGTGATGCCAATACATATATCTCCATGGGAAGGGAACTGTTTGTGCATTTCACAGTGTCTGGTATAATGAGGAGACCCACTGTATTATCAAAGCAGGATTCACCTCGCTATTCACACTTTGATCAGACTCGGATGGAACGGTTCCCATCACATGATGCTCAAGAATATTTACTTGTCAAAGACATGTATTCTTATAACAATATACCTGGTAGTTAATCAACTCTTAAGTTTCACAATGACAATGTAGCAGGTCTCGTGTTTGGGGGAATGTGTTTTAGATAATGTGTGACCAATAGGGTAATGGACTATAGAGGATAATTAGAATTGTGTATAGGTTGTAGCCAATGGAGAGTGTGGGATTTTGCTGTAATCTTTTGTATGCATAGCTTTGTTAATTTGCAGCTTTTCGCTACAAAAGATGTAACTCCTTTGGGTCGGGCTAGGTCAGTGTTAGTTCAGTTCTACGGGACCTTCTTATACTTTTGCATGTGAAAAAAAACCTGCTTTCCATGCAAACAGTGAATTTATTATTTGGCATATGTGGGATTGTTTTTATTTTTTGGGTTTTGGTTCATTCGCCTTACAGAATTGGTGACCCTGACTTGATCCCAGACTGTCTATGAGGCTAGGGGATCCCCCGCTGCACATCCTCGCTTGCGGCACCTGTCTGCAGTGACCAGTCTCACATGCATGACTTGAGGAGGTTTGCAGGTGCCATGTTGCCAACAGGCCTGCCTGTACTTTGGAGTAGGGTGCTGCGCCCAGTTGTGCAGGTGAGTTGACAGGGATCTGCATTGGAGGTGCTCAGAAGAATGCATAGACGACAGTGCACCTTTGCATGCAAAAACAACAAGAGAAAAAGAAGTGTGAAGGCGAGTGTTTGTGAGAGTGTGGAGAGAGCAGACCATGTGGTGATATATTGGTTTTATAGTAGATGCCAGAGGGATCTCTGAAGAGAGGAAAGAGGGCTTCCTAATTAGTATAACAGTGATAAAAGAGAAAAGACTAACAGGGATCCCCTCATGCAAGAGGGAAGGCCGTGCTGCAAGTAGAGTAATGGTCCATCATATAGAGGGCCAGGGATCCCTCTGCCCGGCATAAGGGGTGTGAGGAGGGGACATTCCATCATCTCGAGGCAAGGAGAAGGAGGGGGTGTAAATAAGTGTATTTTTATTATGATGATGTTTTGGATAGTAATTGTGGTTTAATGTGTACATAGAATTGTTATGGTGTGGGGGATGGTTGCCCAGTTATTTGAATAAGGGTGTGTGGGAGTGGGTGTGTGTGAGCAGTACAGGGTAAAGGGTGTGTGGTTTGGGTTGAGGGGACACCGGGAGGGGGTGCAGGGAGTGTGCGCAGCATTATGAGGGTGGAGTATAAAAGTGCTGCTGGGTCAGCTACTTGAGAAATACACATTTTTTGGGAAGGGGAGAATTGGGAAGAGCTATGAGTACCTCCCTAACACCCCACGGTTCCTTTCCTCCTCCCTTCCCCTCTAATCTCATCTCTTACTCCTGCTCTTACTTCCCTCTCCTTCCCATCTACCTCCTTCCCCCCTTGCCCCTGCTCGCATCTAGTCTCACTTTTTCCTATCTTCTTCCCTCACATTCCTGCATTCCCTCTTTCCCCTGTTCTTACCTCCTCTAACATCTACTACTCCCTTGCTCACCTCTCCCCTCCTTACACCCTCCTCACCTCTGCAATATTGTAAGTTGTTCATTATACTGTTTTCAGGTTGTGGTTCAATTGTCATCTTATGCTTGCTGTATGTTACTTGTTCTCATGTAAAGCACTTTGGAGTAAAGGGCTATATAAATTCAATAAAATACAAATACAAATAAAACAGGCCCATTTAATAGAAAAACCTCCTTTGCCTATTATGGTAATGTGGGGCGAG